>NC_090936.1:1110514809-1111116701 GCF_040938575.1 Ambystoma mexicanum | reverse complement strand
CAGCTTCAATTTCCCTTAAATAAAATAGTAGGCCCTGGATGAAAGCCCGGGTGCGCTAACAGCGGTAACACCATGCTTCAGGGTGGACAGTGTCAATAACGGCCCTGAGCCCTCGCAGAGGCTCTCTCTCTGCTCAGGCTCACATAGGCTCAGATGGGTGGGCCATTACCGGCCTTGCCTGACCCACAACGCTAAACGTATCACTAGTGTATGACATTTTTGCATGGTCTAAAGGGTTTTTCACTGTATATTTTGGAATGCATAGTGATGGTTAAACAGAATATATGTTTAGTGAACTCATTGAGAATATATGAGACTCATTAAAAGTATGGCGGTGCGGAAAAAATGTGGCTCTAATGGAATTAGCATCACTTTCATGCTGGATTTAAATCCTCCCACTGCCCGCTGAAAAATCTGCAAAATCGATGAATTACCGTGGCGGTAATTCTGATGGCAATTCCACTGAAAAAGCCCCATAGAGTCCAATGTACTCTGAAGAAATGGGGATTTACTGCACCACTGTCACTTGTAATTTGGTGGTAATTCCGTCAGACCAGGTGGCGGTAACAGTCATTCAGTTGGGTGGTATTCCAGTGGATTTACATCTGGAATACGGCCTAGCTCATAATGAGACCCTTAGACTTAAAGCAACAGCAGGGTAGCAATAAATCTAAGAGTGCTACAGTGAGACGTAAATAACGAGTAGAGCAAAGCAGCAGAGGAAGTAGAGTAGAAATCCCCAAATAATGTGAAATTAAGCTGGTACAGGGAGACGGATAATGTAATGGGGTTATGTACTCACTCGGACAACAGCCTCTTTTGGGATCCCGCGGCGAGTCGGCAAGCATTCTCTCGTCCCCATCGGCGTTCTCGATCAGCATCGCTGTGAGCGGCGTCACGAGGTGGTGTTCGACGGACAGCTGCAAAATAGTCCGGGTGATGTTCCTTTTCAGGGCTGCGGAAGGAGCCAGGTTCCTGCGGTGTGATTAGTAAAGAATGGGGCTTATGGGTACTGACAAGGTATTGAGGAATGGCACATTATTAGAAAATGGGACTTCTAATCATTTCAACTAAAAGGTGTTTTAATATTAGTGCAGGATCGTGTTCAAAGAACAAAAATAGAACCTTGTAAATAATATGGTGCACATTTTTTGACAGCAGTTACACAATTTTGCTTCCATTTTCCCAACAGGGTTTCATTTAAAAAAATTAAAAAAATCTTATCTCCTCTCTTTAAGTTTGTCAATTTTTGACAAATCCGCAAGAAAATGGACAGCCTGGCAGATTATGGCATGGACGTCTGTGTGTTAAGTGTGCATGAAATTTGTCGAAATGGGTCACCAATATATGGGATTGCAATTCTTTTGGGAATACGATACCTGTGTTTTTTCTGGGCCAATAATTCACAAAAACACTGAATCGATAACCACCACAACCATTAAGGACCATACCCCAATGACATCATGTGCACTGTTCCTTAAACTTTGGGCCACTTTTAGAGTTTGCCAGTTTTACCTTTGGTAGTACGGGCAAACTGAAATACCGTTACCGCCTGCTTATGTATGCAGTAACAGAAATGGTCTGCATGATTTGGTGTCACATGGACTCATCTATCAGTCCCCTTATGGAGTACCATAGGACTCCATGGGAAATGATAAATACCACATGTGGTAATTAGCACATGTGGTAATCGTTTTGAGTGAAGGAAACGACCTACACAAAAAACAGGCAATATTTAGTGGGTTTTGCTTTAAAATTCTGAATTTGGCTGTGTGGTAAACATGGCAGTAATTGCATTGCTGCCACTTTTTTGTTAGCACCAAAATGAGGTCCTTTGTTTCGGTCTTTAGCAATAGGATTTTTAATGAAAATGGTTTGGCTCATTATGATCAGAAGGCTGTTCCCAGGGACCACAATCAGTCGGCCATTAGCATTTCCCTACATTTTAAAACGGTTTGGTGCAATTTTGGAGACACTGGGCCACATTACGAGTTTAGGGGTTGTGGGTGAAAACGGTGGTAAACTGGCTGTAATTCCGTCATTGCCACTTTACCACCAAATTCTGCGTTTAGAGGGGAAGTGGAGGGTTTGACTCCAAACATCGTCTTTTTTGCAGTGGCATAATTATTGCTCACGTTAAATCCGTCAAAATTCCCATGGAGTTTTATGGACTTCAAAAATGAGGACTAACTCCACTGTTTCCCCATTTGTAGTCCTATGGGAAATGTGCGGCACGGAGTGGTAGAAACAGTAAACGCAAATTACCACCAAACTCGTAATGAGACCCATTAGTTTAATTATAACTAGGGCTCAATATTAGGACCTAAATTAAAATCTCACCATTTTTACAAATACATGGTGAGCCCTGAAATCTTTTAAAATGTTTTGTATTTGGGTAGTTTTTTTCAATTTTCCATTTGAATCAAAGGCTGGACTGAGTAAATTATTTAATTTTCTTTACTTACACTTTCTGCTCCAATAGCCTCTTCAGACAGAATGAATTTAGAGCACGAGGACTTCAAGCAAATCAACACTTAAGCCAGCACTGTCAATGCCAACACTTTTGGCTTTTGCGTAGGCATGGGAAGGGCATTTGCCAGGCACTGACAACGTTTTATTAACTGGCCATAAAAGGCAGCAGCTGAAAAATGGTAGTAGTACCTGGGCATTTAATAGCAGTGCACGGCACATCTATATACTTGCACACAAGCCAAAAATGTTGGCTTTTCAAATGCTTTCAACAGGAGCTCAGTGTAGGACACACACGTGCATACAAATCAAGTGGTTGAAGGCAGACCTCGTTAAGACATTTTTAATACTCCACTGACGCATTTAGAGATCCAATCAAGCCATTTACTCTCTGAAGACTGTTTTGGAAAAAACACGGGCAGACACTTTGAGCATAAAGTTTGATAGTAAGGCTTGAAAAAAAGCTAGCTCAATGAGATCCTAGTAGGATGTGTTTTGGATGGGAAGGTGCAGGAAGTGGTTGGGGGTGGCAATAGAGATAAGCATGGCCTTGGGCAGTCACCAGGTGGGTAAATAACCAAACAGAACCTACAAGCTTTGTGTCCCTCCTCTTTTGCCATTCCTGCCTAGCTGTACTGTAATGCAATAGTTTTGGCTTATCAGTGGCACTTTAGCGCAACCTAATTGCCAAAACTAAAAACGTGAGTGGATCAGAGCACTCAGAGCCAGAGCGTTGTTTCTAAGTGAGGAAAAGGTGTGGCCTGAGTATCTATACGTGGGTACTCCCCTCAGGTACTCTTAGTCCGGTGAGGAGACAGAGAAGTGGAATATTGGTGCCAGCACTGAAGTCTCAGCTCACCCTCTGTTGCGTTTCCAGCTCAGTCTTTTGGGCTGCCTGCTGGCGCATGAAAACCTGCTCTTCAAAACCCCATCATTGAGGAGGATTCACACATGTAGCCCCTGATTCATGGAAATGTTTTATAATGGCACAATCCCATAGGAAAACGTTCTGTGAATCAGGCCGTTAGGCTCACCCGCACTGCCCATTGCAAATGAAGCAAGCTCTTAGTTTACCTGCATGTTGCCCCAGGAGCAAGACAGAGGCCTTGTGGTGGCACTGCCTCAACAGTGCCACTGTTTGTGACCTGTGCATGCACAGGGCCATTGACACAAAAGATGGCATCCTCTCCGAGTCAAACCACGCGCATGCTCAGTTTAAGAAATGGCCTCTTTCACTGTGCGGGAATCTGATAACCTCAGAGCGAGGGAATGGCTTTTGGCGCACTGCTCATCGCTACAGACATGGACACCGATCAAAACCTTCCTGGCAAAGTCTATTGCCACATATGCTTGGCTCTTCCTCGCATACTAAAGTGTGAGTATTTTGCCCAATTGTCATAGGAATGTATTATCTTTCAGCACTCAAAGGCATGCATGTGTGGTAGGATGACCAGATAAAACACAATGGGACAGGCCATAGACATAGAAGTAGGACTACAGTAAACACAAATAGGACTTGGATACAACTGTAGTCCTACTTCTACGTTGCTGGCGTGTTGCAGGCTGGGGGGTGGAGGGGCTCACAGGCACACTCCTCTCATTGAAGGAGAGCAGCCAGGGAGGGGAAGAGGGAGGAAATGGGGGCATTCAAGCCCCCATTCACACACAGGAAGGGTTGCGCTGGGCCCGATTTTGGGATTTCGGAATCAGTTCCCGGCAAAAACAGTGACCGTAGCCACCCACCCATTCAATCCTGGGACAAGGTTTATAAAATTAAAAAACTCCTGGGACCCTGGGACGGAGGGCGATTTCCCGAGACTGTCCTGGGAAAACCAGGACGTCTGGTCACCCTAATGTGTGGGGCAGTGGCTGATTCCGTTGTCTAAATGAGCCCCAGATTGTTTAAACATGCTTGGGTTGCTTACTTAAAGTAGCCATTGTACCTCTGATACGGTAATGGCCATTGTTACAAACGCATACCTTCATCACGGGCAGATAGTCAATATTCACACTGGGCAGTTATGCCCATTTAGAGACGGATTTTATTCTGCCACTCTACATGGGTAAGAAAAACAGAGTGACCCATTTCAAGCACTGTCTGCCTATTTCTGCCCTGTGGGTGATTAGTGTGCGTGGGGTGATTTCTCCCAGCTGAGCAGACAGGGAATGGGGTACTGCCCAAGACGGTCAAGGGGTCTGGGGGCTCTGTGACTTACTAGGGATGGGAGGGCTCTCATTGTGTACCCCGAAATGTCCGTGGGAAGACGCAGGGGTTCCTCTCAGAAAAACGCCCAGGTTTTCACCAGTATAAAGCAGTTTTCATTCTGACCATTTCTTTTCTTTTATAACTCTTGGCTTGCAAATACTATTTTGGGGGTGATATGGAGCAGACGTTATTTGCATGGGTCACACCCTCTGCTTTTCACCCCCAACCCACTGTAACTGATTCTAATATGTCCTGAGTTTTAATTTGATCCACATATGAGTAACTTGTATAAAATGGTGGTCTAGATATTTCAATTATTTGGCCTTGAGGGTTTCACCATCATTTTACACCTTCTGTTTTCAAGTGAAGCAAGGTGACAAGCAGAAGGCAAGGGAGGGGGACAATAGTTCCTTTGTTTAATTTTATGTTAGCACAAATTGCTGTATGTTTTCGTTTGGATATTTCCAGCTCCAAATATGAAATAATCTGGTGGTGTTCGCTTCAGTTTTGAAAAAAACTTACTTTTAACTGTTGAGTTCAAAACCAACTTCTTAAGTTAAAAGCGACCCACTTCTTAAGTTAAAAGCGCCTAGATACCTATGGGTTTTGTGCGCTATACGAATGACAAAATAAATGAATAAGTGTATGGACTTATAAGCTTTTCTGTACAGACGGGGTCTCCGCCCTTTGGCTCTCCCATGGTGCTTCACCATTGAATTTGCTGGCTTGGTCCAATGGGATTTGTAGTCCAAAACATCTGGAGAGCCAAAGGTTGCAGACCTCTAGAGGGCAGTGCCAAACTGTTTCCAGTGCAGCCGGCTCCTGAGGCAGTACCCTTTAGGCACTTCCATTTGTAGGAGCTAAGCGCAGAAACTGATCGTGAACAGGTTATGAGGAAACTTAAAGCATCATTGCACGCCTAATGGGTCAATTTCTCTGCACATCCTTCGCCACCAAAGTTGACAGAGCGCGTTTGACACATTGCCACTGCTGCACGGCACTGCGTGCGCCGCAGGGTGGCCTAGGTGTACAGCTGGATCACGTACAGCTTCTGCACCTGACAGAAGATGCCTCAGTTCTACTCGCAATCTGCAGTTTACCTCTCCGCCAGGAGCTGGTTAATCGTAAGGTGGGCCCAGTACTGTTTCGCAAAGTCAGGGAAGGCGTATTTGCTCTCCTTCAGGAACTGGTCCATTTCCTCAGCCTCTGCCAGTGTGTCCACGATTAAGTTTGCATTTGCCTGAAATAGAAAACACACAGATGTTCTCCTTGTAATCTTGAGCATGTTTTAATTATTCCATTAACCCCTTAAGTGCCAGGCTATTATGCAAGTCTATGCAAAAAGGACGAGCATACTTGTGCTTGGCACTTAGAAGCTCCATACAAAAGAATGTCCCCTACGCTCATCTGTTGAGGGCCGAGCAGCACGGCAGTTGCGTTGCCTACAAACCCTCACAGAAAAGGCATGCAGCTTTGGGAATAATGTGCCCGACACAATCTTTGGATGCATTTGTGCAGGGCTCATCCTTTGTGCACATTTTCCCTTTTCTTTCTTAGCCTCAGTGGGCCTCTGTTTAATGTAAGTAATGTGATGTAAGTGGTCTTGTATATCACCCATCTGTCACTTTTGGTGGCGTTGCTGTACGTGCCTCTGCAAGAAAAGGGCACAGGGGGTCATTAGTGCGATGGTGGCAGAGGTAGATGCGAAAACTGTGGCGTTGATGGGTGCAGGTTGAAGGTAACCGGTCCTGTCTATGGTTTTGGTGGAGACACTTGGGAGTATGCTATTCAAAGGAAAGAGCCCAAGATCTGATAGACAACAGTGCTTTGATCTAGTTGCCCGGGAACGTGGGAGGATGTAATGGGACTAAAAGGAGAGTTTAGTGATGGCGTGATTAGTATTGATGTGCTAACGGCTAAGCCTGCGTCTGCATTGGAGGGGAGGGTGTCTAGTGTTTGGTAAAGGGAGATCTTTGAGGGGAGACAATTAGTAGGGGGATGATGGGCAGGAGGCCTCTGAAAAGCAAAACAATGTGCACCCCGCATTCATACCACTGGCCTCTTGCAGCCAGGTCCCATTTCACTAGCTCAAATTGAAACAGCCAATCCTTGCCTCCCCCTCTCTCTCCTCCAAACTCCCCCCGTTTCCCTATCTCTCACAAGTAGATACATAGTTCTGCATATTCGCAAATGAGCGAGACAGGGCAGTCCGAAAGGCCCGACATATTTACCTTGCACCTGCAATGAAAGGAGAAGCCTGTGTGAGCTATTGGGTCCTGGCACAGGATGAAGTGCAGCACTGTAGTTCTTAATTGGAAGAATCTGCCTCTGTGCTTTGAACCCAACCAAGTGAGTTAAAGTGGTGCTAACTGGTTGACCTTAAAAGATAAGCCACATTTAGCATGTATCTGTCTAATACAGGGTCTGCAACCTTTGGCTTACCAGATGTGTTCAAGTGAAATTTAGATAATCCCCAGCCAGCATAGTCATTGGTGAGAAATCACGGGATAAGTAGTCCAAAACATCTGGAGAGCCACAGGTTGCAGACCCCTGGTCTAACGTCTGGTGGCAGCAAGAGACCCAAACCAAAATTATGGGTATGCCTTTTTAATCACAGGACTTTCTCTTGTTTTTCAAGTCGGTGATAATACATTTGAGTACCAGTGAAGAGGGAGGAATGTACCAGCTCAATAATTCCCGTGATGCAGTGCATCAATCCAGTTCCGTGGCCAGTAGGCCAGGACGACTCTAACAGGTAGTCGGTGGGAGACCTCTGATGTCATTACTTAACACCACCCCTTTTCCAAATGTTAGTTTGATCCGTTCAACTGGCCCTTATATTGATTCCTGTTCAAGGCATTAGAAGTTAGCCAATCACATAGAAAGATATTCATACAAGACGGAAAATTGGGGAACCCAACTTCGAATGAGAGTTTTGCTTGCTAGATTAGAAATAAAATGTGAACGCATCTGAAGTGAGTCTTTACAATAACGTAAACAATGCAATGGTTACATTCCTTAATTGAAATATGTAGTATAAAACTGACACCTTGATCCAGACATTGCCTATTAAATGCACGGAAATCTAAGCATTGTTGCTGGCCTGAAAGAAGGGATGTGCACGTGGTCACTTGCAATTGGGACACATCAAGAGAAGATGTTGGAGGGATCAAAACATTGATGATACAGTAGAAAGTGCAGAGTAACTCACAGCAGTGGCCTGGACAATGCTCTGTAACACTTGTGCACTCTGAGGCCCCACTTTTCCCGCTACGACAATCTCGTCTCCACCATAGAATGTATTAAATGAGTTCTGGGTGACATCAGAGACTGATTCATGTGGGTAGATAAACTCAATGTTTTTGAGAAGTGGAGTAGAGACTTGGTTGTAGAATTCCTGATGGAGAAAAGCCAGAGAAAAGAAGTGTTAAATGTAACTCAGTAACATAAAGTGCAAAAAAACTGTTTAGCTGTGCATTCCTGCAAGTCTCCTTAATATTGATAGAACATCCTGGGTCTGTTATGCAAGCCTTTTCCTATGCACAGTTGTGATCCATACCTTTGAAATATTGCAATTTACATAATCTTAAATTACACCTGATTCCCAAATATTAAATTCCTAGTGGTAATGAACAAGTGTGTACTGTACGTAGGGTTGTGCAAACTATGCACCCATCACTGTCCAACTGGACTGAATGAGGGGGCATTTCACGGGGAAGGCCAAGGGGACAACAATACAAATAATAGATAAAACCCAACAAATTGTAACTTACATTGGCCCTCATTAGGACCCTGGCGGAGTGGGTTTCCGCCAGCGCTAATCGCGGCGGACCCGTCCGCCGTACTACGAGTTCCCTTAGCGCCATGGAGGTTTTCTCCGCCTGGTTTTACCGGGCGGAGAAAACCATGGCGCTAAGGGACCTCGTTGTTAATTACGCCGCCGTACTTTACGGCGGCGTAATTAACTCCTTCCCCACTCCCATTATACCCTATGGGGCAAGAATGGGAATGGGGAAGGGTAAAATGGGGATTGGGGATTTACCGCTCCGCCAAGGTCGGCATGGGGTGGTAAATCCGCCAACCCCCATGGCGCTATCGACGGCTTTCCGCCGTGCTTCGCGGTGCATTTAGCACCGCGAAATCCGCCAGGGTCGTAATGAGGGCCATTGTAATTAACAAACATGTCCCACACTTATACGCACAGGCAACGTAGAACCAATTAATCCAAGAATAGCCATGGTAATTATGTGTGCTGGGGAAGTGTACTATTTTCAGTCAAATTGTCATTGTGTGCGGAGGAAGGAACAACACTCATTGGAAAATTAGTTTCAGTCAGGAGCACAGAATTCATCTGTGATTTTTAGATTTCTTTGCACACTTTGCACATTGTGTGCTGTATACAAAGCACACAGTATGCACATATTAGGCTACCTATTCAGGCATATGTGTGTTTGTTTGCAAATATCAATATTTACCTGTCTAATACATACATTACAACCACAAGATGTGGTAATTAACACATGTCAGGACTGACTACAAAGTGCTTTCCAAGGAAAAATTTATAATTTGCACATGAATGAGTTACTCTGCTTTCACAAAAGAGCTTCAGTGATTCACAAAAGGGTATACCCATGTATCTTGGTGTACAAAAGTCTGCATACCCAGGTCTTGCTAGAGAGTTGGGAATAGGTACACGTGTTGCCTAAATGTTAAACAGGTAAAAGTGTATCTTTGCATGCATTGATAAAACTTCAAGCTTGTAGTTGAAACATTTGTAAATACACCGAGGTTACACCTGATGGTTCTAGGTGTTAGTATTGGGTGAGAAAGTGAATAAAAGCATATTTTGATTATTATCCTAATTTTTATGGAGACCATACAACTTGTAACTCTCGTTCATCCATCTGGGAAGTTCACTACAAGATCATCTCAATACCATACCATATCATAATATAACATACCATACCAAATGGATTCATACAACAGAGTTCCTCTACTGCCTATTTCTATAGATCCTAAGAATTACCAAATAGTAAAAATGGAAAATGCTTATAACACCCATCAATCTAGGAAGTTCATTGTCCTTTGCACCATGTCCCTTTATCGTGTCATTGTCAAGCTGAACAAACATATTTTGTTACTGCAACCACAACACTTGTTTAACCAATTAACTGGACATAATAATAGCAAGGATCCTCTGGTCTTGTGAGCATCCCTTCCCAGTCCAACCCCTCTCATTCACTATCCAAATCCTCACTAGCCGGCTCATTATTCCTCTCTCGCTACTTTACTTTACACACATCAGCAACATCCGCAAACTGTGGGGGAACAGTGTGTCTGACACCAATAACGCCCAAACTCAACATCTCTGTAAGCTACTACCAAGAGTGCTCAAGCAACCTCTTACCAATCCTCACTCCGGGGCAGAGCTCTTTAGTAGATAACCCAAGAGGATACCCCTGTTGGGGTACCCTTCTCAGTACGCATACCCCAGGTGCCCTGACCACAACTCTCCTAGAAGCATATCGACACACGGGACCTGAGTTCTTTGAAAGTCACCTCAACACTTTGGATTTCACATGTTGCCTCTACGTCTCCCCTCAGTAGCTGCTCTTTCCCCATGTTGCTAAAAGAGCCCACCCACATAGCAGTAGGTGTGCTATACTGGACCACATTTCATTATATCTGATGGAGGAGGGTGTGCACCCCAATGATGCAACAGAGCTGAAAGCCCCTTTAGCTATTTCCTCCTTGCTACCTCATACAGGGAGCAAGAAAAGAAGAGATAATCCAGTGTCACTTTGGAGGTTAAAGAGTTCAGACATCGGGGGACTCTCCGTGTACTTAACATTACTCAAAGTATTCTCAGTCACATTTACATGATACGTCTTCTCAAGAAAACTATGCATTCCACCATCCAATGAATTTAGGCCCTGGAAATGCATGTTCCTTGAACCTAATAAATGCAGGGCAAGTCGTGTCAAACATGGTTAGGTCGTTGCTTTCATATTTTAGATTACTCTGGTCTTTTCTTTCACAGTTTTTCTTATTTTAGTTAAGTAACTGCGGGATGTACTGTATCATTCAGTGGGGCGAAGACTTTGAAATATTGCATTCTGTAGTAAAACGTGATGTTAGAGTATTTAATGTATATGTAACTAGTTTAGCCGAGAATATTTTTCATCTGTCTGAGCTCTGAATTTTGAACCTCTACTGGCCGGGCTCTTTGGGTTTAGACACTGCACACTGCCAGTCCTTCAAGATTAACGCACATGGAAGTTGCACATATATAATGCCTAATCCAAATAGAGTGACACAGTGATACTTAGACACTAGCTGGGAATGAAGTAACGCCTTCAGGGAAGTATCAACCCAAGAGCATTAAGGCCCCCAGAAATGGGTTGCCCTTCTGTCTACAAGCCACCCTAGCCAAGGGCAAAGGCCCCAATCTAAGTTTCATTTTCGTCATATAGGGGGAGCATATCATCTGTATGTACCTGGACACCATACTCCTTTAAGGTAGCTCAATGGTGGAAGATGATACCTTCCCAATACCCGTTCTCAACCTGCCGCACTATAGAATTTTAACGGGTCAGGGCAGAGTTCCCAAACCAAACAACAATTCCTTGAAACCTACTCCATTCTCGGAGCAAGGCAATCAGGGTTTTCGTAAAGAGCATGGCACAGAAACAGCATTGGTAGACTTAAAAAACCAGATCACCCAAATCATGGACAAAGGCAAGCCAGCCCTCCTGCTACTCCTAGACCTCTCAGCTGCCTTCGATCTTGTAGATCACAAGACGCTTAACGGGCAAACCTTATCATAGGCCAACACCTGGTTTTTCCAACTCCGGTCTCGACAGCCGTAATCCTGACGGGTTTTCAGGATATTCTTCATTCATAATGATGAGGAAAAATGTGCATACATTTAGAATCATTGTATACAAATGTATCTCATGAATATTAATGAGTGTTATCCCAAAAACCCAGCCATGTATCCGGCCTTTGTGTCTGAAGTTGGACAATCCTAAAGCAACGACATAAAGCAATGTACCACATGGACCTACTTGATACTCACCCACAACCGGATCCTGAGAAGAGCCAGTCTCAAGGCCACCATGCCCATAATACCTCTCCAGCCAAGCTCCATTGGCAGGGAGGCAGTAATTGTTTCCAAGGCCAAAAGCCCTTTTACAAATGTATTTTCTTCCACCTGTATTGCATTACAACTAGGGTACCGAGGGTCGGACTGGAGCATCATTTTGGCTTGAGCCTCAATGGAAAAGGGCACCACAGTTACAAATGGCAATTTCTTCCTTTTGTGACCAACTGTTTGGGTAGTGCCGCAGAGGGAGATTTTTTGGTAAAATGCATTGCAAATTTAGCATTTTAAAGAATATTTGTTAAGTAACACTCGTCAAAACTATCAGCTTCACACATTAAACTGGCCCACATTTGCTAAAACACTGGGGGTCATTCCGAGTTGGCTGCCTCCAAACTCGGGTCCGGGTAGTCGGAACGGGGACTTACCGGGATAGTCCGACCTATGTGGACCCAGTAAATCCCCATTTTGAAAACCATTCCCCATTCCGGTTGAGCCCCCATAGGGCTCAATGGGAATGGGGAAGGAGCTAATAACAGGCCCGTTATTAGCTCCATGGTCCCTTAACGGGCCCCGCTAAGGGACCTCTGAATGCGGCGGTAAGGGGTTTAACGGCACCGGCATCCTTACCAGTGCTGTTAACCCTCTACCGCCATACTCGGAATGACCCCCACTGTCTCTGGTGAAAAGAACTGGCCCACACTAATAGGTTGGGCCTGCTCTACTGGCATTGCCATATTGCCTTATAGGCCACGCCAAGCCTGAGGGTGCCATCATTATTTTCTTTATGAACATTTGTCATCATACTAAGAATGATACAGTTCTCATAGAATAGTAGCTCATTAACAAAATGTATAGACACAATATTCAGAAAAATAAAAAGACAGGAATGCTTTGACATTATCTATTCTACCTAAAAACTAAAAATCCTACTCATAGGCAGTGTCCATGTACCATTGTACAACCTTCAGTATTATAAATAAAGTGTGCTGCAAATACAAAACCACTAGACAATGAAAGCTCTGCGAACAGTGTTCATACCATCCGTGGGTTCATCGGTCTATCCATGCCCAGTCTACATATATGATCAGGTCATTACATGAAGAACTAGCCAAGACTCTAGACGTACTAGCCCAAGTGACCATGAAGAAACTGAAACCATGCTCAAAATGGGCCTTGTGTAAAGAGAGCGGCTAAGAAACTTGACAGCAAGTGGGGAAAACGTAAAAGATGGTTTAGGGGGCAAGATCCATTTCAGGATAACAATGGGGAGCAGTGGGTGCAAAGGAGGAAAACAATGTTTTTCCCTGACCGACTAACTTGTGTCACAAGCAGAACAAATGCAATTTCAACAGCGCTGGAGAAATGACCAACCCCTCTTTATTCAGCCTCATGCTTAAACAACCGCAAAACGTAATCGATAGCCATGTCAATCTTTTCACCAAAAACATTAGGTACAATCGAACTAGATATCCAGGTACTAAAAGAACAGACAAGCACTTCCAGTAGAACTGGACACACGTGTTAAACTCACTGCTATCAAACCTGCCTCTTAAGAAACAATCGTGAAAGCGGTTCAAATATGAAGGCCTTTGGTCACGCTTGCTCGCGGAGGAGAAAAATCAATCATCTGGCTCCACAATGTATTAAACTCTGCAATGCATCACCACAGTCAGGTGAAGCCCCCACACAACTAAAATAATCCATGAGTCCTTGACTCATAAAGAAACAAGGAGGCTCTCCCGACTCCCTGGCTCCTGCCCTGGCCTACTTCTGCAACCACTCCTTCGCCACTGGAGTCTTCCCTTCCCCCATGAAGCATTCCCTTGTGCACCCTCTTCTGAAGAAACCCTCTGCCAACCCTTTCTGCCCGGCTAACTATGACCCAACCTCCATCACGTCTTTCCTGGGCAAACTCTTGGAAAAGCTGGCCATCTCCCAGCTCAATCTTCACACTGAATCTGTTGGTTGTCTCCATGATCATCAGTCTGGCTTCAGAGCTGCCAGAAGCACAGAAACTGCCCTCCTGAACATCCATGAAGACCTGTTCTCCAACCTCAATTCCAACACCCCATGTCTCCTCATCTTACTTGATCTCTCTTCTGCCTTTGGAAAAAAAGTGAACCATGCCATCCTGCTCAACCGTCTCCGTAATAACCTGGGGACCACCGGTGGGGCCCTATCATGGCTGACTTCTTTCCTCTCTGATTGACCCTCCCAGGTTCAACTTGGGTCCTTGCTCTCCTTTATCTCTATCTCTACCTGTGGTGTTCCCCAGGGGTCTAACCTCTCTCCCTGGCTGTTCAACCAATACCTGGCCCTTCATGCTCACCGCATTGCCGTGCACTGCCCCAACTTCCAGTGATATGCGGATGACACCAAGGTCATTTTCAGGCTATCCTCAGCCACCTCTTCTCCCTCTCTAATCTCTGTCTGTCCACCATCCAGGAGTGGTGTCCCGGCAATGATCTCTGCCTTAATGCCAGTAAGACTGAGATTCTCCTCATCGGCACACGCCCTCCCTCCTTTCCTGTCACTCTCTGGCCGGCCTCTCTTGGCCCTCTTCCTGCTCCCACCTGTGAGGTAAAAAACCTCGGGGTCATCTTCGACGCCACACTCTCCTTTGCTCCTCACATCTCTGATGTTTCTAAGAAGTCACACTACCAGCTGCATCTCCTCAGAGGTATTCTTCCTTTCCTCTCCTTCCCCCCAGAAGCTCACTGTCTCCAGAGCTTTGGTTCTCACTAGGCTGGACTATTGCAACAGCCTCTTTCTAAATCTGCCTCTACTCTACGCCCTCTGCAACTCACCCAGAACAGAACTGCAAGACTTGTCCTTGGCCTCAAGCCCAGGGATCGTATCTCTCCAGGACTGAAATCTCTGCACTGGCTCCGAGTGGCTGCGAGGATTAAGTACAAAACCCTCTGCATTGGCCACAAGGCCTTCTGGGTCTTGGGGCCTCAATACCTTCAACTCTCTCTTCCTAAATATCTCCCTTCTCAAGCTCTTCGCTCATCTGCCTCCAACTCCCTCAGGGTCTGTCGCTTCTCTAAGCAACAAGTTGGTGGGAAATCTCTTTTCTCAGCTGGGGCCTCCCTCTTGAACAGCCTCCCTGCCTCCTTGCCTCCCTGAAACTTGAGGAGAATCATCTCTGGTTCCAGAAGCACCTCAAGACCTTCCTCTTTGCTTCTGCTTTTTCTCCTCCTCTCCCCTGCTGACTCCCTGGCTGAAACTGCACTGGTTACTAGGCCACCCTCTGAACTCGGTGCCCAGGTCCCCTCCCCCGTCAGTCGCACACTTGCACTGCCTTCCTGACAACCCCCGAACTTGGGGACTGTTTTCTGTATCCCTACATTCCCACTACCAGCACTTGACACCTGTTGCCTGCACTTACCCCTGCATTTGCCACCTGCTGGCCTCACTTTAACTTACTGTTATTTATTCTATTTTTCCATGTACTGCACTGTCCCCTCCCCCTTCCCATGCACTTGCGCGATCTGAATTACACCTGGCCTAGTAGGATCGTTATCTGTCTTCCCTCTGGTCCCCCTCCCTTGCCTCGTCGCGCCTTGAAACACTTGTGTAGAGGCGCGTTATAAATGCGTTTCATATCATATCATATCACCAGTGAATAAACTAATTACCAGCCTGGCTCTATGGCCGGGAGGATAGCTCCGGGTAATGCGCCTGTCTTGAATGCAAGACAACACAGAGCAACACAGATTCTAAACCCGGTACTGCACGTGTTAAGCGTGTTATAAAAGGTTAATTAATTAAGTGCACAGTGCCCATTTTCATGATCCCTGAGAAATCGGCAAAATGTTCGACATAACTTTTTTCTTTTTTCTTAATGGGTGGGTTTCAGGGCACCATCTTTGCCCCTACTGCTTTCCCCCTTTCCCTTCTCCCTCCTTTGCAACAGTTTTCTTTCTTTTTTTAATTTTTCCCACTTACTTCCCCCACTTCAATACCAAATATATTTAGGTATGGAATGCATTGAAAGCTATCCGAATGGGGATCAGAAAATTTGGATTTGCGAATTCTTCGTTGGCTTTCTGACTGCAAGCTTCCATCCCATCTTGGACTAGCGCTTTCTAGCTGAAGTCCTTGATAGGAATGCCAGTACTCAATTACAGTCAGGCTACAATTAAAACAAAGGTCTTATTCAGGACAGCAATCAAGGTTCTGCCCAGGCACAACATAGAACCTGTGTTGCTGTATAACCTAAAGCAGGGATAAGCAACCTTTGGCTCCAGATCTTTTGGTCTACAGCTCTCTTTATTGAGGGAGCATGGGAGTTGTAGTCCATAAATATCAGGGGAGCCACAGGTTGAAGGCCCAGTCCTAGAAGCAGCCACTAAAGCAAAGGACACCAACGTACCTATGGTTCTGATAGTACTACATGTATCAGCAGCTTATTATACTGAAGATCATAAATCCTCAACCAACAGAATGAAGCATGCAATGGTGGACCTCACCTACAGATGGATTGAATCCCATCTCACAGATCATGCCATGCGAGTCAAGCTGTGACAGTACCGATCCCCTTCCATCGCACACGCATGTGGAGCGCCCAAATAATTGTCTCTGTGACCACAGCTTGTCAATACCCATAAAAGATCTCTAGGCTCAGTTATCAGCGGTAGGCAGACTTCAGCCAGACCTACCAAAGATAGTGTACTTCACTTTGGCATTTCATGAGATTATTCTAGCAGTCATTTTCCTACAGACTTCCACCTCCGATGGGTCCAGGACCTCCTTGATGACTTACAATATTGCTGCAGTGTTAATTTGGGGTTAATTTAGCCCATATGGCTCAGAACCACTAGGGCCCACTTGATCATCTCTTAAGTCCATCACACAACCACTTACCATCTACCTACATCTACGACCATGCTTGGTCGGTTTTGCCATCACAATGAATCTCTATTCTAATGCCAGCTATACTCTCCAGAGTTCTACACTCATGCTTACCAATAACTTACCAAATTTGAGAAACATGGATCCTTACTTCGAGAACCATATCCTTTCCCACTCATCCCAACAGTTTTTCCTCTCTGTTTTCTGTCATTCTGTTGTCCATTTTCTTATCACCTCCTCCCCAAACCTCTTCTTCCTTACCACAGACTAAAGTCTTTCAACACCCTGGCATAGTCACAATTTGCCACCTTTTGTATAAAGCCAGGCGCTGGAAGACCACTACAATGGTGATGGGTGCAGTATAACTATTGGATAACATAATATACTATTTTGTGAATTTAGAAGTAGATAGTGAATTAGAATTGCAATCCCTGTAAACATTGATTGATATAACTCTACAATGACAGACTCAATGAAGGTCTTGGCATGGCCCAGCAGAGGTCAAGATAAACTACAAACACATGTTCAAAATATATAAATTTATAGTCAAGCAAGGGAGACCTTGAGCTGTTTGGAGGTGTCCTGGTTTCCATAGATCCTCTGTGCCATGCCGTGGTTCTCTTGGGCGATACGCTCCAGGAAATCATAGTCCACGTCAAAACCGATGCCAAGAGCATGAAGTGAGAAATCGTCGCGCATCTCTTTTTTCACATTCTTCTGGATTTTTGACAGTTTCAGCTCACCTGGAATCAGGAATGCAGGTCAAGATTAGGGAAATACATAGAAGTACATGGGCTATCATTTATGATATGATATGATATTTTATTTATATTGTGCTCGTACACAAGTGTTTCAGAGCGCGACAAGGCAAGGGAGGGGAAACGGGAGAACAAAACAACAATCTTATTAGCCCCAGTGACATTGAGAATGCGCAAGTGCATGGGAAACGGAGAAGGGGAAAGTGCATGGAAGGATAGGTGTATCTATATTTACATTTATACAGCTGGTTTTGTCAACCCACCCAGTGCTTACGTCCAGCCAGATTTTCATAACGACCATGAACATATGGAAATCATCATCATTGAAAATCATTGCATGTATATTGCTGTCATGCACTTTCAAAGAGGATATCCTTAAGCCTGCCTGTACTTCAACATTCGTTGAGTCACTAAGACAAGTCCTCACTATGCTCAGATAGTTCAACCTGGTATTATCTATCTTTAAATAAACACTTCATTATATCGTCTGGTTAAACTTAACATTTAGAGATTGAATCACAAGGAATTGCTCTTCTAGCAGGAGCAGGTATTATGTACTCCTAGGTCAGGTGTAAACTATAGCTTTCAGATAAAATGTGTAATTAACGCTGCATTTACGCCCGACGTAGATCCAGCATTGGTGGCATAACGTGGAGTACTTTGCTCTGGATTAACTAAATCCATGTCTTGCAGGAAATACATAACAATAGCACAGAAAATGCTTATACTGGCCCCCTTAGTACAACCACCGCACCCAAGCATGCCACTAGAAATGGCCACTGTTGCTGGTGGTAGGTTGTGTGCATGTATGTTATGCAACTGTGCATGGCTCGTGCTAAAATGGGCACAAATCACCAATAGTACATTTTGCCATGAACCTGTCATAAATCATTTTGACAATTGCCTGCCCCTCCCCCTTGCCACCGGGACCTGGAATACTTAAGAACGTGGTCCGGGCGAAGCCCGGCAAAGTCCCTGTGATGCTGTCTGCAGCTGTCTGCAATTGGCCGCTGTTTATAGCGCTGTTGCCACCACCATGTCCCATTTTTCCTCTTACTGTTGCCTTTCATTTGCCCAGCGGTCCGCACTCTCCACACTTCCGCCATTCTAAGCGCTCCCAGCCATGTCACTATTTATTTGCTGACACGCTGCCGCTCTTAAACCTCCTCCCACAGTTTCTCTCGTAGTCCTATTGGCTTTGATGCCTTTTCCTATCCCTTCTTTCTATTCCTTTCATCCTCCCGCTTCTCACTCTGCCACTCGTAACTCCTCTAACCTCGGCTGTCCTCCATGATCTGACCTTCTCCCAGCGATTAACCTTGGCCCCTGGAACGCGTGGTCCCTTTGTAACAAGTCCTATTGGCTTTGATGTCTTTCCTATCCCTTCTTTCTATTGCTTTCATCCTCCCACTTCTAACTCTGCCACTCGGAACTCCTCTAAACCCTGCTGTCCTACTTGATCTGACCTTCTCCCAGCGATTAACCTTGCCCTCTGGAACGCGTATTCCCTTTGTAACAAGTCCTATTTCCTTTGATGTCTTTTTCTATCCCTTCTTTCTATTGCTTTCATCCTCCCACTTCTCACACTGGCACTCGGAACTCCTCTAACCTCTGCTGTCCTCATTGATCTGACCTTCTCTCAGCGATTAACTTTGCCCTATGAAAAGTGTGTTCCCTCTTTAACAAGTTGCATTAAGATCTTGACTTTTCTGCGATTCAACCTGCATTTCTTTTGGTTTAATGAATCCTCGATCCCCCTTCTAACACTAATACTGATGCTTTGCTCTCTAACCCCTCTACCTCGTTTCTGCATATCCCCAGCCCCTGGGCTGCCGCGGGTGGGGGCGGCATTCTCTACCGATCGTCTTTTAGTTTTGCCCCTGCACTTTCCTCTCTTTCTGTCTTTTCTTCTTTTGAGTATCTTTACACCTCCTTTCTGAAACCTTACCCTCTGGCCTTTCTTCTGATTTCCCACCTGCCTGGCCCTATTGGTTACTTTTGCGATGACCTCGATGCTCTTCTTTCTGTCCTTCTTCCATCTTCCATCACTTCAATCCTTTTGGGAGATTTGAACATACATTTCTATTTACTCATCCCTCTGTTCCTTTACTTTCTATTCTTAATTCTTGTTTCTGTCCCTCACTCTCATGTCTCTGGCTCCTATCTTGACCTTATTGTGAGTTCCTCCTTATTAACCTCTTCTGTTTCTGCTCTGCCTGTCTATTCCTCTGATCGTCATGTCCTCCTTTTCTCTATAATACTTCCCCCTCATCCCCTCACCACACTTGCTACCTTTGTCTCTTCCTGTACTTCTTGCCTTCCTTCTCACCACACTTTTGCATCTCTCTCTGCCGAAGACACTGCTTCTTCGCTCTCTTCTTTTCTTTCTTCTTCTCTTGATACTCTTCATCTGGTCTCTCCTTTCTCACCTACTCGCAAACCTTCACCACCTTGGCTTAAGCTGAAACTTTGCTTGATGCGACAAATCCTTTGATGCTTACAGCAGCGTTGGCATAAGTCACAATTGGGCTCCGACTCTTCCTTTTTGTCTTCTTTTCATTCCCCTTATGATGATGCCCTTCCCGCTGCCAGGCGTTCCTATTATCCTGACCTTCTGAACTCTTACTCACCTCCTCCTCACCATCTTTTCTAAACCTTGTCTTGTATACTTTCCCATTCTCCTCCACACTTTACCATTATCTTTTCCTTTTCGGCTACTGATCTCGCCTCCTACTTTAACTCTAAGGTCATCCTTCACTGCTCCGCCATTGTTCTGTCCTCTACTCCTAATGCCCCCGTTTCTTCTCAATCTACTCTTATGTCTTCTTTTCTTCCAGTCTCTATCTCTGATACTGCGCTTCTTTGTCCAAGACTCTTCCTACTTCTGCTGCTTCTGACCCCATTCCTTCATCCCTGATACCCAAGGTCTCTCCCTCCTTATTGCCTTACCTTACTTCTCTTTTTAACATCTCCCTTCTCGCCTCTACTTTTCCCAAATCATTCAAGCATGCCACTATTCTAAGTATCCTTTCTCTTCCCTCTAACTTTTGGCCAACAATTCTGCTTGATGTATCTGCCACTTTTGACACTGCCGACCACTCCATGCTTCTTCCATCTCTCTTCTTATGGGTTTTGTGGCTCTGTCCTTCTCTGGTTCAAATCTTACCTGTATTATCGCACTTATTCTGTCTCTTGGGCGGGTAAATCCTCTTCTACTTTTCACCTTCACTATGGTGTGCCCCAAGGATCAGTCTTAGGTCCCTTCCTTTTTTCCCTT
This sequence comes from Ambystoma mexicanum, assembly GCF_040938575.1. NCBI lineage: Eukaryota > Metazoa > Chordata > Amphibia > Caudata > Ambystomatidae > Ambystoma > Ambystoma mexicanum. The sequence goes on along the minus strand of NC_090936.1, from coordinate 1,111,096,029 downwards.
TACACTTCTCCTCTTGCCTCAATCATTTCTTCCTTTGGGTTGTCCCACCAACTCTATGCTGATGACAGCCAACTGTTTCCATCGCCTTCTTCCTTGACTCCTGCTATTCACTCCACTGTAATGTCATGTGTCCTGGCCATCAAATCTTGGGTGTTGGATCACTATCTTGTTCTTAATTCTTCAAAAACCTAAGTCTTTTTTCCCACCACTTCTATTCCCCCTTCCCTACCTCCTGCATAAATCTCTTTTCCCCTTCTCTTTTCTCGAGCTTGTCTTTTCTTGGCATACACTTGGATTCCTCTCTTTCTTTTTCTATTCACATTTCCTTATTCTCTCTTTCTTGCCGGGCACACCTTTTTAACATCCGCAGGCCACTAAATTATGAATTTATTCTCTTGTCTTCTTCCGTCTTTTCTATTGCTCCTGCCTCCTTCTTGCCCTCCCTACTTCCCGTCTTGGTCCTCTTAAGTCTATTTTCAATTCTTCTATTTGTCTTCTTTCTTCTCTCTCATCTCGCAATTCGATTGCTCCTGCTCTGCTCGCTGATGACTACCCTTTCAATCCCATTTTAAGTTTAATTTTCTTTGCATGGTCTTTTAATCCATAATGTCGCTCCCCCTAACCTTTCTTCCTTAGTGTCCTTTTATTCTTCCTTTGTACTCTTCCCTCCCATTCTATTCTATTTTTCTCTTAACTGTTCCTTGCCCGCCCTGTGCCCGCCCGCCCTGTGCCCAGTGGCGCTTTTGCGCATTTTCATTCCTTGCTCCTTTCCACTGGAAGGCGCTCCCATTTTCTCTTTGTTCTATTTCTTCATACCATCTGTTTCACTCTGCCCTCACAGCTCCTTTGCTTTAGTATTATGTTGGTTACTTCTGTCATTGTTTACCTTTAATTGTACTGTGTTGTGATTATATGTACAACACTTTGGTGTAAAGCTCTTCATAAATGCAAACTAGATACAAATACTATTCATTACTTACACACCAGTAAGATAATGCCTTCTTTCTGTAGTATGTTAAACTTATACTTGAAAAACGTTTTGGTTGATCAGCCGCGTACACTTCAGTTTTTCATTAATGGTAGGACAATTGACACCACCATCATTTCATTATACTTTCTTTTGTGGTATCCAAATAGGAATTTGGGACAGTAAATATTTGAGTCACAGAATCATTTTTTCTGTCATCGATACATCAATTCAAAGGCAGTTCATGATGGGACTGGGCTCTCCTGCTCCCATCTTTATACTCAACTGATAATGGGATGTATACGAATTGACCTTTTGAGAATTGCTTGCGGGAGAATTGACCAAATTTAAAAGGTCTGTTAGGACATAAATGCGGGGGAAACCCCCCACAACCCTCCACCCAATCTCCTTATATTATTTATAGTCCAACACCAACCCAATATATATATAAAATACCTAAAAGGTCAATTGTGTAAAAGTTCAATTAGGACCATTATAACTCAGTCAATTAGGACAAAAGGTCAATTGTGCACAGTCAATTCGGGTAATACCCTGATAATGTGCAGCGATAAGCATGATTGCCACTGGATTCTTGATAACACCCATTATGGCTAAAGCATCACTTTGGGAGCTCAAGGGGATGTGTGAGATAAAGGAAAAAGGATACCGGCTCCTGGTGTTGGGCCCCTGGCAATAGGGAACCATTAGCATACCCCTAACTTATCTTATCTGACAGGACCCCTCTGTGAGGTAAAGGTAACCTTGGGTTTCTGGATGACAGGTATGTGGACCTTTGACCTATTCATTTTATAGGTTTTTCACTTGCGTTCAGGATACTTGCCAGATGGTGTAGATGCAAGTTGCTCTCTCCTAGGAAGTGACACATATTCTCTGAACCAGGAGTGAGAAAGGTGCAGCCACTTGGTTTCCAGCAGTGCAATGAAGTCATAGGGAGATGGCCCGGCAGATTACATTGCATAGCTCTCTTAACTGACTTCGCCATCTTGAGATGCAGATCACAGCCAATATAATGGTTGCTGGTCAGATGTAGTTGTCCATAGTAAGACTGAGGGTACTCAGAAGTTGTAAAGATAATGACATCTTACACTCATAAACAATTCTTTTCTAGGACGGATCCTAAATACAGCTGACCCTTTTCCATCTTTGATGGACTTCAAAGATCTGTAAAGAATATTATTTGTTATTATGTCACAAGGGATAATTAGGCAATCAGCTGGTATATGTGTGCATGTAGGGCTTTTATATAGTGCAAAGTCTACTTAGAAGCAACAGAGTGCTCCAATCAAGGGCTCACACGATGTGTGCTCCAATCAAGGGCTCACATGGTGCCTGCTCCAATCAAGGGCTCACATGGTGCCTGCTCCAATCAAGGGCTCACACCGTGCCTGCTCAGGGCTCACACGGTGCCTGCTCCAATCAAGGACTCACACAGTGCCTGCTCCAATCAAGGGCTCACACGGTGCCTGCTCCAATCAAGGGCTCACACGGTGCCTGCTCCAATCAAGGGCTCACAACGTGCCTGCTCAGGGCTCACACGGTACCTGCTCCAATCAAGGGCTCACACTGTGCCTGCTCCAATCAAGGGCTCACACGGTGCCTGCTCCAATCAAGGGCTCACACCGTGCCTGCTCCAATCGAGGGCTCACACCGTGCCTGCTTGTAACCCTTTCATCACATGGTGATGTCTTTAGGGTTATCCGAGGATTTGTCATTGATGTTTGTATTAGCATACACAGCACACTGTTGCCCGCGGGCCCTCGGTCACGCGCTTCTTTAACTCACCCACGGTGGGATCGCCATCCGACACCAAGACAATCAGGGAGATGGAGTTGGGCTCCAACATCCCACGGCTGTGCGCTTCCTTCAGGATGAAGATGGCTCTCAGCAGCGCTTCGTTAATGTTGGTGCCTGTTAAGGGAGAGCTACAAATCAGTGTCAATGTCAAAGAGGGTGATCAAAAAACCTAACTCGTCATCAAAAGCATCAAAGAATCGGGCCTACACAGAACGGAGTCTTCTCTCTACACTTAGGTAATTAAGCATTGTACACTGCAGAATACGGTCTATTCCACAGATTATTGACTGGCATCTGAGCATTCTGATTGGAGTCGAGGAGGTTTGCAATGAAATCCCTGCGTTACTAGGTGATATTGTTACCCAAGTCAATTCAGCGTGGAGGACAGCTCTGGGCCAGGAGGATAGCTAAGGGGCAACGCGTTTGACTTGTAAGCAAGACAGCGCAGAGCTCCCTTTCCTGCGATTAGAGATCGGTCTCAGGTTCGAAGCTCGTTATAAAACATGAATTCATTCATTCAAACATGTCTCTGCTCAGCAAGTCTATAGGACCATTCACGGCCTCACCTGACAGCTTTCATAATTCTTAATGTCTAGCTGAGCAGAGAAAAGGCTGCATTGCCAATAACACCCATTAACTCATGGATTTCATGGTAATGCACCATAAATATGTTGGTCAACAACTAGACTCACGTTTGTTAATCTTCTTTGCCACCTTTACACAGATTTAGCTGATCCATGGTGTACGGTTGTGAGGCTCATTGGTGTATTTGTGTTCTGATGATCTTCAGAAACTATTGTTGTTTTCAATGCAGTATGGCCTGTTGATGCATCGCTTTTGCATCTATTCCTAAGAGACCGGCAAGACAGCGTACTACATGACACAAGTGTTACAGCAGTGTGATAAAAAGTGTTAACTATTGCCCACCTCAACAGTACTCATTTTGTTGACCTTACAAAAAAGGGAGGTTGAGTAAATCTGTCAGCATTGGAACCTGCCGGCTGCAAGATAGACACAGATATCTGCATTGTATGATGGGTCTATTAAGGCATTCTATTGGCTGTACATGCATGTGTGTTGACCCAATCACCACCCTCCTCCTAACTCTTTATAGTACTTTTGTCAGGGAATGGTAAAGGGAATGGGAACGTCTATGTGTATGGGTACACAAATGCGTTTCAGAACTTTGGGACTCAGTTTGGCGGTGCGTTAAAAATGTCATAGGGCCTCATTACACGGTAGGCGGTGAGCCATGGCGCTATTAGCGCCATGGCTCATGCCGGTAAAATACCGGCACCGCCTTGGCGGAAAGGGGATTTACCGCCCCATCCCAAGGTTGGAGGGGCGGTAAATCCCTCTTCCGCCATTGCCCTTCCCCATTCCCATTTCTGCCCCATAGGGCTCAATGGGAATGGGGAAGGCGCTAATTACGGCACCGCAATTTAGCGGTGCCGTAATTAGCTCCGAGGTCCCTTAGCGGGTTGGTATTTAACGCCTGCAAAAAGCAGGCGTTAAAACTCCAACCCGCTAAGGGACCTCGTAGTAAGGCGGCAGGGATTTACCGGTACCGGTATTTTACCGGTACCGGTAAATCCCTACCGCCTACCGTGTAATGAGGATAGTATTTCTGTTACTAGCACTTTTTTTTAGCGTTAACGGAATTACTACCATTTATTGCCACACTGCCGAATTCCAAATTTGGAGAAAAAGTGAGCATTTATCTTCAGCATGCTGGAGGTAAATCCTCACTTTTCCCCAGTATGCTGGAGGTAAATCCTCCACTTTCCCTCCAAATATTGGCGGAATTACCATCCGCAGTAATTCAGCCGAATACACCATGGACTCCAGAAATGGGAAACACACCGTCCTATTACCACTTGTAATCCCGTTGTAAACCCACGGGACCAAGTGGCGGTAACGGTACCACCAAACTTGTAATGAGGCCATTTGTCCTATGCTAATTAGCAAAAATTATTGTTATATGATATGATATGGCCTTTATAACGCGCCTATACACAAGTGTTTCAAGGGGGATAATGACTCATTAACCTATTGCCAGTGAGTGCTCAACAAACTGTATCATCTCTCGGTTCTTTATTACCAAATATACTGAAAAGAACTGCTTTTTGCATGACAGTCCTCTTGAAGGAACTTGCAAGTTTTTAATGCTGAGTTGAAACATTGTGTATCAAGCAATGTAGCTATTATATTATAGTAAACTCTTGAGTGCCTGGCAACCGACGCCAAGTCTAAAGTTAACTATGCTGCGAGAGTCTCTAGGGCTTGCAAGGTTCACAGATCTTACTACCGCCCTGCTCTAGATTTAGGATATGTCTTGGTGCTGTCAGGCCAAAAGACTAGCATTTATAATATGATATGATATGGCCTTTATAACGCATCTATACACAAGTGTTTCAAGGCGCGATAAGGCAAGGGAAGGGAGCAAAGGGAGGACAGACAGCGATCCTACTAGACCAGGTGCCATTCAGATCAAGCAAGTGCGTGGGAAGGGGGCAGGGACAGTGCAGTACATGGGAATAAATAAACAATAAGTAAGTAATGGCCAGTATGTGGCAAGTGCATGGGTAAGTGCAGACATCAGGTGTCAGGCTAGTAGGGGGACTGTGGTGATACAGAAACAGTCCCAAGTGCGGGGGTTGCCAGGTGTGTGAGGCTGGCAGGAGAGGGACCTGGGCCTGAGATCAGAGGGTGTCCAGGTAGCCAGTGCAGTTTCAGGTTACAGCCAGGAGGTCAGCAGAGGAGAGGAGGAGAAAAAGCAGAAGCAAAGAGAACGGTTTTGAGCTGCTCCTGGAACCGGAGATGGTTCTCTTCAAGTTGAAGGGAGGAAGGGGAGGCTGTTCCAGAGGGAGGCATCAGCCGAAGAAAGAATTCTACGACCAACTCGTTGCTTGGAGAAGCGACATACCCTGAGGAAGTTGGAGGCGGATGAGAGGAGAGCTCGAGAAGGAAGATATTTAGGGAGAAAGAGTTGAAGGTATTGTGGTCCCAGGCCCCAGAAGGCCTTGTGGATGATGCAGAGGGTTTTTAACTTTATCCTCGCAGCCACTGGGAGCCAGTGCAGAGATTTAAGCCCTGGAGAGATACGATCCCTGGGCTTGAGGCCAAGGACAAGTCTTGCAGTCTTGTTCTGGATAAGTTGCAGAGGGCGGAGAGTAGAAGCAGGTAGGTTTAGAAAGAGGCTGTTGCAATAGTCCAGCCTAGAGAGAACCAGAGCTCTGGAGACAGTGAGCTTCTGGGGCAAGGCGAGGAAAGGAAAAATACCTCTTTGGAGGCGCAGCTGGTAGTGTGACTTCTTAGAGACGTCAGAGATGTGAGGAGAAAAGGAGAGTGCGGAGTTTAAGATGACCCCAAAGTTTCTAGCCTTGCAGGTGGGAGCAGGAAGAGGGCCAAGTGAGGCCGGCCAGAGAGCTACAGGAAAGGAGGGAGCGGGTGTGCCAATGAGGAGAATCTCAGTCTTACTGGCATTAAGACAGAGGTCATTGGTGGCACACCACTCCTGGATAGCAGACAGACAATCAGAGATGAGGGAAGGAGAGGTGGAGGCAGAGGGTAGCCTGAAAGTGAACTGGTTGTGGTCCACATAGCACTGAATGTTGGGGATGAGAGTGGCAATGCAGTGGGCAAGGAGTGTCAGGTATTGGTTGAACAGCCAGGGAGAGAGGTTAGACCCATGGGGGACAATGCAGGTAGAGAAAAAGTTAGCGGAGAGGAAGGACCCAAGTTGGACCTGGGAGGGTCAGTCAGAGAGGAAAGACGTGTGCCACGCCAGAGCCTGACCAGTGATACCCAGGTTATCACAGAGACGGTTGAGCAGGATGGCATGCATTTAGTATTTAGTGCTGCAAATCTGGCTTTGGTGAGTTTTGATTGTGGTAAACCTTTACTGCTCAGAAGAGAGAGAGCAGGGGTTCTGAATACCATAATATGTGGTTGGCATGGCAACCTGCAAAGCTTGAAATGAACAAAGCACAATTTGTTAATTTAAGTGACCAGCAGCCATTTAAACCAATGTACAGGGGGTTTGTATTAATTAGGCCAATTTTGAGTTGTCTTTCAAATCACATGCTTTCATTTTGTTTTGGTGTTCTGTGACATTTATCCCCCCCCCCCACCATTCTCTTCCTAAGTGTGTTTCCAAGATGATCTCTCCCAGCTTGCCATTCTTTACAAAGATATTTTTTTTTAATTAAAAATTCTTCCCTGATTGCGATTGTGACCCTCAGAGTATTGTTATGTTTTCATACATGCTTTGGTTCTCATTCTAAAAGAATACAGGCTTACTTTGTGCACACAAGTCCACATTCCCTTGCAAAGAGAACCTCAACATGTATAAACATACAGAAATGTAGAAGGTTGTGATGCAAACACATGCAGCCAGGTAGAATTATTTTTATTTCTGGTTCCCACTCATAGCAAGTAGGGATGTTCTTCTATGGGCAGTTGGGTTGTGAGGCTGTGCACCAATTAGGAATTTTCTTCTGTGGACAGGTCACCACCACCCAACAACACACCTCTACAACACTACAACATCACTCTACTCCACCACACACCCCCAAACCATCACTCCATACCACCACACTAATTCACCACTCTATATCACCACACACCTTCATCATTATACCTCCACACCCCCAACCACCACACACCCACTCTACACCACATATATATGCCACTACACATCACACCACCACCACTGTACACCACCATTCTTCACCCCACATGCCCATGCCCCTCCCTACACCTCCACACCTCTGTGTGTTCACTTCACATCACTACCACTAAAACAGCACTCCACCACCTCATGACACTACTCCATGCCACCACTTCACAACACCACACCACCACTCTACACCATCTCCACCCTCCTAATCATAACACACACATACCCCACACCACCATTCCACATCACCACCCCTAAATGTGAAATGCAGTAAACAACTGTAAATGGCAAAACTATTGGCTTTGGGCCTCATTACGACCCAGGCGCTAATGGGTTAACAGCGCCGTAAAAGGCTGTGGCGTCATTAACCTATTAGTGCCTAACTAAATTGTAGACCAGCCGTTAAAGTAGGGACCCGCAAAGGGACCATTTGCGGCACTGTACTTAGCACCTTCCCCATTCCCATTGAGCCCTATGGGGCAAAAATGGGAATGGAGAAGGGCCATGGAGGAAGGGGGAATTACCGCCCCGCCAACCTTGTAATGGGGTGGTAATTCCCCCTTTCTCCATGGCAGAGTCGGTAACTTACCGGCATGGACCATGGTGCTAATAGCACCATGGTCTTCCGCCAGGGTTGTAATGAGGCCCTGCCAATACCTATTCCCAAAGCATGTGATCGGTGGTGGGCTGGTAATATTGGGAAGAACCATTTAAGGTAAATAACAACAATATGGTTTGTTTTGATCACCACTTGTAAAAATCTAAGGCCTCTTCTAGCGCAAACAATTCCGACAGCACCCTCGAGTGAGCACCACAGTCATAAAAGGTGAACAAAATAATACATGGTTGCTCTACTTCTCGGTTCCGGTGAAGCTGCTGGTGTGTTATCTATAACAAGGTCATCTGACCCATCATTTGAAATAATTCAACACAATACAACTTCCATCATATCATGTCTATCGTATCTATCAAGTTAGCCCACCCCTTACAGCCCCTTCCCCCCCGCCTCCCCGCCCCCCCGAAGAGGCTCTGAGAAGACAGGTTCTGGGTCATTCTGGATTTCCTCCCAGGCTATGTCTGGCACAATTCTTGCATTGGATAGCAAGAGGCTTTGAAAGGCTGGAGTAACTTTCCAAGCCTTGAGGGCTGTAAACAATTCTTCCTCCTTCCCAACTCTGCTAAATTCACCTATATTCAAATCAGACATTGGATCGGGAGGTGGGAGAGAAACCACAACGTTTGAGGATTTGTTTATCGGAGACCTCCCTTGCCGGAAAATCTCCTACCTCTTTTCAATCTTAAATGCCAGTTGTAACAAAACCTCTAAAGCTTATTTTCCCAAATGGGAAGCTGACCTCGATTCTCCAACTGATGATCCGTCCGTCGTGAATTAAGATATGGCCTGGAGCCTATAAATCTTCTGCTTGTGTTCATGTGAAAGAAGATAGTTATTAAATGAGTTTAGGGTGGTATCGCGCTCCCTCAGGTTGAGTATGTTGTCTCCCACAATGTCATCCAGTTTCTGGCATTGTGTTCACAATTCCCCAGAACCCTAATTCATTTACGGTGCAACTGTAACTTGATCCAGCTGTTCCAGAAAGAAGCTTTATCGTATATCAACACAATTACAGGTGTCAAGCTGCCATTTATCCCCTTAGTTAGTCTCTTTGGTTACAAATACCTTAATGGTCAAAACAAACTATCCAGCAAAAGCTTTAAGTTGCTTACACACCTGCTGGTTGCAGCTCACATCACAGTCGCCCATCATTGGAAATCCAGCAAAAGCGCCTTTTTGCTTGAAAAAATAGTGGTCCCAAATTTGGTTTACCTCGGCCATGGACAGAATTACAGCTTTTGTAAGGAATGAGATGCAAAGTATCTCTAAGTCTGGAACCTATCTATGCAGTTTGTGCACCAGAATGATCTCAAAGCGATGAACCACAAGCCTCATGATTTACAATCATTAACTCTAAGAAATATTGCTGTAGCCTCTGATTAATCCTTATCCTGTTTTACTTAACCCTGAAATTGCCAGGTTTCGTATGTATTTTCATAATAATTACCTTACTTCTATTATTACACATAATAAACCTGTTGTAATTGGGTTATATGCTATATAAGTTATACCGATTTGATTTGCTGTTATTGAAAATGTTGTTTGGTAATTATGTGCAATTTACCTAGGAATTTATTACCCACTGTAATGCATATTAAACCCAATTACATTTCAATAAAGAAAAAAGAAAAATTAACAGAGGTAAGTAATGTTTTCCGATTCTTTTGCTTTTGTCTTTGCATGCCTTTAGTAGTTTATAGACTACAGTTATTGTTACTTAAATTTCAAAAGCACTCGCAATAGAGCATTTGAAGACATTAGGAGGCCTTCTGGCTTACTCCTTAGTCTTTGCTCAAAGCTGAGTCATGAAACAGAGAGAATGAAAATCAGTCGAGTTTCAGTAATGCCGTCAACGGAATGACAGCAAAGAGAAGCTGCGTAGCCATTCAAATCCTCCAGCTCTGTTCCTTCAGAGCATAGTGTGCTCTCAGCGACTTACCTCCACCAGGCTGGATGTCACGGATGTATTGCTTGGCATCTTCTGTCTGGATGGAGGAAGCTTCCACCAACTCTTCTCTCCAGCATCGAACATTGTGATTGAAGTCGATGACACTGAATTGGTCATCAGAGCGCAGGTCATCGAGGATGGTCTGCATTGCCTGAACAGTCTAGAAATGTAGTCACAAAGCAAGACAATAGTTGATTTCAGATGAAGAACTTCAGAATGCTCTTTGATTTTTGATTCAAATTTGTATGACTTCTATAGTCTAAACCTTTGTTCCGATGACCATAGGACAACACATCATTCATAAAAGAATAAAATAGATACATTCAAGTTTTGTTATAGAGTAGTCGGGAAGAGTATAAATGCGGTCAGATGTGTAGAATTATCCTGTATTCTTTAGGAAGTAAATATGTATTTTCTTATCCTTCTCACAATTATTTAATAATTGTTCCTTTTATAGATCACCTGACCAGCTTCTACTCAATTCCTTTTAGAGTTGTGTAGGACCCAGGCCATGGTAATGCTGATTTGTGTCTGGTTAGTTTTAAGGTCAGACAATTCCAAGACACGCAGTCTTGTCTACCAAGACCAGCCAGTGAGAGTTGATCTGTGGTTCTTTTGAGAGATCCGCCTGTCTGAAGAGTTAGAAGAGCTTTTTAAGGATGACTTTCAATAGAGATTTGTGGTAATAAATGCCAGATTAAACCCAGGTTTGTACAATCTGTTCTAAATTGCTTAGTGTGTTTATTCTTTTTTTATCTGTATGAGTATGGGTTAGGGGAAAAGTAAAACGTTTTAGTTTCAAGAACTATTTGACATCTGCCATGACTAGCTTTCCTTCTCTGATCTTTCAGGACGTGAATTCGTAGATCTGACACCGAGTGAGTCATGTTAGATGTTACCTTGATATGTTATTTTATTGTCAACTCCAAGTACACCCGAGAGTAAAATATCATCATTACCTATCAATTATCTTTTCTTAATAAAATCAGTAAAACAATTCTTTTGTAAACCATCAAATGATATGACCACAGATGTTTTGCATTAACACATTATATGTATATTCAATAAAAAGATAGTAAATAAAATACGTACTTGTCGCATTTTCAGTCCCCACATGGAGCCACTGACGTCAATGACAAAAAGGATATTTTTGGGTAGTGGGGATAGATTTTCAGGTGCAAAGAAGTGAAGGAAATATCCGTTAAAAAGCTGCAAAAGAGAAAATGTAGAGTCATTTCGGGGATGTGGGAAAAGTCATTGTATGATATTTATTGATCACAGAGCTATGTTTATATAAAGGTAGCTTGAGCCTCAGACTATTAGACTAAGCGCCAATGGAAGGACCACCCTAAAAATTCCATTAATATTGGGCTGGTGTAACCAAGCTCCAGTGTGAAACTACATTTCAACAACTCATGTTTTCATTTAGAACCTTTTTGCCCCAATGAAATGTTAATGTAACGACTGTAAGTAAGTCCCATTGCTGAGGGTGGGAAGTGGGAGTGGGCTCATAGGGTCTGGGTCTGGGTGAGGCCATCCTCTAAGTGATGTCAAACCTGGAGGAGGACAATGGAGGGCGGGGGGGGTTTAAGGGCCTCTCCTATATTCCTGATCTCATAACCAAGGTAGTTCAAGTCCTCTTAAAGCTGTTGAGAGAGACAGCATTTACCAGTTCAGAGAGACAAGGATACCTGCAACTTACTGGCAGAGATTGACCCTGGCCTGGAAGGGAGAGAGGAGATGCTACTGCAGATCATGACTTTCCCTGCAACCACGTTCACAACTTCACAATTTTTCAGGGTAGATGCGGGGATGGAGTGATTCATGAGCAAAGATTGACAGTGGCCGGGGGAAATTAGAGACACACGCAGTACTTTGACACAGTTGTAGATTCAGGAGACTGCCATAACCAGGCTGCCTGACTCCAAAATGACAGATCTGCTTATTAATCCTGGGCCTGCAGATCTATGGGCCATGCAAGTTCCTAATCCCACCGCAAGGTCAATAACCCTTAGAGCTGCAATTACCAGCAGGGTAGAGGAATACAAGGGGGAAAGGTTAAGTGAGGGTTAGGAAGTTTGGAAATAAGGAGACAGCCTAGAGATGCGTGTAGAGAGTTAGTCCTTTTTGATCTATTAGTCTGTGACATAATGGTTGTATTTTTTCGAAAGAGGTCTTTGAGACAGTTGAAGGTAGACAAATGTTTAACTTAAATCTTGTTATTAATTTTAACATCAATATACTTCTTCAAAATTCAAAGGTCCTTGCCCCACACTCTTCCTCAGAGCCAATCATGAGATATAGTTGAATAATCAATAGCAACCCACCTGGAGTTCACTGGAAGAGTCTCTCTTTGTGTCATACTTAACAATAAAGTTCCCATCTACGGCAGTCTTGGGGCAATTCGGACACTTTCGCTGCTGATCCACTGTTGGCTTGAAGGATATGTGAGCCTTGAATGAAGCAGAGAAATTAGTTGCATCACTAAAGCATGGTCTTGATGAAAATTGCAAATTTAGTGCTCTATTATATTATGGTATAAAGTTGCCACAGATCCTGCTTCTGATGAACCCCTTCTCCCAAAAAGACCAAGGAACATCCAACATTCACTGTCTATTGGAATTCAACTTGATTGCAACACAAGTAGATATTTTTATTTTAGGGGAATCTCTGCTTTGATGTATGACATTGCCATCCTTCCCACCTTGCCAAACACATCTGAAGAAGACAAGTCATTCAAAACACATCGTGAGAATTTGCTTGCCTAGATGCCAAGCATTTGCACCTAGTAGACCTGGATTCCTCTGCTTGCTTATCATGCTTCATCTCACTGCTGCGCTTGTTCACTGTGGACCACAGAACCCTTATCCACTTGCTACAGCACATAGCCAGCATTGGCCTTGTATATGGCTCCTGGGAATGTGGAGCCCCTCAGCGAGTTCTCCTATTGCCATTCTTTTTAAAATCTACATTAAACATCTGATTCATTTACACCATGCCCACAATTTAAAATTCTGCTCAATTATACTGCATGTTACAGGCCAACAAGATCAATTCAACAAGGGAACAAGGGGACGTGAGACCTTTCCAAATTTAATAGAGCAACACAGCCTCAATCACAATGGATTCAAAATATAAATTCTAGTTATTGGACCCCCTATTTTCTCATAGACATGACCATACTGTGTCTCACTCCTCCCTCTTCACACACACCTTAAATGTAAACATGTGGAATTAATCCACACTTCTGGCCATGACGTCTGAAGATGAGTGGTGACACCACCAAGTTAGTCATCAAGGTGAGAATTTTTGCCTTATAGAACAAGGGAGGGGTTTTTATCATGAGATAATGACCCACCACCAAGTTACCATATGTTGGGATAGTGTAATTATCCCAAGCGAGGACTATAAGGTTATTAACACATAGTGGCAGTAATAATATTGTTTTGGAGTTTTGGTGGTGAAGTAAAGAATCCTATTTTAACAGTGTGTAGAGCAGGTCCTAGACCGCTCCCCCCTCAAACTGAATACAGGTAACATGCCATGCTGATCAATGTTTCCAGCATTGGAAAAATCAGAATTATAGTGCTTTCTGAAGACAAAGGGCCTCATTACAACTGAGGCGTTAAGGGTTAACGCCACCGTTAACCCTTAACGCCTGATTCTGATTTTAACACCTGCTTTTAGCAGGCATTAAAATCCATGGCGCTAACCTGCCATGGTGCTAATTACGCCGCCGTAATTTACGGCGGCGTAATTAGCGCCTTCCCCATTCCCATTATGCCATATGGGGCAAAAATGGGAATGGGGAAGGGAAAATGGGAAATGGGGATTTACCGCCCCACTCACCTTGGAATGGGGCGGTAAATCCGCCATCCACCATGGTGTAAACAGAGTTTACACCATGGTGGTAAAGTTGGTGCACTTAGCACCAAGGTTGTAATGAGGCCCAAAAGGTACATATAGGGCGACATAAATATTTGGGGTCAGAATAACCCTGGAGATGGAGGGTGTCTTAGGTATTACATGTGCATCATGAATGTTGAAAAAATTTAGTCTGAAAACAGGATAGAAAATAAGTTATGTACAAAAGTAGATTGGCTCGTCGTTTGTTAGCATTGCAGAGTCTCTAGGCTAAGCAAGTTCAAATTAATTCTAAGATGGATGCTAAAAACAAAATGGCTTCGGGTCCAGGTGTCAAAAGGGCTGACTCATTGTGAATCTAGAATATTCTTTGGCAGACGGCTGGGTATTGTATATTTAGAATTTCTTGGCAGAAAAAGTATACAGTGATGGATAGTAGACCAGCTAAAAGTCTGGGAAAAAGCAGCTGCTTACTTGGAAGCAAGTAAGCACGGTATAGCCTGCCAAGTGAATTTGGCAGGTTTCGAGGATCTAATAAGGGCTGCTCCTTGGCAGACATCTAAGGATTTATATTGAGTTCTGGCTGATAATAATAATAATCTAATATTAGATTATGTGCCAGTCAAATAATGCTTGCCAAGGTGAAGTCATGTGGGCTTGGTGTATGACAAGCAAGCCAGCCAATTGGAGACTAGGAGGGATTATGTGCTAGTTAAGAGAACCAATGGGGAATGTATCCTTAATTTGCATGAATTATTGCATCAGCCTGAAAAGGCCTATATAAGCAAGCTGATTGTGGGAGCTCATGGTGCCTCCCAGCCTGTTCTTATCCTGTCTCCAGTGCCCGAGTCTGCAGATGACAAAGCTGGATTGTGCAGTGGTTCCCCATTTACAAGTGGGTGAATAAAAAGGCATACTGAGTTTGTAAATCTAATGTGATTTTATTTTGTAGTATTTGGATAACATGTCTTCATAAGTTAAACATTTGATTGCAAGATTTGCTGAACTCAAACAGGTGTACCATGAGCATGCATTAGGTGTCATGTTAAAGTAAACATTTTCTCTATAAGAAAGTGAATGCATTTTACTATGTTTTAGCTTTCTCTTTTGTGAGTTAAATATGATGTTGCAACAAAAGAAGGTCCTCCTAAGGAATGAGTGTCTTGCTGAAAGAAATCCTGCTTAGAAATTGCATTGCTGTTTCCTTGTCTGCCTTTGAAGACAGAATGTTCAATAACCAGTAGTTATTGACTGCACTCTAAACATTCTGATTGGCTGAAAGGAGGTCAACGATTTGCATGTGCTAATAAAAAACATGGGTTTATTTTTGATAAATAATTACCCTTTTGTCCTCTTTTGTGATATTGACAAGTCCAGCAAAGTGATCCCCAAGAGAATCTGGGACGCTAACTAAACGAAGTCCCTGTGGCTCACTAATGTGAACGTCGACCTGTGGAAGAAAGAAAGAAATTGACAATGCACATTTTTTGAATGAACATCCTATTGACTACTCCTTGTGCATAATGACCCAATGACATGATAATGCATAAGAGAGGTGTATGTATTGGTTCTTCTCATCCTGTGTTTTTTAATGAGTGCCCCCCCATTAGAAGTACCTAATCCTAAAATGTTCAAAGTTGAAGATGGAGACTGACATTGATTTTAAATGTCCAAAATACGCTGTTAATGTATTCATATGTCAAATCTCCAGTTCTTGCTTACGTCCTAGTAATGCATTGTTACAATATGATATGCTATTTATAATGTGCTTAATACCCAGAGGTTTCTAAGCGTGGACCCGGGGATCGAACCTGTGGTGCTCCTTGTCGTCTTGCATCCAAGGCAAGCACGTTGCCCCTGAGCTGTCTTCCTGAGACAATAATGCTCTTCTCGTTTATGACATTTTAAACAGTAAATTAAACAAAACAATACATATTAAATAAAACACATATAATAATCATAAAGCGCTAACTGGGTAGAGCACTTGCACATGAGTAAATTTGACTGGCCAAGAATTCAGAACTGTACCTGGAGAATGGTTCCTCTGCCATTTTCTTAAAAAATGTGTTATTAGACCAGGTTGGAAATATGACATTCCTTAGTTCTGTACTGCCTTTGGTACAAATAGTAAATGGCCGTGTCCTTCCACTTGTTATGTCGAAATTGCAATTCGAATAGTTGGAGTCTCCTATCTCCTTTTTATAAACTGCTTAGTAACGTCCAGTTCTATTGGATGAAGGTGAATTTCCGATTTTATAGCATGAAATGGAGTGGCGCGAAGGAAGGCCAAGACCCTTCCACAACACTCGGCTAAGAAACAGTGAAATCATTTGCGCAGCTACGGTACAACATTAGGTGGAACACCTAAACTAAACACGCTGCTTCAGGGGGTCCAAAGTACAAACGCAAGCCTTTCAAAAGCACCCTTTACTCCTCCTTTAGAGAAGTACTGGCTCCTGTTATCACCCAGAGATCTAAAGATTGGCACTAGAAATGGAAAGCGTTTTTTGGTTGGGAAGCCCATCTGCATTGTTTTCAATTTTGCGCATGGGCGAGTTGGCCTGTTCAGTTTGAACATCGAAAACAATGATTTCTATTTTACAGCATTGAAGGACGTGTTCATGTTTGAAATGCAACACATATTTTGTCTATTTCCAGCGTGCTGTGAATGGACTAACTTGTTTTCCTGTTTCTATTGAGCGAGTGCTTACTATAAAATGGCAACCTGACTCCAGGGGTGGACTGGGAGCCAAAAGAGGCCCTGGACATAATGTATCCTCAAAGTGGCCCCATATTACACATTTTCAGCAAGCCCAACCCTTTTCCTATGGGAACATTTGACACAAAATAGGCCCAGGCTGCAGAGGCGTACCGGGAAATCTCCAGAGTTCCATATAGGCAAGTCCACCCCTGCCTGACTCACTGCCCTACAGGGAACCTTGTAAGCCCCTGCAGAGCAATGGGACATGTTTTGGGGCCCTGCATGAGATGGCATCTGGCTTCCTTTGAAGGGACCCTAGCTGCCATGGGTGAACCTGTAATTTGTTTGCTTTAATAATCGAAGAAGCTCAAATGCTCAAGGGGCTTCGACTCACCCATAATTTGGGTTGTTTCAGCTTCTCCCAGAATTAGTTGTAGGAAAAGATTTCTTTAATTTCATCAATACAAATACATCAATGGAATACTAATAACCTAAATACAGATGACAACCTGTTAGCCCTTTATTGTTGCCAAAACAATATTATTTTCAGACAAATTGATAGGAAAGATAGCATAATATTTGTTGTCCCTACCTGGAATTTCTTGGCCAACTTTCCGGGCTCCAGGTGAATAATGTGCTCGTAGATCCCAAGTTTCCGGCGCAGTGTTTCTTGGTAGTTGATTTCAAACTGGACCTTGCTGCCCGGAGGCACACTCAGGTCGGCCTTAAAGTTTTCCATGTCCATTGCATTCGTTCTAAGGATTGATGTGAATAGGTAAGGTTAGAATTTTCAACAATAACAACCATTAGCACCCGGCGGGGGAGCCAGCAATCAGATGGCTAAGAATGCAGGCTTGAACCCCCAGTACAAGCCTGCGTTCCAAGCCGCCTGATGGCCGGCTCCCCTGCGGCCATATTCCCCATACCCTCCGTCACTCTATTTCTTTTTTCTCTGCCCCCCACCCACCTACTTATTTTACCTAGCATCCGCCCTTTCCCTTCGCTTCCCACTGGCTGCCATGGCAAGGGAAGATGAGCTCCATACGAAAGGCCTTCTTCCCTTTCCATTGTGGCCATCTTGGAAAATGATTTTTCCTTCCTACAATGGGTCGCTGCGCGCGTCTGGTTGTAGCAAGGAAAACCCTTTTTTTTAGCACCTTTTTTTACTGCTTTGGCAACCCGGGGTGCTAATGGCCGTCATCCCCCGCTCCAGGAACTGTAATGGGGGATAATGGCCCGGAACCCTCGTTATTGGCCCTTGATCCGATCGGGCCAATAACTTGGGCTGCCGGGCCGTTATTCCCAGTTCCAGCCCCATGGAACGGGGGATGAATGCTACAGAAGAACAAAAATCCCTTTCTCCCTCCACCAACAGTACAGCGTTAATGTGCAAAATGCCAAACCCAATTTTGGCACAATCCTGTTGTTAAGCGCTCCGCTGTTCTTGACCTAGGTTTGCGCTATACGCAATAAAATCAGAAATATAATAGGATATTTTATACTGCACGGTACACCCCGATATACATTTCCAGATAGAACCTGCGGGTACAACATGTAATTTCAAACTGTTGAGCTCAGGATCATGAAAAGGAATAGACTGAATCAGTCAGTAAGACAGAATGAGCCTAAGGCCCTATTTTAAAAATATTCTTTGGGTATTTTTGGTTTTTGTGCCTGTAAAAGTTCTGGAACGGCATTCCTTCGGGTATGTGTTGGAGCGGTGGGCGGGTTCCCAGTTGATTTGCTTATGAATGTGCTCTTTCTGCAATGGTACTAATGAGATAAAATGATGGAAGACATTTTATACAGGGTCATTCCCAGTAGGTGGGAAATGTCCACCCACCACTGTATGGTTTTTCTCTTTGAGTCTCCCTGATTGGGAGAGATATGCAGAGATGTGGGTTCAGAACCTTCTGCGTCTAAAGCCATGACCTGCACCTCATCGATGTGGCCCAATGAGGTCATAAAGCCACTAGGGTTGCTTATGTTTCTATCTCGAAAGCATATGGTTTAGAATGTTTTTCTTCGATGATCATTTTGGGTAATGGGTCAAGACCGACTGTTATACCAGTTTGACCGTCTCTGTAATGACATAGATAAGCAAAAACAACAATTCTACCAGGAGGAATTCCCAGTGGTTATAGACTGGTTGAAAAAACAAGTCCATCCAATGCCTTTTGGGTTTAAAAGCGAGTCTCTCTGAGGGGAAGATGCGGGGGTGAAGGTTTAACTAGGCATGTTGTGTATGAAGCTCTCTGTGCCTAGAGACACAAACTGTATATCACTAATGAAGCCTGAAAAGGATGAAACATATCAGGGTGTACCTGTGCTCCTGTGTAGAAGAGACTTAGCCTCATGGTTTGGTCTGGTCTGACTTCCTCTGGGACAGGGGTAATCCAGATTTCAATGTGATTGAGCCTTTTATGTAGGGGCACAGACACGCTACAGAAATATGTTTTGGAATGCAAACCAAAACAATTCCAAGTGTTTAAGAAGCATTGTCTCAGCAAATTCCAGCATTTGCTTTTGTGTACTTTATCTTTCAACATTATTGTCTGATCACTTGTCTTCATGCTTTCTTGCTCTATTGACATTTAAGTGGAGTTCCTCATTTTGTTTGCCTTGCAGTATGGACCTGCTATGTAGTTTGACCAAACATATGGGTGATGATGCATGAGCGTCATACATGTTTTGTGCAAGCCGCAGGTAATATGGCAGCATCATAAAATGCACCTCTCTATAGCACATTATGCCCTACTGTGCTCACCTTACAAGTCCAGCTGCTTTGCCTTTGGCTCTTGCCTGTGAGAACAGGCTTCTGGCCACCGACTTCTCCTTGATCGAACCACTAAATGTGATCCCGTTCACGTTCCTACAGGAGACACAACAAGAAGGCAAGGCAAAACATGAAGCGGGTTGTTAGAACATCTAGTACCACACTGGATCTATTGCATCTGGATGCTGATAGAGTAACAATGTCTTGACATGTGTTTTCATTGGTGGAATGACAGAGTATTTCCTTTCATCAGGGCTATTCCAATGCCGGTCACGTAGCAGACGCAAAAGCAAACAGGTAACATTAGGGGTAGAATGATGAGGGGAAGAGGGGGCTCCAAGGACTCTCCACCCATTTAAAATGCGAACAATGCAAACATGCAAGAAAGGAACACAATACAGTAAAATATACCAGACCAATGTTTTGAGATATTTGCATACATTTTGGATCACTTTGATAGATAGGGGAACATTTTGTTCTTAAATCAATGAAAGAGGAACTTCACCCACCAAAGGAGACAGACTTCAATTTATTGGCTGTCAGAAAATAACTGATTTATATTTTTTGGGTTATTTTAGGTGTGATCACACTCCCACACATGTGCATAAAAAACATACAAGTTTAAGGGACGAGCACGTGAACAAAATAGATTCTTCAATCTCACAAAACACTTTAGTTCCCAGTAGGAACTGCAGTGCATGTTGTGGGGTCGTGGAATCAATAAGGTCCCGTATTCGAGAATGCCTGATGTTAAAAATTAATATATCCTAACTTTGGGCTGACCAGGAACACAGAATATGAGCACCTTGGGCAGTAACCCTCAAGGATCTTTCAAAACAGCCATGTTTGAAAATACAGAAACTAGAAGCCCGCAGAGCCTAATGCATCACAGCCGCCATCTTGAAACTATAATGTATCACAGCCGCCATCTTGAATCTGTGTGACATTCAGCCTTTATCTGTCATTACTGCATTGTCTTGATTATTTGATATCGGAAAGTGACTAAAATGAATATATCCCTGGTTCTGTTTTATCTACATAGATACTGTGCAAATGTTCTGTAGAAAAATACAACTCATGCAATGAAATAGATGCCACACATGGTAAGACATGAATGTATTTTTCTGGGCAGTTCAAATAATTATGATAAATAGCAGGGCTATTTTTTGTTGTTGTATTGTATTGGTTTATGAAAACCTTATACAAACAACGAGACAGCATAATAAAAACATTCAGTTGACGAATTTCAATAGAAACGCCAGGAAAGGGTTGACACAGCTATACTACATAGTTCATTCCCAAAAGATCATTATAGCATCCATTTTAAGAAAATAAAACACATGAGGGCTATTAGAATATTGGACAAGGGATAGAACTGAAACTGAAATCACTATGTTAACTGCAACCACAGTTTAATACTAAGGCGCCGCGAAGCGAGGTAGACGTTCCAAATCTAGTCTTAAATATAACTACCCAGCCAACAGCTGGAGGGTGTTTACTCTAGAAAACATGTTTGTTCTAAAGCCATGTGCACAAATGAAATCGAGCTGTCTGTGTCTCAGAGCAATCAGGCTGTTTTTTCAGTTATACTGTAGTATAAATTGCCTTAGTGCATAAGTGACATGCAGGTGTACCTGCAAGCATGTGCTAAGACAATGTAAATAATTATTATATATATATGTTATGGAAATAATGGTTTGCGCCTATTCTTTCTGTAAAGATTCCTCCACCCGCCAAATGGACAAGTGGTGACGCCATATTACAGGGAACGTTGAATTTGACCATGGTCCTAATGAAGGGTTTACGCAGTCGCTTGCAGAGAAACCTGAAGAAAAGTAGGCCCACTGGCAATATTTACTCCAGTTTCCTGTCCACAGACGATGGAGATCCCACTACCAAGGTGTGTTCGGCTGGCTGCTCCCAGAAATATGGACCACTCTCGCTCCATCGCAGCATGGGATAGAGTTATTTAATGCCTGTTGATCCCTTAGGCCCTAGGCCTGGAAGGGCCATACTGCACGGTGAACCTCACTGAGACTATATAGGGTCATATTACAAGTTTTCCAGTATCTCGTCTGTATTACCGGTGGGATACTGGCAAACTGTAATTACTGTTTCCGCTGGCAGATTCCATCCCCATTCCATGGAGTCTCAATGGACTCCATGGGGGGATTTTCTGGTATTACCGGCACCGGTATTTCTGGGCCGGTAACGCTGGTAGCTCTTTGCCAGTAGGGTGGAGGATATACCTCCAATTCAGAGCTGGAGGTAAATCCACCGGTTGTATACGAATTGTTCAAACTACAATTGTTCGAATCACAACTGACCTTTGCAAAATTGACCGAATTGTGAAGGTCAATTGTTACATATATGCGGGGGCAAATCCCACGTAATCCCCCGTTATATATATAAATATACTTATGTATGTATGTATATATATATATATATATATATATATATATATATATATATATGTGGTCAATTGTGCAAAGGTCAATTCGGACTCTTGACTTTCGGTCAATTAGGTCATTCGAACAATTGTGTTTCAACAATTTGGGTAATACCAATCCACCACCATACCAGCAAACCTGTATCGTGTCGGTGCGGTAACCTGGCGGTATGCGGTAATACCAGTACATTATTTCTGCACTGGCACACTAATAATGAGGCTCTATCTGTCTTTTACATCTCAATCCATTATTCAGTGGCTGTGTGGGTGGTTGGGCAGGTGCTGACGCCATCTACACCACCTCAACCTCCAGAGAAAAGAAGAAAAGCCAGACAAGTGCAAAGCTTAACAGGCTTCACTTTCTGAATCCGCCCCTCCCCAAGCCTGGTCGTGTCAGACTGGTGGTCATCCCGTTGACTGATGGATTATTTCACTTCTTTAAAAGGCCAGAATAAGACATTGAGTAGCCCAAAGTTGTGGTTGTTTCCACTGCCCTCGTTTTTAGTCTGTTTCTAATTCTATACTGAGTTCTACGTTTCCTTTTGGTGCAAATCTTATCTAACTCACCTTTGAAAAGATACATAATTGGTCAGACATGCCTCAGGGTGGGAATCAAGCAGGAATGAACTTGCAGACACTCAATCGGGCTGTAACATTGCCTATTTGCTTTAGGTAATGACGTTTTTTTTTTTGTTTCAGAAAACTGTATGTGCATGCACACCAGCAACAGTTTTCAAGGTTTGTCATTTCCGTTCGGTTTTCCATAAATTGAACCTTTATGACATAGCCTATTCACTTGTCTTTGTATTTGTATTTATTTGAAGAACAAGGGCGTTGTTAGGGAGAATTCTCATCTATGGCTAATTTCCCTCAACTAGTGAGTCCCCAAGCAGCTTTGCTGGACTTCTGTAGTTAATTTTTTTCCACTTGGTAAGAGTGAGAGCTTTTCCCCCACTTTTACTTGTGTTTTGCTATGTCTTTCTATCTGTTTTTGTGATTGTGGACTCTGAAGCACACCACTTCAGTAGCCCCCTTCTTTGTGTGTGTCACCCAGCAACTTCAGTGCCGTGGCATAGGGTTGTCTTTAAGACTTCCCTCGACTCCATTTCTGAGGCGACTACTGTCCCCCAGAAAAGGGTAAAGTTACCATTAACTTTACTTAGTGAATCTACCACAGATCCAGTACACCCCATCTTCCATGGAGTACTGGAAAGGGTTAACTCGTACTTTATCTGTACCTCCTACAGCATTGTTTTGCTCTTTTGACATTTAGACTTGGCTGGTGGCAGTGGTATCTACCCAAAATTTTCTACCGCGATTATATTAGATAAACGTGGTACTGTTCTTGGCTATTATATCAGCCTTGAACATAAACCCGCTTGACCAAATTGTCTTTCTTTTGGCTCCGGTTGGGTTTATTCGCCATTTCTTTTTGTTAAAGTCCTTCTTGTGTTTTACTTTGCGCGGCAAACTAGGTTTGCCTTCTTTGTTCACCGTCTTTTGGCAGGCTTTCTGTTCAGAAGCCCTCCACCAGGCGCCTGGGTGTCTAGGTGGGCTGAATGTGAGGGAGGGGTGTAGTCACCCTCTGCACAGGGTATCCTAGGAAACCCAAGTCACACTTTGTCATGATTTGCCAGGGTAGTTGTCGGGGCTGGACAACCCCCCTGCTGGGTGATTGACAGCCAGTCTGTGTGAATGGGGTTTTTTCACATAAAAGGCAGGTCTCTTAGGCTAGAAGTTAGAGAAGAGAGTCGCCACTGGAACTACAAGGAACCAAAGAGAAGCGGAGAGAATGGCGACTGATGCAACAACCCCGTCCCGGTGAAGCCCTGATGCAGTCCCGAGCTATCTTCCCTTCAACGACTTAGAGAAGATCCAGTCCGGAGTCTTCTTCCCTTGAGCTTGGTGGGGATAACCAGCTCATCTTCCACAGCAAGAGGATCCTCTTCTTGGTCGAAATCGCTGCACACTGCTGTAGTGGTCCGGATAGGCACCTGAAGAGCCTCTGTTGTTTTTAAGGAGCAAACCTTTTATTCCTTGTCGCTGCTGCCGGCTTCATCCCTGTGTGGTGCAGACCCCCTTCAGACGTCCTCCTTCACAACGAAGCTCCAGGAATCGTGGGTCTGCAGGAAGCCAACAGGATCAACTGCCAGGGCACCAGCTGCACCACTGGAACACGGTACTGTGTTCTGTTGAGGAAACTGGGTGAATCCCTTTTTCTTCATTTCCAATGCTTGCCCTTGTCTTCCCTCCTTCTTATAACTTTTGCTTCCGAACATTGACAATATCCAAGTACTTTTGGCTACATTGAATCTTGAACTGTCTGACCGTGTGATCTTCGGCAACTCGCCCCGGTGTCTTTCGACCCTGGCTCCGGCCCTTTGACTTTTGAACTCCTGTCTCTGATGTTTCTTGATTCTGCCTGCCTAATCAAAATAATGCCTGTGATTTTTGCCTCCAACTCCCTCTGGTTAGCTCAAGTGCTAAGTGTGTTTTTGCCCCGGTAGCATTTCATGTCACGGATATGCGTTTGTTTAGTAGACCGAACTGTCAAAAAGTGATCGCAATCGTATTCGCGGTAACGTGTTTTTGTGCCTAACACCGGTTCATTCCAACACAGGGTACTTACCTTGAGACTTATTGTACAAAGTGAATTGGTTAGTTGTAGTATATTTAACGTGTGGTTTTTATTGAAGTTTCACAGAAGTGTTGTGTTTGTAACGAATGGTTTAAAAATAAATGTACTTATATTTTTATACCTGAAACCTTGAGTCAGTGTTTGCTTGAGTCACAGTAATTGTGGTCCCTTTGTGTAATCTCTGCTACTGCTCATATACTCTTGAGATAAGCCTGGCTGCTCTGCCACCGCTACCACTCTAACATAGTAGTAAGGGCTTGTACCAAAGGTAAAACGTGTATTGCCACCTGTAGTCTTAATCGTGTGTAGTGGTCCCTAAGGGCACTGCATGGGGTTCTGCCTAACAGGCATCAATTTCTACCAGAAATTACTTACAATAACACATTTACAGATTGCGGTGGCCTTCCCAATATGAGTGTCTCTACAATAGCATAAAGATGAGAAAGAGTGCTGAGCAACCTTATAAAGGTGTAAAAAGAGTGACATATACCATGGAAAAAACAAACATAAAAAATATATAAGACAACAGGTGATTTACCAAAGTAATATTAACCTTAGGAGGAAAGTGCTTCCGACGATTTAAATATACAAAATTGCATTATTAAGTGTCACTGGAGGCAGTGGAGGGCTCAGGGGAGGGCTCAAGTACAGAGGATGGGGGAGCATGAAGAGGGAGATTCCTCTTTAGTAAGTAAGTGAAGTTTAAGACACGCTTTGAAGTGACCCACAGTTGGGTGGGCTTTGATTGTTATGGGTAGTGGGTTACAGTGGAGCCGGGTGAGTAGGGACAGTGATCAGAATCGAGAGGGGGCAAAGGGAGGATATGGGATGGTGTGGTTGAGTGCAGAGGAGGATTGGAGGGAATGAGATGGTGAGTAAACTGAGATACAATCGGACAGGTACTGAAGAGCAAGACCATTGATAGCTTTGTAGACTAGGATAAGGAACTTAACAAGAGAGAGAGGTTGTGCATGGAGAGCCAACCAGCATGTTGTCGGTTGGTAGAAGTGGGGAGGAGCTGGGTAGGCTATAGCGAGTATGGGTAGCAAAGCTGATGACTTTCTCTAGAGTGACGAACGGGTAGATGGGAAGGCCAAGGAGTAGGCTTGAGCAGTAGTCAAGTTTGCTTATCACAAGATTGGAAAATAGAGTTTTCGCAGAGTAGTTAGTAAGAAAAGGATGACATTTATGAATGTTGAGGACATTAATATGAGCAGCAGAGGCAGTGGGAATGTTGGATTGTTGCTGTCGCAGACCACTATCAAAGAGGACCCCAAGATTCTGAACCTTAAGTGAGGGAGCTAGAAGGGCAGGCAGGAAGGATTAGGAGAGGGTAGGGATGGGATCATCTTTCTCCCAGCACCAATTGAAGCTGGGAGAAAGATGACCTCCATTTTGGACGAGTTTCGCGTGAGGCAGCGGAGAGCCATCCATTGACGAACTGAAGTGAGACAGTTTGTAATCTGTTCCCGAGATGGCTGTGGTTAAGGAGGGAAAGTATTTTAGTGTCATCAGCAAAAAGCTGATAGTGAAGGCCAAAAGACGAGATAAATCCTCCGAGGGCAGAAGTATAGAGGGTGAAGACCAAAGGTCCAAAGACTGATCCTTGGGGGGCGCCGATGGAGAGAAGAGTGGGGTCAGAGGTATTCTGGGTTCCAAGAGATTTTAATGGATCGACCTTGCAGATAGGAGTTGATTCAGACAAGAGCAGATTTGCGAAACCCAAGGTCCTGGAGAGCGAGAAGGAGCGAGGAATGGCCGACAGTGTTGAAAGCAGGAGAACGTTCCAAAAGGATGGGCATTGAAGAGAGTTTGGAGTGGTGAGCATTACAGAGAAGGTTGGAGACATACATGAGGCAGGCTCAGTGGACTGTTTACTACGGAAGCCAGATTGCAGTGGTTCTCCAATCCCATGATCCTCAAGGTACTTAGTGATCTGGCAGAATACCAGCCACTCAGGTACTTTGGTATAAAGGGGAAGGAGAGAAACTGAGGCATGAATAGGGGAAAGAGACTGGAAAGAGGACCTCACATCATCAAGGTAAGGGGCAAGAAAGTCTTGCCTGACCTTCCTCTTAGCCATTGAAGAGGGGAGATGAGGAGTAGAAAGTGAAGGGCTTGAAATGTTAAAGTGAACAATGGAGTCATCAAAGGGAGAGGGGTCAATGGAGAGGTTAGAGGAGGAGGGTGAATTAGAGAGAAGGACAAGGTCAAGCCAGTTCCCACCCAAGTGTGTAGGCTGGAGGGAGCATAGAGTTTGATCAAATAGGAGTGAGTTAAGTTCAAGGCAGGTGGCTATAGAGGGCATGGGGAGGATCAAGTCCACCGGCATGACAATGAGGATGTCGGTAGGAATTGACTCAAGCAAGAGGGTCAGATCAGGGAAGCACGAGTTGAGAGCATCAGGGTGTCCATACAGAGCCAGAACAGTGAGAGCAGTAGGACGGAGGGGTTGAATAGATGCATTTTCAAAAGAAGAAGTGTTTCTCTCTGAGAGGGGTAGTAGGGCAGGGTTGAGGGCCTATGGCTAAGGAACCCTATACCACCACCCTTCCCAACACGCCGGGGAGAGTGGAGAAGGTAGCAGGGTAAGTGTGGAGAGCTGCTGCAAGTATAGCAGAGTCACAGGGGGAGATCCAGGTTTCTGTGACAGCAAGAAGTGAAAGTTGAGGGTGATAAGAGTCAAAGTGGTCAGGGAAGTAGGAAGATTGGTTGTGGAGGGATTGTGCATTCGAGAGGACAAACAAAAGAGGTGAGGAGTGGAGCTGGTGTTGTGAGGTAGGCAAGGGGGATAAATGAGGTTGGGGATCCTGTGAGCACTGGAGGGTATTATTTGAGGGGTGCAGGGAGAAAGGAAGAGGACGGGGAGGCGTTCGAGTGATGCAGAAAATACACCAAGCTGAGGCAGGTTCCCTAACCTCATGAAGGCTATGAGAGAAGAGAAGGAGAAGAGTAAGTAGAAGGAGGAATGGAGCAAAGTCAAGATGCATGATGAAGGGTAGAAGATTAGGCAAGTGAAGACAGTGAGGAAAGGTTGCAGCCCAAGAGAAAGAGGGCAGGTGGGTGAGCGGAAAAGGAAGGGGGATGGTTGGATGAGAAGAAGCAGATGCAAGTTCTGAGTTGGGCTGGAATGGGGTTATAGGAAATCAAAACAGGCACAAAACAGCTATGTTACCTGGTCCTGTGAGGAACCAGCAGCTCCACAGTGAATGGATAGACAATGGGTGACATGGGTTTAAGCAGAAGTCATACAAAGGGTGAGCGTGGTGAATTCCTGGATTGAGCTAGCCTTCTGGAGCTAGGCCCTTTCCAGCCCTAACAGGCAGCAGGCCGTTGCTGCTTTTGGCCCTTGGCTGCAGAGGTCCGGGCTGGATGCCCAGGGGGGACAGAATAAGGGAGGCAATGTGTCACATGCCCCTTTGGGAGCCAATCCGAGTGCTCCAGATGGCTTCCATGATTGCAGGCAGAGTCCTGGTGATGTAGGATGTAATTTGAGATGTACCTATATTTACCTCATTAGTTAAAGATATACTATTGTGAGCGTTGGTAACTCTGACTAGCACCTGGGGTGGAATATATGAATCCTGGGATCCAATCAGCATCCGGGGCTTCAAAGCAATATCCACTAGTGCAGCCATTGACCCTGAAGGCTCTGACAACGTATGCCTGGTTACGTTATGCATATCTGCATGACGCTAGAAAGAAACGTATGCTTCTGCTACAGTTATAAAGTGTTTTGATGATCAAGTGTTCAGTCCTTTTGTCATTATAGTGTGACTTAAAGGGGCATAAGATACTATGTTTTCTGGCAATAAATCATGCTTATGCCTGGTAAACAGCTTTGTGAACTGTGTGTTTTGTGGCCCCAAATGCTCCTGCTATGCAATTTTAACTAACACTCTAAGATTGGATAATTGTATGTAATGTAATGTTAAGTGGTCTGTCTTGAAATGTGCCACTTCAGCAATTTTCTGGCTTCTTGTCGTGGCCAGACGTGTCTTTTGTTTCCATGTTACTGATCATGGAATCTGCCATGCTAAGCATGGCATCGCTATAGTCTTCAAACCAAATAAAGGCTTACTTTGTGTCTATCCATGACAAGCATTTCTTTTAAGCAATAAACTGTAATAAACTAGGCTATAGCCAAGCAGTATTCCACAATTAGTGGGAGGATTATATTATTTTCCCAATACCATCTTACTTTGTCATGTCAACATGTTTCTATCCCACTACATATAGCCCATCATATCTGCATCCGGGTTATATTGTTGATATTTATTTCTATTGTGCTCGTACACAAGTGTTTCAGAGCACGACAAGGCAAGAGAGAGGAACAGGGGAGAACAAAACAACGATCTTACTAGGCCCAGTGACATTGAGAACACGCAAGTGCATGGGAGAGGAGGAGGGGAAAGTGCATGGAAGGGGAGAAGTAGAGAGTGCGGAGCAAAGGAGAAATAGATAAATAATAATAAATAAATAAATAATAAAGGCAACAAACAGTGGTAGTGCAGCCAGCAATTGGCATGTGCTGGGTTTAAGGCAGCAGACAGGGTAGGTCTGATAAGTGCAGGAAGAAAAAAGGGGTGGGAGGCTGTTTGGGTAGAGATACAGACCCCAGTGCAAGGGGTGGCCCGGAGGCAGTGTGGGAGGGTGGCAGGGTGAGCAGATACCTGGGCCCAGAGGACAAAGAGTGGCCCGGTGCACGGTGCCAAGAGAGAACAGATCAGCAAGGGAGAGGGGGAGCAAAGGCAGAAGCAAAGAGGAAGGTCTTGAGGTGCTTCCGGAACTGGAGATTGTGCTCCTCAAGTTTTAGAGTGGCAGGGAGGCTGTTTCAGAGGGAGGCCCCAGCCAAAGACAGAGATCTACCCCCAGCTCGTTTCTTTGAAAAATGACTGACCCTGAGGGAGGTAGAGAAGCGAAGAGCTCAAGAGGGGAGATATTTGCGGAGGGATAGCTGAAGGAATTTTGGACCCAGGCCCCAGAAAGCCTTGTGGACAATGCAAAGGGTTTTGAATTTAATCCTTGCATCCACTGGGAGCCAATGGAGAGATTTCAGAGCTGGAGAGATACGGTCCCAGGGCTTGAGGCCAAGGACAAGTCTTGCAGTCCTGTTCTGGATTAGTTGCAGAGGGCAGAGAGCAGAGTCAAGTAGATTTAGAAAGAGGCTGTTACTATAGTCCAACCTAGAGAGACCCAGAGCTTGGGAAACTATGCGCTTCTGGGGCAATGAGAGGAAAGGCAGAGTATCTCTGAGGAGGTGCAGTAGGAAGTTTGACTCTTTAGAGACATCTGAGATGTGGGCGGAGAAGGAAAGTGTGGAGTCAAAGAAGACCCTGAGGTTCTTAGCCTCACAGGTGGGGGTATGAGGAGGGCCAAGGGAGGTCGGCCAGAGAGTGAGGGGAAAGGATTGTGAAGGTGTGCCGATGAGGAGGATCTCCGTCCTGCTGGAATTCAGACAAAGATCATTGGCAGCACACCAATCTTGAATGGCAGTTAGGCAATCAGAGATGAGAGAGGGAGAGGAGGTGGCGGAGGGCAGCCTGAAAATGAGTTGAGTGTCATCAGCATAGCACTGGAAATTTTAGCAGAAAATGGCAATGCAGTGGGCAAGAGTTGCCAGGTATTAGTTGAAAAGCCAGGGCGAGAGGTTAGACCCCTGGGGAACACCACAGGTAGAGAGTAAAATAGATGATAGGAAGGACCCAAGTTGGACCTGGGAGGGTCAATCAGAGAGTAAAGAGGTCAGACAGGCCAGAGCCTGATCAGTGATACCCAGGTTATCACCGAGACGGTTGAGCAGGATGGTATGATTGACCATGTCAAAGGCAGAAGAGAGATTGAGGAGAATGAGGACAGAGGGTCATAGCTGATCAGAGCTTACATCTGGTTATTGGATGATCAGCATCAGTGTACATGACTTACATAGTGAAGTTATTGATGAAGGCGCCTTTCGGAATCTTGATGTCAAACTCTACCGTCTTTGTGCGCTTGGCATTGTTCACCACTTTGCTGCGAATCCTGGTGTTCACAAAATGTGAGGTTATTCGGGAGTCCACTCTGTAGCTCTGAAGAGTCACCTCATCCCCGGTGTCCACCTGTCCCAGAAAAATAAACGTGCAAACAAGAAAATGTACCATGTCAGAAGCGTGTCGGCTTGATGTATTGACCTTTTATTTATTTATTTAGACATTTGTTAAGCGCGCTTAGCCCAGAGGCATCTAGGCGCTGAGACCTCTGTGCCGAGAAATGGAAGATTCACTACAAGTCTGCCATTGTAGCAATTCATTACACATGGGGCATGGCATATGTTGTCCTGCTCAACAGAGGAGCCATGTTTGTAAATGGATGTGGTTTGTACTGGACATGGTGGAAAAAGCAGTGTGCATTTTTCAGACAAATAATTAAGATGAGGAAAAGGGAACACACGCCTCTATAGCAAACACATAGGGGTGAGTCAGAATGCTGGAGGCCCTTTGCTCCCTCTCAACCAGTTCACACATTACAAGGGCCTGACCTACAACAGGGACTTTTGAAGAGTCAGGGTGGCTAGCTGCAAGTTCAAGGGTCCCTCTACCAGCCCCTTCATGTATGTCTAAGTGTTGGGGGCTTTCCCAACATATAGGTATGCTGGTCCATTGACCCAGCATTAGTAGTGTGTTTGGGGTCAGCTTCCTGCCCACATTTGCAGTTGAAGCCTTTCTACATCCTTCACAAAAGTGCAAATGTAAAAGGAAATAGAAATGCTCATGCCAAGCATGAATGTTTCTATTTTGTGTAGGCAAATGCAGCCAGGGGCCTGGGAAGACAGATGTCAGCATTGCACAAACCCTGTGCCAGGTTTCTAACAGGGAGATCAGACTCAGGTATAGTAGCACAGGGATTGTTATACATGGAAGTACTTTCCTCTATGAATCAGTGAGGTTCTTGTGACTGTAGTAGTCTCTCCCCCAGCAAACATCACCTATAATCTGCTGGTGCACTTCTTTACAGCAGTGAATCTTTGTGCACACACTATTCAATTTTGGGACTCAAGCCCACTCGGAAAGCTGAGGTATTATGCATCTGGATGTTTCCTGGGATCTGCGAGTGGAGAAGGTTTTTTTGTGAACTGGCCACACAGAAGGTTACTTTTTCTATTAGATTTAGTCAAAGAAAAACTCCATATCGTACTTGCTTGTGGACCATAAGCCAAGCACATATTCAGGAGTCTTCAACCGGTTCTGAAGTTAGTCAAGAGACAAGCAAATGTTATGGAATTTCTATGTTTGGGTGCAAGGGGTTTGTGGTGGGAAGGTTCAGTAGGCAAGGCAATTAGGAGATAGAAAGGGGCAGATCAAAGATAAGGGCCCTCATTACAGGTTTACTGGTATCCCGCCGGTAATTTTAGCAGGATACTGGCAAAAGTGCCTTTCTGTTTCCGTCGCCTGATATCCCGGTATTACCGTAATATTATGGGCGTCAGAGGCATCGGTAAATTCCCATTCCATAGAGTTGCACAGGACTCCATGGATAGGACTGCCAGAATTACTGGCATCGGTATTCCCGGTGCCAGTGATTCTGGCATTTATTGGTCGGTAGGGGCCTGAACTTCCGGCAAGTCAGGCCTGCCCTGCCGGCAGATCACTGCCCCCACTGGCAAACTTGTGTTTTCCCGGTCTGGAACAAAACATGCTGGTTCCAGAATTGCCAGCATTCTTTCAGCCATTTTTTCAGACTGGGGGGTCTTATAACAAGCCCGTAGGACATGGTTGATAAAATACAATGATGAAAGATAATGAAGGGCAAGTGAGTGGAAATATAAAAAAAACCCCAATACAATGGGGGAGAAATTGAAATCCTGCCAGGCATGCATTGCCGAAGCGGAGTGCAGAACACCGCCCACAGGTGAGGGGTTGTGTTGTTTGGTGTTATCTGAACACCACACAACGAGCATTCTTCTCTTCGGCACTGTAAGACTGCACAGAAACACACCTTGGGGATCATTTTCTAGCAGGTATTAATTGCACGGAGAGCAGGACATCTCTCTGCACTTCCATTTACTTGGGCCCCCAAGGTGCTATTTCCGTCATTTCCAGTGGGAAGTGTAACGAAGATGTGCTAGCACTTGCACATTGCCCTAACACGGCATTTACAGTGGGTTTTCATGGAATCCGCCTGCTTTTGTGCAAGTGAAAAAGACATCTGATTCCTTACGAATCAACGCATTGACACCAGCATGAAGATGTCATGCTGGTTGTTATATCCGCCCTACGTCCCGCAGCGCGGTGACGTAGGGCAGCTTAATAAAAGCCCCGCCCCCTCGAGTGGGGGGCAGTTCCGGGCAAAGCGAAACCAGCGTGTGTGTGTGTTCTTTCAGTGCTCCTGCCTAGGCCGCGCTCCAGCCCACGCGGCTTCCTGGACCGGAGCCAGCCCCTTCGTGCTGGGCCTCCGGAGAACACAACAATGGCGACGAGGTGAGCGAGCATCCACGCGCTCCACCACGACCTTGCACGCGGAGGCCACACGGACGCTCCGTGTGAATTTTTGGACACCCGGTGGGGGCCCCCACGATCACGTGACCCCCACCCCCCAAAAAAAAAAAAAAAAAAAATTCTTTTTCTTTTCATTCCCCTCCCACACCTCATCCTCAGGGGGTGAACATTTTTTTTTCTGCTCTTCTCGTGTCACCCCGGTCATCACCTGCACAACGTCTCCTGCATGGCACACAGGCCACGAAGCGCCAATCCATCGGAGTACAAGTGCCGGTAGGACACTGCCCCAACACAGGGCGCGCACGAACCCAGAAGGCAGAGAATCGGTGATCAAGCGCACGCAACACCATGGCGGCTGGGTCATCGACCCCTGGACCCTCCACACCGTCCAGGATGACGGCAAACCTGTCTATGGCGTCACCACCGCCTCGCACGCAGGGGAGTTCGTCGACGTTGATCCAACCATTCGACCCATTCACAGACCCATCGTCCAGTGGGCCCAGATGGCAGCTATGGCTACAGAAGTTTGAGATGGCCATGGAATGTAAGGACGTCACGTCATCCAGAAAAATGAAAGCTCATCTACTCCTCAGTGTGGGCGACGAGGTGCTGCGCATTTTTAACTCCTTGGATGTGGATGACGGCCAAGATGCATACCGGAGTGCGAAGGACGCTCTAACAGCACATTTTCTCCCGCAACTAAATACAGACTATGAAACCTTTATCTTTTGCACAACCATCCAGGCCACCGATGAGACTCTCGACGCCTACCACACAAGGCTGAGGAAGCTGGCCATGTCGTGTGAGTTTACGAACACTGAAAGGGAGATCAGGAGGCAAATCATAAATGGCACTCACTCGGAGAAGCTGAGGCGTCTCGTGCTCAGTGAAAAGGGCATCCCTCTACAACGCATCCTGGAACTGGGTCGACAGAGGGAGCTTGCCCACTCCAGGGCCGCCAACATGGAAGTGACCCTACAAAAACTCCAGCCGTCATTTTCCACAGCGATGGTTGCTCAAATCTCGGACAGACAATCAACGAGGAGCGAAAGTGGCAGCGGCTACACCCAGAACAGGTGGCAGCCTCGAGCACCAGGACCAACCGAATGTGTATGGTGTGGCGGTCAAAGGCACGGAAGGCGAAACTGCCCGGCGCAAGGCACCACGTGCGGAGCATGCGGCAGGAAGGATCACTACGCGAAAGTGTGCAGATCAGTGAACACGCCACTACAGCCTCCACAAGGATCCCAGGAAAAAGGGTCATTGAAAAAAAAGAAACAAGCCAGCGCGAGGAGGGTAGCGGTAGTCAACTCCTCGACAGAAGAAGAAGGGGATGACCTCTCAGCCCTACGACAAACAGCAGGCACGGAGAACGAAGGAAAGGGCCGAAAGGTGTACTTAGTATCGACACTAAACCAAGGGCCAGCACCGTCGAAAAGAACCGCCAGGCGACGAAAATGCATGGTCAACATACAAGGCCAGGACATACAAATGACCATTGACACGGGGGCCTCGGTAAACGTCATGCCAACCACTGTTTTCCAAACCATCGCACCACGACCCGAGCTAAAATCCACAGACACTCGGCTATTTGCCTACGGCAGTCGGAAACCTCTACCAGTCATCGGGAGGTTCCGCACCACTCTTGAGCATGGCGAACAGAAGTTATGGTCGAAGATCTATGTTGTCAAGGCGGGAATTGAAAGCCTGCTGAGCGGAGATGCGGCTGAAGACCTGGGCGTGGTCAAATTCATATGCCACGTTGACGACACATCCGAGGTCGAGAACTTCCTCAGGCAACACCCCAAGCTACAGAGGGGGATAGGCTGTCTCAAAGGAAAGACCATCAAACTACATATTGATCAATCAGTGCAACCACGCGCGGTAAGACACCGAAGGACACCCTTCCACATGAGGGAACAAGTTGAGAAGGAGTTAAGGTCACTCGAAGCCGCTGGTATTATTGAAGAAGTCACGGGACCAACACCGTGGGTTTCCCCGATGGTGGTCACCCGGAAGCCCAAACAGCCAGGAAAAGTTCGGATCTGCATTGACATGCGCCTGCCCAATGCAGCCATCAAAAGAGAGCGACACATAACGCCTACAATTGATGAAATCATCACTGACCTCACTGGATCGTGTGCGTTCTCGAAGGTAGACCTAAAGGCGGGGTACCACCAGCTGAAGCTACACAGAGAGTCGCGCTATATCACCACGTTCTCAACCCACCTAGGTCTGAGGAGGTACAAGCGCCTGAGTTTCGGCATATCGTCGGCCGCGGAGGTTTTTCAACAGACCATCCAGGAGGTCATCAGAGGCATACCAGGGGTATTGAACGTGAGCGATGACATCCTAATACATGCACCGGACACCAAGGAACACATCATGAGACTCAAGACACTACTGGGCAGGCTGGAAAGCGCCGGACTCACAATCCATCGAGAGAAGTGCGAATTCCTAAAACCGGAAATAACTTTTTTTGGATACAGGTTCGACCGCACCGGCATATCACCTGATCCCCAGAAAGTGGCGGACATACAAGCTGCCAGCCCCCCCACGACTCCCACCGAGGTGCGCAGCTTCCTGGGAATGGCCACCTACTGTGGCAGATTCATTCAGAACTTAGGAACCCTATCCGAACCACTGCGGGAACTAACAAAGGCCAGCACCAAGTGGGACTGGGGGCCCGAATGCCAGGAAGCATTTGAGAGCATAAAAGACTCCCTGTCGACTGATACCAAGATGGCCTACTACGACACGGACCTCCCGACCGAACTATTTGTGGATGCCAGCCCAGTCGGACTTGGAGCAATCCTGATGCAGGTCACGAAAGAGGGCACAAAAAGGTCGATTGCATATGCATCCAGGGCGCTCACAGCAACGGAACAAAGGTACTCCCATATAGAAAAGGAGGCAATCGCCGTTCTATGGGGGTGTCGACACTTCCACATGTACCTATATGGGCGTAAGTTCACGGCGATCACCGACCACAAGCCCCTACTACCAATCTTCATTGGGTCATCGGCACACCCACCAGCCAGAATCACCAAGTGGTTACTACACCTCCAGCAATATGATTTCGAACTTGTCTACCAACCGGGCAGTGGCAACCCTGCGGACTTCCTGTCGAGACACCCACGACCAGCCACCCAGCAGGAAGTGCTAGTCGCCGAAGAAACGGAGGAGCATATTTGTCAAGTAGTCCACACCATGAGGCCCAAAGCGATAAACATTGAGGACATTGCAACAGAAACCCAGAATGACCCCTGTTGCGATCTGGTAAAAGATGCCATCATGTCAGGCAACTGGAAAGACTTCATGTCGCACACACGCAACAGAACCGAGGGGGCCAAGGAGTTCCTAGCAGGCATGTTCACGGTTCGGCAAGACCTCTCAATCACTGAGGGAGGGCTCCTGCTAAGGGGTGACCGCATCATCATACCCCCGAGGCTGCAGGACAGGATAGTTGCTCTAGCGCATGAAGGACACCAAGGGCTTGCAAGAACAAAGGCATGGGTCAGACACAGGGTATGGTTCCCTCACATCGACGATCGTGTTGAGGACCTAGTGAACACATGTCTACCCTGCCAAATAACGAGTGGACCACCAGACCCAGAACCGATCCTATCGGCCGAGCGTGGCCGGGCACGATGGGAAGCGATCAGCATTGACTTTTGCAAAATCAGAGAGGGTCTACATCTACTGGTGGCAATCGATGATCACTCACGCTATCCAGAGGTCGAGATACTGGAGTCCACCGCCGCGGAAGTGGTCATCCCGGTAATAGAAAAGATGTTTGCCACCCATGGTCTGCCCACGACCATTAAGAGTGACAATGGACCCCCATTCACAGGGGAGGAATTCAGGTCATACCTACAGGAACTGGGCATTATATATCACCACATCATGCCAAGGTGGCCACAAGCGAATGGGGACGTCGAGCGATTCATGAGGACCATCAACAAGGTACTCCGAGTATCAAAGGCAAACGCCAGCCCGTGGAGGGTCGACCTATTCCGGTTCCTAAGGAACTATCGGGTCACCCCCCCACAGTACCACGGGCATACCACCTGCTGACCTTATGTTCGGAACTATCATCAACTCGTCGATTCCCCATCATCCAAGCAGAACCCCTGACGACGTCGACCATGCACGCGTGGAAACGAGGAGAACACGTGCCAATGCTCACATGAGCGCCAAGAGAAGAGCAAGGCCCTCAAACCACAGAGTGGGCGACCAAGTCATCATGTTGCGAAATCCCACGAAATCCAAGTTAGACACCAGGTATGAGGAACTGCCATGGACTATCAGCAACCGGCGTGGGACCATGATAACTGTCACACGGGGAGGTCGGGAAGTAACAAGGAACGCCTCCTGGTTCAAGCCCGTGCCCCAGCACCTCTGGACGGACTGCGAGGGGCCTCACGACGACAACGAGCAACAAAGCAGCGACGTGCCGGCGCAAGACCCCGAGGAGGAATCCACAGGGGATTGCAGCTGGCAATCACCGAGACTGCCCAGCAGTGAGGACACATGCAGCGAAGGTGAGCAGACTTACGAACCGAGCGGGGACAGCCCCCAAGCGAAGCGGTACAGTCTGAGAAAGACCACGAGACCGCCTACGAGGCTGAATGACTATGTATGCTAAGCCAACAGCAGTGGCAGGAGTTTATAGTTGAGCATGTTGCTTATGTTTGTTTTGTTAGGTTATTTTGAAATAAAGGAGGAATGTTATATCCGCCCTACGTCCCGCAGCGCGGTGACGTAGGGCAGCTTAATAAAAGCCCCGCCCCCTCGAGTGGGGGGCAGTTCCGGGCAAAGCGAAACCAGCGTGTGTGTGTGTTCTTTCAGTGCTCCTGCCTAGGCCGCGCTCCAGCCCACGCGGCCTCCTGGACCGGAGCCAGCCCCTTCGTGCTGGGCCTCCGGAGAACACAACACTGGTGCTCATTCGTTTTGTTGGCTGCCGAAAGAAGCCAAACCCCCACAGAGAACACAAGCAGGTATTAAAGGAGGAGCTACGTTTTTTTTAGACCTCCTTTTGCGTTTACTTTTGTGTGTAACTGATCTGTGAGCAGAGGGGACCGTCTGTCGGGGCCAAACTGATATATTCTGCAAACATGATGCTCAGCAGTTCAATAAAGTTCTTTAAGCACAGGGCCCAATTCAGCCCTTCTGCTTTCCCTGTCAATAAACTGAGTGCCATTAAAACTGGGAAACAGTAACATCGATTATTGCACCTGTTATTACAGCTGCTGGAAGCAGTAGGTAACCAACAGGAAGAACCATAATCCTTCTTCTTCTTCTTGTTTCTTTAATTGTTTTTTTTATAACGCAGCTTTTCAGTTTCTAAGCGCGGATCGGGATGGATGGATTAGTGAGAATGAGAATTTGTTCATGGATTTGGACCGATCGTGATCCTGTTTGGAGCAAGACCCTTTCAAAATGGAAAGGGCAGTGGAGGAAAGGGATTGGCTTGACAATGTTGAGGTGATTAGACAGGATGCTTTGTTTACAAATGCATTGAGGAGTCTAAGACCCTTCTTGACGCCAAAATCCTATGTTGGAAAGTTGCCCTCCCCGGTTTGGAGAAATCCATTTTTAAGATCCAGATGGAATCTCCTTCCCACCAATGTAGTGGACGGTGCTAGGAAGGTGGATTGAAGGAGATAAGAGAGTGTGCAGATAATGTAAAAGGAAGGGCTTGGTGGAGACAATGGAACACCTGATGCTAAATTGCCCGCATACACGATTGATAAGACACACACATCTTTTCTCATTTATAGGAGATATTAGATGTTATTATCACAATCAATTTTGGGCAGAAATTCTAAATGGTGGCCTGGTGTCCCTTTCTCTGGCAGCCGCGCGTTCTCTGGATGAAATGTTAGGATTTTTAAAATACATGAAATGGTGGGTGTGAGGGGGGGTGGGATGTGGGGTGATCGGTATTTGTTTTTGTTTATGTGTTCGGAACCCTTTTATACAATAAACAATATGAATTGTACGGTTTTATCGTTTTTGTAAGTACAGTCATCGAGTTTGTTACTGTGAAATGTTTTGCTTTGTATTGAAAAATTGTGTGAGGTTAAATACTAACCATAAAACAAATACAAAGAAACAATAATTAAAAAATAAATTATAGGACTATTTTTTATCAACATTATGGCTTTATTTACTATTCAGTAACTCTAATTAATTCCGAAAACTGTCACTTTGGCTTTTAAATGGGAATTTGAGCCTGCAAAGTCTCACCCCCGCTGATTGGTCTGCGTGCTGGGTTCTTGAATGTAGGGAGATACGGCTGGGTTCCATTTCCCAATATCTTTCCTTATCACGAGTTCCTTTTTGTGTGAATTTGAGGCCCTGGATGCCTTTTGTCATTCAATAATATGTCAGCCAATGGTGATCTGTATGGGTGGTTCAGGGAGTAGGATAGCTCAACACTTTAACTCTATGTTAACGCACTTTAATTTGATCTGATTGCCATTTCAGTGTACTCTGGTGTACTAGGTTTGGTGGCGTGTGTGTAATGAATTGCGTGGGGTGCTGACGGGTTGGGTGGTTGGTCCAGTTTAAGATATGACGATACTGCGCCATCAGGAGCTGCCATCTTCACCATAATGGTCTTGCTTTCAGCAAATTTGTCCCCATTGTGGCAGAGGGGCCAGAATGTCACAGACACCCGAAGCTGCATGCATGCTTGCAGCAGGTCGGGGAGGGAAAAGGGGGGCGGGCAAAGGTTTTAGTTCATGTCTCATTGGGACGG
The DNA here is from genome assembly GCF_040938575.1 of Ambystoma mexicanum. Taxonomy (NCBI): domain Eukaryota; kingdom Metazoa; phylum Chordata; class Amphibia; order Caudata; family Ambystomatidae; genus Ambystoma; species Ambystoma mexicanum. Next base: position 1,111,056,334 of record NC_090936.1, on the reverse strand, counting down.
TATGCTGAAAAAGCACGCTCTTTAAAATGATTCAGTTTGCCACTCCACTTTGGAAATTTGGCAAGCTTCAGGCAAGGATCTTGCACCAATCAGAACTAATGCTCTGTGGATCTATGGCTTTTGATCTCAAATTCACTTTTGCCAAATTGTATTTACCTAAAGTATCTTATTTCACTACATACCTTTCATTTGCTGCTTTCAGGGGCCAGGCTGGGGTTTGCTGTTATTTTATAGAAATTCATTTTTCGGTTTTTAAGGGAGTTTTGCTCCCTTAAGGACTTTTTTTTGTAGGGTTATGGTCACAAATTAATGTGCCGATCTGAGGAAAGCACCCTCTGACACAGCCTGCGATGCATTGTCCTCTACACGTTTTCCAACGCCAATGCATTGCTCTTGCCACACTCTCCAGCAGGGGTGTTGTTAGGTCTGGAAAAGATCAGGGGCTAGCTATAGCCTTTGGCAGGACTCGGGGCTAGCTATAGCCTTTGGGTTGTAGCCCCTGAGCTTCTATCCGGGGCTATAGCCCCCTCAGTCCCCCCCCACACCCCACATCCCCAGCAACGCCTCTGCTCTCCAGCTCTTCCAAAGTGCCACCCTTCGATAGAAATTCACATTATTCCCGAATGCTTTAATCACAGGTTTCCACAATGCCACCCCCCAGAAAAAAAGAAAACACATGTTTACTCTGACAGCCTCGGTGACCCCGAGTTTGATTGTGTAAGCAGGTGTTTGTTTAGAGAAGCAGGTCAGTAGCCCGCCAGGCACCCAACAGGTTTATCGATTTCCAAGCAGTGGTTCAAACAACACACAGATGAATTGAACAGGCACGTGAGCGTCCAGACATACCTCTTCCCCATCCTCCTCACTGCTGATGTCACTTCTCTGCAAAAAAAGAAGAAAGCATGTTTGTCACAAGCACTGCAGAGTTTACTTCTGTGAGAAATGTCATCAAAACAATTCCGAAGGACACCTGAAGCTGGGGGTGAAGTGAAGGGGTGGTGTCTGATGCCTGGGGTTCTGCCTTTCTTACTATCAACTCATTACAACATTATCCCCACCTTCACAACACTGCACTTTAATACATGCACTTTTCTATTCAGAGTAGAACACAAGCCCTCAGACCCCCCTTTTCTAAAGGGCTTTAGGTTACTACTAGTGGAAGTGCAGAGCTCACACAGGTGCTTTCCAAGGCGTGTTAGTGAGAAGAAAACATCAACTTTCATCGCTCCCATTCCTGGAATGTGACATCATTGACTGGGTGAGGTGATTGGCTTTGGGTCATTCCAGAACAGCTTTGTTATTGTACAGGTCCGTCACTTGATATGATATGATATGGCATTTATAACACGCCTATACACAAGTGTTTCACGGCGCGTCGAGGCAAGGGAGAGGAACAAAGGAAGACAAGACAACGATCTTACTAGGCCAAGTGACATTGAGATTGCGCAAGTGCAGGGGCGAGGGATGGGGAAAAGTGTTGTGGGAAGGGGAGAAGGAGCAAGTGCAAGACATATGACCAAAACATCGAAGAACAAAAAGTGTGGCCAGCAGGTGGCAGTGCAGGGGTTAAGTGAAGACAACAAGTGTTAGATAAGTGCAGGTAGCGGGGGTTTGTAGGGTTGCAGAAACAGCCCTAAGTGCAGGGTTGCCAGGAGGCAGTGCAGGTGTGCAACTGGGCGGTCACGGACCTGGGCCTGTGGTTCAGAGGGTACCCATGTAACCAGTGCATTATCAGACAGGAAATCAGCAGGGAAGAGGAAGAGAGAAGGCAGAACCAAAAAGGAAAGTCTTGAGCTGCTTCCGGAACCGGAGAGGGTTCTGTTAAGGTTTCAGAGAGGCAGGGAGGCTGTTCAAGTGGGGGGCACCAGCTGAAGAGCGAGATCTGCCCCAGCTCGCTGCTTGGAAAAGCGACTGACCCTCAAGGGGTTGTAGGTGGAGGATTGAAGAGCTCGAGTGGGAAGATACTTCTGAAGAGAAAGCTGGAGATATTTTGGACCCAGGCCCCAGAAGGTTTGGTGGACAATGCAAAGGGTCTTGAACGTGATCCTTGCAGCCACTGGGAGCCAATGGAGAGATGTCAGTGCTGGAGAGATACGACCCCTGGGCTGGAGGGCAAGGACAAGTCTCGCAGTCCTGTTCTGGATGAGTTGCAGAGGAGGGAGAGTATAGGCGGGCAGATTTAAAAAGAGGCTGTTAAAGTAGTCAAGCCTAGAGAGAACCATAGCTCTGGAGACAGTGAGCTTCTGGGGGAAGGAGAGGAAAGGAAGAATACCTCTGATACTTGCAGCCTATATAGAACCCTTAAAATATGAACAGTCGAAGATGCTTCATTTCACATATAACATCCTCTCACAGGCTTTAAAGTGTCAGTGAAGAGCCCTCCTCGGATACAAGGACACTATTGTGGGGGGTTGGGGGGGTCTACATTATCATGAGGCATATAGTTTCTTTTTTGCAAAGACATAGATATATCACTGAACGTGACTATTGTTTCAGGATGCAGTACAGATTCAGTAGCTCTCATGATGTCTAGTCATGCAAACCCCATAGATCCCTATTTTGAAACCCCATTGGACTACAGTGTGGAAGTGTGGGATTTCTTAATACCCATTAAAATGAAATAATTTTTGTGGCAGTCATTACCTCCACACAAAAGCATGGAGTTTTATAAAGGTTTGGTAACAAAAGCTGTATCAGCGCAGAGTGGTAAAACATACAATATTTGGAAATAATGCATATTTTATCGCTACTGATCTACACATAACAAGGCCCATAGTGTTAATACCAGAAACACGTACATAAGAAAACTTTGCCTAGAACAGAGCAGTTCGCCAATTGGCAATGACAGAATAGACCAGTTGACGGTGGGGGTGGAATGGGAAGTGGGGATTAAACACATAAACCAGGGACAGTATGTATTGGGGTTGGAAATTTAATGTATGTACAGAGGAGTACGTACAAGTCGGTACTCATCATACATGCGCCATTAATGGAGGTGAGTGGATTTGAACGCAAGGAAACCTTCGCAGTACAGAGGTTGACATGCAGTCAAATAAGAAAGGTTCAGAGATTTTTCAGCAACGAAATAACACAAGGGCCAGTTATGCAAAAAGAAAACCAAATTGAAAAGAAATATCCAATTTAGATTCATCTTCTCCATCAGAGATCCATAAAGGAAAGTATGACTGGATGTAATCGCCTCAGGCCAGGACTTTTGGACCGGTCATTATACTAAGCGATAATGACCGCTCCCAAGGTTTATAGGGCTATTAGCACATATTGGTATCAGAAATATAGATTTCAGAGTTGTTGTAAAGTAGAAAACATTTAATATTGAGTAAAATAATTACTCAATGCTAGTAAATTAAATGTTCTTTTATTTCGTAATATTTAAAAAACAAGGGTGTCTTTATATGTTAAGCATTTTAATTGCAAACTTGGTTGAACTGGAAAGGTTTTAACATGAGCATGCAATAGGTGACATGTAAAAAGAAATGTTTTCTGTAGAATAAAGTGAAAGCTGTTAACACATTTTATCTTTTTCTTTGGTGTGGTAAATTGGGCATTGCAGTGAAAAAAAGATCCTCACAGAGAGGGAGTTTTTTGTTAATAGAAATTGTGCCAGGAAACTGTATTGCTGTTTCCCTGTCTGATTTTGAAGTCACATTTCTCAGAATGCAGTCAATACCAACAGTTATAATAGCTCGATTGGCTGAGAGGAGGTCAAAAACGACCACGATGTGCTAATAGAAAAAACAATCCTGTAACAGTGTGGAAAGTAACTGCTAATATTTAATCTGAAGTCTGTTCAGCACCATGACAACAGCTGTCTCTACTCCACAGGGTCTTTAAAACTCAATAAAAAACTAGACACCCACTTTTACATTGTGAGGACACTCAGATTCTGTATGTAGCACTTATCCATAGTTCTATTTGGAGTTCTAACCATTTAAAATTTGCTTGATTAAAAAATAATGTGAGCAATTGTCTTGTCTTCAGAGTAAAATCTATGCGCTTCCTCTAGGCTTAGAGTTTGATATGTATTTTAATGTTTATCCTTTTCAAATACCCTTCACATTCTCACAGTAGTTGAGCAAGTTTGTGCACATTGCACATTACAAAATGGGCAGAGTGCTGACACAGTGACGTTCTGCAGAGTGTTCCCTAGTTCAGAGTGAGCTTTGCAAGGTCATAGTCACGCATAAACGCTGTGTTTAGGTTAATTTATACAATACAGTTCCTGAAATGGATACTGTGGCTTGATTTGGGCATTTTGGTGTTCTGATGTACACTGCTCTTTTCATTTCTGTCATCACCTTTGCCGAAAAGTAATGCAAAACCTTGTGTGTCAAGTCGACCATGAAAAGTTGCTCCAGTGTTTGGGGTGGTAAATTCAATGCACACATCTCAAGATTACAAATATAGACCACACAGTTTCCAATCAATCTCAGTTTTGCAAATCACAGTTTAATACCTTTTTTCAATGTAAAGAACACAGAAAATACGCTTAACATCTCTTCATTTTAAGAAAGTTAATATATCTAGAAATAAGCAACATGGCATGAAAGGGTGTAAAGCGGGTTATGGTACTTTACCCTCATAAAAATATATATTTGGCAGGTCAAATTGTAAGTTTGAGACTGATAGCTGTTCTCAAGTATCGATGTGGGGGATAAAAAAGATTTAAATAACTTAAGAAATTTACAAAAATCAGAATGAAAATGTTATTTGTTCAATATTTGGTGAGTGGTACAAATGTCATCTATTGTATACATCTGTAAATATACCAAATTATTTTTCAGGAAAACTTCTCACCCCAAAGTCAGGAGAGTCAGATAACATCACTCAAGAAACTATTGAGCTATCCAAGAGGCACATCTGAATGCCCATGTTTCACTGCTCCATCACAGTATGTGCTGTGGTCGATAACTGAGACCATACAGTGCAACGCTAATTTTGAAACTGTCAAAAACAGTATGACGGCCCATGGAGCCTGTGTCTTAACACTTCCATCGATGATCTTAAAGAAATGACTGACTGTCTAGCCATCCCATTCAGATAACTTAGACTTATCTGAATAGATTTGAAAATTAAATTTACAATTTCTTACAATGCCATTAGAGAGACCTATTGCCTCATCAAAATAAGTAACATTTGTGGTCCTAAAGGGATCAACGCTCGCCACAATACTTACTCAATATTTGCACAAAAACATTACACAATCTTTCCACAGGAATGTATATAAGATTCAATTGGAATACGGATGATTTGCAATTACAGTTTGAACTCAAAAGTAATGGCTTGATAGATAATATCGAATAAAAACCTGGATGGACAAAAATGGTCACAGCCTCAATAATATGGAAACAGAGCTTAATTACAGAAGCACACAATATAACACTTAATTTAAGCACCCCTTCTTCTTCATTGACTCATCCCGAGTTACCATCTTGCAATAAATAACAGCTCAAGTGATATTTTACGACTCGCAACTGTACATGACATTGTATGTCAAGTTAATAACTAGGTCAATCAGTTACAATATCTGATCCTTTAAACAAATACATCCTTACTGTTGTCTCCGGTGTTTGGTTTGTTTGTCCCTGTATGCATGCTCCACCTGAGTGATGAAGTCAGTGTAGAATGTCAGTGTGGAACCCTGTGTGACTCAGAAGAATGTTTATGTTGGTTGGGGTTCTTACCATGTTGGTTGGGGTTCTTACCCAGGCAGTTGATGGAGATGTATCCTGGGTGGTGGGAGCCAGTGGGCTCTTCCATAATATCCTAGCTCCTTGATTATTGATACCCAATGACGTGATGCAACCTGATTTCCTGTAACTCAATAAACCACTTATGAAGTACCCTGCTGCTCAAGATCCTCCTTTCTATCATGCAATACTTACCACTCTGAAAATTACCATACATCCATGGTTAGAGGCATAATAAGTAATACAAATGATTACTTGAATTCCCAATACATTGGCACAATGCAAACACTATCAACAAGCTTCCAGTCTTTCCACGCAATGTGGCCCATACGGTCACCAACTGCCCAACATGTGTCCATGCTACACACTTCCTGTGCAAATTGTCAGGGCTATTTTTGCAAGCCGGAATGCTTTCTAAGCTGGCTGTCCTAACTCAAGAAAGCATATACGACAAACTTCCCAACCACCTTGAATCAAGAATCTGTTCTTCATTTCTAATCAGAACATTGCAATCTTTTTAGACGCATGTCCTGGTCTCACCAACATTGATGGTTACATCTTCAGGTGGCAAAACATTTGCAGTCTAAAGACCTTTAATGTGGAACAAAATCCCTATCAAGATGAGAAATGTAGGCCGCCTTTTTCAATTTGAAAACCAGTTTAAACCCTACTTCTTTGCCAATAACCTAATAACCAAATGTATTTCCTCATGACTATACATTTATGTAGCACAAGGGATTCCATTGTCGACAGATCTCAACAGTGGAAAAAGTACCCAAAAGTACATGACTCTCAACAATATTCAAATTCTGCTAATATAACATTATACAACACTCTCCCAACCGAGAAAGAGAGATGAAACAATTTTGTATGAGTTGCTGTAAGATGGCTTCCATTTGCTTATCAATATTTGCGGCCATGTTTATTGAGGGCCACAGAAGAGGGCATTTATTAGTTAGAGCACTATAAGATGGGCAACCGTATGTTGGACAATACAAATATCGAAAACATTGAACAAAGATAGGACTGCTATCTGTGAAAACATGGTATGATGGCTGATTCAAAGTGCTTAGGATCTGTTATCATTGTAAATAAGAGAAATTGCAAAGTACTCTTTCTACAAAGCAGTATTAACTGTGCCTCAACTAAGCACACCATAGTCACCACACACATCAATTGGAATGTGAGGTGATAACTTGCGGATTAAAGTTGATTTAATGTAGTAAATCTGAAAACTGGTATGATCAAGGCTCTTTGCCATGTAGTTTTAGAGATTCTAGTACCACTTTTAATGTTCTTCACATTTTTTGTAAATATGGGGAACGACTTCAATCAATTGTATCCTGTCTCCTTTCTTTGGTTTCCTTGAAAGAAATGGACTGTTGCATATAATGAACGATGCTCCTGACAGGATATAAAGAGAGCAGCATACATAGGGCAATTGATCTGAGTGAGAAGTAACATTCCTATTTGATTGATGACCTTAATTAAAATGATCATCAATCAAATAAAACAAGTAGGAAAACTAATATGATCTACAAACATCTCAGCATTTTGTGATAACAAGGTGTTATTTAAAAGTGCAAACATCTAAAATTTTAAACTGAGTTGTAGTCATTGGTTATTCATAGTATGGAATAAAAAAAGATGTGCTTTTTTATTTAAAGGAATTTGGTATAAATAAATTCCATTTATATTTTTCTGATTACATTCTTTTGGTTTTAATTGTTGATTATATGTGCAAAATGATGCATTATAGAATTATTACTTAACGGTATATGCAAGGTTTATCTGTATCCGAGGGGATCAATTTTGTCTACTGGTCCATGATCCCCCACCTTCCATTGGGGCTAGACATGTTCTACCTTGTTAGTAATATATATGCTGGACCGAGCTTTAAAGAATAACGAAAAAGGAACTTGAGATCCAGTATTTTATGTTCATGATCTTCAACCTGACATAGATCAATTTTTGGGAATTTCTATATAAATTTTAAATGCACTCGGATTTTTGTTATACAGACAAAAATGTATTTGTCTATAGAAAATGTACTCCGAGATTCATTATGCAGTTTAATAAAATAATTATCATAATGATCATAATTATTATTTTTCTTAGGACACTAAAATGAACTATTGCAGATGTAGTGGATTCAGTGTTCAGCAAGAGCTGAGTGGATGAAGTGATGGCTTTAATTCTCGCACAATGGGTTATGTTTCAGGTAAACTTGCAGTTATACGACACCTGTCCCTTTGTAACTTTGCAGGACACAAATGATGTCAATGGATTGTTCTGTGTCGCTGCTTGCACCCCTGCCTGTGCCATCTACGGTTACAGTGCTTGCACTTGTCCCTGCTATCTAACATGCATCAAAACCTGAAGTTATTTCTTTGCCACCTTTTCGACTATTACTTGAATGGTAACTCGTGCAACTCTTTTTCTATACTAACTCATCCCTAGACAGCCACTGCACTACCTACCGGAAAACCTTCTGCCTGAAATGTTCTCTTGGTTGCCAAAGGACAACATGGATAAGCAGATTTCCAGGTCACGTGACTTCAGAGAAACGAAACTGCCTGAGTTGTGAAACTGAAGACTTCTATATTAAGGTATTGCTGTGGAATCACATGGCACTCAATTTCCTTAATAATAAGAGAATTGTGCATTCCATTGAGCTCATACAGGACTCATCTCAATTCCCAGTGTACTTTAAAGGGCTGTAGCTTATAAATTAATTGGGTAACTCTATTTTTCCATTCAACCCAAGACTTCCTTTAAGGAAAGGGGTCTCTTCCCCTAAAAACGAAATTCTCTAATGTTACTGCTTTCTCCAGACTGTGCCTGTGGAACAAAGGGATCTCCTGGCCCAAAACGAAAAATCCCAACACCCTGCATTCCCTTTGAAAGTGCATTTTCCCAAAACAAATGTTCCCATTGATTCAGGCTCCCAAATCCTGCCTTTCAAATAAAAAGCCAAACAAAATGCCCAAGATATTCCCACTCCCTAACCTTGCCTTTAAACCAAGGGGTGTCAAATGTAAATGATGCTTGGGTGGGGTACTGGGAGAAAAGAGCATTTTTGATAAATACATTAAGCAAAGCGTGATTCTCCAGTTAAAGGATATACACTCTCTCCTGAGAGTGGACAAATGACACTCATAGCAGAAAGGTTTGAGGCTGCCTTGGGTTAAAGAAGGAACAAAGTTGTTGCTTTTAAATGACTGGGTGTTTCCAAGCTTTCCTATGTGTTCATATGCGATGTGCACTGTGATTTAAAGATAAACTTGTGTTCATAGAAATTGAAATGTTATTCAAAAATATCTGCTAGTGAATGAGAATAAGTAAATTACCTATAGCTGAAGTTGGTGGCTTATGTTATTGTGGTGTAGCTATTATTAATTCTGTAATTTAAATAAATCAATATATATTCTTCTATGCACTGGCCTGGTTCCTGGCTTATTGGTCACACGGGGGTGGAAGCTGAGTGGTGTTATACACGTCTGGAATTGACCCAAACCAGAATCCGTTCAGCAGCTTGTTGAGCGACACCTTGATTAGGGAAGGAAGGAACTCCCCCAGTTGAGAGAGGTCATCCAATAAATCGTTACAGACTGCACTCCAAACATTCTGATTGGCTGAGAGGAGGTCAATGAGTCTCTCCACATGGTAAAATAAGTGTTATAACATGAGCTCTTTCCCGTTTCCCGGCGTTTTATGGTCTTTTAGGTAAGGCAAAAATTCCATACTGCACTCCATGAATACTATTCCTTCAGCCAAGGAAGTTTTAAAATGCTAATTTTTCACCTTAAAAATGAACCGGCTGGCTGTTTTTCCTTACCAATAATTTCTGATAGATGAGTCTTCGAAAGCTATTGGGCCTCATTACACGGTAGGCGGTAACCATGGCGCTATTAGCGCTATGGTTGCCGCCGGTACCATACCGAGGCCGCCTTGGTGGATGGAGGAATTACCGCCCTACTCCAAGGTGAGCGGGGGCGGTAGTTCCCCATTCACCAAGGCCCTTCCCCATTCCCATTTTTGCCCCCATAGGGCATAATGGGAATGGGGAAGGTGCTAATTACGGCACCGCAAATTGCGGTACCGTAATTAGCTCCGAGGTCCCTTTGCGGGTCCCGTCCTTAACGCCTGGAAAAACCAGGTGTTAAGGGAGGACCCGCAAAGGGACCTCGTAGTAAGTCGGTAAGGGTTTACCGGTACCGGTAAACCCTTACCGCACAACGTGTAATGAGGCCCAATGTCTTGTTGCATCTCTAATTTCAGTTAGTCAAATAAAAGATGTCAAACTTGCAGTTTTGATGTATGGCCTCATATGTTTGTTCTTTGTTACATTTGAAAGAAGAGTTATTACAAATGCGTCAATATTCAATGGAGAGAATATCTTACAATTTAGAGGCCATGTTAGATAAGGCCTAGTCACAAGAGCAAGCTTTGGGGAAACTTGGGTCGAAGAGAAACAGATAATCAATAGAGTGGAGAAAGCACAGAGAAAACATAAGATTAGATTAGTAGAAAAGACCAAAGCAATATAATACAGAACTTGCCATACTGGGGATTTTGAACAATATATGACGGTCAACCTGAATCTACAAGACAAAGGACAGAAGAGGGCAGACGGAGATTTGACAATACATTCTGGACCAAGTGAAAAGGCAAGCAGCCATATTCAGAAGATGATCTTAAAATGATTCATACATGCGTGGGTTACGGATTTGATCTATTGGACATTACTGCAGCGTCTTAACAAAATTAAAGCCAAGAGTGGTTTTTGGACGCAGCCAACACATCCATGACATGTAGCCAGAAGTTGGGGTTCACAAGGATTTTCTGCCATCAACAACCATAACGTCAGTCTGGTTTCATCCAATGCTTGCAGATCAAGCTCCCAATGGCCTTCATGCATCTCCTTGAATGCTGTGCCAATGGGCAAGGCCCTACAACCGTGCAAACATACAAGGTTTTCAATCTCATCAGTATTGATGTAAAAGGGAAAGCCAAGTGAGAGTGACCTAAATGTCAAACGGGAGAATGACCGGAATGCTAACTTAAAGCCGCCGGGTTTAACACCACCCGCCTGCAGGCGGACGTGGAAACACTGGCACCATCACAAGATGGTGCTAGTGTTTCCACTTCCCCATTCCCATTGAGTCCTGTGGGGATTTACCGAATTCCGCCACCGTAATTCCCGGGTCACCGGGGTCATAATGTCCCGGTAATTCCAGGAATCACGGAGACGGAATGGTAATACGAGTCTGCTGTAACCGGCTGTAATTTCAGGCACGGTTACCGCCGGACTCGTAATGAGGCCACATGTTTTCTGGAACTGTGCTGCAATAGTGAAACAAGGCTAAAATAGCCATCTCAACTAAAAGAACAAGTCCGTTTTTAAAGATGTATGCATAGACAAATATCATTTCCTAAGAATGCCGAGTCAAGTGCATACATAAAGGGGTTCATCCTGAGTTCGGCGGTAATATGGTGGTAACTCCACCTCAGCAGAATTATTGTTACTGACGTGGTGTCTGGTGGAATCACAGCCATGTTACAACTTGCAGGGAGTGCGCACATACCATTAACGGTAATAGTAATTGCGCCGAAAAAATGTGTTTCGGTGGAATTACCGTTACTGCTGGCACATTCAGCGCTAATTCTTCCAGTGGCGGCCATTTTTAAAAAAATAATTCCAATCTGAATCCCCCATTTTCAGTTGCCGTGCAAACCCAGAAGGAAAAAAGAACATGTCACAGGACAAAGGCAGAGGGAAGGTTCCAGATATGAGGTTTCCCAAGCAGAAATTCAGCAAGGCAGAACTGCAGGTCCTCACTGATAAGGTAGTGGCCCATGCTGAGGAACTTTATGGCTCTAGTCACAGGAAAACATCTCGTCAGAGCAAGGCTGCCGTCTGGGCCACCATCCGAGATAAGGTCATGACAGTGGGCGCAGTCTCACGGGACAGCGCAGACTGCCATAAGAGGTGGAATGACCTCAAGGCCAGGGACCCAGCCTCCTGTCAAAACACCAGTGGGAGACATCTGCCACAGGACGTGGTACTGTGTGCCCCCTTGTCTTGACCCCGTGGGAGGAAATGGCAAGTAGCATCCTCCACATGGAGGGAATCGAGGGTGTTGGGAGTGCAGAGGTTTCAGCCAGCCACAAAGGCAAAGCTGGTGAGTATGAATGTGCCCCCCCTCCCATGACAATGCACTGGACAAATGACCATCCCATGCACATACCCAGAAATGGGAAAGCAGTAGCCTGGCGAAGCGAGAGCCTTAACACCAGGCCCCAGTGCCGTTCCCGGGCCGGTGAAGCCAGCAGAACATGGGATTATTGCCACTAGCACCCCAAGGCAAACCTTCAATGTGCTAATAGCAATAGGAAAAGAAAACAGCCACGCTACTTTGTTCTCAACAGTGGCCGGGGAGAGTCAGGATTGCCATGGAAATGGAAGGTGGTGCTCCGCTCAGAGCCCCTCTTCCATTTGAGGCAATGGCCCTCATTAGGACTCTGGCGGAAAACCATGGCGGAATGGGGAATTACCACCCCATTCCAAGGTTGGCGGGGCGGTAATTCCCCATGCCGCCATGTATCCCTTCCCCATTCCCATTTTTGCCTCATAGGGCATAATGGGAATGGGGAAGGTGGTAAGTACAGTACCGCAAATTGCGGTACCGTACTTACCTCGAGAGTCCCTTTGCGGGCCCCTACTTTAACGGCTGGTCTAGACCAGCCGTTAAGGTCGGGTCCCGCAAAGGGACCTTGTAGTAAGGCGTTAAGGGTTTAACGGCGCCGACACCTTTTACGGTGCCGTTAACCCCTTAACGCCTGGGTCCTAATGAGGCCCAATGACCGCGAAGTTAGGCGGACGGAGCGGGCTGAGGAGCCGGGTGTAGGAGCCACTTTATGGTAAATTGAATGGGGTGGTGAGGGATTGAGGGGCTGGATTTGGGGGCAAGAGGCAGGGGAGGAGGGAAAACAGTATTGCCGGTGGAGGGCGGGTGTGGAGAGCGCTCAGATTGCTCTAAACCCAGGCTTGCATTGATAGATTCAGCCCGGAATCTGGAGCAACCTGATTGCCTCCTGCACAAGCCGAGGGTGCTTATAAATATTATTATGTGTCAGACACATCATATGCTAGTTGGTGGAAGAGAAACATTATTAGTGACATTAGGAAGCAGTCCCTATTTTTTATTACCAAAACATTGCAGGGATGAATTCCTTAATTCACCTAAAATGTTTGGGATTAACCCCTTCCTATTACTCCTTTCGTGTGATGCGTTTTAGTTTCCAGGCGCGTCTTGCATTATTACTGTGGTAATCTTGCAAAATTCCCCCAGTATGCCCCCGATAATGTGAAAATGTCCGAACTGTAACTGCTCCCCAGACCACCCTCAGTGCCCCCACTTCAGATGATGTCCTCTTCCCCCTCCTCACCTCTAGCCTGATGCGATTTCAACCTTTTTCCTCCTCCAAATAAACATTTTTTTTTGCACTTTTCGTGTTCGCATTCCCTTGATATCACTGTGGTAATTGCTCACATTGAACAACAAAATATTAATTGCGGATTTTCATTTCTGTAAAGCCTCTCTAATGCAAAGCACTATGGGAGATATAGCTATATTTTTGGGAGAAAGAGGGGACACCTTCCTTGTCAAATATTTTAAAAATGACTGAACAGTATAACCCCAAACCTGTCCCGGAAATGAAGTCAAAGCTTCGTGCCCAAGTTGTTTCCCATTTGGTCCAATTCTCTCCAGTGTTTTTTTGACTTTTTCTCTATGGGAAAACGAATGGGAGTAGGCCCGAAAACTACTTTCTTTGCTTTTATAATAACTTTTTCATTTTTTAACTAATCGTTCCCATAATTTCCAGTCTGGGAGTTGCCCGTGACAAACATTTTGTTTGTAAAATATCTGCCAAATCCGTCATGCAAGTCAAAAGTTATTAGTTTTAGGATTTTCTATTGCTCGTGTAACTCACCTCAACTATAGTCGCATTATAATACATACAATACATTAAACAGCAATTTAAAGTTTGTTTAAATTATGTCAAAAGTGATGTCATTTGTGAGGCCATTAATGTACTTATGGGCTATGCAAGTGGCATAGCTTTCAACACCTACTGAATTTCGGATGGCTTGTTGCGTCGAATTGGCACCTTAACGTCACTTCAGCGTAAGTGTTTTCACTGAATTTTATGTTTTTTTGTTGCACGTAAAACGTATTCACTTTGTCTTTTAAGAAAAATATTTTCATTAAAAAAACAAAAAAACTCCCCCTTATTAATATATCTATACACAAATTCACATTCCAGCCTCTTCTGGCACACTTCAGCCCACTTTGCCAAGATGGCCTCCATGGATGTAGAAGGTGGGTCTCCGTACGGAGCCCCTCTTCCATTACCATGGTGCCTGGAATAGTGACAGGCAGTTGCTGCTGCGGCGGCACCTGCTGCTGCAACAATCAGGTAAGTGGGTAAGAGTAGGGGGTTGGGAATAGTTTAAAAAAAAGAAACGGGAGGGTGGGGATGATGGCGCTGCAGGGGTGGGGAAGCAGCCTGCGGATTTCGGGGAATGCGGGCTGAGATCAGAGGTTTCAGCGGCAAGCCCATGATCCGTGGAACTTGACTAGCTCCGCCCACCGCCCCGGGTGCTAATTTCGGAAATGCGACACCAGTTTATGTTTCTGCGCTGCCAATTCTCATTTTAACTCCTGTTTCCTCTTAGTCGCTGACTCCCCACTTTCACTTGTTAGCTCCAGTGGCCCTTAACATCTTGTCACTATTCCCTTGAGGTCTCCTACTACCCGCCCTGGAACCAGTGATCCCCCCTCTCCCCACTGCTCAGGAATCGGATGTTCTGGCTCTTGGGCAGATGTAACATCATCATCATAGATACTTTCATTTCAGATTAAATCCTTACAAATTTGCGATATCAATATCAAAATAATAAATAACATTCATATAAATCCCACAGGCAAAATAAAACAGTTTAAATTGGCGAGCAATCAGGAAACTCCATGTACATGTATACTAAACCCAATGTAAGGAAATATAAAAAGAAATCTATTGATAAATGACAACGATGGTGATATATTCATCAGTGAATTGACCTATATATGAATATCTGTCATGTACTAACCCCGCTATTTAGCCCTAGACTGGGCTTGTTGAAATATAGATGAATGCTTGTGTCTTTTTACTGTGTGCCTTGTGGAAAAGCACACAAAAACCAAATATATGTGTTTCATTTATGTAGTGATTTTTTGATACATGAATGAATTTTATTTGAACTTTTTAAGATGTCAGTGTGACTCCACATATGTGTTTTGATCTATGGAGTAGATAACACAAAGTGCATATCACTGCCTGGTTGAAAAGGCGGATTTAGAGAGAGGTAATTAGGCTGATGCTTCACTGTTTTCGCTAGTGCTGTCCCTCTGAAGCTTAATCCCCCTTTTCCAAAAAATCAGGAGACTACCCATTATATTCCCTGTGGTTGCAGGAGCAAAATGTACATACAATGTTTGTCCTGTGAAAATCAGTTTCTTCATGAATCCGCTGTTACATGTGAAGGGTTTACAAGATAACTAAACAAATTAAGCTCTTGTTTTAGAGATCTGAGTGCACCCTGCAGACAGACACAGGTTCAAATCCCAGCAAGGCCGACTCTGCCCATCGTCCTTCTGGGGTCGATAAATTGAATTTACTGTTAAAGAGGGCAGCAATGACACCTGTTGTTACAGTTCTTAGAATCGAGAAGAATAAGGCATGAAGCACCACATACATGGTTTTATTTAAAGTGCACTTGAACTTTTAGACTGGTTCAATGCATGCTTTTCTCACTGTGTTTCTCATGATGAACATCCATTTGAAGCCCTTGCATCTCTTGCCGACACATATTGAAACATGATTTAGTTAGTCCCGCGAGCCACTTGTTTGCTCTTGGATAAAGGAGCTTGCCGAGAATAGAATCCTGTTCCAGGCCCTAGTACCATATTATTCAGGGATGATTTAGTTTCACGTTACACAGGGGATGATGTAGTGTTGGCCCAAGTTCTGAAATATGCGCCTACAAACCACCGACCAGCATCTTTGTGCCATATGTTTAGTTTTGTACTTTTTGTCGCCGCTAATCCAGTCCTCTGTTCTCATTCCCTCTGTATTCACAACCCTCATGTTTTTCTATTCTCAGCAGTTGTTTTGACATCTCTCTACTGTGACCTGCCAGAAATGTGCCCCACTTGCCTCCCATTAACATGGCCGCAAGCAGCCATTTCCTAACAATGTCCAATTGACTACCTCACCTGATTTCTGCCAGTTTATGATACACATCATCTCCAAATAGATTTCTACCAAATAATATGGTGTTATGACTGGGCCACACTGGGGGGTAATGGCCCGAGCGAAGCAGGAGCGGTTAATGAAGGCACTGGGACGTTACCTCCCGGTGTAGCCTGTAGAATGGATTAATAACGGCATTAGCACCTGGGTTATTAAACCGGTAACCGGGGTGTTACAAACAAAACATTCACTGAACGGGACTCTGCGTGCAGGCCGTACAATGAAGGAAAATACTTTGCCAAGATGGCCTCCATGGATGTAGAAGGTGGGTCTCCGTACGGAGCCCCTCTTCCATTACCATGGTGCCTGGAATAGTGACAGGCAGTGAAGTTGCTGCTGCGGCGGCACCTGCTGCTGCAACAATCAGGTAAATGGGTAAGAGTAGGGGGTTGGGAATAGTTAAAAAAAAAGAAACGGGAGGGTGGGGATGATGGCGCTGCAGGGGTGGGGAAGCAGCCTGCGGATTTCGGGGAATGCGGCTGAGATCAGAGGTTTCAGCCCATGATCCGTGGAACTTGACTGGCTGCGCCCACCGCCCCGGGTGCTAAATAAATGCGACACCAGTTTATGTTTCTGCGCTGCCAATTCTCATTTTAACTCCTGTTTCCTCTTAGTCGCTGACTCCCCGCTCTCACTTGTTAGCTCCAGTGGCCCTTAACATCTTGTCACTATTCCCTTGAGGTCTCCTGCTCTCCGCCTTCGAACCAGTGATCCCCCCGCTCCCCAGTGCTCAGGAATCGGATGTTCTGGCTCTTGGTGTAGATGTAACATCATCATCATAGATACTTTAATTTCAGATTAAATACTTACAAATTTGCGATATCAATATCAAAATAATAAATAACATTCATATAAATCCCACAGGCAAAATAAAACAGTTTAAATTAAAATATAAATTATGTATGCTTAAAACATCATATAAATACTACTTCTATGCTATTTTGTTCTTAATTCTCATATCAGCTGTCAAGACCTTTTCAAGGACCCAACACACTTTTCATGGCTGCTAGTGCATTATAATGTGCGATCTCTGAGCTCTGGATTGCCAAGATTCAGTCCCCCTTACTAATGGGGGCTTTGGGTGTTGTTTGGGACAGAGGAAGATGAACCTCAGAATATAGACCCGTGCACTGATATTCCTAATGTAACCTCAGAGCTTGCAGCTGTAGGCCAAAAAGCATAAGTTAACAGATCAAGTCCAGCAATGATGGCTAACAAGTGCTGAGGGGCTGTAAAAACCAACGTAGACCACAGGCATTGACTAGAGGGCTTTTAGCACACTACCAGACCGCTGTGATTCTCAATTAGCACCAAGGCCGAGCACTTGGGTTCTTTTTTGTCCCTTTGGGAAAATGGTTTTGCATGCCGAAGACAATACACTTGGAGCATGAGCACGTTTCTCAGAAAGAAAACAGAAGTCCAACATGGCCACCATGAAATGAGAAGGAGAAGACGCCCTTTTCTATTTCCATGTCAGTACAGCGAAGGTCCTAGCAGCGTAAGTAAAGCGGAAGAGAGGAAGTGTGTTGGGCCACTCTGGTTACTCAGAACTGCAGAACATTATAGCGGGTTATTATTCACTTTTCAAGCAACTGTATTGGAGGCAGCACACCTCTATGGTGCTAATAACAAATAAATCCCTGATCGGCTCTTACCTATGTAGATGGTGGCTAGCTACATTGTGCATCTATGTAGGTAGGCAGCGACCACAACCGTTAAGTCACTCATAATGTTAAATGTAAACCTAACTGAATGAAGACATTCTTTGATTCTGCATCTGTGTTATTTATTTATTTATTATTTCATTTATAAAGCACACTAAACCCGGAGGCATCCAGGCGCTGTTACAGGCAGTACAACGATAGGTAAAACCGTGAGCAGCAATATCCTAAATGCAGATATATTCCTATGGGGAGAATTTAGGAGGTGAGGCCCCCCTGGTCACCTCATGGGTGAAAATCAGAGTCTTGAGGTACTTATATCAACAACATGTTGGATATCCACAACAACAGAAGACGAGTAACCTGGGGCACTTACATGAACCAAAGGAGCACGCATTAGTCATTCACTTTCATTTTACAAATTCTCACCAGTCCCTCAATCTCTGCACTTGCCACTAGTTAACTAATTTATTACCTACAAATGCATCACACTCAACTTCAAAGTTCTCCACTCCTCAACTCCAGGGACCAGATTTTCCCTGATCCATTGCTAAATCCCCTCTTTGCTTCTAGCCCTGCTTGTGATTCCTTTACATTCGAATCCTCGCACCCGTTCACCCTGTGTCTGTGTTGCTACATGCATGTGGCATGCTGCGGAACTCTAGACTCACCAGGCACCGTAGGGTCGTCCCCCCTCCTTTTTCCCCCTCTGCTCTTAAATATTGTGTGTTAACGTTTTTTGCATTTCGCAATCTCCCTCCCTCCCTGCCCTGTGGGCGCTTTGAAACAGTTTATTCTTATTGTAATTAAGCACCTAACAAGCAAACAATAAACAGATAAATAAATAAATATATCTAAAGAACAATTTCACTGGCCAACTTTAAATCGTTGCTCAGAACCCACGTTTCCCTCGAAGCCTTATTTATTATTATTATTATTATTATTATTATTATTATTATTATTATTATTATTATTAATAATGATATTATCATGATCAGGACCCTATAAATAGACTGTTCACTGCATTCGGCCACTACATAGATTTCTTGCATTTTTTAGCAGAGTAACTAATGGTTTTAAAATGATGGCTTCTGTAGCAATGTCTACACTAGAACGACATGGTCGCTGCCGCTACTTCTTAAAGCCCAGCATATATTTCATCTCTGATTATATTTATGTATTCTCTTGTGTCTGATCACCAGCCTGCCGACTTATTCCCTGAATGCCGTCCAGTCTGTCTTTCCCAATCCCAGAATGCAATTGTTCTCTGTCATTTTTAGTAACCTTTGCCTGTGTGCCCTCACCCGGCCCCTTTGTTTATTCACGTGTTTGTGTGTCTCTTGTTTGTGTACTTTCACTTATCTGTTCCCTTTTATTTTGTATTTTTTCTTCCCAGGTTTTAACCCTGCTCTTTTGATTGGTTTTCCATTTGTGTGATTTCATTTGTTTATAGTTCCTGACTACTTTCTAATTTTACACCTCTTTGTGATCTTTTTCTTATTGTTATTCTGCAGGCTTTTCTTTTTTCTTTGCTGATGTATTTATTTTGCCCCTTTCATTAAGTTGTTTGTTTGCTACACTTTAAAAAAATAAATATTGTAAGTTGATTTCTTTTAAGGAATTTATTTCACCATAGTTTGGGGATTGAAGCTTCATTTACAAAGTAAAAACACATCTTCCCATTGCATTAGTATTCACTTAAAAAGATGTTTACAAAAAATATGCACAAATATACAAAGATATTGTTGAAAGGAAGGCTGCGAAGCAACGGGGCAAGTATTTTGTGTTTGAAGTGCAGACATATGGAAGGAGAAGTCCTCCATCATTTTCTTCTTCAAATGCCTTCCCAACTACTCCTCTTTCTGCACGTACATTAACAGCACAATTACAAAGCACGTTTTGGAAGCCGATCGGTACTATTAAGGATGGAAGTGACCATGTTTTTATCACAATTTGTTTTTTTTCGCATTGAAAGGGCCAAGGAGTAGTCGCATGCAATATAATTTGTTTACAACACATAAGTAGTCATGAGTGGTACTTTAAAGAATCGCATTACATGACACATACATTTGTAAATTAGCCCCCACAAAAGGAACCTTCCACTTTTACTCCCAAGCAGAGGCTTTGCTAGGGGGCGGCTGAGGGGGCTATAGCCCCGGATCTTTTGGTTGTAGCCCCAGATAGAAGCTCAGGGGTTACAACCAAAAAGGCTAGCTAGCCCCCAGTCCGGACAGTCCGAAAATTAGCATAGCCCCGGATCTTTTACAGACCTAGCGACATCCCTGCTCCCAAGAAGTGCCATTTTGGAATGAATGTTCACCACTCTGCAGCCACCCTTGCAAATTAACAATCATAGAATGGTGACTGTTCAGCTGAAGCTACATCTTGCTTGAAAGTTCACACGAGGCTTCTTGGAAATACTGCACTACACAGCACTGAAACTGACATTGCTGTCTACCCCCCCCCCATACACCTCTAGTGAGGGGGGGGGGTGGGGAGAGATGGGCGTACATAGAGAAGTCACTTTCAGTTATATTGTTTCAGTTAGCAGTGATACCATGTGACCTTGTATTTCCTTTCAGACAGGATGTGCTTTCTGTAGAAATTAAACAGTTGGGTGGAGGAGCCTGGGGGCTTTTAGGCACTCTTCCTGGAGATGGGCTGGGTGACCAGCAACCACTCCACACTCCTATACTGCCAGAGCTTGCTGGCCTTGTCCTAGCCAGTGTTTCGCATGGTCCTACCAAAATGGCAGCCATCACCATTTGTGGAAGCATAAGGGCGCATCAGGATTGGGTATTCCTATGCACAAAAAAGGTCCACCCGGTTATTTGGGGTTGAGTGTTGTGCTCACCAGCAGAGCACAACGCCCCAGCACGCTGCACATTCTATAATGGGTGGTTACTATCAGTGTGGTTAACGCCCTTTTGGTTACACGCATTATGTATTATCCCAGAAGTAGAGTGATGCCTATTAAGAAGAGTCTTCCCATAGTAGTGGGAACTGGGCCCCAAACATTTTTCTTAAGTTAGTAAATAGCAACGTGAGATTGAAGTGGTTAGCAAATTCCTGCTGAGCGATGGGAAAGTTGGGGGGCTGGAGGGTAGGGGAGTGGATGGACACGCTGTGAACAGGAATCTGAACAAAGCTTCCATCCTTGGAATCCAAGTCAAACAGGTGCACGGCTTCACTCTCACTCAGTTCAAAGAGTGTGTGTGCTCTTAGACACAGGCAATTGCATATCTCGAAAACACTACCCGCGAGCTTCGCCTCATGCTCTCCTGTCTCATGTCGCGCTGTCCCGTTCTGTGGTTCCTGATAGGTCAGGAGCACCACATGACCCAAGCTCTCCAATCACTGCCCCTGTCTACTGCTGAAGTTGCTGAAAAGGTGGCACTGAAACACACCTAAAGAATTACAAAGCAGGCGTTTAGACTAGGCCCCTCTTTTAGAGGAAATGCTGAGTTTCAAACATGCATATTCATTTCCAACTGGAATTATTTTATAATGGAATCTATTTCCAGATGATCTCTTTTCTTGTTTTTTAAATAACATTCAAAATGCAAGTCATTATGTAAACTATATAGTGATTTTTGGGATGGTGGGGCTTTCATGAGATCATGTGGTATTTTAAACATGCCCTTATTTTTTTATTTATTTATTTATTTATAAAAAAGAAATCAGTAAATGAATTGCACTGGTTAAGTGGCACAGCGAGTAGAGCGCTCACTTTGACATCCGTGTAGAGCCTGCTAACGCAGGTTTGAATCCTGTGGGGCTTAACTCAGCCTTTCATCCTTCCGAGGTCGATAAATGAGCACCACACACCGTGGGTAATAATAAGCAGCGCTCAGATACCTGAGGGTTCGTAGCGCTATATAAATGCCAAATTATTATTTATTTATTTTATCTGCCCTTATTTTAAAATGCCCCCTAATTATGGGATGGGGTCTCATGGAATAATGACAGCACGGAGTATATCGAAAGTACTGTATGGGGTAAAAGGGTGTCACTGTAAATACTTCCTAATTTTATTTTTAATAAACATACAATTAAGAATTTGTATCGCATGGGATATTCATGCCATGGGTACATTGAAAGTATGGCCTGGAGAAAAAATGGTTTACTTACCCCATGCATAACTTTCAATATACCCCTCGAGTTTATATCCCATGTGAACCAAACTCATACTTTGTAGGTATTTTAAAAATGGAAGACTTAAATACCACGTGTTTTTACCATTGTCACCATGCTCAGAATGAGGCCCTTAGCAGGGTCAAATGGATTGCATCCTTTGGCTCCAAGGCATTTTCTTTTTAGCAGCGCACAGCAGCATTGAATATTTTATTGCCCGCAGTTATCGATATCATTGCATTTCCTCGCCTTCGCAATGATCCATAATGCATTCAAAATATTGGCAACTACAAGAAAAGCGCAGTCAATGCCCAGGAAATGCTACGCTGATCATAGGCCAGCTTTAAAAAACCATTCTGAGCCTCCACAAGAAAGATGTAATCAATGATAATAGAGCCGAATGGCAATTAATGAAAGATGGCGGCTATGGAGATGATCAAGGACTTCCCAAAATACAAAGCCAACCAGATCGAACCACCTCACCGTGATCCATCACACCTCAAACAAAATACAAAGACAACTCCACCTGCGCAACAGAGATTACTTGTGTCCCTTTTGAATGCTAGCCATCACCGGACCGACAGATTACCCAATAACAGCATCTACAGCACCAATTACAGAACCCTCCCAACAAACATACCTGACCAATCGAAAGCACCCTGCCTCCTCGCCTGCAGCAAATCCCCAGCAAGGTACCATTTAGTGATAAATGACTGCCCCTTCCTTTACAGAAATATGGCCCCTTGCTTCCAAAACACTCTCATCCCGCCTGAGACTTCACAGATCATATGGTCGCCAAACAAATATGCATGGTTGTGGACGAACCAGTCTTATTTATATATTTATTTTGACATTTGTAGAGTGCTCCGAGACCAGGGACATATTGGCACTGGTTACATGAAAGACATGATAACAAAACAGACGGTCCAATTATTTACTAATTTGTCTGGTTGCTGGTTACAGGAAGGCATGACCCAGACCGATGCTACTATCACTTACATACATAGTAAAGCATGGTAGCATCCTGGGATTTTAATGACCTTGCATGAAAAGACATGTTTTGAGGTTTTTGCAGAAGGACCACAGGGAATACGCTGATCTTAGAGATAGCGGGAGTGTGTTGCAGTGTTTTGCCGCCACCGATGGGAAGCTGCGGCCGCCCTGCCTTTTGCAGCTTGAATCTGAGGACGGAGAGGAGGTGTGAATTGGCAGCCCGGGTGGGTCTATTAGATTGTGATTTGGTGAATTTGCTAGATAGGTTTTTTGGGTCGGTATTTGCCAGGCATTTGGTCGTTAGTGAGAGAGTTTTAAACACAATGTGACCGTGAACTGGCAGCCAATGAGCATTACGTCTGGCAGACAAGATGTGCTCTTTTTTTGGAACGTTCAAGGCTGCTCTTACCTGGAGCTTTTTTATGTTGCGAACAGCTGCACCTGCAAAGAGGGCATTGCAATAGTCTATCCTGGAAAGAATCAGTGCTCTGGCTATCGCGGTACAGCCCTTGGAGGCCAGGAAAGGTCTGCAAGCATTAATGAGTTTGGACGTGTATGCTGCCGCAGATGCGAGCGCGTTTACATGTCTCATTAGAGAGAGTGTGGAGTCCAAGTGGACCCCCAGAGTTTTTAATTCTTTGCAGACCAGGATAGGGTTTCCGTCTATGATGAATGATTTGTAGTCATCATTTAGTTTATGTAGTCATGTTTGAGATCCCACCAGGAGAAGCTCAGATTTTTCATCGTTTAAGCAATGTTTGTGTTGCGCCATCCAGGCTTGGATGATTTCATATATTTTGCTCAATGCGTTGGCGTCAGAATTGTAATTGCCAGAGATGGGAAGGAGGATCTAGGTGTCATCCGCATAGTTAGCGTAAGAGACACCCTGCTTGTCTAATAAGTTGAAGAGAGGCTTTGTAAAGATATTAGTGTCGGCGAGACACAGGAAGCTTGGGGAACTCAGGACTGAGAACTGGGGTTGGGAGGGCAGCAGCAGAACTGGAGAAGACCCTCATTGTTCGGTTGGACAGGAAGGACTCAATCCAGGCTGTGGCTTTCGTGGAGAAGTAGGCTGCTGAGGAGAGGTGTTGGCATAGGATTTTGTGGTCCTCTAAATCGAAAGCCACAGAGAGGTCAAGTAGGAGGAGGAGGGCCAGATTCCCATTGTCTGTAATTTCATCCATTTGGATGTTTAAGTCCAGGAGTATTAATTCCACTCTGTGAAGTCTTAAAGTATATAAAATGTCAAAAACAAATCTGAGCCCACAATGCCTCACTGAATAAACTCTCAGTAGTGGCTCATACGACACCTTGCTCCTATTTCAACAGCTTGCTACTCTACAAATCACCTGGCTCCCAAATCAGCTTCATAGCCAAAGTAAGGCGTTCCTTCACCACTTGGTCATGATGGTGCTGGAAGACATCAACATCTTAGTTATGTGCACACACACAAACAGGTGCACACATACATGCAAAAACACACACTCACATGCGCACACACGCTCAAATGTGCGCATACTCTAATTTCTCAGGGACTGCTAGCTTTCTCTTCCAGCCCTCTGGATAGTATATCCTGGAAAAACCTAAAACCTTCTCCCTTCACACACCAACATCCTTCATCAAGCAGGCAGTGCCTAAATGAGACTAGCCCAGTAAATTCAAATTCCATTTGAAGCCCACTTCTTGACTTTAGTTTCAACACCAGTTCTCAACCTGTGTGACTATCTCTAATACACTAACTCTGCAAGATCACAAACACACCCCTCCACCAGGAAGTGTGCCTTCTCAAGAAAGAATCCTAACAAAATCAAGCATGGCGTTCCAACATCCAAATCATTATCATAAAAGTCGTACAAAGAACCCGGAAACCCATTGGACAGAAGAGAATTGCAAATAACACATAACGAGAGAATGCTTTTCAGTTTCGCTGAGCAGCGTGAAACTCCATTACACAATGAAATGGTGGAAAGTTCAAGTGAACATATTAGCCTCATCCCTCCTAAGTCTACAAGCAAAAACCACAGAATTACATCCATTGACTGAAATTCCACGAGCAGCTCAAACCCACCCCAGCAGAAACCAGGAAAATCATTATAACATGATAGCGCATTGTCGTCATCTCTTGGACACAGAGTGTTACAGCCCCTTAGAAATGTTTATAATTTTAATTAAAAAATAGGACTAATGAAGTCAGTTTTGTTAAAAATAAATACAGTCGTTTGGCACCTGTAGAGCACAGTGTCACTATTCGACAGGAATGCAGAGACACACACTGTAGCTATAGGTAGAATAAACAACCAGGCAGACATATTTTGTTTGTTTGTTTGTTTGTTTATTTATTTGGTAATGCGCTCCGAGCCCGTGGGCATCTGGGCGCAGCAGTACAAGAGGACTCGAAACTTAGTTACAAAGCCTGACACAGGCTGTTACATAACACATAAATGTCAAAAATCCATCAATAAAGAGTTTCATCAAGGAACTTTGCAGAAAGTGAATTCAGAATTGGGTTGAGACTTTGAGAATGGTGATGATCTGAGCTATCATGGTCCTCTTTTTGTTGTTAATTTGGTAAGGCTTTTGCTCCTGCTGGATTGTTCCTGAACTACTGAACAGCCATGACTGCATTGGCAATTGTGAAACATTGCCTGGTGTGCTAACTTTGCGACAACCACCCTCTCCTCTTTGAATCCCAGAGCAAGTTCCTGTGCAGTGCAGCATTGAGATTTTATTATGATGCTGAGCTGGGCTAGGCCCAGGCCTGAACTAGGATGAGCTAGGAAAGAGGACAGTGGTCTCTTCCTATATATGAGCATATACAAATGTATTTATTTGGAGTTCATTACCATTCATCAACAACGTCTGAGTGGTTATAGGAGAAATTTGCAATTATTTGGATAGAGAGGTTTAAGGGACTTGTCTGAGAGTCAGACCAAGCAAAGTAAAAGTGATTTCATCACTTTCCTGAACGTTCTGAGATCTTGTTTGGATGTAGAGGTTTAAGGGACTTGTCTGAGAGTCAGGCCAAGCAAAGTACATGCGCTTTCGCCACTTTCATCAACGTTCTGAGATCTTGTTTGGATAGATAGGTTTAAGGGACTTGTCTGAGTCAGGCCAAGCAAAGTAGATGAATGTTCATCACTTTCCTGAATGTTCTGAGATCTTGTTTGGATAGAGAGGTTTAAGGGACTTGTCAGAGAGTCAGGCCAAGCAAAGTAGATGAGTTGTCATCACTTTCCTGAACGTTCTGAGATCTTGCTTGGATGGAGAGGTTTAAGGGACTTGTCTGAGAGTCAGGCCAAGCAAAGTAGATGAGTTGTCATCACTTTCCTGAATGTTCTGAGATCTTGTTTGGATAGAGAGGTTTAAGGGACTTGTCGGAGAGTCAGGCCAAGCAAAGTAGATGAGTTGTCATCACTTTCCTGAATGTTCTGAGATCTTGTTTGGATAGAGAGGTTTAAGGGACTTGTCGGAGAGTCAGGCCAAGCAAAGTAGATGAGTGTTCATCACTTTCCTGAATGTTCTGAGATCTTGTTTGACGCAAAGATCCAGCATGCATACGGGTACAGTATGTCTGTAGACATCTTGGGCACACAGTCATACAGAGCAAGACCTGCTACGTACCAGCAGCCACGCCACCACAGCTGAGACCTCTCTGTTTGCACAGCAGTTTATACCACTGAGCTTTCACCCTCCTGTGAGCCAAGTATTTGCTCAATGTAGAGGTAAAAGACAGACAGATCAAAGGGTTTCCAAACTGCACATGTTAAAAAGTAACTTTCTGATGCAACCTATCCCTTGTGAAAGTGAACTAGAGTCTAGGACCTTGGGAGAGGGGATCCCAAGTTCACCAAGTCCACGGGAGCACAGTGGGGAAAGGATCGCATGGGATCTGGGCAGGGACATCATTTCACCAAAAAGCCAGATGTAGCGGAAGTGACATCACATGACCCTTAACCTCTGATGACATCACACAAAGTGATGTCATTTGACCCAACCCCAAAGTAACATCACAGGAAGTGAAGGAGCACAACCTTTTGCGCCTTGATAAAACAGGAAGTGGCATTATATAGCATTGTTCCTACATACACAACGAAAAATATGGTTAGGTTATCACTATATTGTGATATACATTTCTTACACAAATGGATCACCATATGTATCATTAAGATCAGTGTGTATAGGCCCATATTACCAAATTACTCTGCAAGAAGACATCCAAGGCCAAATGATAATGATGTGTTATTATATAGCACTTACGCTTAAGCACTTTATATAGAACAAATATACATACAATATCATCCAACCTGTGTTGGTACTCATTTATCGACCTCAGAAGGACGAAAGGCTGAGTTGAGGTGTTTAAGAACAGACTAAATCAGGGACTCACCCCTTGAAGTGTGCCTGAAATAAACCTGTAATGAGTCTAGCAATTATTGTATAGAATTTGAGAAAGACAACTTTTTTTTAATTCCTATTCATTCTTATTTAGGGTCACTACTGAAAGTGTCACACTAGTGCAACCCCCTGTTTTTTTTAAGAGGTCTGAACAAGAAAGCCAGCCACTCCAGAAACAAAGAGCTACATGGCGCTGGCCACAGCCAGTCCAGGAGCTTGCATTTTTTTTAAAAAAAAGAAAGAAAAAGAAACTTTAAAAAATAATGTTTTAAGGGTAGCAAGTAAGACCACAGGGAGACCCCAGGGGTCGCAGTTGCGACCCCCTGGTTAACCTCAAATGACGTCCGTGGATCTGGGGCCCTTTCCTGACCCCTGTGGCACATGGTCCATGGGTTAGGGAATAGCTTAACACTGACATCAAATGTCTCAATTGAACAGCCTGTTTATGTTTCTGCAGAAACACTTTGTGCCTAATTCGTGGACATTTTAGCGAGGTGCAAAGTGGCTTTGCACTGGTGAAAAGTTAATTAGCACGGCCAGCAAACACATTGAACCGTCCCTGATTCACGGAGTGGTGCAAAGTCTACTTCTCTGGTGCAAAGTGTATTTTTGCAGAGCAAAGTCACTTTGCACTGCAAAAGTACTCTGCACTGGGCTAAATCGGCAGTGCAAAGAGTACTTTTGCAATGCAAAGTGACTTTGCTCTGCAAAAATACGCTTTGCACCAGAAAAATACACTTTGCACCGCGCTGTGAATTGGGGCCGGTTCAACGTGTTTGATCTAAGTGACTGGGTTGCTACTGAGGAGCCCGCTCAAAGGCACCAGAGATGGGCAGACGAAAAAATAGGTTTCCCTCTTCGCCAGTCGCCTTCGCCCAGTCGTTTAAATAGGAATAGCTTTTCAAAATGCCCGAGCCATATGTGGACTGGCCTATGGGCAAATGTGTAGATTGCTGAAAAGGCTGCGAAAGGCATGCAGGGCTGGGATGGTGTCAGTGAGATGTCACATGAGATTGACTCTGCTCCAGCCCCACAGGCTTCTCGGAATCATCAGTCTGTTGATCGGGGACTGCAATTTCCCAAAGACCAGACACCGTCTTGCCAGAGCAAGGGAGTCCTGGTGAGTCTTCTGCCTGATTTAAGGGGGCCGGCTCAGGCTGTGCTCCATGTTTTCTGATTCGGCCCATGGTCCATATCCCTCAGGCTGCTGTCACTATGGTACGCATGTGCTGGTCTCTCATAATGTTTCTGATTGGGGAGAACAGTGTAAATGGCCTCACTGAAAATGTTATGGAGGCTCCCTGTCACCAAGCCACCAACTTTCTTTTCTGGCCTCTTCTTTTACAAACCATATCACTCTCATAAGATTATCCTATTGGTTTAACTGAAGTCAGCTTAGACTACAATGGCCAGAATGCATTTGTTAGTCAAATGAAAGACAAAGGGCCTCCAAACCGGGTTCCATTACCGGGTTCCTGCAATGAGGAATAACCGGGTCATTCCGACATAGGAGGACCCGTTAATTCCTCCTTGCAGGAACCATTCCCAATTCCCATTTGAGCCCCCATAGGGCTCAATGGGAATGGGGAGGGAGGTAATAACGGGCAGATTACATCTGGCCCATTATTACCTCCCTCTTCCCCTCGCGGGACCCGGAAAAGACGCCTGGTTTTACCAGGCGTCTGATCCGGGTCCCGCAAAGGGAAGCTCCTAATCGGCGCTCCTGTAATGAAGGCGGCCGGTCCCGTACCGGCCCCCTTCATTACTGGAGCGCCACCCTTATAATGAGGCCCAAAGACTTGAAAACTGTATCTCATTTGCTATGGGTTCATGTGCTACTTTCTCAGTGTGTGAGGACACCTCAAGGATGGAGGGGGAACAATGCGCTTTTCTTTCTCCAACGCGGTGAGGGGTGCCCCTTTGTGCCCAGCTCTTACATTTTGGAGTAACACACGCACATACTAGTACTTTGGCATGTTTCATGGAATACGGGCCCTGGCATGGGGGCTGCCTTCTAAATGCACCATGTGATTTGCCAGCTCGCCTCTACATAGAAAGAAAACTACAACTCCCATCATGCATTGGATGTGAGTATAAGGATTGCGGCCCTCCTTAACAGAATAGTGCCCCCTGCACAAATTATCAATTTCTGGCCACGCATACAGAAGCACAGACCATCAAGGAGCGGTGGGTGGGCACCTTGCTTTGCCTTGACGGGCCTTGTGATGCCAGCAGTCTTGGGCCAATCTTTGATTTCTGAGTCTGGAGAGTTTGCGATCCTTGGCTGTAGAGATCTCAAAGCCCTCATTGGCTGGTCATGGGGTGGGGATTCGGATAAGCTATCGGGTTCCTTATTCTAGAAGATTTTGTGGGTAGAGCAGAACATTTTAAAGCATATTCTGGGTTCTATGAGAAGCCGTTTTAGGGATTTCATCACTGAAGTAATCAGGACTTTTTTCTCTCAGCTAATCTGGATACCCTTTTTTGTACTAATTGTTATTGGTAATTGTAATTGGTTATTTATAATGCGCTTAATACCCAGAGGTTTCTAAGCGCGGACCTGGGGCTCGAACCTGTGTTGCTCCGCATCGCAAGCGCGTTGCCCCTGGGCTAATTGCGGTTTGTTAATTAGGCACTGCAATTCTGGAGACGGATGCATAATCCATCGCAATAGCCATACTTGGGCGGTCCACTGCAGCACATGAAACAAGATGGCGGCTCATCACTGAAGCTCTGCCCCATTTTTAACATATAAAATCATTCTCCCACGTGCCGGCTATGCCTGTTTGTGCTCTGGGCTGCTGCCACTTGATATTGTTGTAAAACATGAATGGGGTCCTTAAAGTGACCAATGGTGGATGTCGGGCATCTATCAATATGCGCAATTTAGGAATTATTCAGGTGTAACTTGTTATCACACTGTATGGTAGGAGATACAAAGCTAAAGGTTGCGTCCTTTACTTTTCATGTTCTCAGGCTTCAAATAAAAAGTACGAAAAATTGCTTATGATCTGTGCAGGTTGAACAATGTGTGTTTCCCGCAGGACCCCCGTGTTGGGGATCTAGACCCTAACGAGATGGAGTTGCTTCCCTGGGCAACGCTAAGAGAAATGGGGTGGCGCTGTTGCGACTGTATGAAATGCCAAACCCAATACTGGCACCCTCCTGTTGTAAAACGCTCTGCTGCTCTTGAGGTTGATTTTGCGCCATATGCTATTCATTTAGCTAAATCCACATGTAGACAGCAAAGTCAGATATAGAAGATTGAAAAACCAGCTGTCGATCTAATGGATATTCACGCCCCTGTGGCAGATGAGGCAAACGTTTTGGAAACATGCTACAGAATGGATGCTACTGGATAGTCAGACCATCATTGTTGGAGGGGATTTGAACATGATTGTTGACTCTCTTCTTGACGGACAGTCTAATGCTTTGTTTACACCCCTGAAGGCACCTGCACTGCTGCCTTATACCTAGCACTTGCCATTTGCTGTCGGCACTTCACAGTTCTTAGCTTTTCACTATTTATTTATCTGAATTCCTTTGCTCAGCACTTTCCACTTCATCCCCCCTCAAGCACTTTCCCCTTTCTCCTCACCCATGCACTTGAGCGTTCTCAATGTCACTGGGCCTAGTAAAATCGTTGTTTTTTGTACTCCCTTGTTCCCCTCCCTTGCCTCGTCGTGCAACACATGTGAAACACATGTGAACGAGCGCGATATAAATAAAATATCATATCATATCATAAAGCACATGCTCTTTTCAAGAACACTAGCACCCAATTTTTAAATTGATATGCAATTGCATGCAGGGGACCACCAACGTTAGCACCTACGCACTGTGGGACCCCTGAATTCAATTTTAAATATTCACAAGGTGGAGGGGAAAAGGAAAAACTCACTTTTACAATTTAATTTTCCAGTCCGTTCTGTGAAAAAGGGGCCGCTGCCTGCAAAGTACACTTTGCAGACAGAGTTTACTAATGATCCCTATGAAATTTAATTGGGCTAAACCAAGGCAGATTCCATAGGAATCGAGTCGTTTCATGCTGCATGAAAATATTATGCAGGTGTGAAATGACGTTGATGAGAGAGAGGAGCAATGCATGGCAGAGATCACATGTCTGCTCCGTGCCCCTCTTCCACCACTTGTACATAGTCTGGAGAATTAAATCGGTCTTGCTTTTACACCTCCCTTTTACGCACAGACCATTATTGTACATTGGTCAATACATTGAGAATGCAACACCAAACAATGAAAGATTTCAGGGAATTGTTGTGGGAATCTTGCCATATCGGCGCTGCGTATAAGATTTAGGCAAATCTCTTAGTTATTGGGCAATACTGTCTCACAATAAATAAATAAAGAGCACTCTTGCTCTAGATTTTCACCATTGGGTCTTTATTGTTGCCTGAGGTTCTGACACGTGGTTCGACCCCACACGGGTCTTTATCAAGGCAAATGTTTCTAGATAACTTGATTGATAGGGCTTGTTGCCAGAGGGTGTTCCACATAGGTTTACACTGATTAGTGATCTTGCGAGACCTGGTGCCTCCGTTGGATATTTCTCCCGTTGGCGGTGATCTTTACATGTATGTGGGCTCGAAAACACTTGTTGGCACCTCTAGCAACAATTAAAGACCCCTTCCTTTATAGATATCTGTGCACGAGACCACAAGCAACCACAGGCCTATTTTGGCCTCACTGGGCCTCATCAGTGAGGTGTAGCTTTGGTCTCTAAGCCCATCAAGCGCGAGAGCAACGCCTGGACATACCTGTCCCACATGGGGTGACATATGTAAAACAAAAGAGATGATGGCTAGAATGTTTCAAATTATTCTCGACCTTAGGAATCGATCTTGGCGGCCCTCCAGATCATCGTTCTACAGCCTGCTTGGGGATGCTTGTGGTTTGGTGCAGAAGGGATGTGACTTAGCAAGTGTGGCAGGACGGCCCCTTTTGGGGAGGGACCAAGCCTGATTTGCATATGGTCTTTCACTGTTCTGTAATGGCTCGGCAAGCATAGAACAGTGGTCTGAAGAGATGCCCAGAGATATTGTCAGAGGTTTAAGATTAATTCTAACCATCACCTCTTCTGTTTATCTGTTAACAGGCAGAGCACCCATTATATTTGTGTGGTGCCGGGCTACTGGAAACACAGACATGTGGTACCTGGGGAAACAACCTGGCACATCCATCCTATTAAATTCCCCCAGACCCTCCACAATCCTCTATAGAGCCTGCTCCCCTTGCTAGCATACACACCCTTTGCAAAACCCATTCCCTTTACCAGCACCCTTCAGGCTCACCCCAACAAACAATTAATGAACATACCCATTCCCCACTCACACAAACACCTCTACATCCCCATCCCCCACTCATACAAACACCTCTGCAGCACCCATCCCCATTCACACAAACACCTCTGCAGCACCCATCCCCCACTCACACAAGCACCTCTGCAGCACCCACCCCCACTCACACAAACACCTCTGCAACACTCACACAAGCACCTCTGCAGCACCCATCCCCATCCCCCTCTCACACAAACACCTCTGCAACAACCACCCTCACCAGAAAACCCTGCACATGCAGCAACCTCTTCTCTCGTCCCCATTCATATTATTTATTTATTTGTTCATTTATACAGCGCACTAAACCCGGAGGCATCAAGGCGCTAGTTACAGGGGTTACGTCAGCCAGAAAGAGTTTGGTGCAAAGCCTTAAGCAAATTGAGTATCAAAGTGACCAGTTCTTTAAGAGATGAAACTCATCAAGGTCTCCTGGGAGAATAGTAGCGTTTTAAGATGCTTACGGAAAGCCCAGTAAGACGGTTCCGATCTTAGAGCCAACCGAAGGGCATTACACACACATATCCCTACTGCACCCTCTCCCCACCAAACCCACTATGGCACACATGTACCCATTTGCAATGTCCCTACAGAGGTACCGTACAACAACGCCATTCTTGCAGGGTTTCTGCTGCACTGGGGGTTACAGAAGTCCTGGGGAAGGGGAAATGTGAAGAGACGCCGTCACCATTGCTGCTGCAAATCTCAGCAGTCCGTAGAGCCTTTTTTTTGCATAGTATCATCTCAATTGCATTTTAAAGACACTTGTAGGTGAGCAAACCAAATGGCCGACGCTTAACGAAAGTGTTGCTTACAGTGACAACTGCTCCATCACAAGGAAGCAACTACAACAACATCGGACCCAAGTCTCTTACAAAGCGCAACATGAAGATCTTAAATACTAGCATTTCTATTTACTGTTTTTGACTGTAGAAAAGGCATTTCATTGTTTTATTTATTGATAGGCAATTACTGGCACAAGTGGTGCTTGAAAGACTCGTTGCTTTTCTTCTTTTTAGTGCAAACAATTTTAATCCCAAAAAATCTGCTCCAAGAAGTTCACACATTCAAAGAATCAGAGAAGGTATTATATGGCAACAAAGGTGAAAGGAGAAAGAAGTCCCTCATTTATTTTTAATTCTATGAAAGGTGCATATATCCACTGTTTTCACTTGCCATTCATCACTAATCTCTTTATCCTTGTCTGAAAACACTTTCTAACTTATTTTTTTCAACTCCCACCTTTTCAATCTGTGTACCATGTTAGGCGCTCCGGGGGCCCCTGGGCAGGGCCAGCGATAGACAAACAAATTCAAACAAATAAATAAATAAATGCTAACTCTGCATAGGCACATCAGAAAGTCCATGCATTTTAATGTAAAGAAGGGCGCTGTATGGTACCTTATATCTTCCATTTCTGTGCAACTCGCTGAACTCGATGCCTTCCAGAAGAATGTCTTTGTGGTCCTAAAGAGAAGAGAGGTTCACCATTACATTCTTTAGAGTTCAGCACTTTGCACAATTTCTGAACCTTAAAACATGCCCATGTCACTC
This sequence comes from Ambystoma mexicanum, assembly GCF_040938575.1. Taxonomy (NCBI): domain Eukaryota; kingdom Metazoa; phylum Chordata; class Amphibia; order Caudata; family Ambystomatidae; genus Ambystoma; species Ambystoma mexicanum. The sequence continues at coordinate 1,111,022,179 of NC_090936.1, read as the reverse complement.
ACACATCATCTGATTTTCTAGCATACAGTTTCCCGGCTGCAAGTTCCCCGGTTCTATGTCCTTTCATCATCAGGCATTTCAAAGTCTGCAATTTAAACGTGTATGAAATAGCGAAAAAGTTCATTGAATTTCTTTTTTTGGGGGGGGTTCCCCACCCCCAGGCCCCGCTCCTGCACCTATTTTTAACTATACCCGACCCCCAACCAATTACCTGCCCTTTCCCAACCCCCCAAAAGAATTTGATGAATTTTAACGTTATTTTGTACACGTTTAAATTGCAGGCTTTGAAATGCTTGGCGGTGAAAGGATGTTGTATTATGTTCCCCATATTTTACTTTTTTCCCGCACTTGTCTCCACAGAGAAGGGGTCACCCATACTCCTGTTTTTGCCCCTTGCATCCCCTTACCCCAACAATTCCATATACCATATATATTCCATGCCACCGCTCCTTTTGAGCCGATAGAATTCTTTAATGTTAACCAACTGCATATTCGTAGAAATATACCCAGAAAATATAATTCCTTAACATATATCAAGATACAGACAGGATCCTTCTAAAGCAGGGTTGTCGAAATCCAGGCATCGAGGACCGGATCCATGTTGGGTTTTCAGGATACCCCTCATTAATATTCATGAGATACATTTGCATACAATGATTCTAAATGTATCAATGTTTTTCCTGATGAGTATTAATGAGGGATATCCTGAAAGCCCGTCAGGATCCATGCTCTCGGGGCGTGGAGGTGGACGAACCTGCAAAGCATCATGGTCAGCCATAGTATAAGGTCATCGGCTATTGCTTATTTCCACGTTCCGTAGCTGTGGCATTTGATGTCATATGTTTGATGGCATATGGGACGAGAAAATGGATCCTCACTGATCACAACAGAGGATATATATGGTGCAGCTTCATCTCAGCTGGATCACAAACATGCACAAGGTTTGGTTCAGCAGCATTAGGTTAACCAACAGAAATATTCTTGTACATATACTGAATGGGTTGGTGGCAACATGCTCCATTGCTCAATGCAAAGGTCTTGGACCTGTTCTCGTCATCCATTTTATTATTTGATGCAGCTGAATAGCAACACATGGTGGGTTTGCAAAAGCTGTATAGAACCACGTGTACACTTCGCTTATTACAGTCTAGTTGTGACATCACTACTCACCTTCAGTAGGAAAACAACATAATTCACTAATCAACCGAAATAACATATTGCAGTTGCATTCCAACAATGCCTGCTGCCAGTCAGCAAATGTGTTAAAAGCAACCCCTGAAGCAAAAGTGGCAACTGGCACTTATGCACTTTCAAGAACATTTTCTTTCGCAAGACACTACACAGTGTTTGTCTGATAAGGGGTGATAGTGCAGTCGACGAGGGCCACATGTTGAGAAAGGGTCATTATCCCAAGTGATAATGACCCTTCGCTCGGTCTCTAAAGCTATTGTAATTGTAATTTAATTGTTTATTTGTAAAGCGCTTATACACAAGTGAAGTGCTTCAAAGCGCATCAAGGCGGGAAGAGCACAAGGGACTACAGTCATCATTCTAAGGTCTTGAAGTTTCCGAATTATCTAACAAAAAATAACTAGCATACTAGGTCAGAGGCATTGCTACTAGTGCAAGTGGATGACAGGAGGGAAGGAGAGAAGGGTGTGGGGGGTGGGGAGAAGGAAAGAGCATATAATCAATAAGCTGCCGTACTAGGCCTAACAACTTGTCAGATAGTGCAAGTGTGTGACAAAGAGTAGGGAGAGAAAGGGGGAGAGGGAGAAGGACAAACAGAACAATAAACTACCGTACTAGGCCTGGCGATATTCAGATTGATTGGCGATTGGTCATCTCTAATGCGCCTATGCACAAATGTTTCAGGCGCATCCAAGTTAGGGAGGGAAGACAAAGGGAGGACAGGACAAATGATCTTGCTAGGCCTAGTGCATTTAAGGTCAGGAAGTGGGAGGCAGAGGGAGGGAGAGGGAGGGGGAGGGGAACAAGTGCGCCCAGTCCAGCAGGGGCCTGGCTTAAGTGCAGAGAGGTTGCCCCTCTCATGGAATGTATTCTGAGTGCAGAAGTGCCAAGCAGAGTGCAGAGGCCCGGAGGCAAGTGCAGGACTGGCAGGGCAGCTGGGACCGTGAGGCTCTGGGGGTCCACCAGGCGATCAGTCAGCGAAAATGAGCAGAGGTGGGGAGGAGAACCAAGGGGAGAGAAGAGAAAGGAGGTTAGCAGGGGAGAGGGAGAGATAAAGAGGAAAAGAAGAGGAAGGTCTTGAGGAGTTTCCAGAATTTGAGGAGGTCCGGCTAAAGACGTAGAGAGGCTGGGAGGCTGTTTCAGAGGGAGGCACCTGCAGAGGATAAAAATGTATCCCCAAAACTCTGTTTGTGAAAGCAGCTCAGCGCAGAGAGTTTGAAGAGGTCAAGCGGAGGACTCTAGAAGGTGAGTATTTAGGAAGAGAGCATTGTAGTGCGGGCCATGGCCCCAGAAAGCCTTGTGAACTATGCAGAGGGACTTGAACTTGATCCTTGCCACTACGGGGAGCCAGTGGAGGGATTTCAGAGCCAGAGAGTACTGGCGTAACAGAGGCCCCATCAACCCCCGTGGTGCGCGGGGCCCCGCCACCACATGTCCTGGAAGGGGGGGCCGCCTTGGATTTAAAAAAATAACATTTAAAAAAAAGGTTTTTTGTAGTCACTCTGCCTTCATAAATACAATATTTCTGTTACAACGTATAACGTAATAGAAATAATGTATTCATGAAGGCAGAGTGACTACAAAAAGAAACAATTTATTTTTGTAGTCCGAGGTCTCCCCCCGCTCCATGACATAGAAGCCTCTAGGCTGGAGGCCTCCACGTCATGGGGTCGGGGGAGCTCTATGACTTTAAAAAGAAATAATTTCTTTTTGAAGTCACTCTGCCTTCATAAAGAAATTATTTCCATTATGGTTCGGTCCTTAACGGAAATAATGTCTTTATGAACTCGGAGTGACTTCAGAAAGAAACCCATTTCTTTTTGAAGTAATAGGGCTCCTCTCAACCCAATGACATGTGAGTGTGTGAGTGTATGGTGAAAGGATGCACACTTAAATGTATAGGTGGCTGTCTGTGTGAGTGCATGATGAAAAGGTGTAAAATTGAATGCATGTGTTACTGGGTGTGCATGTGGAGTGTATGGTGAAAGAGTGCACACTTAAATGTATGGGTGGCTGCCTAGGTGTGCCTGGTTGAAGAAAGGGTGCATACTTAAATGTATAGGTATCTGTGTAAGTGATTTCAACCCGGCAATCCGCCTAAGTCAATGCCTAGCGTGTGATGCAAAGCTGAAACCCTTACTTATTTATTTATGTCTGTAACTTCTTTTATTTCTGAACGATGTACCACTCATATCACGCCCCTCTCTTTGAATATCCCCCGGTCACACTGAACCAGGAAGCAGGCTGGTTTCCAAAGTTAAAAATATTATTTTATGGATTTCACAATATATATATGACACTAGGTTAATGGTTATACAATGATCACCAATGGGGTGATGTCACACTAACAATCTCTTTAATCTCAAGGAGTAATGATAGGAGAAATAATGCAACACAGAGATAATACTTTTGTGTGGGTTCAATCAAAATGCAATGTGATTACTCTTTCTCCCTGCACACTACTCAATCCCCCCCAATATACAATATAAAGAGATGGAAGGAGAGAAAACAGCTTTCAGGAATACAGACTTCAACAAAATAGTATCAATCCCAATTTCCCCCAGCAAACACAGAGAGAGAAACAGGAATGATTGCAAACTTGTCAAAAATGGTTTTAAAGTTGGCTTTGCATGAATGGTAAAAACACTGAAAATGGATTTAATTACCTGAAATTGTTTCAATACTAGTGGGAGCTGCTTTGTATGGTATCGGACAAACGCTAGCAATGATTATAGAGTAATTAGCAAGTAAAAAACTTAATTTTGAGGTTGGGTGCACTGAACAGCTATTTCACACATTATAGATTTGAGCCAAATTAAAAATTCACAGCAAACTTTTCTGCGCGCTGTAAGCGCGATTGCGGAAAAACTATAAGGATTAGAAAGTGCTTTAAGAATCAACAAAAATGTCTCTTCCTGCCTCCAAGGTTTCTGATGGCTCAAGAGCAACCCCCGCCTTCTTCCTCTCCCCAGGGCTACTGTTTACACTTGCAATCTGCATATCCTTTCAGCCAAGGAAGTCCTTTGTCTCTCCCAGGAGCAGCAGCCCAAATCTCCTCCCCTCTTCATCAACACCTGAATGTGATTTCCTGGCTTTTGGTGGGAAGCAGGAGAGGTGTCTTTTGTTGGGGCAAGCTGGGGAATTTGCTTTGTAGTGTTTTGGGCTTGCATCAGGTTTTTTTATTTTTTTTAAAACAATTTTATTAATTTTATTCAAACAACAAATAACAAACCAAACTAAACTTACAGTGGATACATACCTTGCTCACAAATACACATACATTGTTACATTTGCGCCCACTGTATTTGCCGTCCTTCCCCCCTCCCGAGCCTACTTTCTCCCATTGCTAGTCTCCACCTCTTGTGGTGGGGAGTCCTCTTCTGCCACGCTTATTGAGTCATCATCACTTGGTCCATCATACGAAGGCCCAAACAGTTCTGCTATTAGTTGTCTCCAACCCGCTAGGGCTCCACCTTCGCCCTCTATGTCCCCTTTACATGCTTCCTGCCATGCCACTGTTTCTGCCTCTGCCCACTTCTGCAAGTCCCTCCACCACGTCTCCACTTTGGGCTTATGACATGCTTTCCATCCCTTCACAATCCTTCTCTTCGCCAGAACATACGCCAGATCTTTCAATTTGCTTACATGTTTAAGCTTCCGCGATCTGGGGAACCCTCCCAACAAACAAGCCCACACAGTATCCACCTTCATACAGATTCCCTTGTCTTCCATTTTCTGTGCTATGTCTCTCCAATATTTCGCTATCAGTGGGCATGCCCAGAACATATGTATCATTCCTGCATTTTCCTCATTATATTTGGGACACACTTGGCTTCCGGCGTTCTTAAATTTGGCTATCTTTAGTGGCGTCAGGTATGCTCTGTGAGTTATATACAACTGTATCCGTTTGCAGCCTAGCATTTCTCGATACTTTTTTTATGATACCCTTGAGCCCTTTCCCACATCCCGTCACTCATCAGGTCCCCTACCTCTTCCTCCCAGTCCAGTCTAAGTTGCACCACTTCCTTACCCACTTGAGTCATCATCATCTCGTACACTCTAGACGTTTCATGCCCCCCTTCTGCTATATCATATATCATATCTAGTGTGGTGTCCAGTTCCTCTGCTAGTTCCACCTCGGACCAGGTATCTTTAATTCGTTGCACCATCCCATGATACGTAATATATTGCCCAGCACTCAACCCCGTTTATTCCACCAGCTCCTCAAATTCCAATATTTTCCCTTCTTGCCACACGTCCCCCAACGTTGCTATTCCCACCGGTTCCCAGTACTTCCTAATCATTAACCTTAGTTGCTTTTCTGTTCCTATCACTGTAACCAATGGGATTTGCGAGGAGCACAGGGCCGGTTTGTCCATCAACCGGCATGCCCTCTACCACATCCCCCACTCAAGACCCAACATCCCCGGACACCTCTCAACTCCCACTTGGGTAACCATATCATTTCTCTCAGAAAATATGGGGCGCAATCTCCTTGATGCAGCCTATGCTCTAAGGTAGGCTCCGCAGCGAGGCAATTGGCTACATGTTGCAATTGACTCGCTACATAATATACTTCCCAGTTTGGTAATTTAATGCCCCCTTTCTCATCCAGATTTTGGAGTTTCCACAGGGCTACCCTGTTCCTCATCTCGTGCCATAGGAATTCCCTGCATATGCTGTCCAACCTAGTAAAGAATTTCCGGGGTATGGAGTATGGGATGTTCGCGAAGCAATGCAACAGTCTGGGCAATGCCACCATCTTGAGCATCGCCCCTTGCCCCATCATTGCCAAGGGGAGTTTCGCCCAGAACTTCATGCTGTTTTCCAGTTTCTTAACCGTTCTTTCTGTATTATGCCTGTGTTCAGCTTCTACTGTATGGTATATGTCTACCCCAAGATATCTTAAGGTTGTTACCTCCTACGGTATCTGTAGAACTGGCAAATTCTCCACCGAGAGCCCTCTATATCTACCCAGCGGGAACACACAGGATTTACTGGGGTTCACAGCTATACCAGAAAGTTCTGCAAACCTCTTCATCACTTCCAACATATACTGAAGATTCTCCTCTGGGTAGCGCAAATACAATAACATATTATCTGCGTATAGTGAAATTAAATGTGATGTTTCCCCGACGACAATGCCTATTGCATCATATTGCTGCCTTAAATAAATCGCCAGAGGCTCCAAAGCCAGGATATACAACATGGGGGACCAGGGGCATCCCTGTCTGGTTCCTCGACCAAGTTGCCACCTTTCAGAGATCACAGTTCCTGTCTTCACTCTCGCTAGTGGCACACTATATAGGAGTTCTACCCAGTGAAGATATCCTGGCCCCATACCGTAATTGGCTAGGGCCGCCTTCAACCAGGGCCACTTGACCGAGTCAAATGCCTTGATCGCATCCAGTGATACTATCGCCATTTTGCTTGTATCTCCTCCAGTATGTTCAACCACTCGATGGAGTCACCTCAAATTATTTGAGATATTTCTATTTGGGACATATCCTGTCTGATCAGGGTATTAATTTATTGATGACCTTCTTTAGTCTGTTTGCTAGAACCGCTGTTAGAATCTTACTATCTTGGTTCAACATTGATAGGGGCCTATAGGATCCGCAGTCACTACCAGGCCTATTGGGCTTGGGGAGTGGTATGATAACCGCTTCACGCAATGATTCCGGTAGTCTCCCAACTTCATATGCTTCATTAAGCATCTCCAGCAGTGGGGGGAGTATCTCTACTTTATATGCCTTATAAAATTCGCTTGGGAGTCCGTCGGTTCCCGGATTTTACACGTGGGCAGCTGCCTCACCACTTCTTCTAGCTCCTCTAGGGTGATCGGGGCATCTAGCTCCTCCCTCTCCTCTACACTAATTTGGGGTAGTCCAATATCTTCCAATATGTCTCCTATTTCCCCCCTGTTGCTCCCTGTCTCATCCCCATACAAGCGTTTATAATATTCTGCAAATTCTTGATTAACCCCCTCTTGCGTATCCACTATGTCGCCATTGTCTTTCACTATTGTTCTGATTGGGGGCCTAGGGGTCTCATTTTTGTAGAGCCACGCAAGGAGTCTTCCTGGTTTGTCGCCTCCAGCATGTTGTCTTTCTATGTACTTTTTATAGTTAAGATTACATAATCTCTCCCAATATCCTGCACATTTCTGCTGCAGGCCCAGTGCCATTTCTGTATCTGCCTTAATGTTACTGTCCCGTTCCAATACCCTTTCCAGTTCCTTTTCAGAGTCCTGCAATTCGGTCAGAAACCCATTCTGCAGCCCTTTAGACTTGGCTATGGCAATTCCCCTCACTACTACTTTAAAGGCTTCCCAGAGTGTGCCCGCTGTCTTAACACTGCCAGTATTTATCTCGAAATAGCTTATTATTTCCTCTCGCGTATCCTCCCTGAATACGCTATCTTTAAGCGCTTCTGCACGCAATCGCCATGTGGGTATCCTCCCCCTCAGGGGTCGGTATTGCCACACTAGCATCAGTGGCGAGTGGTCTGAGAGGACTCTAGCTTTATATTCCGCCTGCGGTATTTCGGTCAGTAATTCAAACACATAGTCCAGTCTTGTATATAGGCCCTGTGGGGCTGCATAGTGTGAATATTGTCTATCCTGCGGATGACGTATTCTCCATACATCTGTCAGCCCAAAATCCGCCAATAGTGCATGCAGTGCCTTTGCGGCCGGGGTGGGTCTAACTATTTTAGTGTCTGATCTGTCTATGTTGGGGTTCAGTACACAATTTAAATCTCCCCCCCCCCACAATATAGCTCCCCCCACACTTCCACTGAGTTTGCTATACAGGGTCCTAAAACACGCAGCCATATCCTGGTTTGGGGTGTAAGTATTTACAATGCAGGTCTCTCTATTTTCCACCATCCCTTTCATGATCACCATCCTACCATCCGCCTCTACCAGCGAGCTCAACAACTGGAATGGAACATGTGGGGCCACCCATGTGATTACCCCTCTTGCATAGGCAGAATATGTTGCCCCTACTACTGTTCCTCTCCACTTTTTCCGTATCACTTCCAGTTTATCTTGCGTTAAATGAGTTTCTTGAAACAGGGCTATATCCACTTTCTGTCTGCGCAGGTACATCATTACCTTGTTCCGCTTCAGATAACTATTTAGCCCCCTGACGTTCCAAGTGACTATCTTAAGGTCTCCCATGGTTCGTCTCGTGTTCTCTGGGGTGTAGGCTCACCCCATAACTCGTCCCCAACTATAACAAACCACAGCACACAACCCCTCCCCTCCTCCCTCCCCACCTTACCCCAACCCCAACAGTTGCCCAGCTCCATCCCTGGATCTCAGGCTCCCCCGCGTTTGGGCCTACCCTGGAACCCCGGGCAAGACCCCAGCAGGGTGTCACCGCACTATCGGCGACCTAACTAAAATCTAAATGGGGGATGTATAGGTTGGTCCTGCAAGATTCCTTAGCAAAGTTATGATCGCAATATTTGCGGATCATGTGTTTCCCCCAGCTTGGTCACACCATTTAGCAAGCTACTTCAGTGACTATAATCAAGTCCCATAGTCTTAAATTCTGACACCCCCCGGTGCCCCTCTCGCTCATCACTTATCTGCTCCACCTCCTTCTCCCGTCCGAACCTCCGACTCCTGGGGGCAACCCTGCGTGTCGAGCCATCCCATAGCTTCTTCCGGAGTTTCAAAAAACAAAGTTCTGTGCTTGTGGAAAACCTTTAGCTTAGCCGGGTAAAGCAACATGTACTTATGTCTCGCTTCTCGCAATCTTCTCTTGACTGCCCCAAAGTTCATTCTGCTCCGCTGCACCATCAGGGTATAATCCGGGTAAGCCGTTATGTTTGCCGACCCTCTTTGTATTGTCCCACCTTTGCGGAAGTGTTCCAGGATCCTTTCTCGATCCCTGTAGTTAAGTATCTTGGCGATCACCGGCCTAGGTGGGCTTCCTGGCGGTGGTTTCCTCGTTAGGGCCCTATGTGCCCTTTCCACCGCAAACCCCTGAGACAGCACTCCTCCAGTGATTCCCTGTAACAACATTGTTTCAATGAACTCCGTGGGGTTATGGCCTTCTGCTCTTTCCGGCAGTCCAACAATACGGATATTATTCCTCCGGGCTCGTCCTTCCGCCTCCTCCGCTCTGTTCTCTAAATTGCCCACAACTCGCTGTACCAGGGTGTGAAGCTCCAACCGGTGGGAAGCACAGTCCGCCGTGTTCGGGCCCATCTCCTTCTCGAGGTTCTCCGTGCGCTCCGCCAGAGACCTAACGTCTTGCCGTAGTAGATTCACGTCCTCTTGCACCGCCCCAACCTGGAGCTCCAGCGCTGTTTTCAGTTCTGTCACAGCCAGTTCAAGCTTGGTCTCCCAAGCCACCTTCAGATCGGAGATTGCATCAAGGACCTCCTGGTTCGTGCCCATGGTGTCACTGCTCCCAACTTGGGCTCCGTCTTTGCTCCTGGCTCCTTCCGGGCCAGGGCGGCGTCTTAGTGTATTCGTCTAATGTGGGCTGCTTACCCTTCAGTCTTGGGGGTTTGTTAGACATAGCGCCGTGACTATGAGTCGTGGGTCAGCCCCTTCACCCGGGGTCTTCAGTAGCAATGGAACTCTTGCCTCACGCTCTATGTGCTGATCTTCAGGGGCCCTGCTACAACGTCCGCATCATGCTGCTCCAGCCCCGGGTGCTCCCGACCCGCCCCCTGGGTTTCGCTGATTATGTGCCACGGAGGCGGCCCTTTGTCCTGCGGGACCCAGCCACCTCTTTGTCCCCGAGATCGCACTCGATGGAAGCGATCCATCGCTTCTGCCATGTGCGCACTAACCGGAAGACCCTGCCTTACCCAGTCGTTGGGGTGCCGCTCACCGCCTTAATAGTTCACACAGGCACTCGCGATCGATGTGCCTCCTCTGTTCATCAAGGTCCTCGGCTGTGTTGGCCGGGGACCCTCTTTCACTGCAGCCACCCGGACTGGGCAATGTAATAATTATTTCGTTGCGCTAGCGATCCGCCTCTGTTGTTGTTGAACGGAGACAGCTCTTCCACACAGTGGTGCGCCCCTCGGATTCTCTTTGTTCTCGGCCGCGGCCATGTTGATGTCCCTTTCGCGTCCGGCCTCTCGATACAAAGTATCAATCCGACTATTCCTCCGCTATAAACGTGCAGCCAGCCTCCTTATGCTCTGCTCTGTTCCTTCCCATGCCTGTACATACGTTTTGGGCTGCTGCTGATCAAAAAAATATGCGTTTCTTGGTCGGATCAAGTAGTCAGATCACGGAGCTCACAGGGTTCCCAGCCTATTCCATGGCTGCCAAGCCACGCCCCCCCGGCTTGCATCAGGTTACTTTAAAACTAATTTTGTTACATTTTTCTTTGATGAAAATAAACTTACAATTTTAAAACAGGCAAACAGACCTCTACTTCCAGTCTTTAAAACATAGAGATTAAATAGTTGCAACCTATATTACTTTTGATAGCAGGTCACTTAATTCCAACCATTTGATTTTAACTGCACAAGTTTAAGCTTCTAATGCAATTAAAGGACAGCTGTCATACAGGCGGCCGGAGGTACTGCACCCATATTTTGACAGATTTTCACAGGCAAGCACACTTTTTAATGTGGATATTCTGATGATAGATTCTGCTTTTCCTGACATTGTGTGCTCATGTTGCTCCCTTAAATGAAGTGACGGGTAACACCCAGCAAGGACGTTGGATATTTTCTGATGTTTGGAACCATGATTTTGTATTTTCAGCAGCCAAGGAAAAAAGGATTTCAGAGCACTTCTGGGTTTCCTTGCAATGAAGCACTGCCTTTCATGCAGTTTCCATGTTCACACGGTGAGCGCCCAGTGACAGGTTTCAGCAGTGTGGTCTCCTTCCACTACTGACACAGGCAAAGTAGATCGGGCAGCCATCTTTTCCGGTTTCAAAACGCAATTTTCATAGGTTTTGGCACGCATAGGACTTTTGCAACCATTTTGCTGATTCTGGTGCCTCCAGCACACAGGGATGTTGCAGGGCAGAGCCTAGTGGGTCAATACATCCCACAGCTGCCTGTGTGAGTGTATGGTGAAAGGGTGTACAATTAAATGTATGGGTTACTGGGGGTGCGTGTGGAGTGTATGGTGAAAGGGTGCACACTTAAATGTATAGGTGGCTGCCTGTGTGAGTGTATGGTGAAAGGGTGTACAATTAAATGTATGCATTACTGGGTGTGTGTTTGGAGTGTATGGTGAAAGGGTGCACACTTAAATGTATGGGTGGCTGCCTAGGTGTGCCTGATTGATGAAAGAGTGCACACTTAAATGTATAGATGGTTGCCTGTGTGAGTGTATGGTGAAAGGGTGCACACTTAAATGTATAGTTGTCTGCCTGTGTGAGTCTATGGCTATGTTTGATGCACTAGAGGTGTCACTGTGGCATTAAGAGCCAGATTAAATGAAATTAACTGGGTGTGGGACTGTAGCATTGAAAGCTTGGCTCTGTTAAATGTTCTGGATGTGTGCCAGCATAATTCGGAACTTGGATATAATCAGTATACTGGTTGTGTAACTTAAGCATTGATAGCTTCGCTTTGTCAAATGCGCCGAGTATGTCACAGTAATATTAAGAGCCTGGCTATATTAAAATTACTGGATGTATGACATATGGATTAAAGGCCTGGCTATAGACTTCAGCATTAGGAGCCTGGCTATAGACACTGTACTGGATGTGTGACTCCAGCATTAGGAGCCTGGCTATAGACACTGTGCTGGGTGTGTGACTCCAGCATTAGGAGCCTGGCTATAGACACTGTGCTGGGTGTGTGACTCCAGCATTAGGTGCCTGGCTACAGACACTGTGCTGGGTGCGTGACTCCAGCATTAGGAGCCTGGCTACAGACACTGTACTGGATGTGTGACTCCAGCATTAGGAGCCTGGCTACAGACACTGTACTGGGTGTGTGACTCCAGCATTAGGAGCCTGGCTATAGACACTGTGCTGGGTGTGTGACTCCAGCATTAGGAGCCTGGCTATAGACACCGGATGCGTACATTTAGCTGGAGATATTCTGACTGTCTAACTGTGTAACCCTTAGCGCTCTCAGTTGATGAAAGTACTGATTGGCTAACAATGGCTGGCTCTGACTGCAACATTTGGGGCCTGATTCGTGGAATGTTTAGCACAGTGTAAAGTGGCTTTGCACTGCCAAGCAACCCCCTGATTCACAGAGTGGTGCACAGTGTATTTCTGCAGTGTAATGTGTCTTTTACTGGTGCAAAAGTTGTGCAGTCACTTTGCACTGCAAAAATACACTTTGCACAACTCCATGAATCAGGGTGTTTGTTGGCAGTGCAAAGTCATTTTGCACCATGATAATAATTCTATGAATCAGGACTTAAGCGTTAGAGACGGTTCTTTGTAATTGCTGCATTAGGAACATGGCAGCATCATGTATATTCTGATGGAAGCCTTCAGGTCGCTGCAGAATTACATTGACTCATTTTAACTGCAGTGCATTTGTGACTGAAATGTTGAGGGTTTTCCACCATTTCAGTAGATATGCAGTGCATGTGTGATTGGGATGTTGAGAGATAGCTGGCATTACAGTAGATATGCAGTGCATATGTGACTGAAATGTTGAGAACTTACCAATATTACGGATAATATGCAGTGCATTAGGGATCTAAATGTTGAGGGGTTTCCAGCATTTCAGTAGATGTGCCGTTCATGTGTGACTGAAATGTTGAGGGCTCGTCAGCATTATCATAGGTATGCAGTGCATGAGTGACTGAAACGTTAAGAGCTCGCCGCATTACAGTGGATATGCAGTGCATTTGTGACTGAAATGTTGAGGGTTTGTCAGCATTGCTGTAGGTATGCACTGCATGTGCAACTGAAACCTTAAGAGCTTGCCAGCATTTCAGTAGATGTGAATGTGGGATTGAGATGTTGAGAGCTTACTAATATTAACGTTGATATGCATTTCCTTTGTGATTGAAATATTGAGGGTTTTTCAGCATTTTTGTAGATGTGCAGTGCATGTGTGTCTGAAATGTTGAGGGTTTGGCATGACCTAATCACCGAACAAAACCTTGACCTATGGATAATCACAGAAACTTGGCTTCACCAATGCTCAGGACCTTTACTAGCCATTGCCATACCACCTGACTATAGCGTTTTCAGAACGGACAGAATGCATACCACAGGAGGTGGCGTAGCCATTATAGCGAGGAGTAACCTCCAACTCAGATCAAGTCCCATTGAAGATATCGCAGGTTACGAAATTATACTAGTCAAACTTGCCGTGAATGCGAAAAACCCACAATTAATATTGTAGTGATATATAGACCTCCCAGTTCTAATAGCCACCCTGAAACAGATATCCCATTACTCCTTAAACCCCTCATCAAACCCAACACGAAATGCATTGTCCTTGGAGACTTAAATCTAGGGTTCAACGATGACCAAGACCACAAAGCTGAGATCCTAATCTCAACACTCTAAGACATGAACTTTACCCAGCTAGTGAATGCCCCCACACACGCCAAGGGTAGAATCCTGGACTGGGTACTGTCTCTTAACACCAAACTGATCATAGACTCTATCACCCCCTTTGATTGGACTGACCACTTCTGCATCAAGTTCACCCTCATGAGTGATGAACCTCGTCCCCCTAAAACCATAAAAGTGGACACCTTCGAAGCTAGAAATCACAGTAAGCTTACGGTCGAGAAATTCACCCACACCCTCAACAAATTTCTTGAAACTAAATCAGTCACTAGCAATGACCCGAGTATCATTGCTAATTACTATCATAAATGTCTCACACTTACTATTGACGAAGTAGCGCCTATTTTAACCAAAACTCGCCGAACCGACAAAAAGAACCACTTCTGGTTTGACGAAGAACTAGTGTCCCTGAGAAGAACCAAACGCTCCTTTGAACATGCCTATGTCAAACATACCACTCCTGACTCCGCTAAAGCCTTCAAGGACGCTAACAAAAGTTACAAAACCGCTGTCATCTCCCATAAATCTAGCGCGTACAACACACATATCAGCAATGCCTCATCAGATTCGAAAGAACTCTTCACTATTCTTAGAGAATTAGAAAATCCCATTGCTATCACAACCCCTAACTACTAAGGAATGGTGCACCACCATTTAAGACACACTCTGCCAAAATTGCTCTGTTACAAAACAGAATTTCCACCAAAAGACAGTTACTAGCAGATAAAAACGCCCCTATCAATAACCTCCCTGCCCCCAACCCCCCATTGAAAACCCTACAACCCAATTCCACTTCACCCCGGTCACCCAAGAACTCGTGCTTGACACTATCTCCAAATTAAATGCCTCTAACTGCAAAGGAGACAGCGTCCCATCTAAATAAGTGAAAGACTGTGCATCCACCCTCACCCCTACCATTACCAACTTCATTGATGCTTCCTTCAACACGAACTCAGTCCCAGCCAGCATCAAAGAAGCCTGGCTTACCCCTCTGCTACAAAAACCAACACTAGACCCCACAGTACCCACCAATTATCGACCAATAACAACGGTCCCTTTTCTTCTTAAACTCATAGACAAAATAGCATACACACAAATTCAATCACATCTCGAACAGAACCAACTACTAGGAACCAGACAATCAGGTTTCAGGCCCAAATATAGCACGGAAACAGCCCTCCTGGATCTCAGTATCCACATGGACACTATCAGAGATTCAGGGAAACTCTGTATCCTTTTGCTGTTAGATCTATCGGCAGCATTTGATGTAGTAGATCACAACAAACTATGCACTTCACTAGCCAATGATTTCAACTTCTCTAATGATGCCACTATGTGGGTGAAATCTTTTCTTGCTGAACGTACCTCTAGAGTTGCTTTAGGCAAGGAAGTTGCTGATCCCATCCCAGTACCCATAGGAGTACCACAGGGCTCATGCCTCTCCCCAACTCTCTATAATACCTACACAAAGCTCCTGATCTTGGCTCTTGACAATATGGGTGTCATCTACACCAACTTTGCAGCTGCCACCCAGATCCTCATACCCATGACAGGGGACTACGACCAGGACACCTTAACCATCAGCAAAATATATTTCATCATCCAAAAGTGGATGGCCCCAAACAGCCTATGTTTTAACGATGAGAAGACAGAAGTTCTCATCGTGGGATCACCATCTAAAATAGCGGCCTTGCACCTGGATTACACCTCCATCAACATTGACGCCACCCTGATTCCTTAACATATCAGTACGCTCTCATCTACCACGGCCTACACCTTCAAACTGATAGCACTAAGTCCGAAATTCTTGACCCAAAACAACTGCCTCTCCTTGGCCAGAGCCTTGGTATTATCCAAGCTGGACCATTGCAACATGTTGCTACTAGGGACCTCCAACACCAACCTCAGCAAATTGCAACTCTTGCAAAACAAAGCCTTAAGGGCAGCGTTAGGGATAATAAAAAGTCTGACCACATCTCCAAAATCAGGAAGGATGCCCACTGGCTACCTATCAAACACAGCATTATCTTTAAAACTCTCTGCATTACTTATAAATGCCTGGCCAAAAAAGCTCCAACCTATCTTAACAACGCCGTACAGAAAAAAGAAAACATGAGAACACTGAGATCTAAAGAGTGCTAGTGCAACCCATACCTGTTTAAACCTGCATATCAATGATCTGCTGACTGTAAATATGTTCTGTATGCTCTTCCTCTTTTTTTTATCAAATGTTAATTACTTCTGTACGCTCTGCTTTCTTTTCGCTTATTCAAATGTATGACCAATCACCAAGCTGTCTGTAACCTCGTCGTGATACCTCAGGGTCTGGGCGTGTAACAAATTAAATAAATAAATAAGTAAAATAAAATTGCCATAGGTATGCTGTGCATGTGTGACTGAAACCTTGAGAGCTCTCCAGCATTTCAGTAGATGTGCAGTGCATGTGTGACGGAAACATTGAGAGTTCTCCAGCTCTCCAGGCTGGGTCAGACCTGTCGGGCACAGCGGCTCCGGCAGAGAGACTTCTAGTGTGCCGGTCAGCAAACAAGGGTGCCGGTGAGCTAACCGGCACCCTTGTTTCCAGACCGGCAAACATGTCATGAGGCCAATTTATGGGAAAGAGTAGGGTCACCATCAGTCACACTGAAGCCATATACAGACTCTGCATCCAGATGAACCAGATGAAGCCATATTACATGGAGAGGGTGGACTGTGGAATCCGAACACTAGGACAGGTGCGGAAAAGGGCAGATGTTCCAAATCTGCAGGAAGAGTTTGATTTGCCCACCTTAGAAAATGAAGGAGTTTATGGCGGTATTGCAGCAAGGAGCCCAAGCCGCCTGATAGACTGACAGCTTCTCCCGAAGATTTGTACTAAAAAAGAGTGTGCAAAGAGGTCCGCATGTGAGACTGTTCTGGACACCGGCCTGTCAGGGGATCTCTAAACATGAGGCAATCTTTGTTTGGAAGGTGGTGACCAAGGCCATGCCAAGGAAGCTGATACCGAAGCATAGGGAAGGGGCCAGGAAGGTCAAGCCGGAAGACTGGCTTCAGGTTGTCCATCAACTAGCGGCACTGGAAAGATGTTCTCTCACACTGGAGCCCCAAGCTATTTAAACCTATATGAACCCATACAAACGAATATGGCTTGGCCCTTGTGAGTTTGCCCATCCCTCCCCCAGTGCCCTTCTGTGCCTTCTGTGAGCGCCCTTTGCTATGTGTTTGTGCTGTTTTTTTACCCTGGACTCTATGACATGAATTGTAACACGGTCTTGTGGGTTATGGTGATCTCAAAAAGACACGATACAGGGTTAAAAAAGATATATTGACTGTGCGACGAGGTAACATGGACGGGTCTCCAGGCTCAGCTGTGTTGGGTTCATGTTACTATTTCTGTGCAAGTGTTTTAATGATGAGATATGTTGAATGTTCTCAATAACACTACAGTATTATTTCGGTGTTTGTCCCCTACCAAACAAATGTCCATACATTATTAGTAACACATGTATCCATTGATTAAGTGCTTATAGAAGCGACAAGCCACCTTGATGTAAAGTGTGTGCTTTATAGATAAATAAACATTGAGCCACACTGGTCCCTCTGGAATACACCTCCTTTAATTAATTCTAAAAATGCTAATGATTTTAGCAAGACACTTTTCTTCATAGGGGACAGTAGGTTACAATCAAGCTTCTGCTGTGTAAAATTGAAGACCTGAAATAGACAACAGACTTTCCAGTAAGGGTTTTTGAACTTCTATTTAGCAGAAACTGAATGCATTATTATTATTACTAATTTATATAGCGCTTCTTGGACTCCTCCAGCATCCAAGCGCTGTACCGGTTATCAGACCCATGCTGCATGTCATCATCCATGTGCCAAGATGTGCAATGCACCCGAGCTGTCCTCCGAGCTATTTCCCCATACGCGGCCGGGCGACCCAATCCACTGCCTGTTATAATCCAGTGGGGTTTTCAGGATGACCAGGACAAGCAAATGATATCTCTGGAAATGCGTTGCAATAACATAGCGTTCATATGCTTTGTGGCTGCCCTAAAACCCGGACTGGATTTGATCATCAGTGGCCAGGTTAACTCAAAACACCTTATACGAATAAGTGAGTTCATGATTATTTGTATTATTGTCATTTATGTTCTATTATCAATTCCACTGCCGCTCTAGTAGCATTATTATTAGTGTTGTTTTTTCAATTATTATTAATATATTTTTTATTAGAAGCATTACTGATGGTAGTAGTAATGTATAAGATACTTTTCACACGTGCACAGAATTTCAAAGGTTCGTCAATACCTTATGATATTGGCTTACTAGTCCAACGCGTATTAATTATAGTCATTGACCAACATTCTAAACAGCATCAATACCGTATAATACTTCTGCCCAGGAATGTTTCTATAAATAGACTTGGTCCTCGCAGGGGTTCCTCTGTACCCACTCCATCAAAAACATGCTTTGCAATATACATTTGGAAAGACCTCTGACCTCCTTCTGGAAAGGGTGGTAACGCTACTTGCAGTGTTAAGTGGTAAACAGTGCCTGTGGTAAGTGGTGAATGCTGCCAGTGTTACGTGGGAAGCACTGGTGGTAGGCAGCAAACATTGCTTATGGTATGTGGTAAATTCTGCCGGTGTTACATGGTAAGCACTGCTGGTGGTATGCAGCAAACTCTGTCGGTGGTAAATCCTGCTTGTGGTTATAGCCCTGGAATTACACAAGAACAAAATACCGCTAGACCAGCCAATCCACATCCAGCAGTTTTCTGAAGATTTACAAGAGGAATAACCCTGGTGATAAAAAATACCACTGGTGGTAAACCAGTATCACTGCCAGTCCCTATTACAGAAATAGGTGACGTATAAACATGGTGGTTCCTACCACCGAAATAATATCAGCCCAGAGCGGTGCTTAAAACTTGTCTTATTGGTTAGCAGCTGCCACAGTGTAAATTGTTCGCCCTGAGGCCTTTGGGTGTGTGTGACAAATCTTTTCGCTAGTTGTGTGTTTCTGCGTTGTCACGCATTTGTGTCATCATGGGGTAAGTAATAATTATTTTTGTTGCAGGCACCCCACTTCTCTAGCCCTAGAAATCAACATTTGTGGGTGCCGGCGTTATTTTTACAGTGAAATTACCAATTTTTGCCGGTGCTGAGTAAATGCCAACACGTGTGTCCTGGCAGAGGAATTTCACATCCCTGGTAGTAAACTGGCATACCAAATGTACCACGACTTATCTATGGTTGGGTAGTGTTGGTATTTGACCACCACCGGTGTTCTTTTCCAATCTCTGGACACTGCTTAGTAGCTTAGACTAGGTGAGGGCCACTAACCGCAGATTTACCGAGTTTACCCATTTTAACGTCCCACTGAAAATAAAGTCAACTCGAGTCCATGGGATCATATTTTCAGGAATTCCCCCTTTTTTTTTTATTTTTTTTTATTTTACAAATGAAGTTTGAATGCACAGGCCATCATTCAGAAGCAGAGGCAGAATTTTGGCACCACACAGGTCTGCCTCACCAGCCATCTCCATAGACAACCATTTCAGTTCATGTATTGTCCTTGAGGCAGGAAAAAGGAGAAGCAAAAATTTGATTTTGGTGACGTTGGGCGAGTGCAAGGCGCTGCTTTTTTATGTGAATGACAAAACAACACCAAAATAGCACAAAAGACATACTGCATAGGGCCCTACGACAGGGGAGATGCAAGGGGATCACCCATGGTGCGCCCTACACCGTCACCAAATTGCCCCAGGAAGGTGGGTGTGCAAAATGCCACTTCGCTAAGCGTGCCATGAATCCTTGCATGTGCCCTGCTCCTGGGTGCTGGTGCTTCCGGGTAATTTCGTGTAAATATGTGCTCTGTAAAGCGCTTTGGGTTGAGGCGCTATATAAATAACACATCATTATCATTATCATTACTAAGCGGACCAGAAGCCCCATCGGCTACTTTGGTTAAAGAGGCACATTGTCTTGAGTTCTGACCAATCCCAGATCACTCCCGGGGCGCACAGAGTTTGCAGTGCCATGGAGCATCTCCACAGAACCAATCACTGAAGAGCCCAGGTGCCGCGCAGACACACGCGCCCTGAGGCGGATCTAGGTGAATACTCTGAATCGGAAATGTCGAATCCGAAAATGCTGTGTTTTTTTGCATACATTTCCCTGTAATTATATGCGGGGGGAGACCCCCCTTCAGCCCTCCCATACTTCCCTTATATTTTATATCACCCTAAACCCCTCCACCCCCCACATGTAATTGCCGAGTACTGTGCTGTGATTTTATAGGATGTAGACCCCTACTCCAAGAGTGTCCTCTGCTCTCAGGTAGTAAATCAGTGTGACTTGAACACATGCTCTTTCTTATTTGGCATTTGCAAATCTACGGTCCCTTTGTGCTTCCTAAACGTTTCTATAAAGGCTTTTTTGCTCTAGTGTTGAAGGCACTGCCTTGTCATTTCAGTTACTTCAAAGCAGCTCCACTGCCTGATCCAGTATAGGCTGGTTTTGTTTGCCTTTCTCATTTCATTATCAGACCTGTTTGAAAGTTTAGCTGATTTTCTATTTTGCTTTTACGTTTGTTTCCAAAATGTTGGTGCCATTCTGAGTAGCGCTCGTGAAAGCTGCTGCCTGTGCACGTTCACAATGAACTCGAGTCCCCATGGGCCCAGCGACAGAGTTACTAAGAGGAGTAGCTGCGTAAGTTCTCCTACGCTGCCCCGAGCCTTAGCACTAAACATTGCCCCAATGCATTCTGAACATGAGTGTGCAGTTCTGGATCAGTGCTCATGCGATCTTTGGACTCTTTGCTGATCTTTTGAAGAGTTCATCTACACTTCAAAGGTGGCATGCCAAAGCCAGGAACATCCCTGTGAAAGGAGTCCTCATAAATCTCTCTAATGGCAATGAATGGGGGGTCCACTAACTGAGGACGGATCTAAACCACTGACTCCAAAATGAAAACTAAACTGTTAAACATTTGAGCTCCTCTTAGAATTATGCCTGATTTTTTCCAGTAGTAACAGGTTGTTATTGCCCAATATGGACGCCCGGATACCTCAGGGTTCGGTGCGCTATATAAACGTCCAAATAAATAAATAAATAAATAAATAAATAAATAAATAAATAAATAAATAAATGGACCACTTTGATAGATCTCTTCAGTTCCCAGTCCTTATTTGAGATACATGTGTTCAGGCAAAAGGTCTAGCAGTATACTTACAAGGGCTTCTGGGATATCATCTATGAGGATGTCGAAACCTTGAACCCCCGAGACCAGGAGCAAAGACACCAAGCAGAGAAAGCGCCTCATCTTCTCCGCCGTCTGCCCGAGATCTCCCCTGGCACGCGCCGGCCTGAAAATGTGTCCTTCACTGAAGCCAACCTCTGCCGGCCCCCGGCGTTTATACGGGCCTTTCAAAATCTATAAACTAAACTTTGTTCCGACCCCCTGACAAATATTGACCCTTCTCCCGTCCCCCATCAGGGCAAGTGAAATCTGGGAACACGCACTGAGAGGTTGTGCAAACACGCTGTGATCTTTCCAGCTTATCGTTTGCAAACTGATAACGCCCAGCCGCCTGATAGGCTGGGGTGGCCTTTTGAAGATACCTCTTGCCCTGGGCCCGCTTCTAGCCTGGTGGAAGCCATCGACTGGACAGTGTAAAAGTAGAGGGCAACATTACATATCGACAGTATTACAGATGAGATGACTTTCCTTCTTAGGTGGTTTTAATTTATAATTTAGTGCCGTGATACCTCCGGGTCTGGGCGCTGCAA
Source organism: Ambystoma mexicanum (assembly GCF_040938575.1). Lineage (NCBI taxonomy): Eukaryota > Metazoa > Chordata > Amphibia > Caudata > Ambystomatidae > Ambystoma > Ambystoma mexicanum. Next base: position 1,111,000,707 of record NC_090936.1, on the reverse strand, counting down.
GCAAATGCAATAAATACAATTTAAATAAATAAATAATGATCAATGAACGCCTGGAGACCATGAAAATGGCAGCCGTACACATAACAAATCCACATAATATAACGGGTCTTCAAAAATGCTCCTCCTGGTGCACAGAAACGTCACTATAAGTACTAAATTGCATTATTTATTTAGTTAGTTATCATTTGTAGAGTGCACTCAAGCCACAGGCCTCTGGGCGCTGGTTACATGAGTGAACAGTATTGAAAAAGCAGTACACGACGTTAGGACGTATATCAAGACAATATGGTAGAGGTAGATGAGGCAGCTGACTGAATAGAGTGTTTATTTATTTATTATTTATTTATTTATTTATAGGTTCATATGGGGAACATGGGCGACTTAGTTAAATCCTTAATCATGAACTGCATTTGTTCGATCAGACCTGGAAGTCAACATTGCTGGGTTTGAAACGAAGGAACCAAGGTTTGCACATGTTTTTAATTCAGGCGCCAAACTGCAGGCTGCAACCGGCCCGCAAGGCCAAAGGGCAATGCCCGAAGGGCCGACCTGGGGCTCCAGTGTGGTTCCTTTTTCTGGCCCACTGTGGGTCACTTTTACGGCTGTGCAGTTGCAACTTTTAATCATTTCTAGTCGCTAATTAGTTTTTTAAAAGACACACTATCACACGTCATTTGTCCCAAAAATGCAACTCCAGGTGCTAGTCAAACAGGTATTCATGAAAAACTATGAAGTGGATTGTGGCCCACTGTTTCTTTGGTGTCTGGCATATGTTTTCTCCACCACACAACCGTCTGGCATATGACCGACACAGCCACACAACCTTCGTTCTCAGAATGAGGGACCATGAAGCAGTGTTTCCGGGGCCGCAGCTGATTAAACCAAAATCATGTTTTCCTCAAATTAACCTGCAGCTTAAATGATTCATATTGATAAAACACAATGAAAACAAAATTTTTATTCAGAAAGATACACTTGATGCTGTTAAAAAAAGTCATGCTTTAACATTCAATAATACCCGCAAAAAAAGAACCAACAGTCTTGATTTGTTGCACTTCTCTGTACCCTTACATTCAATAATATCATAATTCAATTTGTTTATTGTTTTTGATGAGTACAAAATTCAAAAATACATTCTCAATTCCACTCCCCTCCCCTCCCCCAAACCTGGAACCTAAGATGAGCACACATATTTAACATTTTCTATATGTATTTGAGCTTTATAGAGAGCAAAACCTGCTATGGAGCAACAGAGTGCTCCATATGCCATCGAGGGTTGCATGAGGTAAGCAGTGGAGAGTTACAAAATGTGGAATGGAACGTTCAAGCTATGGTCTTGGGATTTAATGTAGGAACAAAAGGAGCAGGCTTGGTCTGGCCTATGGGCCAGTAGGGCAAAGCCCGAAGGGCAGGCTTAAACATGCTAGTGTGGGACAGATTTTTTGGTCACAAAGTGAGCCCGTTTTTTGGATAAAGTTGGCTAAAGTATTTGTATTTTGTATTTTGTTTATTTGTATAGCGCAAAACCAGGCCCGGAGGCTGCCGGGCGCATATCTTCAATCAATGGTTACAACATTATAAGGGACAAAGTACAAAGCATAGGAATCCAAAGAACAGTACAGATTAGTCAGGCGTGCATAACAAAAACTGGGAAGTAGGCTGTTCTGTAGGACACTCGGTCATCTGAGGCAGCTAGCCAGTGTTTAGCTTTGAGTTTAAATAGGCTAAGTGATGATAGATTTCTAATATGGAGAGGCACAGAGTTCCAAAGTTTGGCTGCCACGACTGGGAAGCTAACCCCTCCGGCTGTTTGGAGCTTAAATCTAGGGATGGAGAGACTCTGGTTGTGGGCAGACCTGAGTGACCGAGGAGGGATATATAGAGTGAACCGCGAAGCTAAGTAGATAGGGGCCTGGTTGTGAATGCATTTGTAGGTAAGGGCAAGTGATTTTAGTGAGATCCTTTGGGCGACTGAGAGCCAGTGCAGGTCCTTCCTGGTTTCCGAGATATGTGCTGATCTAGGGATGTTGAGGGCTGCTCTAATAGCGTTGTTTTGAGTGATTTGGAGTTTATTGAGGTTGCCCTGGTTAGTGCCTTGGTACAGTACGTTGCAGTAGTCCAGTTTGGACATAACCAGTGTCCTAGCGAGGGTGATGCAATTCTGCGTAGAAAGGAATGGTCGACAGGCTGTGATCAACTTACATGTGTAAGCTGAAGCAGCAGCAACTGCATTGGTTTGTCTATGAAGGGAGAGAGTGGAATCTAGGTAGATTCCCAAGGTTTTTGTGTCTTTGGATACTTTGATGGGGTTGCCATCGATATTGAATGAGCTGAACAGAGGGTTCAATTTGTTGAGTCTTTGTTGTGTGCCTAGAATGAGGAGCTCTGTCTTGTCGTCATTAAGACCGAGCTCATGTTGTGCCATCCAGGCTTGGATGGCAAAGTAAATGTCGTTTAGTGATTTAGAGTCTACAGAATAATCGCCTGTGATGGGAATGAGTATCTGGGTGTCATCGGCGTAGTTAGTGTAGGTGACGCCCAGAGAGTCAAGCACATCAAACAGGGGTTTAGTAAACACATTATAGAGGGTAGGTGATACACATGACCCTTGCGGGACCCCACAGGGGACAGGAGCTGGGTCAGCTGAGGAGGTTGGGGAGAATACTCTCATGTGTCTATTGTCTAGGAATGACCTGATCCAGTTGGTAGCGTTATCAGAAAAATGTGCTGCAGGTTTCAAGTGTTGACAGAGGATTTGGTGGTTGACCAAGTCGAAGGCAGCAGATAAGTCCAGTAGGAGTAGTAGTGCCAGTTTGCCATTGTCTTTTAGGTCCTCAATTTGGGTTTTGAGGTCCAAGAGGGCTGTTTCAGTCCCGTGTTTGCATCTGAAGCCAGTTTATCTTGTGCCTAGAAGACTGTTTGTTTCCAAATAGTTCTGTATCTGTAGGTAGGCTGCTCTGTCTAATATTTTTAGGAAAAATGGGATAGTAGTAATGGGCCTGTATTTGGTTGGAGACTCTGGATCCAGGGTCGGTTGTTTTAGTAAGGGGATTACCCAGGCATCCTTCAGATTGTTAGGGACCACTCCCGATTGAAATGAGGAATTGATGAAGGCAGTTATGAAAGGCGCGATGTCGTGGGCCGATTCCTTAATGATCGGTGCTGGACAAGTGTCACCTTGACAATTCGAAGGTTTTAGGGTACTAATGATTTTTTCAACCTCACGAGTGGTGAGTGGCGTAAAACTGAATGGCTTGTGGGAAAATGGGGTAGTCATTTTCAGAGGCATAGTTTTAGTTAGGGGAGAAGTGAGAAGGGTATGCTGTTTGGCATTAATTTTGGATTGCAGGGTGGTGATTTTGTTGAGCAGTGCATTTTGGATGTTATTGCACCAAGTGCTGTCTTTGATACAAGTGTCAGGGACAGGTGAAGGAGATTCTAATTCTTAGAGAATTTTAAATAACTCCTTTGTGTTGGATTCAGCTTGAGATATACATTGGTTGTACGTCTCTTTTGTTGGCTTGAAGGATAGCTTCTTTGTAGTTGAGTGAGGTGATGAGAAGGGAGTCTTTGTTAGCCATGCTAGGCTTACTTTTCCAAAGGGCTTCGGCCTTCCTCTTTTCCTTGCGCAGAACTCTAAGCTGCGGGGTGAACCATGAGTTCAGATCGGAACAATGTTTGGCTTTACGTATTTTAAGTGGGGCTCAATGGCTTTGAGTAGGGTACGATTGAAGGTGTCTACAAGGACGGTAGGGTCCTTGTGCTGTGAGGCATATTTGTTGAGGATAGGGAGAATGAGCAGGAGCAATTTGTCCCTGGTAATGTCATTTCTGTTCCTGGTGGGTATAGCTGGGGCTATGGTAGGTTTGGGCTGGGGGTTGGTGGCTGGTAGGTGGAAGGTAATGATGTGATGGTCATACCAAGCGCAAGCAGAGTTGGATGTGATCATAGTATTACAGTTAAGGTCAGATATCCAGTCGAGCGTTCTGCCCTTATTATGGGTAGGTGAGAGAATGCGTTGTTGGAAGTCTAAGTTGCCAAGGGTGGTGGCAACCTCGGTGGCCATATGGTCCTTGGGGTCAGAGAGGCCAAAGTTGAGGTCTCCTAATAACAGCACCTGAGAGTTAGGCTTAGTGTTGGCAGACAAGATGGATGTAATATCATCTGTGAATGAGCCTAGTGGACCAGGGGGTCTATAGATACGGTGTATAGTAGCTGTGTTAGTAGGTGAGAAGGATAGTTTCACGGATAGGGATTCTGCCGAGCTAAATTGGGAATTGGTAGTGGTTCTCATGGTGATATTGTCTCTGTGTATAAATGCAACCCCTCCTCCTTTGGACAGGTTAGAGTGGCGGTCATTTCTAATGATGGAATAGCAGTTGGGTAAGGCTAGGGCAAGAAGAGGGCCGGAGGCAGCATGTAGCCAGGTTTCAGTAATGGCTAAGAAATCGAGGTTTTGGACCGTTATGTTATGTTATGTTATTGCAATTTATAATGTGCACGGTCGCCCAAAGGCATCATGGCGCTCGAGAAGGAGGCTGCTCGGACGAGAAAACCGATGGAAGACCAGAAATTAAAACAAGTAGGTTTTCAGGGCTCTTCTAAAACCAAGATGGTCGGCCGTGGCTTTCAGTAGCGGGGGGAGGCTGTTCCACAGTTTGGGAGCAGCAATAGAGAACGCTCTGCCGCCAAGCCCTCCCCGATTAGCTCTAGGAATGGTCAGACGGTTAGAGGTCGCGGAGCAGAGGTCCCGACCCGGTATATATATAATAAATTTAGACTGTAAAAATTCGGCACCCTGGGCATGAATAGCCCGGTGGACGATGCACAGAGATTTGAAGTGAATTCGCTGCTTCACCGGCAACCAGCGAAGTTGGCATAAAACTGGCGTGATATGAACCCCATAGGGGGAGCCAGTGGCTAACCTGGCTGCAAGGTTCTGCATACGCTGGAGACGATGGATAAGACCAATCGGTTGTGCCATGTACAGCGAATTACAATAGTCCAGCCGTGGGAGCACTAACGCAGCCACCACGGGAGGATGAAGGGCTTCGGGGATCATAGGCATGACCCTCTTAAGGACCCAGATTTGATGATGGGTGGACTGACAAACGGCCGTGACCTGGTTAGCTATAGACAGAGAAGTGGAGAGGATGACCCCTATGTTCTTTACTTTACTAACTGGGCCAGGTAAAGGGCCCATGGAGGGAGGCCAAAAAGCAGGGGTCCACAATAGGGGATTGGGAGGGCGTCCTACCAATAATACCTCTGTATTATCCCCATTTAGCTTTAACCAATTCTGATCCATCCATATCCCGACTGCCCTTAGACAGTCATGGAGGCAGGCTGAAACCTCAGATTGATCCTGATCCAAGCGGATCAGGATTTGTGTGTCATCCGCATATGAGTAACAATTAAGCCCATAAGAACGGATGAGACAGATCAGGGCCCAGATATATATGGAACAAAATCGGTGATAGAGAGGAACCCTGGGGGACCCCACAGGTGAGGGCACATGGGGAGGAGAGAAAAGGAGGCATAGCGAGGGTCTGAGTGCGATCAGAAAGAAAAGAAGTAAACCAGGCAAGAACAGAACCGGAGATCCTGATCTGTGAGAGGCGGGAGAGGAGGATGGAATGCTCCACCATGTCGAATGTGGCGGAGAGATCTAATAGGATCAAAGCCCCAGCTCCGCCAGCATCGACCAGTCTGGACAAGTCATCTTGCACAGAGACAAGGACACTTTCAGTACCTCTACCTGGCCTGAAACCAGCCTGAGCATGATCAAAGATTTCAACTCCGATGGCACCAGGCCAGTCTGGCATGACTTATTTATCGCCATCGTGATGTCAGTTAAGATGTCAGGGGCAATCGTCTTCATCATAGCAGCCGGAATAGCATCCCCGGGAGAAGAGGATTTGATCTTTAAAATGGCTGCCAAAACTTCTGCTTCGGTAAACAGAGGGAAAGAGGACCAACTCGCAAGCGTGTCAGTGGAGAGAGGGGGGACAAAACAGATGGTATCAGGAGGCAATAAAGCAAGAAATTTTGCGATGTTAGCTCGAATAACATACATTTTTGTAATGAAGAAGGAAGCCAAGTCATCACACAGTTCCTGGGATGGTTTAACCATAGAGTTAAGAGTCTCCGAAGAAGCTAGCGAGTGCACAATGGAGAAAAGAGCTTTAGGTTTGCACAGCGCGTGTTCAATTTTCTGGGCAAAAATACTGGATTTCGCCAGTTTTACACTGGTCAGATAAGTGGCCAAGTTAGATTTATATAGATCTCTGATCGCGGGGCTATAGCATGCACGCCATTTACGTTCAACTTGTCTGAGTTGAAGGCGAGCCGTTCTGAGCTGGTCCGTGAACCAGGGTTGAGAGGGTTGCCTACGACCCTGAGTCAATTTCAATGGGGCATGGAAATCAGCTGCGGTCATCAGAGAATGAGGAAGAGAAGTCAAAGATAATGCCATCAAAGAGGCACAATTAGAGGTAATATGGGCACTAAGTGCCTTCGGGTCGACTGAGCACCACGAGCGTAGGAGCATCTTAGTGGGTGGAGATCTAGATTGCCTCGTGTACCTTGCATTCAGCGCAGCCCGTGATTAGTCAGCAATGTCAAGAGCGTGGGCCGTAAGGGATCTGGCATTGGTGAGTGCTCCCTTGAGCGCTGTGATAGGGGTTTGAGAGGGGGGGAAGTTGGGTATCGTAAGTGTATCAGATTGTGTATAGGCAGTGGGGCTGCGCTGAATGCAAGGTACACGAGGCAATCTAGATCTCAGTATGGTATTCCTAGATAGTAATGTACATGGTTGGTTAGGTGTGGGTTTTGTTGCAAAGTTCCTAAGCCACAGAGCCGGGTCATTGAGGTATGGATTAGTTTGGAGGTCTGTGCAAAGGTGCATTGTGAGGGAGAGTGTGGGAAGGTGGTTGTTGGCGTGTGTCTTGGCACTGCTAGTGGTGAGAGTAGAGATTGAGTGCACTGCGATGACAAGGTAGGTAAGATGGAGGCATGCAGAAGGCCACAGCCGCATGACGTGACCTGGTGGTTTGAGTCACAGGAAAGGAGAGGTGCCAGGCGCTTAATAGCCGGTGTGGTATTTATCAGGATGATAGTTAGCAAAGGGGGTGTCCTCCACAAATGGCCTTAATTAGAGAACAAAGGGGAGAACCTGGATACGAAATATCAGAATAAGGCAGAAATGCACAGAAGTATCACATTACAATGGAGAGAACCTGGATTTGAAATCTCAGACTAAGGCAGAAAAGCACAGAAGGGTCACATTACAATGGGGAGCACCTAGATTCGAAATCTCAGACTAAGGCAGAAATGCACAGAAGTATCACATTACAATGGGGAGCACCTAGATTCGAAATCTCAGACTAAGGCAGAAAAGCACAGAAGTATCACATTACAATGGGGAGCACCTAGATTCGAAATCTCAAGATAGTGCCAAAGGTAATACAGTAGACCCACAGTGTGGCATGTATGCACAGGAGTAGCACGGTTGAATTAGCAGGCAGTGGGACGCACATAAGTTGAAAAGTAACACGAATGGGCGAGATGCTGCAGTGCAGCATCTAGATGCAGTAATGTCCATTAATACGCATTAGTATAGTTATGCTGTGTCTAGAGTCAGAGAGGTGCGGGTAGCTGGAAGTGTGGTACATTTCAGTTCCAAGTAGATGCAAAGCCTAAAGTGCCGTAGGGCAGCAAAGCGATAGAGTATTAACATTTATGTGAGAGGAGTGAACTGATGCACGTAAGTTCACACATGATGCAAGGCAGGAGGCAATAGCAACAAAGGTAAAGGTAAGACTGTAAGTAACGGTAGTCACTATTAGATTTGCTTTATCCTGGCCGGATCTCTAGAGGGTTTGCCCAATAATAGGGCCGGCGGGTACAATCGATGTAAATTATTGCAAAGAGAGGCGGTTAACGGTTTGCATGTGATGTGATATGGAAGTCACTGTATGGGAAGGTAGGGCCAAGGTCGCGCGGATCAGATGCTTACCAGGTTCCTGTGAGCTGCATCAATCTAGTGCTGGGGAGTTGACTGGTAGGCGTAAGGTGACTTGGAGATTTTGGCGCAGACGAGAGGGGGTGGGCCACACCACGGTACATGCGCGTAACAGGCACAGAACAGGCCTTTTCCTCGAGGGCCTTTTCAGAGGAGGACCGGCTTCCGCCTACCGGCAGGGGCCTGATGGGTAAATTAGAGGCGGTTGCTTAGCAACTGAAGACACAGCCTCGTTTTCATGCCGAAAATGATGACGGCCATTTTGTGATCAGGCACACAGCCTTGGAGAATATGGAACAGCTGGTCTCATGCTGCAGGCTTAGGCAGCGCTGTAGATTACCTCCGTACCGCTGATCAGGATAATCAGCTGGTCGGCTCTATGAGGGTCTTGGCATCTGTTTCTGATATTGTTTGAGGTAGACTCCAGTCCTCAGCGACGTTCAGAAGCACAGGTGCAGCAGGGCTGATAAGGCTGCTCCTGTTGGAGAGGGGCTGTGAAGGGGCTCCTGCCCGCTCCTGGGATCCTGCTGGAATGAGGGGATGGGGGACGCAGAACAGGCCTTTTCCTCGAGGGCCTTCTCAGAGGAGGGCTGGCTTCCGCCTACCGGCAGGGGCCTGTTGGGTAAATTAGAGGCGGTTGCTTAGCAACTGAAGACACAGCCTCGTTTTCATGCCGAAAATGAATGCGAGTTTGATTAGTAAACGCACTGTGCAGTTGGTCAATTTGACCAATGTTACTGACCAGGTATGCTTTAAGGCAGTGTTTGCAACACAATTGCTGAGAAACCCTCCTTAGGCACTACTCAAAGAGACTGTCATGAAAAAGTAACAAAGTGATATTTGCAATTGTGCGCCACTTTCTCATTGGTGCCGGGGCTGGATTTATATCCCAGTCCGATCCTGGCAAGGAACCCACGTGGCACCTAGTTACTGGTTAAAGAGTACGGTCTTGAGGTCCTTCCTGAACTGCAGAAGTGTTGGCACTGTCCGCATTGCCACAGGTATTGTGTTCCAATAGGCAGGAGCATAGCTAGAGAAGGCCTATTACCTAGTTTTTCCCATGTGTGCAGGCAGGTTTAAGGATTTGAATGCATAGCAATGCAGTTGCTCTCAAAGTTGACACTTGGTCATCTATAATTGTGGTATTTTACCTCTAAGTGGTAATTATCAATGGTGAGCCCAAGTTCAGTTATCACCAGGCCAAAATGTCCCTAAAAAGAAATCCATATCTTTTGGTACACCGTTGTTACATCGCCAGGCTTTTTTTCTCAGAGTTTTTTGCGTAACATTTTAGGCCAAAAAAAGTGTAAAAAATATGGGGGTTTGGGAGTTAAGGGAATATAAGGGGTAGGGGGTTTGGGGAATAGGGACTAGATAACAGAGAAGTGTGGGCTTTCCACCCAAATAGAAAGACATTTTCATTTTTTTCGGCTGAGAATCTGCAAAATAAAATGGTGATCTAAGAACATAGAACCTTCTTTTTCCAATGCATTTTGCACCAAAGTGACATTTGCCCTGGTGAGAAATGTGCCTGGGTACTCCCCAAAAAAAGTATTGAAAGATTGTTTTCTGAACCGGGGCAATTTATGCTCCAGTAATACTTGCAGTGATCCAAAGTTTCTGTAACATGGCACAAGGTGTTCTCTACAGAAAGGAATATGACTGGTGTGGCGGTGGAGGGAGAAGAAGACATCCTGTACCCTTTAATGCAAAGCTGTGTTCGCAGGAATATCACCACCTGTTTTATATGTCTTACAATCATGAAAATATTGCCACAATAGGCGCTGTTATGACCTTATTCTTTTAATGGCACTTGATTTATCGATCAAGGAAGGATGAACGGATCAGTCTGCCCTGCACAGGATTCAAACTTGCTAAGTGCAGTCTAAACTAGTGATATGATATGATATTTTATTTGTATCGCACTCGTACACAAGTGTTTCAGAGCGCAACTAGGCAAGGGAGGGGAACAGGGGAGAACACAACACAACAGCGATCTTACTAGGCCCAGTGACATTGAGAACGCGCAAGTGCATGGGAAAGGGAACAATGGAAAAAGTGCATGGAAGGAGGAGAGTGGAAGGTGCGGAGCAGAGGAGAGCAGAATAAATAACAAATAGAACATTGAGGCAATAAACAGTGGTAGTGCAGCCGGCAAGTGGCAAGTGCTGTGTTTAAGGCAGCAGACAGGGTAGTCTGATAAGTGCAGAAAAAGAAGAAGAAAAAAAATAATGGGAGGGGCTGTATGGGTACAGATACAGTCCCCAGTGCAAGGGGTGGCCGGGAGGCAGTGCAGGAGGGTGGCAGGGTGAGCAGGTACCTGGGCCCAAGGGACACAGGGTGGAGCAGTGCACAGTGCCAAGAGAGAGCAGATCAGCAGGGGAGAGGGGGAGCGAAGGCAGAAGCAAAGAGGAAGGTCTTGAGGTGCTTCCGGAACCGGAGATGGTTCTCCTCAAGTTTTAGAGTGGCAGGGAGGCTGTTCAAGATGGAGGCCCCAGCCGAAGATAGAGATCTACCCCCAGCACGTTTCTTTGAAAAACGATTGACCTGGAGGGAGTTAGAGGTAGAGCAGCAAAGAGCTCGAGAGGGGAGGTATTTGCGGAGGGATAGCTGAAGGTATTTTGGACCCAGGCCCCAGAAAGCCTTGTGGACAATGCAGAGGGTTTTGAATTTAATCCTTGCATCTACTGGGAGCCAATGGAGTGATTTCAGAGCTGGAGAGATACGATCCCAGGGCTTGAGGCCAAAGACAATCACCATTGAAATCCTCTTCCCTCAATTAATTGCTTTTCCTTTATTTTTCTAATTCTCTTCATCAACCTGATATCCTTTTACAAACAATGCCGCACTCTATTGGTAATATGCTTTTTACTTTATGTTTAATTCAAATGTATCTCATGGCAACTTTTCATTTAATTATCAACACATTGTGGTTGTTATGATTTTAACTTGGTTGGCACACCCTACCTGTTCTATGTGTTCTGGGTCTGGGTCTTTTTGTTTTCCCCTTATCATTGATTTTGATCTTGATAATGGATTTTGTGCAACTATTACTTTTTGAAATTATGTCAAGCAGCCTCAGTAGAAGAGCATGAAGCTCGAAACACGTGTCAGGCTGCAACGTTGTTGATTAAAATCACTTAATATAATCAGCAAATTGTGCTTTCTATTTGATATTGTGTGCGCAGTGTGAGAGCAAACCCAGTCTTCCTTTATTCTTCACTCTGTGGGTAATTTGGCAGGTCCCCGCTACCGCTCTCAGCTGCAGCCCATAAGCAAGCACCCAAAATTGCCATCCATGCGCTGCACCCTGTTGAGTCCTCTGTCTGCCACTTTTTCTTGTTTCATAGTCGGAAAATGAGTTGAGTGTCATCAGAGTAGCACTGAAAATTTGAGCAGAAAAAGGAAATGCAGTCGGCGAGAGTTGCCAGGAATTGGTTGCTGAGCAATGATGAGAGGTTAGACCCCTGGGGCACCCCACAGGTGGAGAGGAAGATAGATGATAGGAAGGACCTCAGTTGGACATGGGAGGGCCGATCAGAGAGGAAAGAGGTCAGCCAGGCCAGAGCCTGATCAGTGATACCCAGGTTATCACGGAGACAGTCGAGCAGGATGGTGCGGTTCACTGTGTCGAAAGGCAGAAGAGAGATCAAAAAGGATGAGGACAGAGGGAATGTCAGAGTCCAGGTTGGAGAGCAGATCTTCACGGATGTTCGGGAGAGCAGTTTCTGTGCTTCTGGCCGCTCTGAAGCCAGTGCTTTACCTATACAACTATCAACCCGTATGGCATTATGATATGATATTTATAAGGCGCTTAATACCCAGAGGTTTCTAAGCGCGGACCTGGGGATGGAACCTGTGTTACTTCATGTTGTCTTGCTTCCAAGGCGAGCATGTTGCCCCTGAGCTATCCTCCTGAGACAATTGGATGCTTAGGATATTAGCTATAAAACATAAAATGATGGGGTATCTTGCATGGACATGGATGCTAAAGATATTAGCTATAAAACATAAAATGATGGGGTATCTTGCAGTATGATGAGACAGGGGGAAAGCGGACTGGCTTAGAAAGGGGGCAAACATCACTTCATTTTTTAAGGAATTCAGTTTTAGCCCTTAGTTACACTCTCCTACACCCTCCAGAAGTGTGTTTAGTTGTTACAGGTCCCTAGAATGCTCTCTTGACAAACATTTAACTTTATTGCATCTGCCTATCAGCCATTGCTGGTGAGGACAATAGTTTTAGCTTCACTTTTTTTGCTGTCTCCCCCTATTAGAAAGGGAATACGCTCAGCTTTTCCAGGCAGACTCACCTCACACCCTCCCACAGCCCATGAGAAGGTAGAGAAGGAATGTGTGAAGCTCAGGGACAGGTTGAGAGCAATGAGAGCTGCCTCCCAAACTTTGACCCAAATGCTCTGAAAGTTGATCTGTATCCACACTAGTACAGATTCATCTCATGTGATGGCCTTATTCCTGATTGGACAGCATCAAAGCTGCACCTGTAGGCAAGATACCACTTCAGTTAGGAGACTGTGGATTTCTCCAATATTTTAGGCAGGGCAGGGATGGTCATGATGGGCGTGTACTTTCCCAGTGAGTGAATGTTATTTGAAGAAGGCCTTTCTAATGGACACATTCTCGGATGGTTTAATTGATTCTGTCTTGCAGGAATTTGTAGCAGAAACAGGGAAGAATTCTTGGATGATGTCAGACTCTGAATGGGTGGGTTTCGTTTGCTGTAAGTATTTAGAGCAGGGTTTCTCATCAGGGTCTATGAAAGGGAGTTTTGCCCAGTGGAGCGCCTCCTTCCTAATAATCTCTTGCTTAGTTTCTGGAATGTTTAAGGATGGAGTGTCTCAATGCATCCTTATCTCCCCCTTCTTTAGAATTGGTGGCCACATTCTTGTGTGGTGGTTAGGATTGGTTGACCAATGGATGGTGAGGCATTGATTTTTTAAAGGATTTACATGGTGTCAATGGAGATGGTTCTCTGGGCAATCTGCATCAGATGAGATGATATGATATGATAGGTTATTAATATCGTGCTTGATACCCAGAGATTTCTCAGCGTGAACCCGGGGATCGAACCTGTGGCGCTCCATGTCGTCTTGCTTCCAAGGCAAGCACGTTGCCCCTGAGCTATCCTCCTGGGGGTAGTTGGATAGGGGTTGAGAGTTTTATACAGCACACTGTCACCAGCAAGGCATCTTAGAGCTGTCTAGTAGATCTCATATAGATCAAGCAGTAAAGTTAGCTTAAGGTACGTTAAATAGATATGTTTTCAGACTTTGTTGGAAGGTCAACAGGTCGTGTTTCATTAGGAGTAAATGGGGAAGAGAGTCAACGTTTTTGCTGCCTGTACCGCGAAGGCACGACCTCCAACATGTTCTCTGTGGTATTTAGGGACAACTGCAAATTTGTCATCGACTGATATTAAGGTTTTTACTGGTGTGTACAGTTCACATTTTTTAGTGAGAGCACCTAAGGTAGACTGATGAAGACTTCTGTACAATATGCATAGACTTTTAAATTTGCTGCGTCCGTGAACTGGTAGTCAATGCTGGGGAGATATGGTCAAATTTCTTCTTTTTCAGAATAGTTCTTGCCATTTTGTTCTGGAAGGATTTCAGTCTTTGAATAGATGATTCTGGGAGACCCAAATAAAATACTGTTACTTAAGTCCAGCCGTGATGATACAAGGAAGTTCATCACCATAACTTGATGCAGGAATGTTAAGAGTCATAGTATGTTTCATAGTTTCCTCATCACAAGGAAGGAGGTAGAGATAACCTTGCAGGTTTGTCTCTCCGTTGATAATTTGTTATCAAAGATAATTCCCAAGTTTTTTACTTCCTTACTAAGGCTTGAGCATATTCCAAAGCTATCAGGCCAGTTTAATGGAGACCAGGTATTTAGATTTCTATTAATTACCAGAATCTCTGCCTTTGTCCGAATTTATCTTTAAAATGTTGTCATCCATTCAGTCTTTAATTAGACACATGGCATTTCGGATCTTATTAGGCGTCTGAAAGTCTTTTCTTGTTTTAAATCAAGCAAGAGTTAGGCATCCTCTGCATAATTAAGAAACAGAATCCCCAGTGAACTCAATATCTCCATCAATGGTTGAATCTACAAGTTAAACAGATTCAGTGATAATGATGATTCCCGGGGAATACCATATTCCATCTGTTGAGATTTTAAGAGGAAAGAGCCTAATTGAACCTGTTGTGTCCGGTTGGACAGAAAAGAGTCGATCCACTCTAGAACAGTGCCTCGGAGACCTTGCTTATATAGCCTGTTGTACAGGATGTGATGGTCTACTGTATCGAATACTGCTGAGAGGTTTAAAAGAATGAGGGAACATGATTCCTTTTTATCTACTTTTTCCCTCATTTTGTCCAATACAGACGTGGTGACCATCTCTGTACATTATCGAGGTCTGAAACCTAGTCAGTTTTTATTCAGGACTCATTTCAATTCGACAAATGATTGAATGTGTCTAACTGCTGCTCTTTCCAGTTGCTTTGATAAAAAGGGAAGCTGTCAGATCGGCCTAAAGTTTCCCAATAATGTAAGGTCCAGGGAGGTTTTTTTAAATCAACGGTTTGATCCGTTTCCACCTGTCCGGGAAAATTCCTGTTACAAATGAAGAGTTAAACATTTCCAGGATCTGATCAGTGAAAAGGGGGCTTTCAAAGGTGGGAGTATATCCAATGGTGGTCCGGAACGTATAGAAGAAGCAAGGAGTTTTCCCACTGATTGACTATCTAATATATTAGGTAAGGGCCTGATTCACAGAGTGTTTTATAACGGTGCAATCACATAGGAAAACGCTCAGTGAATCAGGCCCCTAAGAGTCTTAGGTGTCCATTGTGTCTTGTGTTGGTTCTAATTCCTTAACTGGAGGGTGAGGAGCCATTGTGTTGTTAGATCTTTCCTAATGTTTTCTCTTTTCTTTGAGAAAAAATACGTCAGTTGATCAGTTAGTTCTTGTGTAGGCCCTTTGCTAATCTGATCTACTACTGAAAAAAACGCTCTTTGTTATGTCAGTTGCTGATTCAATTATATGATTGTAGCAGAGTTTATTTGCCTTAATTATCTCGTTTTTTATAACCACGCTGGAGAATCTTGAAGGTCACTAGCATTTCCTTGTTGTTTTTCAGGCACCAATCTCTTTCCGCGTTCCTGACCTTACGTTTGATGTCATTGAGTTCTGGTGTGAACCACTTTTTTCTTTGATTGCCTTCAGTGCACTTATTAGTTACAATAAGGGGGGCAATCTCATCTACCATTTTTTGGGTGCAATTACGCAGGTTTTCCAATAATACGTTGGGATTATCTACTCCATAACAGGCTAGTGGGTTAGTACCAATAGTTACTCGTGTTTCAACTGTTTGCATTTTAGTTACCAATGTAATCTCTTTGGTTTGTAGTTGCTTTGAAGGCTTTTGCTATGTGTTATTTGCAGAGGTCGATACACTGGGAATTTATTGTTTGGTTGTTGGAGCATGGGAACATGGAGTGAGATGATCTTTGAAGGACATGAAGCCCACATTAGAACTTAAAAAGGGATAATTGCATTTGGAAGATTGTGTTGATGATGATGTGGCAATGTGAGTGACATGGGCACGTTCTCTCTGCATAACATCTTGGGTAACTAGCTGGCCTCTGAACATTGTGCAACCCAAGCCCAAAGACTATTACTGTCTAGTCTGTGAATGGACCAGAGGGAGATGCAGTTTTGTGTTTCCACCAGAAGAGTATTTTTAGATGCCGGGGCTGCATTATAGCTCAAGAGAAACTGTGGCATGTACCACAACCAATCAGATCGGGCAGAATGCATGTTGCAGCTATCAGTATAATCCAGGTTCAGCCTACTTTTCTGAGGAACCTCCGAGTCACTGCTGCCTCATCCATCACTTTCTTTTGCAAAGATAAACAAGTGAAAAACAAACTCCTCTTACATTTCTTTCTACTCTGCTCTCGGCCCACAATAGTCCTTCTTTCCTTTTCCTTCCCTCTTCACAGTAATGAAGAGGGAAGAAGGACTTCCAAAGCTTGCTGGCAGAGTGGATGGAAAACACAAATGGGAAATGTATGTTTTTAAGCGTGGCAGTATCTGGGGGTGCAACCGGTACCTGCAGGTACTAAAGGCAATAATCATCTATGCCATGGGCCTTTCCAGCATGTAACAGTGCCAGGGCCCTTGGAAAATGGGCATTGCTTGAATAAGGCTTTTACCTTTTTCCGGCAGATCATTGTCCATGGGTCGCCTCATGGCGGCCACGTGATTATCACTAAAAATGCAATCCAGTAAGTAAAGGACGAGGCTGGATCATTACATGGACACATTTTGAGGATGTTAGCTGTAGGTGGGCCTGGCTTTTCTTCGTGTTTTGGCTATGTTAAAGGTAATGTCTAGGTTCCCACCTCATTTGTTGGGTCTCTTGAATAAGTAGAATGCATAGTCTTGGGGATAGGCTGTTTTGAGGGTTGGCGTTTGTTGCAATATGTATGTAATGCACATATGTAGTGATATGCAGGCAATCCTGAGGTATCTGGCATTCCAGAGGCATCAAGATAGTTTGGTCATGTTCAGCTAATTCAATGGAGTTGTTTGGTTATTACTGCGAGGAAGGTTGAGGAGGTTTTGTTTCCGAACAATCGCTGGATTATTTTGGGTTTGTAGGATAGAATAACAACTCTTAAACAAGTAGTTATTCAATGTCTAGAGTGAACGGTCATAGGTTGCTTGGGAATGAAGAGGAATGTCTTTCTATGTGGCTGGTGGTGGGAGGTTGTATTTGTTTGTTGTTTTGTATTTTTTTTTACTGCATTGAGGATTGTGTATTTGGTGTTCTTAGCGCCATTTGATTTCCAGAGGACGGCGCGTTGCCCTTGAGGAAAGGAAGGATACGCAGACTCTATATTTAGGTCTGGATTTGTTTTGTGCCTTAACGCCACAGGCAGTGGCCTCCATTTTGAATCACTGTTATGACTGAAGCTGTATCAGGTGCCTCTTGTGGTTTCTGCGTGTTCGGGGCCAGCTCAGGAAATAGCACACCCCAAGTAATCACGATGCTTAATAACTTCCCCCTTTCACAGCTGGTACACACTGACTTTCTAATTGACACTTTCCGCTACCATGATCTTTGTTTTGCTAAAATGTGTAGTCCAATCGATCAGATGTCAATTGCACATAATATAGCAATGAGCTGCTGGACAACATTGTCCCTGCTTGTAACAATTCATGTACAGATGTTTTTGTCTATAATATGTATAGTGCTTTGAGATGTCTTTCAGCACCATAGGATTGCTTGGTGGTTGTGGAACAATGGAGCAGCGAGGTCCATCTAGAGGTTTGAGTGTTTGCCTTTTCCTGGCCAGAGCTGGAGGATGTATTTTATTTTTGTAGTGTTTCCTCTGTTTGCAAATTAGATTGATAGAGGAAGTACTGCGGTGAGAGTAGCTCATTGTACGCCTGCACCTGCCATCAAGGAAGTGATTACAGCCTGTTATGGGGAGTCTGTGAGAAGGACAACTTCCAAAGCACTGGGCATTCCTCACCCTAGGCATGAAAGAAGGGGGAGTCTTCAAGCATCTCTGAACTTTGAGAACGTCTACCTCAAATTGACAGAAGATAGAGAGTCTTCCATGTAGTAGAGATGCGAGCATACCAAATACTGCCACATATCTCTTGTATATGGCTATCCGGTTGAATGGTAAGTCTAAGTTGACTCATTAGTGGGTTTTTACCTTATTGTGACACAGTGCACAGGACTGCAACATCGGCAAACTATGAGAACAGTATGCGTTCTGGAAGCAATTAAGAGGAAATTAACCTCAATCCATCTAGATATAATTAAAGTAATTGATATAAGGAGAGTAAACATGGTCATGCAAGCGGTAACCTGTCTTTGCTGTGACGCCATTCACAGCACAGGTATTTACCATGCCATACTGGCAGCACAGGTCTTTACGCCACTGGTAATGGCGGCGCGGCAACAGTCTGTGTCTGGGTGGGAAGGACCATGTAGGACGCAGTGAGGGGGCATGTAGGGGCCGGGGAAGGGACAGAGCTGGAGAGAGGAGCCAGAACCAGGCAGCGGGACGACTGGTGTGGCACAGAGACGCTCTGTGAGTGAGGGTAACAGAGAGGTGGGGAGACAACAACGCAGGTTGAAGGAGGGCTGCCCCCTTCTGATGGCAAGTCTAGCAAAGTCCCCCTCCCCCTTCTGACGTATTGTCGATTGTAGGATGAGAGTCCAAAGTGATCACAATCGCAATTGCCGGCATTGAAATGGAACCTGGAAGGCAGAGAGACCAGCAAAACCACTGGGTAGGTACTGTAGCCACAATGCGGCACTGACTAACTTCAAGCTTAATGGTGCAACACTTGGCAGTGCATGGCAAGGTATTAATCCAGTGCTTCCTTTTAGTAGGCAAGCATGACAGCGTGGGCCTTACAAATAAAAGGATGAACTATCCTGTACTTAAAAGAATATTAAAAGTAGGTATGAAGAATTAATTAAGCAACAACAGATGGCCAAAGTCATACCACATTTACAAAATTGTACTAGTCTGAGGAACCACATGTTAAAAGTAGCCCTCATCAAACTCTCCTCATAGTGACATGAAAATATTTGTGGATCACCCCCCTCGAAGTCTGGGTGATTGCAAATATTTGCAGGGCAGTTTAGGGGTCTGAATCACTACCATTGACTCATGGTGGAATTCGGGAGCCTAAACTAACTTGTCATAGACATAGAAAAAATAATTCCTGTTGTTCTGAGACCAGCGGTAAAAAGAGAATAAATGCCACTTATGCGGCGGGTGGGCTCATGCTAGAAATAATATATATTCCCTTTGAAGCTCAAAACCAGCCCCCTCTGGAAATTGCAAACTATGATGTTTTGCTAGCAAGTCTCCATCCATTCTAACAAGCACTTCCAGTTTAGGAGTTGTTCCTTTCTCGAATTGTGAATTGGGTGCTATTAGCTGGGTGTTGTGTGTGAGAGATAGTAACGGGTCAGATGTGGGGCTTTTGCAACCTTTTCCGTTGTTCCAGAACTTAATTATGTTTTGAAATATTGTATGAGTCAACAATGTCTTTGTGACTTTTTTTTAAACTGCTTTAAAAAGAAAATAAGCAATGTACAAACAGCAATGATATCTGCAATTAGACTGTAATGAAAAGGTTTTGTCTTTTTCTCGCCCCTTCCCCTTTCCCTGCTTTTTCCCTTCTTTGTTTTCCTTTGGATTTCCCCCTTTCTGGCTTTTTCGATATTGATAATCCAGATACTCTTCGTCTAAATTGTCAACACACACCAATGTGATTACAAATGGATTCCTTTTATGTCCTGAAGATGGCTTTGGTATGAGAATCGTTATGAGTACCGAGCCGAAACTCGAGTCGGCACTTTTTGTTACAAACTCCACTGCACAACAAATTGGAAATTTTGTATGACGTTTGCGGAGAATCAATGTATCAGAACGGTATATTGATACATGCCAATTTTGCAAAATGTGGTGTATTTAATGTTAGAACAGCACTTTACATCCGAGGTCGAATTGTGAGACCCACGTTTTTTTCTATCAATTAACTTCTTTGCGTCGTTTGCACAGTATGAATGTACTAGATATGGAATTAATGTGTTTGGTTTGGATGAGTGAGAGTGTTGATCACAGCTGGGTGTGTGTTTTTGTATGATTAAAATGTACTGTTGAGCTACAGATTTAGCGATGTATTTTTAATGACACAAAATCTTTTTTACACTGTAACATTGTTTTTCATGCAGTATACAAAATAAAGAATATGTTTGATAATTAATAAGCAGTATGGTCCTTATGGTAAGAGATCGCATTTGTATTGTAAAATTGTTTATTGCAATGAGAGTACATATACATTTGAGTATTTACATGTTGTGATACCATTAGAATAGATACATTACAAGGCCTGCGGTAGCAGCTGTGCAGTTATGATTGCTCAACTCATAGAAAGAGCACTTTTTGGGCAGGTTATAACTTTGGCCCCCCGGATGAATCCTCACCAAACTTTGCAAACAAAGTATACAGCACCCTTGAAATGTGTTTTTGAAGGTTGGTGTGCTTTCATCTGGGGGAAAAAGGGAACAAAGTTTTATGGGGTGTCCCAAACATTTTAAAATCCTCATAAACACAATGGAAAACAACATTTGCCTGTGCCTACAGCCCAAACCGCTGGACGGATTTGCACCAAACTTGCGCAAGGAGCGGCAGTTTGGTTCTGAAAGCATGCTTTTGCAAATTGGGTGTAAATCCATCCAGTAGTTTTAAAATGGGCAAAAACTAGGCAAAGAAATGTGTGATAACTGGGTCCCGTCCGTGGACTAATTTCCTGATTTGGAGTCTGCGGATGCCTCTGGACCAATCAGAGAGCAACGTGACGTTCGTGGACATCATACGTTCCGCTGATTGGTCAATTAAAAACATGAGGTGCGTCCAAACTTTTGAAATGGACACCATGTTGGATTCGCGAACTACGGTCATCGCTGTAAAAACATATTGAAAAAACAAAACACAACATTGCACTTGTGAAATTAATGAAACAATCTCTGGGAGATGAGGGGTGATGAGGATGGGATATGGACATAAAAAGCCACACATGTTCGGGGACATTCCTGTGATGTTCATGAACATCTCAGATGTTCGGGGGCATCCGTTTATATTTGTGCATTACAGGGTCTGTGAAAAGCAGTTTTTGGATGGCTTATAACGTTGGCGCCACTCAATGAAACTGCATGGAATTCTGCAATATCATTTTAGACCTGACTCTGAATGGTGCTGCAAAGGTTGGTGCTGTTGCCAAGAGGGGGAAGAATTAGAGGGGGGTTCCCAATATATTTGAAAGGCTTATAAATTTGGTGCAGTTTGACGAATCTGCACAAAGGTTTTTTCGAAAAGGATTTAAGACTCAGACTCAAATGTTTTTGCAAAGTTTGGTCAAACTTTCTGGCACAAGTGGGGATGAAGTCTGTTGGTCCACTATCTGACCAGTCGGAATGCCACTTGGTGCAATAAATGTGCCGATGTACTTGGGGGCTTAATTTGCGTTGTTGAAAATTTAAGTGTGATTAATCAGACTTTATAAGTAACTGAATTCATATAAAAACACACCATCCAAAGGTAAAGTGTCTCAAATTCTTTTCAGTGCTTGTGTTCCCTGATAAGTTATTAGGACACTCTTACTTTCTTCCCAAAGACTCACTATTCCTCATATCCTCAACATATCAACAGGTAAGCAAACTCAATTTGCTCTATGCATGGACAACGTCCAAGGTTTATGAGATACGTTGGGATCTCAGAGTAGAAAAGCCTGTTTCTTCCATTCCGTATTACGCAACGATCAACAATGGTACACAATGGCGTGCTCCATTTCTTGCACCAGTGCAAGATACATGCACCATAATATGGCTCCAAACATGAATCTAATTAAGCCTGACCTCATAACACCTGTTAAACCTGATTACTCAATCTCTTATTTGCTCTCTGTAGATGCAAATGTTCATAGATCCTTTGAAATTTAACCTGATGAGAAAATGTTAGGTGGACCCAATACTCTAAAAATATGCCTGATCTCCGCGTTAATGGAAAAACCTAGGATATGTGAGGTAGGTAGGTAGGGTAATGTCTCTCTCAAGCAAGACAGCCCCTCAGCAGGAGCTGTCCTGGGAAAACAGGAATCAAAAGGCACACCCTAAACAAAAGGTCTAGCCTCATACCAGGGTGTTGCATACCAAAGGACCTTTGATGCTATGGTTCTGGGAAGGGGGCACAGTTAGTGTCGTCAGAGGGAGCTCAGCACAGCTGGGGAAGGATTCCACCACCCTGCTTCTCTCTGGACCTCTCTTTCCTTCCAGTCTCCTCCAATTCCTTTAGCACAAAGCACTTTGTGTATGATGCAAGAAGGAAAGGACAATTTTTCATAAGGACCCCTTAAAGCAGGCTTGCTTTGCTCCAATCCCCTGTGGGATTGTGCCTATAAAATAGAGTATCTCCCACTGCTTTTTTGATTCACCTTTTGCCCATCCAGGACATAAGAAAGAATTCATTTGAACCTGCTTTCGAAGAGTTTGACCTTTCCAAAGCCCTTGGTCATTGATTTGAAGAAGGAGTGTTCTAAGGCAGAGGCAAGCTTTGCTCCCTACCCCCACCTAGGGTACATCAGGGTGACTCTTGCTGAGGAATATGACCTGTCACTCTACCTCAAACCTCCCAACGATCGGATAGCAGAACCTGAAAGGACTCAGCCTTTCCTAGAGACCCTGCAATCAGTCTCATAGCATCTGGAGAGCCAGAACAGCCAGGCTTCCTGTTCTACATCATCAAACTGGTCAAAACGCATCCAAGCCGTGTACACCACACCCAAACAGTGCAAACCAATGATGCTGCTTTTAGCACTCTACCGATCTATGAAGCACTGCTGCTTTGCACATGCCAAACTAACTCGCCAAGCAGGGCACATTATCTGTTCAGCTCAAACAACTAGCTGACCGCTGCGGACAGCTTGAACCACCGCCTCTTCAAACCCGGCATCGGATCATCAATATCACTGCATTGAACTGACGGACCTTAACTCAAACCACTGGAGTATCATATTACTCATCGACTTGAACAAGCGGTTACTAACATCTCGAATTACCCTGGTGATCAATTTGATTGGCACGGCCCAAATGCCACACTCAAACTGCATTAAGCTCCTGCTTTCAACCAATTAAATGCCAGCTCGCCGCTTGAACTGGCACAACTCGTCGCACCTGAACCTTGTTCGACCTGTACTGCAGTACTGCAGTACAGCTCAAATCCTGGTTTGATTCTGTTGAACCACTTAACATTGGAATACGTTACTTTGGGACTCATTAGGAGTTTGGGCCAAAATCGGCGGTAACTCCACTGTAGTGTAATTAGCGTTACCGATGTGTGAATAGCGGTATTACTGACATATTCGAGCTGGCGGGCGTGCGCACACACCATCAGTGGTAACAGTAATTCTGTACAGCAGAGTTACTGCCGAACACCCTGTAAAATGCAGAATTACCTAAAAAAATTGTTGGAATTACTGTTACCGCCATGCTGGGCAGCGGAAATTCCGCAGGCAGAAATTGCACCAGTGGAAATGATGCTGGCGGAAATTCGTCATCGCTCTAAACAGAAGCATCGCGGCAGCCATTTTGAAAATCACATTCCATTCAATATCTGGACAGAGGAGTGCCATCCAAATACCCAGTTAATCCTAAACATGTCAGGTGGAAAGGGCAAAGACAGGGTGCCTGATATGTGGCTGCTTAAGCCTACCTTCTTGGAGCAGGGACTCACAGTATTAGCAGATCAAGTGTTCACCCGCTCTGAGGAGCTGTATGGGGCACCAAATCGGAAGACCAGCAGACAGTGCAAAACGTCCACATGGGGTGAAATCAGGGACAAGATGGTAGCCATAGGCCACGTCCAACGTTTGGTTGATGATATGAAAAAGCAGTGCAATGACCTCAAGGCCAGTGTCAGGACCCTCATATCCCCCCAATGCCGGGAGACAGCTGCCACTGGAGGTGGAATAGTGGAACCAATGCAACTGACACCCTGGGAGAACATGGTCAGTGACATCCTGCACATGGTCGGGATCGAGGATGTGGGCATGGCCGAGTTAGGAGCCAGCAGCCAAGGTGAATCTTGTGAGTACCACAGCGAAATATGGTCCCATACATGGACAACCCAGCAGGCATTTACAAACACCCACACCGCCATGCAAGCAAGCAACATGAACCCCAGCAAGCATACACCATCCATGGGAATAATCAGGCCACAACGACCTGAGTCAGTGAGGACAGGACCCCCTTTACATGACACCCAGGCATGAAGTGGAGGGGATGACGTAGACAAGAATCACCATTACAAAACAACTTAGAAGGTGTAAAGCACATCCACATTGCACATCACAACCGCCACTTGCCCACACAGTGGACACCCATGAACAGGCAACATAGTCATCATGCAACCATTTGACAAGCCAACGCCCATGGATGCACATCAGTGGATAGTTGTGTCCGCCCCACAAGCCTGTCGACCACAATGCTCCATGTAGAGACACATTGAGGAATACATGCCCAACATCATGTCCACCTGACTCACACACAACTAAATGCACTGCAATCACCTGGCTGCACCACCAAAAACCAGGCATCAACAGTCCTGACACACATCTGGACAGGACATCCTGTAGCTCAACCCATCCCAGGGATGCATGACCGAAGCAAGCATGGCACCTTGTCAGCCAGGTGCAATGCATGCCGTGAACACAGTGACTGCCACATGATGCTAGCCCCCCCAGCAGGCCCAACACACTGTGATGACATAGTACAAGTGACAGTGGATTTTGATTCGCCATGCACCTCAGCACCAAAGTGGTAACGCACATATCAGTTTTCCCCAACAGGCATGCAAGACACCCAGGAAACAACCCAGGAGGCTGGCCCCTCCACGACACCTATACCAACCACTGCTAGCCAGTAGCCATGCCAAGGCAGTTCAGGAGTGGGAGTGTGACACCCAAGAAGAAGTACCATGTCAGCATACCATCAACAGGTACACCAACCAGACAGACACGGCCAGAGGGCCTCCACAGACCTCTATTGTGGAAGCAGCGCCACCAGCAACAGGCCAAATCACCACCACTGCTGGGGCGATTGTGGACTCACACGTGAGCCAGAGTGTGGATGACAGCCTACAATCTCATCAGGCCGCTGCAGGCACCGAAGATGTGCAGTCTGAGTCTGCATCCCCCGCATCGAACCAGCTGCATTCCCCCGTCTGCCATTTTACGATATATGATATGATATGGCATTTGTAACGCGCCTATACACAAGTGTTTCAAGGGCATTTCTCCCCGGAACCCTCCCCACTGCGCAGCCCTTCCCTTACTGAACTCACCACCTTCTCATTGGGCATCCTGCCATGCTCTACACTATGCAGAGGAGTCCTCCGATGAGCAGGCCGAAGATGCTCACCGTTTAGGGCACCATGATGACCATAGCAGTGGAAATACACCACAGGCAGTGTGTGGCCCCACACTGCAGGCCATCTGGGAACGTCTTGATCGGATTGAACAGAGGCAGGCAGAGATGCACACCATAGCCCTGGAATTGGGGCATTCTCAGGCTATGTGTGATTGCATTCAGGGGGCATCTAGATGGTTGTTAAGATCCATAGACAGTCTGTACAGGAGCACGGTGCGCAGCAATGCCAGGCAGTATCTCACAAGCAAGAGGGTGAGGGATCGGGCCGAACAGTTGTTCTCGTCCCAGAGCCATACATCTTACCGTGGACCATATTCGCGGGAGCATGCAGGGGAGTTCTCAGTCTGCTACCCCTATGGAGGGGTCATTGACGAGCAGCCGGCCCATGCGCTCACAACAGCGTGCGTCACATGCTGCAAAGCCTGCGGACAAGGGGGAAAGCGCAAGCGTTAGTGGGAGTTGGCCTTGGGGTGGGGGATGGGAGTTGTTGATGGGGCCGAGAATTGTTGATGGGCCTGTGGGTGGGGTGTGGGAGTTGTTGATGGGGTGGGGCCGCGGGGTGGGAGTTGGTGTTGGGGCTGGGTGTTCCTTGTTGTCAAGAATAAACACTGTTGAATCATGATCATCTTGAAAGTTTTTATTCAATGCAGTTGAGACATGTGCATTCATTGCTCGCATGGACTGCATGTGTCCCAAGTCAAATGATATTGTCCATGAGATCCTGGTGAACCATTTGTCCTTCCCGCACATCCCCACCCATGTCCTATGGTGCCCTGTTCATGCCATCAACATCTTCCACATCTGGGATAGGGGGTTTGTGGTCCTCATCTGGATGCATTTCAATGTTCCTGCGTATGCACAAGTTGTGCATAGTTGCGCACACGATTACAATTTCACCAACTTTCTCGGGGCTAACATGAGCGCCTGTGTGGTGAAGGCACCTGAATCTTGATTTCAGCAATCCAAATATTCGCTCAATTCATGACCTGGTCCTCCTCTGTGCCGCACTGTGGTGTGTCAGGGTTTCTCACAGGTGCCATCAGCCATGGTAACTGCGGGTAGCCAGCCACGCCTGCAAAATAATGAATGGACAGTGTGAGACATGTCAGTGTGTGGGTCGAGGAACATGTTAATGGTCCTGATGTGTCTACTCCTATGTGCACAACTCAGTGGTTGTGCATGTTGCACCTTGTGTGCATCAAGTGTGATGGGACTTGGCCTACATGGTTCACTTACAGTCATTCACGTTGTAGGAGTCGGCAGCCATCAAGTATATGTCAATGCAATGTCATTAGCAATGCACTTGTCACTTATGGTGTGGCAATATGCCATGTAGGGACCATGGCAATAGGTCCATGGGTTCGACGTTTCCCTGATTGTGTTGTGCTGCCTTGCATGGCAGGATGCCCTGTGTCGTCACATGGTTGATATCTGTGTACTGGGTTGGGTCAGTCATGGTTCTGGGCCTGTTCTGTGCATTTCTGTTGTTGCATCATGGGATTTGTGGTTGTTTGACATTGTTACTTAAGTCCCCCAGGTGTGTGTCAGTGATTTTCATAGTCTGGTCTGACTAATACTTACCCACAAGCCAAGTGAGCTGTCCTCTGTGCCTCTCCATGCACTCTGGCAGGGTGCCGTTCCACAGCATCATCGAATCATGTGTGGCTCCACGGTATCCCACACAGCAGCGGCTGATTGTGAGGTCCCCATCACGTGTCATTTGCAAATTCATGGAATGGTAATGTTTCCTGCTCCAGTATGCCTGTTCCGTTGCCTGGGGGGGGGACCAATGCCACATGTGCGCAATCCAATGCTGCTATGGTATTGGGGAAATGGGAAATGTTGTAGAATAGTGCCTTTGCTGCATGCGCATGGGTGATGGGCATGGAGATGTGCTGATAGTCATGCCTCATGAGCGAATCCAGGACTTGGTGCAACACCTTGGAGTAAGTGGGCTGTGACATCACTTGCAGTGTCGCAACCGTGTGCTGGAATCTGCCTGTGGCACAGAAGTGTAGGACGGACGCAAGCTTCAGCATGGGGAGTGGCAGTTCTGATTGCAATGGCACTCTGTAGGTCTGCCTGGATTAGGGTGAAGCATCTGTGATGGTGGGATAGTCCAAACGATATAGGGTCACTAATTGGCTGTCCATCAACGTCTATTGGGATGGGCAGACACGTGGTATGGGTGCCCTGCGCAGCATCCATCTCCTGCAGCTTTGTGGTGCCTGTCTCCTTCCCTGCTGTGGTCCTGCGTGCTGCTGTAGCTGAATGTGTATAGTAGGAGGTTGTGGAGGCAAAAATCAACGTCTGCTTGTGGCTGCATGTTGCCTGGATGTGTGTTGGGAATAGGTGTGGCCCTTTTATACTCCTCCTGAGCGGTTCTGATGCACCTGTGCCTTGATTTCTTGCACCTGTATGCATTTACCTCCACCTTTTTTTGTGGAGGTAAATGTGATGTGTTTTTGGCAGTATTACTGCTGATTGTTGGCGCTAATTTGGCTGATTTCCCACTTGTAATGTGGTGGAAATGGGTTTTTGATTTTTTGCAGTAATTCCGCTGATGGAATTAGCCCCAGCGATGATTCCGCTTATTCTTGGAGGAATTACTGGCGGGGGTAATTCCGCCTGTGGTAATTCCGCTGATTATTCGGTAGGTCGTCATTTGGCATAGTGGTAAAGTTGGTGGTAATGGAAATAATGCCAATTTTACCCCTTACCGCCATACTTGTGATGAGGCCCCTTGAACTGACCACTAGCTTAATGCACCATTTTCCACCATGAATATATCCATTTTGAATTCCTTGCTGTATTTCTTGCCTGATTTTCCCCCTTGCTGGATATCCAAAGTGCTGCCCCATGACATTCTGCATTTCTCTGTCTGTCTTTCACGGGGTGGGTTTTTTGTAGTGTTTTTGCACAATTGATTCTGCTGTAGATCAAAGCTCACGCCATTCTGATTCGGGATGCACTTTGGTCTGTGGCGGCCACTCATGCGGCACGTCTGCTGCCTGCATACTGTGGGTCAGCACATTCACGAAAGTAAATATGGCTGCAGAGTACCTTTTGCTTGGACAGGGGTCGACCCATAGAAATCAGTAGGTATCTTTTTCATCTTCATTTCCAAGAGATCAAACATTTTTGTAAATGTGGGCCATGGTGTGAGGTTTTTGACATTTGAGCATCATATCCTGTTTCCGTGCCCTAGTACTATGCCCACCAGACCCACGAAAAAGCTTGAATCCACAACTTGCAAACCCCAGGATCCACACACTGCGAGCTGCTTCTGACATCTGAAGGATGAATAATAATACATGGAGGTCAAGCCAACGGAAAGGCAAAGGAGTTCACTCAAAGGACATCATTCAACCATGTGGACAAGGTAAAGACCCCCTAACTGCCCCACAGATCATCATACATAAAACAAACAATTGATTTATAACAATATATTTATTAGTTGCAAATAAAGTCTTAAAAAAGTATTAAATTGTCTAAAGCTCTAGTACAATATACAGAAATATATTTAACAATTAGCTAAAAAGGTGCATACTGTTTAAAGTGCTAGTATCAAATAATGACTGCTGTAATAGGTCACCAGCCAATCAATCGCATGAAACCTAAGAGTTAATCTGGGCATGCCGTGGGTGGAGTCACTCAAGTGGGGGACCCCCAGTCGCTCTGACCTGACTAAATATATAAACAATGAAATGAATATAGAAAAACACAGTCCAAATAATATTAAATCCAGAAAACCGAACAGAGAAAATTTCATTTCAGTAATCAAATCAGGAACACAAAACAAAAGCTAGAGAAAGAAATATATCGAATTCCAAAATAAACAGTCAAGCACACACACTAAAATCTAACTATGGGATGCTGTGCGAAGGATGAATAAACAATTTGGAATTGTGCATTGTTAATTTTTTGCACGTAGAGAAAAGGAAAACAGCATTTCTTGGCCTTTTCTCGTTGCCGCCCCATTACCAGCAGAACGGCTATTTCTCATGTGGGCTAATTTGGCTAGCTTTGGTGTGAAATCATTTGCCCAGCTGTAGCCATCATTTACAGCGGGTTCAAGTCCTAAATATTAAAGTGGGGGAACTCATAAACAAAGGCAATGGGATGTGACAATACCAGAAATTACCATATCAAGGTGAAATATGAAATATGCACATTTCATTAAATTGGCTTTGCAGAACCACCCAAATTACACAGGACCAATGGCATTTGCCTTTCAGAAAAACAACACACACACAAAACCAAGAGAGGAAATTTTCGTTTAATAGTGTTTTTGAAAACCATCAAAGGTGTGCATGTTTTAGACTCCAAGAACCAATATAATTATTTTCCCTGGAACTTGCTGTACCTAAATTAGACATTTCACCTTTAGTGTCCGGCCTGCAAACCTGATGACTGCGGTTCGATCCCGTGGTCGGCTTTAATTCATAAATTCAAAGAGGACATTCAAAGTTTCTCATTTTACCTGGTGTGACTGAGTCTACCCTCTGAAAAAAGTGGGCGGACTCCGTCCACCCGCATGTACCCTCGACGTTAGCCCTGATTTACAGCCCTTTCATTACTTCTGATGGCCTCATTTTGATGGGAAGGCCATGCCCCAAATACATTTAAGACCAGATGCTTGCGGATTCATGGTTTGGCACTTTGTCGCTCTCTGCAGTCTGCAAGAATGAGAGGTTACCATGTGTTTTGTGCATGTGCCTATGTGTTCAACCCTTGACAACCCTTGATGTTATTCAACTTGCCCAATGCATTGAGTATGGGGTGGCGAAGATGCATAATTACATAAGCCATTTTAACCTCTGCCCAATACTAATTGCTGCTACAATCAGTAGATCTACTTGGTATCGCCAGCTATTACTGCACGCAGTGTATGCAAACATGCTCCATAGCAATACATCGAATATACGAGCATCGAAACATATTAGGGAAAATCTATTTTGCCTAGAAAACTTTCAATACCTCAAGCCTCAGAATGAAGCCGGGAATACGTACTTGAAACGCTTTGTTGCACCGCTCTTGAAATCTCATTTAGAAGGTCAGAATTTGAATTTTGGATAACTCAGATTAGCACATGGAAGTCATGATTGACTTCTTCTGAACCAATCAGAATGCTAAGAATGTAGTCAATAACTACTGGTATTCAATGCAAACAAGCAATCTGACTACAGAAGCAGCCAGAGACTCACAAGAAAGATTGGTTTCTGCATTCAAGAAACAGCAATGCAATTTCCCAGCAAGATTTCTTTCAACGATACATTCCAACCTAATTTAACACGACAAAGTAAAAGCTAAAACGTGGAACACTTCCACTTTTTTTTTTACAGAACATTAACTTTGCAGAAAGCTCATACTAAAAGTGTTTCACTTCAACCAAGTTTACAATTAAAATGCTTACCTTATAAAGACAACACATCTGTAAAAATATTACAGAATGAAACCACCTTTCATTTTGTGTACTTTAATCATCATTATGACTCGGGGGTGGGGGAGAGGGGCGGCGTGCCACTACTCTATTGGCCAATTTCTGGGTAATACGTATGTCTCTGAAATTCAATAAAAACCACAGAGGGACTCTCCCAGTCACCTCTACTAGCAGAGCTTTCAGCGCGGCCCTTCTGTGAGGAGAGGGCGACGTACTCGGAGCCATGCCTCCTACCCACACCATTAAGTCTTCCTGGGCCGCACTTAACAGAGGCATACCTGGCATGGTGAATTTCCCCTCCCCCACCCCTCATCTTCCTTACCTCATTAAGGTGGGGGGCGGAGAAGATGGCTCTGCTCCCTTACCAAATCTTTGCTGGGCTGCACCTGGCAGATGTGGCCGACTTCTTCCAACAAAAACACAGAAGGCACTCACCTTGCCAGGACGCACCGAGCACCAGCATGGCCGGATTCTAACACGGCCCTCCTCATCATGTTATACGTGGTTGCTGTGAACTGAGGGAGATTGCTTTTTTGTTTTTAACCCCCCTCATGACCATGTGCATGGGTCATAATAGCCTTATAGACCAGGCTGTTGGGCCGTACTAGTAGTTATAAGCCCATAAACCTTGCTAAATGCCCTCGCTGTGCTCAGGACTTTAACTCAGTCTTCGGGTCCATAAGTCCCGGTGCGGCTCTAGTGCCATGTCTATTAAGCTTAATTAAACGAACACAATTTATTTCACCACCACAACACCAAAACCTTTATTGCTACTACAAAGATGTGCCAATACCATTATAGACATTGTGAAAGATCATCTCTCTTTGCTTTGCCTGAGGCCATAACTTGGGAACGGGTCATTATCCCGTGATAATGACCTCTCCCTCATGCTATAAGGCAATATTTTTAAGCAACCTCTTTAACACAATGTTAGATTCCCCACTGATACTGTTGATTTGTCCATTTAAAATGTTACATACAGTCCTTTAATTTAACAAATGCAACCCAGATATGTCTGTGAGAATCCTGAAATTGATCTATGACTGCATCAATAAACGCAGTGCAGAAGTCATAATTTGACACTTTCAGGCAATAACAATCAGGCAGTGGTTGTAGCATATATTTAATTATGTGCCTGTTTTACTCAAACTTTATAGATGTAGCCGGAGCTCTGTACCGGGTGATTTGGGACCTAAAGACTGAGTTAAAGGCCGAAGCACAGCAAGTGTGTTTAACAAGGTTTACAGGCCCATAACTCCTGGTACAGCCTAGGGGCGTGGTCTATAAAGCTGTTGTCGCTCTTTTTTTGTGGTGAAGAGGGGTGTAAAAATACACAATCTGTTTAGTGTGGGTGATGGGAACTGACTAGAACCCAGACCTCATCTACAAACTTGATGAGAACGGTGGGGCGGTCTTAAAAACCACCCCGGGGCACGTCTGCCAGGTGCAGCCAGGTGGAGACTGCAGGCAGCAAGGATACAGATGGTCAGCCGCCCTCTTAGCAAGGTAAGGAGAATGGGCGGGAGGCAAGTGATTTTGGTGACCCGGCCGCGTCTGTCAGGAGGTGCCCAGGTGAGGAGGAAAGCAGCGCTGCCAGGGAGGCGGAACTATTTAGGTCTTAGAGAAATATTTACACTGCCAGATAGCTCAAAACAAAGCCAACCAGGAATGGTCAGATCTACTTTGCATTGTCAAATTCGCATTCAACAACACTACACATGACTGGGTACTCTCCTTTTTACGCACTGCAGGGTTTCCTCGCGAAGAATACTAATGGACAAGGCGCAGTTATGCACTGTACCGTCCATAGAAGAACAATCTGCAATCCAAAGACTCAAAAAGAACCGGAGCAAAGCCAAAGACACGTCTAAACGGCAAGCCGACACGCATCGTGATCGTTGAACCGGGTGAAAAGGTGTGGCCTGCCGTTGAACTTAATGACTGAAAGGGCCCCACAAATTCTGACCGTGCTACATTGGTCCTTTTCTGAAAGAGAAGAAAATGGAGCTTGTTGCTTTCAGATTAACCCTACCACCAACCTTTCCTAAACATCCTGTATAATACTGCATGCATCTCTACTCAAGAAAGCACACCCTAGCCTATGACCTCAACCCATTCCAGGTGAAACAAATATTGGACTAAAAAAGGGTAAGGGGCAGAGTTTATTGCCACCTCAAGTGACTTTCGAGCCCCAAAGCTGGGCCATGCTTTTCTTGTACAGCATCCTGACAAACCACACACACAGTGAGAAGAATTTTTGGGGAAGGGTGCTGTCAAGGGTTCCCTTAGGAGGACAGTCCCTCACACCGCAATCCCCACGCTCCCCAGGGAAGGCAGGGAGGGGCGCATGGTCAACCAGGGCCAAACACTGTCGAGATGGGGTCTGTCCAGCCTCCCCCACACGTGCGCTATCCTGCGAAGACCAGAGAAGACACTTCCATTGAAGCTCGAGATTTCGAGTGAAATCTCGCGAGATTTCAAAAATCTCACAAACCTTTCATTTAAAAACGCCTATGTAAGGCCATGCCTCCTGGCAACAAGTGCCAGAAGTTTCAGGCTTCCTCCCTGGATGGACCCTGTTGCTTTCTGAGTTTCCAACTAGAAGAGAACGCGAAGGAACTAACAGCAAGAAGACAGAGTAAGAAGAGAGAAGACAGAAAATGGAATTCCAAAGAATGACTTAGGTGAAGAGGACCTGCTCTTGCCTTGTTTCCACACGCTTCACGCCCTCTCCCATCTGGGACTGGCAACTGCAACAAGGAATGAGGAAAGGTCAGTTTGCGCCACAAGAGAACCTGTGAACAAACTTACTTGTAGCATTGAAGAGGGTCGTCTGTAGACCAAGAAAGAAAACGGAAAACATGATAAGTTAAGGGAGTGGGACACTTATGAATGGAAAGAGCACACAAGATAAATTAAAGACATGTTGGACACTTACAATCAGAAAGAGCACAAAGGAATGGGAAACACGGAAATCATGGAACAATTCAACGGGTGAAGTCTTAAGCACCGTTGTTTGCTTGCGCCATGCTAATTAACTCCACAATCAACGGCAGCGGGACCCCTTCCAGTGGTTGTTGGACAGGGGCTAAGGGAAATTGGGGCAACTCTCTTTTGACCAACCTTTTTAGCAATACCGGTATGTAATACTAGAAGGGAGGGAGGCTGGCGGGAGCAGGTCACAAGAAGACATAAGGAACCAATGTTTCAACATTTTCATTCCATTCACAGATCTGCACATAGAAGGAAAGAGGGTGGATACATACCACCCTGAAGCAATCCCCACACCTCCTCTCCCAGGGGTGGACTGGGGACCAAAAGAGGCCCCCATATGACGCATTTTCTACAAACCCAACTCGTTGCTTATGAGGACATTTAGGCCAGAAGGATAGCTTAGGGGCAACAAGCTTGTATGGGAAGCTAGACAACGCAGAGCAGGACAGATGTGAATCTCGGTCGGGCACGTAAAAAACCGGTCTCCAGTATTAAGTGCGCTATAAAAGAACAATTATAATTATATTAATAAAAAAAGGTTACCACACAAAAGAGGCCCATGGTGCAGAGGCCTACCAGTAAATCTCCATGTTCCCTATAGGCCAGTCCACCAATGCCCTCACCCCCATTGGATGCCCTTTGGGCAATAGGTAACACCAGCAATTCGGGGTGTTCGGTGAGGGTGTACAGGGGCAGGCAACTTCCAGAAAACATCCGAGGTCAGCTCTGTGATGTACCTGGAAGCCAGAATCCTATTTCCAGATGGGGCCTGTAGTGTCAATACACATACCACCCAGGATCCTTGCTTGCTCCTTTTTAATACAGGCGTAGGAAAAAGGCAGTGAGAGTGTGGAGCGGTGGATGTGTGCCGGGATTGAGGGCTGTGGGCCTTGAAAAGGAGGTCCCTTGAAAAGGACGTTAAGCAAACAGGATAAGGAGTGTTCCTTTCCTGACCATACACATTTCCCACAGGCTCGAGATCCTATTCAACTCGCTTGCACCTGCATCTTGTAGAGAAGCAAGCGTGAACGTTCTCATCATCACGCGGCATTCCGCTGCTGTTAACACACATTTGATGAAGATAAGGGAGGGATAGTGTTGGATTTAAAAGCGCATTATTTTTCAGTTTGCCCATTTGTGTAGCAGGTTTAACATAAAGCAATCAACCATTATATTTAAATTAATAAAATCGCAAAATGTTGTTATCATGCTTAGTAAGATATTACAACCTGCTCAATTATTCCATTACCGAGAAGCAGGAGAGGGCTCGTATAGAAGAGGATGGGAACAAGCTGTTGGAGACTGTGGGTTTAAGGGGAACTTGGGGCGCTGCTAAAGGCACTGATTGTCCTAGTCAACATTTTATGTTGGTCTCCCCTTTCTCTCTCGTCTCCTTTGCCCTTTGGCCTCTGGTCAGATACAGATGTAGGATTTGCTCTCTTTATAATAATCCTAACAGA
Source organism: Ambystoma mexicanum (assembly GCF_040938575.1). NCBI lineage: Eukaryota > Metazoa > Chordata > Amphibia > Caudata > Ambystomatidae > Ambystoma > Ambystoma mexicanum. The sequence continues at coordinate 1,110,965,736 of NC_090936.1, read as the reverse complement.
TATGGGGTTCTTGTAAGTATGGACCTTTCCATTTGGTGGTTTATTGGGAATGTTACGTAGTAAAATAAAGGACTTTTGGTCTATTTGGGTTCTTTACATGGCTATTTATCTGGCGCACTCCACCCCAAGCACCTGCCATCTCCAACACCTAAAGGAGGTCCAAACAGAACTGTGAAATAAAGCATCTCCTTGGGAGGCCAGCGAGAGTGTACATCTATATGTATAAAGAGGAAAATGTGTGGGTTTGTTGCAAAACGTATTTTCTCTATACAATTCCACACCATTTCAACAATCTGCACCAAATTTTGCAGTCACCTGTTAGGAAGCTCAGAAATTACTGGCTACATTACATCTGGACGGTTAAGATCTACATGGGCTTTGTGGACTTAGTCCAAGCTTTTGACCAAGTGTACAGGGGTCTGCTTTGCACAAAAATGGAGAAAAAGAACTGCCCAGAGGCAATATTGCATCCAATCAAAGCCATACATTCTACCACCTCCCTAAGAGTGGGACTATGTTAGGCTGGGACCTCGTTCCGAGAAGTCCAGAGAAGTTAAATGTCTTAGAGGAGTAAAACAGGGATGTCCCATGGCCCCAACCCTCTTTAATTATTTTCTTAAGGATATGCCTAATGCCTTTCTGTTAACAAGATAATTTCCCCCCAAGGTGGGTGGGCTTCAGCTATGAAGATTGTTATACGCTGATGACATCTTACTTATTGACCAGACCCCGGTTGGCCTACAGAGGCAACTCAATACCCTTCAAGACTTTGTCAAAAACTATGTGCTTGAAATAAACAAGGATAAAACGAAAACCATGAGTTTTGGAACGTGGACGAGGGTGAAGAATCACTTCTCTTGGCACATAAGTGGCGAGAAGATATAACATATAGAATCGTTTGAATATCTGGGCATCTGGCTTAGCAATTCAAGACCTGAAGCTCATATGCCAGCTCATTTAATGGAAAAATGAAAGCACTAACTAGCCAGGCTTGTGTGCTAAATCGAAGGCTTGGTATTTTCTCCAATCTCCCAGTTTTATGATTCTACAAAGTAAATGTTACAACAGCCGTGACCTATGGTGCTGAAGCCATGTTTCATATCCCTGTGCAGTCTACCGTTTCCCATTTCCATCGACGCTCCAGCTGACATACGTCGGACCTCAGTACCCTTGAAGAATTTCTGTTTGAATACGTTTTGTACAGAAAGAAACATGTCGGGTCGGGGAGTACACTATTAGATGTAAACAGTTTTGATAGACAACAGAGTGAGTTTGTTTCCGCCACATTAGGACGTACAATCAATGGCGGCTCAGCAGAGACAAATTGTTGGTTCATATTTATAATGGACATAAAATTGTATTGTGATATTTTAGTATGATTATTTTATACTGATTAATTAAATCGTTGATTAGAATGAATTGTTGAAGTGTATGAGTATGAATGAAGTATGGTTGACGTGTGGATTGTTGTGATTTTAGATGGGATGGATTTATTGCATTCATTGTATTATTAACTTGATGGACCTATTAATGTACACATTTATTGTGATCCCTATGGTTGTTTCATTACGACATATAGATTGGTCTTTTTTATAGATGTTTTTTCTATTGTCAATAAAATCATTGAATATTGAGAGAGTGTCTATGGGGTTGAATTGAATATTTTCTATCCCATTATATGGTCAGTGCAAGACACTATTTTTCACTGTTGTTTGCTTGTGAATTACACAGTGCTATTAACTTTGCAGATAGGTAGACTCTGCAGGTACTCACCGCATTGAATCACCCAGCACTATGATCTTTTGATGTTTATATATATATTGATGGTATCCAGGATAGATCATAGTGCTCAGATATTCCTGGTATCCCCTGTTACTCCTGTTATTTCATATCCCAGAGCCCCTGTTGACCTGGCTATAGGGGGTCTTTTGGAAGAGGGTCTTGGGTGTTCCACTATCCACACCCATGGCTATCCTCCGTAGAGAGTTGGGCCTCTCTATCTCTGAAGTGTATAGTCAATTGGAATAGACTGGCTCTATATGGGAAATGTTGCTCTACTCCGAGACCAGCAACTTTGGAAATTATCCATAGTGAAATGATGCTGGAGAACAATGTATCTCTGCAGGGGTGGCGTTTACAAATGACCACATGCCTTGAAGAGATTGGAAGCTCTTTGGATCAACTGGTGACAAATCCAACACGAGTTAAAGTAAAACTGAAATCCCACGATTGGATTCAAACTCTAGAAACTGCCAACAGTTATCACTCTATAGCACATTTACCAGCTGAGGGTCGTAAACTGAACACTGTCTGTACCAATTTCCGGAGAAAAGGATCAGAGACAAATTCATGAGGGCTCGCTTGAATCTTTATTCAACAAATGAGATCCAGGCAATAAGGGGCTTGTCCCAAGAAAACCACTGTCGATACTGTAAAATCACCTCTGAAATCTGGTTACGGCGTGGTCAGCTTTGAGAGCCCTTCGCACAAAGCACTTCAGACCTCTCTTTTCAAATTTTGTAATTTCGGACCCCTCACTATGGTGAAATTTGTTAATGCAGGGTCATAGAACAAAAACATAATTGCACTTGTTCGATTTCTTGCGGATGTTTTTGTGGAGACAGGTCCTGTTGTAGAAACTTGATCTTATTTATCTCGGGATTATTTTTATCTCATTGCTTAAAATGTTGTGTTTCCTTTTAGTATATGATGAAGATTGTTTTGTTTTGTTTTGGTTTGGCTTGTACTTCTTTTTGCTAAAAAATTGTTGATCAATTATAATGCAATAAATAAATAAAAAAGTATGTTCCCTATACAATTCTACACCGCTTCACCAATCTGCACCAAATTGTGCACAGTTACCTGTTGGGACCCTCTGAACATTACTGAATGCATGACATTTGGACACCCGACCCCTTTCCCTGTATTTCAGCAACGGGAAAATGTATTTGTGGGGGTTTGTGGCTTCGCGTTTGTTCCGTATGCAATTCCACAGCGTTTCACCAATCTGCACTGAATTTTCCAGTCACCTGTTGGGACTCTCTGGATATTACTGGCTACATGTCATTTGGACACCCCACCCCTTTCCCTGTATTTCAGCAACGGGAGAATGTATTTGTGGGGGTTTGTGGCTTCGCGTTTGTTCCGTATGCAATTCCACAGCGTTTCACCAATCTGCACTGAATTTTCCAGTCACCTGTTGGGACTCTCTGGATATTACTGGCTACATGTCATTTGGACACCCCACCCCTTTCCCTGTATTTCAGCAACGGGAAAATGTATTTGTGGGGGTTTGTGGCTTCGCGTTTGTTCCGTATGCAATTCCACAGCGTTTCACCAATCTGCACTGAATTTTCCAGTCACCTGTTGGGACTCTCTGGATATTACTGGCTACATGTCATTTGGGCACCCAGCCCCTTTCCCTGCATTTCAGCAAAAGTCAACATTTGTTTGTGGTTTTGTGGCTTGGGGAAGCTTTGTTCTTTATAAAATTCCACACTGTTTCACCAATCTGCAGCACATTCTGCAGAGTTACCTGTATATAATAGGGAATGAAAGTCCAGGCAACACCAGGTATATCAGCTAGCACACTCTCTATCTATATAGATAGTTGATATGAGCTAACTGAATGACAGTCAGTCCATTATATATGTACCTTGCCCATTCTATATCCAAGCTTTAACGTTTGCCGAGCCAGTCTGCCATTCTAACAACTGAGTCCACCTATCCACGTGTATTTTCATTCGTGAATTACTCCCGTGATTACATTTAAAAAAAAAAAAGTTTGTATTCACGTTTTACTTCTCAACTGCCTACACGCCCCACTACACTTAACTAGTTGAGAAGCAGCTTTCCATTGAAATATTGGTGTGAGGGGTTATAGAGTAGATGTGTGTGTGTGTATGTGCGTCCATCCGTCCGTCCGTCTCTCCGTCCACCCCCACGGTGGGGAATAGCAGCATCCCTGTGCTGTTGCTCTCCTCCATTTGAAGGTGGGTGCCACATTACACAGTCTTAAGTGCAACTATCCACCACATCCTGAAATATCTAGGGATTGCATTCACAGTTACACTCGCTTCGCCTCTTAGCCCCAAACCCCAACAAAATATGATGTTAACCATAAAATCAAGATGAAAGCATTCATACGAAACGAAAAGTGCATGCCCTTGCTTCCCAGCAGATCAACAGAATAGGGCCGTTTCCCACCCCGGAAGGGAAGGTATCTAGCAAGCTCACTCAACGACATGTGGGAACCTAGTGCACGTTGTTAATTAGTGAAGGGATCTGTAGCTCAGGCCAGGAGCTTGATTGTGCGAAGAAAACTCACAGAAGATTTTAGACCAGCCTCATCCCAACAGGAATCTGCCACTGTTGCCTTTGCAATGATGCTCATACCAGCCCTCAACAAGTTCCCTGATTGCTTGGTCCACAACAACTCCTGCAGTGGAGATACAGAACTGTGGCTGATGAGGGACAAGGGTGTGACTAAGGGAGAAATGTACTCTCCCCTCTCTCACCTAGGTATAGCCAGAGCCTGACACAGTTTCTTTTCTCCCACCTGAGCTGGTGGGGGTCTCATCATGGCAATGAATGCCAAGGGTACGAGTGTCCTACATTACCCTTTTCTGATTGGATAGGAACCTGTACTATATCTACGTTCTGCTAGTTTTTGCATGCCGGGGACTAAAGTAGAGAATTGATCACACTTCTGAATGGACCAGGGACAACCAACCATTGCCTGAGGGATAGGGGACACCAATTAGTCAAACCTCTGCCAATTACTCACCTTCAAACTACAAAACAATTCAGCCAATCAGACAATCACAGCACTTTATCAACATGAGGACCAAACTTTACCTTCACTGCATTCACAAAATGGACAGGAGCTTTGACGTGGACGCATGGTGACATGTGCAAATCTTATTTGTCACTTAAACTTTTGTTCAACAGGGTGCAGTAAACTGTTTTGCAAGCCAAGGCTAAACAGCATGAGGTTTGCTGTGCCTTTAATCTGCAGGTGAGGGATTCATTTGTGAGGGAGGCCTACTTATAGAGCACAGAGTCAGTCCAGTATCAGGAACACCTTGATGCTACCCTACAGACAGACAAGAACACTGTCAATTGTAAGGACTGTTTCAGGACAGCAAGCAGGAACTACAACCATTATCAGTGTAGTTCTTGGTGGTTCACAAGTCTCTGCTTGGTCTACAATCATCATCAGTGTAGTTCCTGGTGGTTCAGAAGTCTTTTCTTTGTTTACAGCCATCATCAGTGTAGTTCTTGGTGGTTCAGAAGTCTTTCCCTGCTCTACAGCCATCATCAGTGTAGTTCTTGGTGGTTCAGAAGTCTTTTCCCGCTCTACAGCCATCATCAGTGAAGTTCTTGGCAATTTAGAGTATCTGCTTGACCTACAACCATCATCAGGGTAATTCCTGGCGGTTCATAAGTCTTTGTTCGGTCTACAACCATCATCAGTGTTGTTCTTGGCAGTTTAGAAGTCTTTGCTTGGTCTGTAATCAAAGTTCTTTCATCATGGATTTGTACTGTGAGGCAAGGTAAGCTTAAACTTCCCAAGATCTCAGCACCCATGTTGCAACTTGGTCAAAAAGCTGCACCATGCTTACACTTGAACAGAAGTGGGCACTGCTAGAATAACCTGGATGGTTGCCTAATCAGGAGTGGGTTAGTACCAGTCTCTGTGTATTGCTCATAATCAACCCTTGCACTTGTATAGGCACGTCATAAATGCCATATCATATCATATCAAGGTCGTACACTTCAAAAACCCAGTTTCCCCGGCAGAAGTTTTCTCTGTTTACCAGCTCAACTCGACAGGTGTGCACCCCCTGCTTCCTTTTCACTGGTTATTATTCCATCCAGATAATTCCATCTGATCTTTCCTACACCATTGGCTCACTTGCAGACCAGCCTCCCTCACTGAATCAGGAACATTAAAGGTCGTCTAAGGCTTTGGCACACTTTGAAGACCTTGGTAATTCTGTCCTACTGTGGCTGGGCATGCTGGCTACTCATTCACGCCAAGAGTCCTTCTGTGGGCGAACTTGCTATTGACATACCTACATTGGCATATGGTGGTGCCCAGCAGACACATATTAGGTTATGCTATAAATTGGATTTGTCTTTAAAGGATGGATAGTTTTCTATACATGTTATCACATTTGCTGGGGAGGCCGCAGTGATAGCTATTGGCGGGTAGTGAAGCTTCATTACAATAGTAATCACATAGTATGTGGTCATTGTTGGTTGTCAGAACGCCTGGCAATGGAGAACCTGCTGTGAAAATACCACGGATTGCTGATTGTTAAGCTCGTTGAGGACAATTAATTCTGTAAAGTTTATGAGTCGAGGCCTTTCATTTGTGGGGGTGTCAATTTTCTAAATCTCTTATATACATATTCATAAAATCTATTCCCAAGTTAAGCACCATTGAGAGGAATAAACATGCACATGTCATGCCATGTTATTATCCCCAGGTGACCGCTTTACACTGCTAAACAATCCCACATGTTTTTTTTCCTCATGCGTGCTGTCCTGGACCTGCGTCAAGTTTTCCGTCAGAAATAGAACTCGAGGTTTCACTCGGTTTGGCAGAGGGAGCTTGTTTACATAAAAATGGACTAACTTGACCCAGGACTAAAATTGAACAGTGCGCCTCTCCTCTAGACTAATAACGAAAGATAATTTCACTCACTGTGAGGATGATAACCCAGCTGCATGTGCAAGGTGTGCTGCAATTCACCCTGCAGTAAAAAACATGAAACATCAAAAAACAACTACCTCAGTTTCTGCGCTGGGTTGTTTAGGGATTAGTGTCTACACAATTAATACAATAAGAACTCTCGTTAATAATACACATCTAAATCTTTCCCAAACAGTTTATTGTTCTCAAGATTACTGGTTTAGGAAGGATTCTGAAAAAACATTAGTACCCGGCACGCGCTGTCCGCGGGAAACACTACACATGGGTTGGCTCGTTTCCGAGCCATACCATAGTGTCATCCCGTGGACATACGAACGTCGTTCGTGTGCCGAGTACACTATTTAACTCACCTTGATACGCCGTCATTTCCACATCTATACGATTCCACTCTCCGCTCCAAAAACACTCCGAAAACACTGCGACAATCCAGGAATCTCTTGATTGAAAAGAAAGTAAAACACTTTTTTCAGCGTTCACACTACAACGGACATCCGAAATGTGCACGCCTGAAGGAAACATTACGTTTTCCTTGACTGGAAATAAATCTCTTGAGGACTGGCTAAACGAGGAGGACGAAGACACAGAAGTAGGACCACCCTGTGCAACTACTTCACTGAATCAGATGAATGTCAATGCTTCCAGGGCTTTTAACAAGCCCCATCATTCAATACCTGCTCATGAACTAGACTTATTGGAATTAAACAGATGTGAGCACAATACTCAAAGTGCCACAAAGTGGGCAATAGATACTTCCCAAGGTTGGCTATCTCAAAAAGGCTATTCAATTACCTTTGAAATGGACCCACTACAAACCATCGCATCTTACCTTCAGGCTTTTTATGCAGAAGTGCGCACAGCCCAAGGCACTGAATACCAGCCACAAAGTTTAATAACATTGCCATCTGGTATTAATCGCCACCTTAACAATCCACCGTAAAGCCGCAAAATAAATACCACCCATTCTCCTGAATTTTTTGCTGCCAATAATGTATTCATTGGCAAAATTAAACAAATCCGACAAAATGGAAAGGATCATTCACAACATAAAGCTCCAATAAGCTCAACGGATCTGGCGTAGTTATGCTTATGTGGAATTTTCAATGTACACCATCCTCAAACTTTACAATATAAGGTATGGTTTGACATACAAATCCATTTTGCGCACCGTGGACATGAAGGACTTTGTTTACTTCTGTGCAATGCATTCCACATTGTTACCGATGAAAATAGCAAACAATATGCCACCCTAACATACAATGAAATAACAAAAAACCATCACAAATTGTTTGATCCACAGCGCACCCAACTTCACGGATAAATGTATGCCATTAGTACTGATCCCAATTGCCCTGTCACATCCCTGCTACTCTACATTTCTAAATTACCTGGCGATGCCTCAGAGCAGGTGCAAGTGGATCTAGGTCACCTGGCCTAAGCCCCGCCCACCTGGTGCCTTCCTGCCTGCCCTATTTTTCACCACTAAGCAAGCTCCGCCCACCTGGTGCCTTCCTGCTTGCCGCTCTTTTTCACCACTTAGCAAGCCCCGGCCACCTGGTGCCTTCCTGCTTGCTGCTTTTTTTCACCACTCAGCAAGCCCCGCCCACCTGGTGCCTTCCTGCTTGCCACTCTTTTTCCCTACTTAAGGAGCCCTCCAGCCTCTTTTCCTTTGTAGATGGGGAGCAGGTGCAAGTGGATCTAGGTCACCTGGCCTAAGCCCCGCTCACCTGGTGCCTTCCTGCTTGCCGCTCTCTTTCCCCACTTAGCAAGCCTTGCACACCTGGTGCCTTCCTGCTTGCCGCTCTTTTTCCCTACTTAAGGAACCCTCCGGCCTCTTTTCCTTTGCAGATGGGGAACAGGTGCAAGTGGATCTAGGTCACCTGGCCTACGCCCCGCCCACCTGCTGCCTTCCTGCCTGCTGCTCTTTTTCATCACTTAGCAAGCCCCGCCCACCTGGTTCCTTCCTGCTTGCCGCTCTTTTTTCCCTGCTTAAGGAGCCTCCAGCCTCTTTTCCTTTGCAGATGGGGAGCAGGTGCAAGTGGATCTAGGTCACCTGGCCTAAGCACCACCCACCTTCTTAGCCCTGCCTCTTCCTTCCTGCTCTTAACTATTAGATCAAGGGCGTCTCTCACCTGGACGTCCTAAGCGAAGAGCAGAAAAAAAAAAGGGCAATTCCTGTTTGGACCAGGAGGAACCAGGGCCCGACCCCCTGCTCAGACAGCAGGTAAGGATGCACCAACATGTGTTACTCACTCTGTCCCCACAGGCCATCCCCATCCCCTCTGGTCCCCCCTGATGTTCCCTTGTGCCCCCACCATTCTCGCACACAGGTGTTGCCTGTTTTGCTTGATTCTTCTACTCTGCTCCCCCTTAACCCCCCTCAAGCCTACTTCTGAAGGGGTCTGTCCTGATACATTCTGGTTTCACCATCACTGTCTTGTGGCCAATGCTGGATTTGACTTTTATGGACTGCATTCATTCACGGTGCGTCACCCTTTCTCAACTCTCATGCTGGACTTCCTTTGCATCTTGTACTCATGGTGGCCCTGAATCATGCTGTTCCCATCTTCATCTTGTATCCTGGCTTGCAACATTATGTGTTACTACTGACTTCTGAAATTGTATTAACTCTCCCCTCTTGCTTCTCCACTCTTTTGACTGCTTACTCTCTGTTCTCTCCTCCTTTCCCTTCTCCCCTTTCCTATCTCCTCCCCTTACTTTCTTATATGCGCTTACACTATCAGAATTGTCCCTGGACCTAGTATGAAAGCAACCTCGTCTGTCTCCTCCCCCCTCCCGGTACTGCTTCCCCCCCCCAGCACTATCTGAAATGTCGTCAGGCCCTACCTTTCTGCACCCCTCTCCCTCACCTTTTGTTTTTCTCCGGCTCGACCAGAAATGTCGTCAGGCCTAGTACGGTAGTTGCCCGTCTGTTTCCATTTCCCTCCCACTCTCCCCTCCCTTCCCTTTTTATGTCTTAGCTCTTGCACTAACTGAAATGTTGTCAAGGCGAGTACGATAGTTAATTTCATATCCTTACTGTTTATGACCTGTAAGAATGTCATTGTTTTATCCCATGTTCCCTCCCTTGCCTTGAAGCGCTTTGAAACACATTGTGTATAGGTGCTATATAAATAAACGATCATATCATATCATGTTTTTTGCTACTAGCACAACGCTTTGCGGCCAACCAAAGCAAAGAAGAAGAAGTTTGGTATACAAATCGCCCTCTTGGAAAAAATACTCTCCGTTGTTTCATGCAGCGCATTAGCACACGCATTCGTGCGACCACAATTCAACTATTATCCAACGCAGGTTAGACTGCAAAAGAATTATGTCAGTGACTGGACACAAAAATGCCTCATCACTTGCATACTACTGGAAACCACAGGACAAGCAACGCAAAGGCTGGTCATCAATACTCCATCAACAACAATGCACCACAAATATGCAGAACAATTCCCCTGAAACCCTTCCAGTACAACATGCAGCAAACACTTCATCTCCTTCCACATCCTCAACTTCATTCAACACTGTCCAATATCTCCTCACACAAAACCAACCCCCAGTTTTCCAATTGCACCTTCACTTTTCATGGGAATGTCCACTTCAATAGTGAATGATGCATATGGACTAGACATTTAAATTAAATACTGTTATTGTTTGAAAATGTAATTGAGTCATTCATGCGTGCTTTGTTGCACCAGTTCAACGATACCCATAAATTATAGTTTTACATAAATACTTGTGTTTCCAAGGTTATTAATTGGGACATTTTTTCTTGCTTTGATGCAATATATTATACACTTTTTGTCTTTCACATGTTAATTGTATTTTTTTTATTATTGCTCTAAAAAATGCCTCGTTATAACGTTCACTTTAAATGCATAAAAAAAATGCTCAGAATATGCATTACATTCTTTTTTCTGATTCATTTCTTTTCATTAGTATTTTACTTTTTAACCTGCATAGTGAAAACTCATTTTCTGAATCATTAGCAGGGAGCAACAGGAACAAAAATAGCGCTCTCTTGCTCCGTGCTAATAAAGCAGTATGCGCGGTCTAGTGTTCCTAGATCCAGCGCGTACTGCAATTGAACCTTTTCAAACAGCAAACACTGGCAGCTTGAAAAGGTTTCGCGAACAGTTAATGTTCCGGGGATACAAACTGGGGAAAAACACTTTCCCAAGCCTGCAGCCCCTGGAACACTAATGGCTATAACCGCTCGACGGCAGGCCAATACTGCCCACGGTAATGCCCCCGGGGCCGCGTGTAACTAGGAGCCCCGTGGGCAGTACCTGGGGTGGTATTGGCCCGCCACCTCGAGGCTCATTGCCACAATATTACACTTGCTTTTCACATTGAATTCAATCTTAGCATAAATTGATAAACAAAAGATAACGCCTACAAAAAAGAATATGCATGAAACATTGCAGACACAAGCCTAATGGTGCATGTGCATTGTGTTACAGCCACATAGGGTTTCATCAGGCCATAAACATTCGATGTATAACTCATCAGGTCCAAACGCGAATTGGGCAACAGAGACACGTATTGCCTGTAACGCAGAAAATATAATCCAATGGTCATGGATAAATAAATCTTCATTAAGCCATTATAATAGGTTATTTATAATGTGCTTAATACCCAGAGGTTTCTAAGTGTGGACCCGTGGATCGAACCTATGTTGCACTGTGTAGTCTTGCTTCCAAGGCGAGCGCGTTGCCCCTGAGATTTCCTCCTCGTGATGGAACCATCTCAAATCAATTTCTAAGTGAGGCAAGAGGGAAAACAAAGAGAAGAAAGGGATGGGAGAAAAACAGAAAAGAAAACGTATATTAGAACATTTTTCCAAGTACAAGTTTAAAAATAATACTTGCGTCCAACATATCATTGGTCTTACCAGTATTAGGCAACCCTGCTGTATATGATCATGAAACAGTTCCTGCAAATTAGTACTCATTCCTTGATTATCCCACCATCTCATGATCATATAAAACTGTTAAAAAAACAAAAAGACACATGGCTCCGTCTCAATCATTGGCAAAAAAGAAATCATGTCATATAACTTAAAAAGCAAAGCTTCTAAACTAATGAAAACTGAAATGTACCCGAATGGTGTTGAAATCCAAAGAACTCGGAAAAAAAGTGGTAGGTGTTGTTTGACCCCAGCACCATCAACTCTTCAGAGGCTCTAGGGCAAGGGCACGTTTTCTGATGCTTTTGGAACATTTAAGTCCTTCCCAGTACATCATAGAACACATTGGCATCAATATTTTGAGCGTTATATGGTGCTAAACTCGGAAGCAAGTTTAAAAGTTTGCATATTAAAGTTTTAAAACATAAACATTTGAAAACTAAAAGTGAAAAAACTATCAAAAAAGAAAAAGATAGAAAAATAATGAGAGAGAAGGGGTGAGGTGATTTGAGGAGGGGAACAGAGTGGTGTTATACCGTTTTCATATTAAAAGGAAAACCTTTACATAAAGTCCATATAACAAATGGTTTTGGGAAAAGGGTAAGGAATGGTTAGCAATGTAAAAAAGGAGCCAAACTTCATACGGTTAAAAAGAAAATGCATTACAATACAGGGTGGGGCGCGTGAATTAGAGGACAGAAATAAGGATATGATAGGTTATTTATAACACGCTTAATACCCAGAGGTTTCTAAGCGCGGACCCGGGGATCGAACCTGTGGTGCTCCGTGCCGTTTCGCTTCCAAGGCGAGCACGTAGCCCCTGAGCTATCCTCCCGAGAGATAGCAGAGGGTCTGCCAATAGGGCAGCAGATGGAAAAGCCTTTCAAGTAATTATTTTAACAACTGAAAAGAAACACGTTTTCAAACATATTTTGCTGCCTAAAGTCACAACGATGAAAAGTATAGAAAGACTCTTATTTAAGAGGTTTAACTTTCTAAGCAGACCCCATTTCAGAAAGCTGCTTGACAAAAGCACAGTCAACAGCCATGCCATGATGCATCAGTCTCCTAATCTCCTAATGCGCGGGGAACACACTTCCCCCCGCACTCCGAGCAGAGAGATCTTACTGGGTGTTCAGAAAATCACTCAAAACGCAGCTGTTCTCCTTATCACAATCCACCACCAATGCCCAGAAGACCCTGTGCTGCGCACCACCATAGACTGTCGACACCAATTTGCTTCTATGAACCGTAAATGACATGTACCTGTACCAGCGCCATGATGCCTCCGGCTAAATAAATAAATACATAATCTGCAGTTTCTGCTCTTCAGTGTCACAGAGCAGGCCGTAAGGTTGCAGGTGCCCTGTTTGACAGCTGCCGGGACAGAAAAGTCACTGAATATTGTGGCTGCATTTAAACCTGCACCTCTGAATCAACACCATACTAATTATGAAGAACCTTCCATCTGGCGGCAGGGAAATCGCCAATAATAAGCCATACCACAGTTTTGACATGGAGACTAATCGTTGACAAACTTATTAAAGCCACATCAGAATTGTATTATACTCATCTGTACCCTGTGAGCGTAGGCCAGCTGTGAAAAGGCTATGTGGATTCTAACCAGAATGCCTGTCTCTGCTCAGCCAGCAGGACGGTAGGCAGGAATGCTGTCTCTCTTTGATCCCTTTGGAGGTTGGGTAACACTTCTCCAGCTCAGGAAACTCTCAGCAGGAGGTCGCATGGGAACCATGCTTCAAGGAGCCACACCTAGTGGCACACCCATAACAAAAGGGCCAACTTCATACCATGGTGTTGCATACCAAACGGCATTTGAAGCTGCAGGAACTGGAGGAAGGTTTCCTTCATCTTGGTTTTCTGTGGTCTTCTCTTTCCTTCTTATTTCCTCCACTTCCTGCAGAGCCAAGCACTTTAGGTTTGATGTAATAAGTCAAATGTCACATGTCATCTTGACAGGTATTGGACCCCTTAAATCAGGATTCCTTTTATCCAGTCCCTGAGCCTGTGATCTTTCACCTTTATAAGAAAGGGGTCTCCCACTCGTTCCTTAATTCCGTTTGGACCTTAAAGACGAGAAGAATTCCATAGGGCCATGTTGGGAGAGAAGTCCTTTCCAAAGTCCTCCAGTTGTGAGGTGAATGCATGTGTTCAGAGTCACAAGGAACTATGTCCCCTAACCATGCACATGGAACATTCAGGTAACTGCTCTTGGACCAAGACCTGCACTTTCTGGCAGCTTCACTGGTACCCAGGCTCCTCACTGGAGCTGAAGGACTTCTGCAGGGGCCAGCTATCTTCCCTGGATTGGGAGCGAAGAGGAAAATGACCTATCTATCCCTGACCCACTGGATTGGTACTCGCAGCACCTAAAAGTAGATGGATTCCTGAGCTTCGCTGCTGTGAGCCATCCTCGAGTCTGTGCCGATTGCATCTGAATGCCTTCCAACCAGACAGGACCCCTGCTGCTGCCTTTCGCACTATTTACTAGTCTTTGAATCCCTCTTTGCCTCTTTGACCAAACCAGTTGTAACTTGCTGCATTCAAACCTGTCTCAGTCCAGAATCAGAGACCCAAAAATCCCAGTTCATCGCTGTCAACCCATCATGCAAGAATAAGACTGCCAAGCCATCCTTTTGCACCTTTTTAAAACACATATCCATTTTTACAAAGTGACATTGTTACAATTTCTCGCTCTTCATCCCTGCTACAATACCCAGAGTCCATTCATCTCCATGTTCTTCATGTTCTGTGTTATTTCCACAGCGTGGGTATTTTAGAGTGTTTTATAGTCAGTTGTGTTGCATATTGCTGTGTTTAATTAAAATATACGTGATTTTATAGAACCTTGATTCAACCTTCCTTTATTTTGGGGTCTTGTACTATTGCTGTTTGGGTTGCTACTGTTATCTCATTCACGCCCCTGCTTAGACTAGGGCCTGCCCTCGACCCACGGTACCACATAAGGCAACGGAGGTATGCTCTTGACTGCACTTGCTTAGACCTTATGATTGAGATCACTGTTGTGTTGTAGAAGTGTGGGGGCTGAGTAGGTGGTTTAGCCACCACTCATCCTTGTATCTCGACACATCAGTAGACATTTTGGCACCCAAGGGTCAGCATTGTCGCAGATCATTTTCAATAAATACTTAGCACGTGTGAGCTACCTGGCTCAAATCTCAAAATAGAGGTGTCCAGCCTGGATATATCTCAATGCATCCAATATAGACAGTCAAAAGTGGGACCCAGAGTTCCACCTCATGCCTGTTTCACTGGTGTGCTTGTGTGAGTTTTTCACTTTAGCCATCAACAAAATGTAGAGGCTTCTAATCTCCTACTCAGTCCCACGCTACTACTAATCCAGCAGTGAACTCAATCATACAGGTGCAACAGGCAAAGCATGTACGGTATGACACCTTTGACTCTTGAAGAGAGCATGGGCAGAGGGCAGTTTATGCTCTTTAAGAGGGGTGTCAGGCAGGAAGAAAGAATCTAACCATACCAAAATAACTGACATTTCCTTTAAAGGTTCTATACAAAATATCAGACTTCAATCAAATTAAAAGGACAGACAAACTGTTGAAACAATAGGAACCCAACCCGTAAAAAAATCCACAGATGATGCAGACTTTTGAGTGAAAGTGTTGAACATCTCGCCTGCCCCGAATACCCCCTGAGACGATCATATCTCATGTCACATGACCACCAGTGTGTCGCATTAATACATCTTAAGCAGGGATCCCAAGGAATCCTTACAAAGTGGATCTACAATACGGAAGGTCTAGTTAAGGGGCTAATGACTGTTCTTTGATGCGCATGTTTTGAATTTAGGAAGGTGCAGAGGTTGTCGGCTTGCAATTATTCAAAGCGTAATTAATTCCTATTGTAATTGTAGAGGAAGGAACCCTACCAAAATGTGCCTGCACAGGTCAAATTGAGAATTAGAGGACAAAGCGGAATCTTTGTAAGATTGGGAAATTTGTGGATACTATGGAGATGGAGACAGAAATTGATTCACTCTGTATTCTGAATGGGAATGAAATTGAAAGATGGTTAAAAGACCTTGCTACTATTACTGGAAAATGTCCAGCTAGGATGGCCACAAGTAGTGATAAAATGAAGAAGAAATATGATGGGGTCATCAGCGATGCCAAACGCAGAATGAGAAAAGAAATACGCGTGGCATCGGGACTACCCTATACTAAGGAAAAGATACTCACCAAGATCAGACATATTAAGAACTGCTATAGAGGATGGCAAAGCAGTGCAAACACTCAGTGAAAAATAGACAGGAGCAGGATATGCTACAGGTATTGAGGGAAGGGTCGACAAAATGTGTCTGGTCTCACCTAAATAAAGCCAAGGGTGGGGTCAGAGAAAAAACAATAAACCCTATACAAGAATCAGTATGGCTTGAACATCTTAAAAGTGGACAGCCATCTCATGGATGTAATTTGCCCCCGAGATATTTCATGGATGGTTGGCAGTTGGAAGTGGGACTTGCGGAGATTGAGAGTAAATTATCAAATTGAACGGTTCTAGTGCACCGGGTCCGAATGGACTAACGAATGCTGTCCTTAAATTAAATCCTGGACGATAAACATTAAAAAAAAAAAAATGTAATCCTGGACGGTGGGCTCGGATATTGAAAATGTTATTTGGTGAGGTGTGCAGTTCCCAGATTATACCATCCTTAGGGCAACAGGTGGTTTTGGTGCCTGTCCATAAGAAAGGTGACTGCAGTCTTGTAAATAATTATAGGTTACTTTCTATGTTGGACACCACTGGAAAATTGTTTGCATCCTTTGTTTTAGATGCTCTGCAGCAGTGGGTTGATGATGTTAAGATACTGAGTTATGTGCAGACAGGCTTCAGAGCTGGGTGTGGTACTATCCACAATATACGACTGATGGATAAGCTTTATAGGGATGCTATGGCACAGGGGGGGGGGCGGCCTTGTATACCATATTTGTGGATTTCATTGATGGGGTATCCTGTGAAAAGCTTTGGGCAAAAGTGGAGCTGTGGGGCTGTCCTGTGTGGTTGCTGTGCATACTTAAGGGTCTGCATCATGAAACCGTGGTGCAGATACGATTGGATGACAGTGGAAGACTGTCAAGCCCCGACACGAATCTACATGGGGGTTAAGCAGGTATGCACATTAGCACCATTATTATACTGCTTATATACGGCTGATCTTCCACTCATTTTTAGTGAGATCATAGACTGTTCTCCAAAAGTTGGTGACCGCACTGTACCGTGCATCCTCTGTGCGGATGACCTTGCTCTGTTCAATTTTACTCCAAGCGGCGCTAAGGATATGTTCGAAAAATGGGTGGAGTATGCCAAAATAAGCGAATTGGTGATAAATATGGCTACGACGAAGGTGATGGTGGTTGCATCTAAGCATATTAAATGTCCTTTGTTTAACACGAACCTTGATATTATAGAAAGGGTGTAAAATATCCATACCTGGGCTTAGAGATGAGCTCCTCTCGCACATATTGTTATATAAAAGAAAGTAAGGGCATTAAGGCTAAGAGATTAACTAATCTGATACATAGGTTTGCAAGACAGACCTCTGGATTCCCTTTGGAAGGAGTTTTGATGTTATACAACCAATGCCTATGCACGATGGTGTTGTATGGGCTGGATGCCCTGGCTATGGTGGATCTTCGGTGGTTGGATACCATCGAGAGTTATTTTAGGGAAGGATCCTGGGCCTCGCTCAGTCTACATCAATAGAGTACATTAGGTTGGAGCTGGGCTTGGTGTCTTTAAAACGTCGGGTTAGAATAAACCAGGGAATGCTGTTTTTGATAATGGATATGAACCCGAGATGTCAGCTCGTTGGATTGATGGCTTCCTATGGTCAAGTCAGTACTAGGCATAAAGGGAAAGATTTTATGAATCTTATGACGAAGTGGTTTGAGAATATTGGCTGCGCACCGGAATTTAATCGGGGTACTAGTAGCACAACTTTGAAATGTATGTTGAAAAATAAAATATGTTTATCGGATTGGACCAAGAATTATGAATATTTTAGTAGTCTAAAATCCCATATTGACGTGGTTAAGGTTACCCGCCGATATCTTAAAGCACAGAGATATTTGTTAATAAATATAGCAGCTAGGAATTTTCGATTAAAACTAAGGTCAAATCAATTGCCCTTGTGGGTAACCATTGGTGCTAGGTATAATATACCACGTCAGGCACGTACATGTCGAATTTGCAAGAGTAGCGTACTACTGGAGACGGCTCAACACTTATTTACTGAATGTTTGGGATTGGGCCGAGCGATAATGACTAGATTTGCTAGCTCGTACATAGTTATGAGACTATCAAAACGGATTCAATCTGGACATATTGTCTAAATACTGACAATGAGATGATGCACCTGGCTTTATTTAGACTTTGGTGAATGATAAGTAAAGTGCTTCTGAAGCCTATATTTACTGGGGGAGTATAATGAACTATATTTTACGAAGATTGACAGATGGTCGTCTACGCTTACCCAGATAATGTGTATACATGTGTTTTAATATGCTGGATTGAAGATCAGCAGTTTTATTGTTATTTATTATTCTAGATATATTAGTACCATGAATTGTAACTTAATTTTAAAAGTTTCTCAAGATTGTATACTATGGGTATGTTGCATTATTGTGATGAATGTGTAATGATAATGTTTTATAAGATGTGCGATGAAATGGATATATGCTGTCATTGATTGTGTTTTAAGGTATTTGAATTTTGTGAAAGTTTTATAACTGATTACAAATAAATATAAATAAAAAATAAATAAATTTAGAATTAGAAGAACATCAACTTCAATTTATTTGCAAAATCTGGTAATCAGTCGTCATATCATTGTAGTCCAGTACATACTTTGTTTCATACTGTGTTTTGTTTCCCTGTTTATCTCATTTTAATGCAAATCTTGATGTGTGATGCACTAATCTTCTTGGCGGTCATGGCATTCAGACATCAAGACCATAGGGAATGGCATCCACCACTGTTCAGACCGGATTGAAGCCTGTGCTGATGGTAGTCGGACCATGACCCATTACGCAACTCTTTCTAAGCGATGTTACAGCATTGTTATGGTGACGAGATTCTGAATGAGCATTTTCGTCCTGGGCATGGGACATTACTTTCACAAAGGTCATTGTATCAATCAAAGCTGGGACGGCCAGGCCTTCAACTGTGGCTATGCACATCGCTTGGTGCCTCCTCGTAGAGGCCTGACCCAATACCCCATGACAATAAAACACTGTAACGCCATCTTTTTCAGCCTCTCGTGCAGAGTTATCGAGGGTTTCACACATCTGCACCAACTGCACCTTGCGAAAAATGAAGCGTGTGGGAGGGTTCTGAGCGCAGCGAAGACTGGCTTACCTTCAGAAAATTGATCACCAGGCTACAAACGACAAATATTTGTCCAGTAACCAGGCACGGCTCCTGATTGGGCAGTAAACCACCACAGGAATCATACCCTTCAGAGATGGCTGACATATTGAAAGTGTTTTGATTGCTTGGCCTCACAGCTTGGTTGGACCAGGGAGAATGTCTCACCAAGTATCAGTCTGCCACTGGGCGACCTCCATGCCTTATGCAGCCATATCTGCCAGCTCTTGTGGCCACCCTATTTCCCAGATTTGATGGGGAGTAATGCCAGACTCTCTCTTGCAGGTTGACAGTGCGGCTGCAGCGGGCAGCACCCTGAATCAGTTATTATTATTATTATTATTATATTTATTGAGCATGGACCTAGCTTTGGGGAGAAACAGCACTTTACAAATGATAGGGAAAAGGTCACAGTGAGGGGAGCAGAGACACAAGGGAGCGGGAAGCTAACAACAGGAGTCTGTGTGTGTTTGTGTCTTCCACGCTGTGTGTTGTTTGAAGAAGATGTGTCTGCCGATGTCGAACCCAAAAGACTTGGCGCAGGTGCCCAGCTGCGGTGTGAAGCCCCTGAGGTTCATAGATGAGAACCAGGCCTGGATGCCAGGGTGTTCAGTGTTAGTGGGCAGCAGTAGGAATTTGGTCTTGGTGGGGTTGAGCTTTGGGTAGGTACTGGACATCCACGACTGGATCAATGTGAGGTAGGCCTTGGCCCTGTGGACGTCTTCGATGGAGGATTCAGTCGTCCACCTACTTAACCTTCTTCAATCAGCAGAATGCAAGTCCTGGCCTCGAAAAATCAGTGCTAGAGGATAGGCATTAATTGGTACCCTGCCAGGCCTTCTGCAGCTGAAACCAATCATATTCAGCGTTGACCAAGGCGCTGAAGTATCCGGTCATAGCTGCAGTCAAAACTGCAAGCGCTGCTCCTGCCGGGAGGGTTTTGAACATTTGGTAAAACATTTCAACTGCTGGATAGAGCAAAAGGGAGCCCACATCCCTGGCATAGCTGTACAATACAGGCACACACAGACACATACACACACAGAACAAACACAGGCACAGACACTGGATTATCACATGCCTGGAGATTGTCCATGTCACAATGTGTATAACTGCACACATATGTGAGAGCTGGACCGCGGCACAAATTCAAAACATTGGCCCTGTGGGTGTGCATCTCCACAGGTATGGCAATGTAAGATACATGACAACAAGGTTGTTGAACAATATTAGTTTTATTTTTTTAGCATTCTCACACAGGCCGGGGCATTGAGGCGCTGTTACAGTAGTTTTGTCTTAGTTGCGTATTTACAATGCGCTTAAATACCCAGAGGTTTCTAAGCACAGACCCAGGGATCAAACCTGTGTTGCTTCATGTCATCTTGTTTCCAAGGTGAGCACGTTGCCACTGAGCTATCCTCCCAGGACTAGTTAAAAGTTTTTTTTTTTGCTACATTGATTGTTTATTTTTTTTAAATCTGTTTATTGGTACGTAGGGTGAACATCCAGACAACGTTTGGTAAGCCATCAAAGTATCTGATTAACAACAAACTATATCATTGCTACAATAATATGGGTTTATTGGTTGCATGATTATTGAACATTTCAATTTAACCAACAGAGGAAGGCACCACTACCAAAATGGTTTCTCAGCACTCATCTGATCAGTCAGGAAAAAGAGATAGGGACCGTCTTACCATCTAAGGTACCAAAGAAGCGCAAAACAAGAGAGTTTTCAGCCTCTTCCTAAACTGCGTATACCCTAATGTCGCAAGGGGGATTGGTCCAGTACTTAATACCGATGACCGTGCGGGATCTCCCAAAGGCTCTGAATCTGATGGCCAAATGCTAATGCTTCCATGTTCTTTGTACTGGTAAAATCAAAATCAAATATCAAAAAGATTTTGCTTAGATTAATCAAACATACTCATTAGCACCTGCTGCCACTTAAAGCTAAGAAATAACATTTTGCGAAAAGTGAAAATATACCAAAATGTCGCCTCTAGAATTCGGACTGACGAAAATTCAGATTTTATTTTTGTGTACCCCCCTTACACCACATATATAGGTGGGGGCATGGGATATAATACAAGTACGTGGGGATGCAGGGGGTCCCCCCTCACAAAGGGGGTTGAAAAAAAGAAAATAAAAGTCGGCATTTTCGGCCGTCGGACTTCTGGGGGTCACAGTAATCACATAGATCCGAGAAAATTAGAGAACGTTCAGCAAAAGGCAATCTCCCATAGAATATAAAGACTTCCTTTGAGTTAGGCAATAATTCATGGCACGGTGGGCCATACTGGGTGGTAACGGCCGACAGCGCAAGTTAACATTCCTACGCAAAATCTGTCTATTATGTTGAATTTATGTAATCTGAAGTACCTTTACCAGCAGTGCGGTGACGTGCCAATCCCATTCACCCATTAACAGAATCATGCAGTAGAAAGGTTTATTGGCAGCAACCTTTTTCCTACTGAATATTTCATTAATAAAGAAGGAAATGCAGATCAAAGTGCAGGCTATTTCCTCTCTCTGTTTATGCAGCAGTATATCTGTATACATATTTCAGATATAGTGATGTAAACACACAGCGTGCCTGAGATCCCATTTTTAGTAACATGTATGGCAAATAGCATGTTTCAATAACATTGGTCAAGTCTACTGACTGCCTAGTGCAATAACATTGGCCTACATTGTCCCACAAAAGCGGTCCACATGAGACCGAGGGCCTGGCCCTTTGGGCTTTGGCCTGCCTCCCTAGAGGGCCAGTCAGAGCCTGTGCCAACCCCGTGGAAGCCAGGGCTGCAGGTCAGCCACATGGAAACTGCACTGTGTCAAAGACAGTGACTGCAACTGGTATTTGTTCGACGCTCAGTGAAGTGGAGCATTTGCGTGATACAGCTGTGGCCTTCCTATTATACAGATGTTTCCAGTGTTTTCCTGTTGGACAACCATCGTTTTGTATCTCCCCTTAAACTTGGCTCTCTTATAACTGATGTGATTTCAGCTGGTGCGCTTCAGGGCCTATTCCATGATCTCATCTTACTGTTATGGAACAACTTAAAATGCCTCCCTTTCACAGGGTGTGTTTATAGATCAATAGTCATTTCCTACCGCCATGTCCAACCTATCCTTTGCTTGTGTACAGTTCAATAGTCACTTCCAACCTATCCTTTGCTGGTGTACAGTTCAATAGTAATTTCCGACCTTTCCTTTGCTTGTGTACAGTTCAATAGTCACTTCCGACCTATCCTTTGCTTGTGTACAGTTCAATAGTCACTTCCAACCTATCCATTGCTTGTGTACATTTCAATAGTCATTTCCGACCTATCCTTTGCTTGTGTACAGTTCAATAGTCATTTCCAACCTATCCTTTGCTTGTGTACAGTTCAATAGTAATTTCCAACCTATCCTTTGCTTGTGTACAGTTCAATAGTCATTTCTAACCTATCGTTTGCTGGTGTAAAGTTCAATAGTCACTTCCAACCCATCCTTTGCTTGTGTACAGTTCAATAGTTATTTCCCACGTATCCTTTGCATGTCTACAGTTCTATAGTCATTTCCGACCTATCCTTTGCTTGTGTAGAGTTCAATAGTAATTTCCGACCTATCGTTTGCTTGTGTACAGTTCAATAGTAATTTCCGACCTATCCTTTGCTTGTATACAGTTCAATAGTCACTTCTGACCTATCCTTTGCTGGTGTACAGTTCAATAGTCACTTCCAACCTATCATTTGCTGGTGTACAGTTCAATAGTAATTTCCGACCTATCCTTTGCTTGTGAACAGTTCAATAGTAATTTCCGACCTATCCTTTGCTTGTGTACAGTTCAATAGTCACTTCCGACCTATCCTTTGCTTGTATACAGTTCAATAGTAAGTTCCGACCTATCCTTTGCTTGTGTACAGTTCAATAGTCACTTCCTACCTATCCTTTGCTTGTATACAGTTCAATAGTAATTTCCGACCTATCCTTTGCTGGTGTACAGTTCATTAGTAATTTCCGACCTATCCTTTTCTTGTGTACAGTTCAATAGTAATTTCCGACCTATCATTTTCTTGTGTACAGTTCAATAGTAATTTCCGACCTATCCTTTGCTTGTGTACAGTTCAATAGTCATTTCCTACCGCCATGTCCAACCTATCCTTTGCTTGTGTACAGTTCAATAGTCACTTTCAACCTATCCTTTGCTGGTGTACAGTTCAATAGTAATTTCCGACCTATCCTTTGCTTGTGTACAGTTCAATAGTCACTTCCAACCTATCCTTTGCTGGTGTACAGTTCAATAGTAATTTCCGACCTTTCCTTTGCTTGTGTACAGTTCAATAGTCACTTCCGACCTATCCTTTGCTTGTGTACAGTTCAATAGTCACTTCCAACCTATCCATTGCTTGTGTACATTTCAATAGTCATTTCCGACCTATCCTTTGCTTGTGTACAGTTCAATAGTCATTTCCAACCTATCCTTTGCTTGTGTACAGTTCAATAGTAATTTCCAACCTATCCTTTGCTTGTGTACAGTTCAATAGTCATTTCTAACCTATCGTTTGCTGGTGTAAAGTTCAATAGTCACTTCCAACCCATCCTTTGCTTGTGTACAGTTCAATAGTTATTTCCCACGTATCCTTTGCATGTCTACAGTTCTATAGTCATTTCCGACCTATCCTTTGCTTGTGTAGAGTTCAATAGTAATTTCCGACCTATCGTTTGCTTGTGTACAGTTCAATAGTAATTTCCGACCTATCCTTTGCTTGTATACAGTTCAATAGTCACTTCTGACCTATCCTTTGCTGGTGTACAGTTCAATAGTCACTTCCAACCTATCATTTGCTGGTGTACAGTTCAATAGTAATTTCCGACCTATCCTTTGCTTGTGAACAGTTCAATAGTAATTTCCGACCTATCCTTTGCTTGTGTACAGTTCAATAGTCACTTCCGACCTATCCTTTGCTTGTATACAGTTCAATAGTAAGTTCCGACCTATCCTTTGCTTGTGTACAGTTCAATAGTCACTTCCTACCTATCCTTTGCTTGTATACAGTTCAATAGTAATTTCTGACCTATCCTTTGCTGGTGTACAGTTCATTAGTAATTTCCGACCTATCCTTTTCTTGTGTACAGTTCAATAGTAATTTCCGACCTATCATTTTCTTGTGTACAGTTCAATAGTAATTTCCGACCTATCCTTTGCTTGTGTACAGTTCAATAGTCATTTCCTACCGCCATGTCCAACCTATCCTTTGCTTGTGTACAGTTCAATAGTCACTTTCAACCTATCCTTTGCTGGTGTACAGTTCAATAGTAATTTCCGACCTATCCTTTGCTTGTGTACAGTTCAATAGTCACTTCCAACCTATCCTTTGCTGGTGTACAGTTCAATAGTAATTTCCGACCTTTCCTTTGCTTGTGTACAGTTCAATAGTCACTTCCGACCTATCCTTTGCTTGTGTACAGTTCAATAGTCACTTCCAACCTATCCATTGCTTGTGTACATTTCAATAGTCATTTCCGACCTATCCTTTGCTTGTGTACAGTTCAATAGTAATTTCCAACCTATCCTTTGCTTGTGTACAGTTCAATAGTAATTTCCAACCTATCCTTTGCTTGTGTACAGTTCAATAGTCATTTCTAACCTATCGTTTGCTGGTGTACAGTTCAATAGTCACTTCCAACCCATCCTTTGCTTGTGTACAGTTCAATAGTCATTTCCCACGTATCCTTTGCATGTCTACAGTTCTATGGTCATTTCCGACCTATCCTTTGCTTGTGTAGAGTTCAATAGTAATTTCCGACCTATCGTTTGCTTGTGTACAGTTCAATAGTAATTTCCGACCTATCCTTTGCTTGTATACAGTTCAATAGTCACTTCTGACCTATCCTTTGCTGGTGTACAGTTCAATAGTCACTTCCAACCTATCATTTGCTGGTGTACAGTTCAATAGTAATTTCCGACCTATCCTTTGCTTGTGAACAGTTCAATAGTAATTTCCGACCTATCCTTTGCTTGTGTACAGTTCAATAGTCACTTCCGACCTATCCTTTGCTTGTATACAGTTCAATAGTAAGTTCCGACCTATCCTTTGCTTGTGTACAGTTCAATAGTCACTTCCTACCTATCCTTTGCTTGTATACAGTTCAATAGTAATTTCCGACCTATCCTTTGCTGGTGTACAGTTCATTAGTAATTTCCGACCTATCCTTTTCTTGTGTACAGTTCAATAGTAATTTCCGACCTATCATTTTCTTGTGTACAGTTCAATAGTAATTTCCGACCTATCCTTTGCTTGTGTACAGTTCAATAGTCATTTCCTACCGCCATGTCCAACCTATCCTTTGCTTGTGTACAGTTCAATAGTCTCTTCCAACCTATCCTTTGCTGGTGTACAGTTCAATAGTAATTTCTGACCTATCCTTTGCTCGTGTACAGTTCAATAGTAATTTCCGACCTATCCTTTTCTTGTGTACAGTTCAATAGTAATTTCCGACCTATCCTTTGCTTGTGTACAGTTCAATAGTCATTTCCTACCGCCATGTCCAACCTATCCTTTGCTTGTGTACAGTTCAATAGTCTCTTCCAACCTATCCTTTGCTGGTGTACAGTTCAATAGTAATTTCTGACCTATCCTTTGCTTGTGTACAGTTCAATAGTAATTTCCGACCTATCCTTTGCTTGTGTACAGTTCAATAGTCATTTCCTACCGCCATGTCGAACCTATCCTTTGCTTGTGTACAGTTCAATAGTCACTTCCAAACAATCCTTTGCTGGTGTACAGTTCAATAGTAATTTCCGACCTATCCTTTGCTTGTGTACAGTTCAATAGTCACTTCCAACCTATCCTTTGCTTGTGTACAGTTCAATAGTCATTTCTAACCTATCCTTTGCTGGTGTACAGTTCAATAGTCACTTCCAACCCATCCTTTGCTTGTGTACAGTTCAATAGTCATTTCCCACGTATCCTTTGCATGTCTACAGTTCTATAGTAATTTCCGACCTATCCTTTGCTTGTGTAGAGTTCAATAGTAATTTCCGACCTATCCTTTGCTTGTGTACAGTTCAATAGTAATTTCCGACCTATCCTTTGCTTGTATACAGTTCAATAGTCACTTCTGACCTATCCTTTGCTGGTGTACAGTTCAATAGTCACTTTCAACCTAACCTTTGCTTGTGTACAGTTCAATAGTCACTTCCGACCTATCCTTTGCTTGTATACAGTTCAATAGTAATTTCTGACCTATCCTTTGCTTGTGTACAGTTCAATAGTCACTTCCGACCTATCCTTTGCTTGTATACAGTTCAATAGTAATTTCCGACCTATCCTTTGCTTGTGTACAGTTCAATAGTAATTTCCGACCTATCCTTTGCTGGTGTACAGTTCAATAGTAATTTCTGACCTATCCTTTGCTTGTGTACAGTTCAATAGTAATTTCCTACCGCCATGTCCAACCTATCCTTTGCTTGTGAACAGTTCAATTATCACTTCCAACCTATCCTTTGCTGGTGTACAGTTCAATAGTAATTTCCGACCTATCCTTTGCTTGTGTACAGTTCAATAGTCACTTTCAACCTATCCTTTGCTGGTGTACAGTTCAATAGTAATTTCCGACCTATCCTTTGCTTGTGTACAGTTCAATAGTCACTTCCGACCAATCCTTTGCTTGTGTACAGTTCAATAGTAATTTCCGACCTATCCTTTGCTTGTGTACAGTTCAATAGTCACTTTCAACCTATCCTTTGCTGGTGTACAGTTCAATAGTAATTTCCGACCTATCCTTTGCTTGTGTACAGTTCAATAGTCACTTCCGACCAATCCTTTGCTTGTGTACAGTTCAATAGTAATTTCCGACCTATCCTTTGCTTGTATACAGTTCAATAGTCACTTCTGACCTATCCTATGCTTGTGCACAGTTCAATAGTCATTTCCAACCTTTCATTTGCTTGCATCTCTAGGAGCAATGTTATAGGAAAACATCTATACTGAATCATTTTAATCTTTGGAGGTCTTATACGACTGAGCTGCGTTCTCCCCACCACTCCCAAGCGGCCCCTGTGCAGGTGGCCGATGATGTGTGATAGGGCCCTTGTCTTCTTCTGTTGCTGGATCTCGTGCTATCCTCTGCCCATCGAAACTTGGGTTGATCTTTTCTACAATATTGTATCCACCAAGTGGATGAGGTATGTACATCCCTGGAGTGATTTAGGCCCTTTCCCCTGGTAGATTCCAATCTGCCCATTTGAAACTCTCCTCATTCAATGAATTTCAATTTTATGAATATTGTAATTTCTTACTTTCTCATGACATAAAACATGCTTGTACATGAAGGTTTTGGCTAGTTATTTAGTCTAGTATGGTAGACATTGTCTAAACTGTTATGTCCAAAAATATGCTTATTGTAATATTATTTTCTGCGTGTCCTTTCCCCGTAGTGCATTTTACTTTTGTGAATGTATTTTAGGTGTTTTAGATTGATCTTTGAATATTGAGCAAAATGATATCACCTTGTTGGAATCACCACTCAAGCCACACACCTAGCACAGTGCAAGCACCAAACTGTCAGTGGTCGAAGTGGGTGGGAGCGGTGCTCCTCTACTTTTTTTTTTATTACGTTTTATGGTTCCTATACTTTTATTTTAAAAAGAAACCATTCCGGAATAGTTTTGTTTTAAAATAAAAGTGTAGGAAGAAGTTGACACTTGCACTTTCAGTGCACTGAACTGAACGTTCCCTTAAACAGCAGGCACATGTTTTTGGGGTTGTGTATTGTGCGTGAGGGGGTGTGGCGATGGGGTTTGTAGAGCGTGGGTGCAGGCCAGCAGGGAACATAGTTCCACTACTTCTTTTCATACACTTCCACGGCATACTGTGTACTGCACAGATAAACAAGCACAACTTTCACCCAGAGGGTAAGGTTCACACATGGTCCACTGACCTTTGCACTAGAATGTGCGCGATCAGATGTTAAGCTCCCACTGCAATGCAAGGACCGCATATGGTGCCCAGGAAAAATGAAGCAACCCATATAAGGGGCCTGACCCACAAAGTCTGAAGCTGTGGGACATCTGGAGATGCCTGGGGCCTCTATGAGATGCTCACGCGCAAATGTGATTCACAAAGATTTGCTCAAGGGAATCCCAAGGCAATCTCCAGCCTTTACCAGGTTTGCTCCAGTTTTGCACACCCTGAATCCGTTCTAAGGTGGAAGGTGCAATTATGAGCTTCTCCTAGGCATCTCCTCATTGGCTACAGCAAAAATCAGTGGCAATCAGGTACAAGGTGTCTGTACAGCACTGGCTGTACCTGCAGTAAACTGCACTGCCAAGGACCAAGCAGAACAGCACATGCAAAAGCCTATCAGCCCGAAGAATGACCGGAAGTGAGGTTACATAGTAAACAATGTCAACCTTGAAAACAGAGGTTCAGAAGCAGTGGAGGGAAATGAAATAACATCATCAAGTGAAGCACATTGGGGTAAACAGGCGGCCAAAACACACAAAGAAACAGCGCAGCCTTGCAACTTCTAAGAGCAAAGTGCAGTACATTCGCAATGCGGATACCTATATTGATGGAAGATGTCTGGGTTCACAATCAGAGATCAGTTCATCCATTGTAAGACTGTGGACATGGTCACCACATTTAAATGTAAGGTGTCACATGCCTATTGGCTCACTGTCTCTCCCAGCACTCCCATGCTGCCAACACGGTGCTCATACACGCCAACCCTGGGGCTCCCAGACAAATCCTGGTGACTAGGTTTGTTAGCCGAGTTGGGTCCAGTCATGCAAGCTAAGACTACATTTCCCGGAATTAACCATTGAAAGGCACGAATAGCTCAGAGGCGGGGGCATCATGTCGCGGTGGCGTGGGAATAGGGAATAGGGAATAGGGAAGAGGAAGAATGGCTGATTGGCCATTATTGGCAAGGTTTGTGCATGCCCGGTAATCGGAATTGCATGGCAGTGCCATTCTTCATTTAATCTTTTCCCGGTCAGATGGTTGTCTTTGATGGCTATAGAGGTTGGGGAGAGGTGGGGGACGTTTTCGCATCCATCATTACTTTTTGCGGAATGGGGTGTTTTATTGTACCTCTTCTAACTGCAAACCGTGCTACTTGAGACGTAGAAAAGTCATAAATGACCTAAATGTGCCACCAGGTGGCGCAGCAGCCTAAGAAATATAGTAACAAAGGATTTATAGTGTTTGTCCTGTGCTTTACTCTCCGAAATAATTGTTTATTATCCATAATAACGTACCCCCGAAAGTACACAATAAATGGGGTAAATTACCCCCAATTGTACTTCATAAGAATACTACAAGAACACTTTTCCATGTTTAATATTAATAACAAATAAATTAGTTGTTTTTCTATATCAATTTGTAAAGTAGAGAAGGGACAGTCAGTGGTGACTGCCAGCAGCGTGGCAGCAGCAGCGACGGTGGTTCCACTGCCAGCTCTGCCCAGGAAGCGAAGGTGATGGCGGCACCTCTATGGCACAGCACATTACTCCTGCCAGCCAATGATGAAAGAGCTCATCCAAGTGAGTGCCCTTTCCTGGGGATCCACCCACTCTCCAAGTGCTGCTATAATATCTTTGAACAAATGAAGAACAAAAAGTATGCAAAATACAAACAATAGTTATGAGAACTAGTGTTGGGTACAAAGAGACAAATGCTTGGAAATGAGCACGTAAAAGAGAGCCTTAACTCCAAGTGACAGAGGATTTCTGTGTCATACGCAACACCAGCCTGCTGACTAGAAAGCACTTCAAGCAGGAGGCTAGGCCACAGACCTGGGACCAACCTGCACCACTGACATGCAACCCGTCGTCACCACCGACACGGGACTCGCCTGCACCCAATAAGCTACCCGCCTGCACCAGCAACATGGAATCGCCTGCCCCACCTACATGCGACCCGTCATCACCACAGACATGGGAGCCGCCTGCCCTACCAACATTGGACCCTCTTGCACCCCCAACATGGGCCTTCCTGCACCACCAACATGGCACCCGCCTGCCCCAAAGACATGGGACCCGCGTGCCCCACCAACATGGCACCCGCCTGCCCCACAGACATGGGACCCGCCTGCCCCACCAACATGGGACCTGCCTGCACCACTGACATGGGACCCACCTGCATCACCGAAATGAGACTCGCCTGTACCCCCGATATGGGACCCACCTGCAACAGTGTCATGGGACCCGCCTGCACCACCAACATGGGACCTGCCTGCACCACTGACATGGGACCCACCTGCATCACCCAAATGAGACCCGCCTCCCCCCCCCCCGATATGGGACCCACCTGCAACAGTGACATGTGACCCACCTGCAACAGTGACATGGGACCCACCTGCACCAGTGACATCAGACCCACCTACATCACCAACATGGGACCTGCCTGCACCACAGACATGAGACCTGCCTGCACCACTGGCGTGGAACCCATCTGCCCCACCGACATTGGACCCGCCTGCATCACCAACATGGAACCCGTCTGCACCTTTGACAAGGAGGGCCTTGAAGCAGAAGGTTAGGTCACGAATAAAGCACTCACCACAGAGCAAGGACACGCCTGCACCACTGGCATGGGACCCGCGTGCACCACCAACATGGAACCCACCTGCAACACTGCCTTGTGACCCACCTGCTCCACTGACATGGGACCCACCTGCACCAACGTGGGAGCTGCCTGCACCACCGACATGGGATTCACTTGCCCCACTGACATGGCACCCACCTGCACCACCAACATTGCACTGCCTGCACCTCCCACATGGGATGCGCCTTCATCAGCGGGTACTTTATTCTTTATAATGCATGGGCACACACTGTGCACCCCTTTAATACCTCTAAGAGGTTGATGCATAGAATCCATGCTGAATCAGATTTTAAAAAATCAGATTAAAAAGAAAGCCCTAGTGGCCAGCTTGTAACGCGTTGCACACAAGCAGTTTAAGAAGTTTAATGAACAGCATCTAAAAACAGTGCTGTGGTTTACTACAAGTGATAGCACCTGCGCGATCTCAATGTCACCTGGCCTAGTAAGAACGGTGTCTCTGTTCCCCTCCCTTGCCTCGTTGCGCCTTGAAACGCTTGTGTACAGGCGCATTATAAATGCCACATCATATCATATGTGGTAACATGCAGATGGAGTCTTGCTGTGTTAAACTCAGGCAGTGCAAGCCACCCTCATGCTACCATACACTGTTACTTGTCAGTTCATGTGTGTAAAGTGTCACAGGAAGCTATTG
Organism: Ambystoma mexicanum; assembly: GCF_040938575.1. Taxonomy (NCBI): domain Eukaryota; kingdom Metazoa; phylum Chordata; class Amphibia; order Caudata; family Ambystomatidae; genus Ambystoma; species Ambystoma mexicanum. Next base: position 1,110,934,426 of record NC_090936.1, on the reverse strand, counting down.
GAGCCGAAAGGCATCTCTAAAGCCAGTCGTGGCTCTAATTGATTCTTGGTGGCCCTCTCCAGGCCCAAGGAGCAGGGCCTGTTATGCAGAAATGTCCCTATAATAATTGATTACAGCAGCTTTGTGAGATCATATTCTCATTACAGGTCAATAGTGATGTCACAACTAGACCTCATAAATGATAATACATTGCAATGTGCAATACCCATACAAAAGCCTGTGTACACTTTTCTCATCACAACCAGACTGCAACGAGAACATGAGGCACAGGCGTGTATTTGGGTATTGCACGTTGCAATGTAGCATCTCATCACGGGTGGCACACGCACATTGCATTCTCACCCAGGTAATGTTTTGTTTCTTGATGACCTACGATGTATGTCGCGGTTGGCCCCCACCCCTTTCACATGGCACCGTTCCCTTCAAGTGATATGATATGATAAGATATGATGGGTTATTTATAACGCGCTTAATACCCAGAGGTTTCTAAGCGCGGACCCGAGGATCGAACCTGTGGTGCTCCCCGTTGTCTTGTTTCCAAGGCGAGCACGTTGCCCCTGAGCTATCCTCCCGAGACGCCAGAAGTGCATGCTCCTGCCCTCGCCCTACATGATAATGCAAGAAAAGTTCACCCTAAAATGTGCTGGTGGAGTTTACCTGGGTAAGCAATAACAGGCTGGGGAGATTGGATCACCCTGCTTAACGTTAGGATAATCATTCGCCTTCCAAATAAGTCGCCGGGAGCTGACGCGACATAAATATCGCTTTAATAGGATTCGTAAGAATCGGGGCATCCACGTGGACCCAATCAGAACCTAGGGCTGTGCTTTTATGATTGATAATCATTTCAGCAACCCTTCTTATACATGCTTGCCCCCCTAATTCTACCAGGGGGGAAATGGTGCAACAATAATGCTTGCGCCCCGCTGCTACTCCCTTTTTTTGATACAGCGTCTACAAGTGACCAAGCAATAACTCCTTAGTAATAGACACTTGGACATTAATATCACTGCACCCCTTTTCAAAATGGGTCATTGTGGCCCAAAACAGCCCGTTCATTTTTGTGCCTACTGCAAGTTTCCTTTAACCTGGGTATTTGTCCATCTTTGTATCATCATACATCATACTTGCTCATTCTTCTTTGCCCCTTTCCTCTCCCACCCAGTAAGGTGCAGAATGAGACATATCTTCTTTGGGCGTAAAAAGGCAGCAGATTTATTTTCACAACATAATAAATTCAAAACACTGCACACAATTTTGTGAAAATAGTTCCGAAGGTGCGGCGACTGCTCTGTGTCCAAAATGTGCTTCCCCCTTTTCCCAACAAAGTCCACAGTAAGCACAACTCCTCCAACCCGTCGTGCCTGAGCCCCGCCTGCCCTTGCAGGTGTACCTGGGCTGGGAGAGTGCCTTTTTCTGGGGGAAGCTGAGCCCTCCTTGCTACCACCAGATGCCCCCACCGCTTAGGCCCCCAAGAGGCGCTGGTCCAGAGAAGAACGAAGACCCTTACGGCTTTCCCATGGCTCATTTGGAGTCTGTCTCTTGTCACTGGTCGCCAAAACACTGCCACACCAAAGGTGGGTTTCCGCCCACCGCAGCTCCCCCTCTTCCTACATTTATAATTCTAGTGGCTTCGTGCACAACTCCAGTAAAACCTCCATGCCCAATGCTGACAAATGCACTCAGTCCTTGGCATAGTCTACCTAGGACTACCAATTGATCAGGTCGTGCCTGATATGGAGAAAAGCTCAGCCCCTGCCACATTCTCCTATTGCCCCATTCCGTTTCCTCCTTTACTTTTCCACTGCTGCATGGCTTTCAGCGCCCTTCCATTCTTGCCTTTGAATGAACCCGGCCACTGGATCTTGGTTTTCCCCAACTGTGAGGTCAACCTGTTTGCCATACTTCACCCTCAATACGTTCCTATCCGCTTTTTATTGGCCAAAACTCCCCAACCAACGTATCCTTGCTCTGCCTGCCCTTGCAGGAGTTACCATGCTGGGGGGTGCACTGTTCCTGACGGGTGAAGTTGAGTTTTACTCCTTTGTTATAATTTCAAAAAACAACTTTGCCTTCCTTCCCCCTTACATCACTCCTCTCCATTTTTTATCGGGCTAAACTCGCCCCCCACAAGAATCTTCGGTCTACCGGCCCTTGCTGTAGATCTTGTACTGGCGGAGCGCCATTTCCGACGGGGGAAGCTGACCTTTTAATTCCTTTAGTAAAGCCCCCCTTGCCATTGGGCTTTCAAAGGGAGGCTCCCCTCTTCCATTTTTATTTGTCATGTAGGCCCAATCTCCCCGTCCCTCATCCTCTGCAGATTGCGTGCCCTTGCAGGAGGTTTACCGGGCTGGAGGAGTGGAGTTCATGACCGGGAAGAGCGGGCCATCCGTTTTTTTTAAATAGACCCCCTTCCTCTCTTCTATTCCTTATGTAGGCCAAAGCTCCCCAGCCATAGTCCCGGCAGACTGCCTACCCGCAGACGATCCCAGGCTGGGGGAGTGCCATTCGAGACCCACACAATCTGAGCTTGTCATTGTTTCATTTAGGCCTGCTTCGTCCTTCTTTCTGGCACTTAAGTAGCGTCCTACTAAAACCTATACAGCTACCTACCAGATGCACCCCACCACTGCTACTTGTTTATCGACCCCGGAAGGATGAAAGGCTGAGTTGGCCTTGCCGACCTGTTAATCTACAGCCACGCTCCCAATGCTATCAATGAACCCAATGCATTGCTTAACACCTCATTTTAGAGAACGATGCCTTTCCCAATTTACCTTATAGCTTTGGTAATGCCTGACACATGGCCCCCCATCATGAATTCAGAAATCTCGCGATCCCATGGGTCAGCAGCACGTTCAAAGAATCCTGTTTGTCTTTAGTTGAAAGTCGGTACGATGCTACCTAACCCACACAGCCTGATGACATAATTTCTACTCCTGTTCCTTTGCTCCCAACTCACCCCCATCGATTGAAACTGATTCAACCTTTTGTTTTATACCCATGACGTTATATTGTTCCAATTTAACCGGCCCCAGCACACAATCAATAGTAAATTGAGTAATTTCCTCATTAAATTGAAATCTGACCCTCGTGAGCGTTAACTTTTCCCAGAGTCCTGCGTGCTACAACGCCCCTCCAATTCCGTACTGTTAGTGTGAACTGGCGTACTTCACCCAAATGTACACCCCAACACCTTGCCTGATCAGTGAAGCACTTACACAATAATATCCTCAAACTCTGTTTTAATCTCCTACTGATCGCTTCCGTCCCCGTAAGAAACAGCTGACCCCTAGCGGCGTACGATGTTGCACAGCTGCCTCCTAACAGTGTCCCATGTCTAAACTGGGGTCTACAGCAAGTGCATCCCCTGTGAGTTACTTGAAGGAAGCCCCTAAAAATCTGTGGAAATTCAGTCTTTATATATTTGCAACGAACACTCCGGCCTCTGAACGTTGCTAATTTTTACCCAAAGCGTGTGAGATGAAAGGCTGAGTTTGTCCCAACCCTTTAACGTAAAACACATTTCCCAGGGTATTCTAAATGCGGTATAACTGCTGATCAAAGCTCCTTAGTCCTCATTTACCAATCTTTTCAAGGCATACCTTTTCTTGTTACAGTGAATTAGCAATACCTAGCATACGTACCCTCATCGACCCTTCATGGTGACACAGCTATGAGCAACTACCCCATTACTTCCCCAACCTTAAATACCTTCCTTTAACAATTCATAAAGTAACACACCCATTTCAAGCGAATGCCTTATGTAACATCCCTAATGCCTGCATCTGCATCCCAGCGCATCTTCGCAGCCATTTCCCAAAGGCATTCCTGTCGTACATATCTGCCAATCCCAAGATTGGAGCACCCTACCCTTCGTCTACCACTCTGTTTGTGGCAAGAAGTTAAGGGGACCACAGCTCTTCTTTCAGCAAGGGGAAACAAAGGAGTGGTGCCAAACCCAAAGAAAAGGCTAAACGTAAATTAATTAAAACCCATTTGCTCACACCGGTTCTCCTCCATCTTCGTAAAGACCCAGCTGCCATCTAGCAGCAGGCCACGTTGAAAACCGGGTCTGCCGCCCTGTGACCTTCAGGGGCATCACGCTGCCACAACAGAAAAGTGCGGGTTAATAACCCAGGAGCCCGCTTAAACCTTCCATAACCTAACCCTAGCATGAGTATCAAGCCTCACTTCCAGAATGCTAGTGCGATCCTTTGTCGCCCTCTCCATCACGGGCCCAGGATCTGAACCCGTGTTGCTCTGTGTGGTCTTGCTTCTAAGGTGGGAGCATTGCCATTGTGAAAGGAATATGGCAACCCCATTCCGATATCCCTTGTCCCCAAGCTTCGCCCCAAGCTATTGAATTCACCACCATCTAAAATACATTTCAGTTGTGCTTCCTAAACTCCTATGCGGCTGTGACTTGTAAAGTACCCTTGGCTTTTCTTCCCCTGTGCACACACTCTCCTCACCTGAGTCTTCCGAGTCGATGGTCTCTTGAAGGCCTCGACGTGCCAGGTCGTCTCTCTCCTTTTTAAGGTGCGTGTGCTTGTCACGGAGTGAAGCCACAGTGACCGCTGGGTAAGAAACAGCGGCACCGGGACCTTCCTTCCGGAATCAAGCCAGAAATGCAGGGAAAAACCCGTAAGGGAAACAAAAACCTTGATCAGAGGTGCCAAGACTCTTGACAGGTGGCCGGTGGTTCAATAGGTGGCAAAGCAATAGGGGATCTCCAACACTGAGGTAGTAGCCCTCAATACGTCCAAGTCCAATGGTAACACCAGGCTGTACGAGCTGACGGAGAAGGCAGCAACAGGAGGATGCGGAAGTAGCAAACTCTTCCGAAAGGGTCTTCAGGGAAGCACAGAAGTATGTCCACAAACTGCCTGGCCCAGTAGAACGAGGAAAATGAAGGTAAGTGGAAGAGAGCGAGAGAATATGAGTGAAGGAGCAAGAGAGAGAATGGAGAGAGAGAGGGAGATAGAGCGAGAGAGAGAGAGAGAGAGAGAGAGAGAGAGAGAGACCGCTGGAGGAAAAAAGGCACAGCAAACGCCGCTCAGGTAAGCGGCGGAGAAAATGAATAGACGAAAAGAGCCGTGTTCTGAGGACGGGAACACCCAAAAGTGAACACGAAGAAAAACTCCTCTGGAAATCCAAGGCGGGGAGTAGAGGACTAGCGAGGGACACAAAGTCGAGAGATAAACAAAACAGTGGGGGTTGCAACGCAACGTCCTGCCGGGAGGCGGGGTCTTAAATACTCCCGGCAGCGTTGCGTACCGTGCTTGGAGCAGGCGGCAGTGAACACAGAGAAGGGACTAAAGCACCCTTCCTCTGTGGCTCCTCAAACTCCAACGCGGAAGTAATCGCCAGTCACGGCGATGTGCGTGACTGCGAATGACAGTATGCCCCCCCCTAGAGTGGAACCAACCAGGCTTACCCGGGTGCAGGCGAGGGAACCTGGCCAACAGCTGAGGGGCATGTACTTGAGAAGCCGGCTCCCAGGAATCCTCCGATTCCGGGTAACCCTTCCATGACAGGAGGTATTCCAACCGACCATGAAGAAACCTAGAATCAGGGACGGCGGAAACCTCGTATTCCTCTTGGACTATTGCAGTGACAGGAAGATCCCGGTTGAGAGACGGGAATGTGGATCTGGATAGTAAGGTTTAAGAAGAGAGGCATGAAAGAAAGGGTGTATTCGTCTAAGAGATGGAGAGAGTTGTAGACGGAAGGCAACAGGATTGACCTTGGTGAGAATGGGGAAAGGGCCCAAGAAACGTGGAGACAGTTTAGAAGGTCTTGTCCATCTGGGAAGGAATCTGGTGGACAACCACACCTTGTCTCCAGGTTTCCATGAAGGTGCTTCTCTACGATGCTTGTCAGCTTCATCCTTGTTCCGCCGTCTGCTATTCTCCAAACTTAGCAACGCGTTGTTCCTGGCCTCCCGAATATTCCTTAACACCTCTTCGGCAGTTGGAGAGTTGGAAAAACTGGGCACCTTGGGCATTAGGTATCGTGGGTGAACTCCGTAGGTACAAAAAAAGGGGAAAAACCTGTGGCAGTGTGCCTGGAATTGTTGTAAACAAATTCCGCAGTAGGGAGTAGAGAGACCCAATTCTCTTGATGCTGAGATATGAAGCATCGTAAGTATTGCTCCAGAGTCGCGTTAAGTCGTTCCGTTTGGCCATTAGTTTGCGGGGGGAAGCCAGAGGAAAGAGCCTTTTCTATTCCCAATCGAGTACATAAAGCTGTCCAGAATTTAGAAATGTACTGACTTCCTCGATCAGATATGATCTTGTCGGGGAGGCCATGAAGTTTGAAAACATCTCGAGCAAATGTCTCTGCCATCTTAGTGGCAGAAGGGAGTCCCGGAAGAGGAGAGAAATGAGCTAATTTGGATAGAGTGTCCACCGTGACCATGATACATGTGCATGACTCGGATTCAGGAAGCTCCACTATGAAGTCCGTGGAGATGAGTCCCCACGGGCGAGTCGGCATCTCTGCTTGGGTGAGAAGCCCTAGGGGCTTACCAGAGGCATATTTGACTCTGGCACAAGTCGGGCAGGTCTTCGCATAATTTAACACTTCTCTCCTGATGTTGGGCCAAAGAAACGACCTCGAGATAAGTTCCAACGTGCCGTCTCCACTTCTGTGTCCGCCTAGGCGTGAGTCATGACACCATTTTAGGACTTTCCGGCGTAGCGGCCCTTCAGGGATATACCACCTTTTCTTGTAGAAGACCCAACCGTCCTTGATTTGGAAGGGGGAGTCAGAGGAAAAAGAGATATGCGGTGCCTCTTGTGCTACAGCAGCCTTGACTTCCTGAAGGAAAGAACCCACCATGGCTAGGATCTGATTTCTGTGAAACAATGGTTCAGTCTTGACCACTACTGATTCCGAGTGAGAGTCCTTGCGAGACAAAGCGTCAGCTAGACGATTGAGTGACCCAGGGATGTACGTGATCTGAAAGTTGTACTGAGAAAATAGGTAGGCCCATCTAGCCTGCCTGGAGTTCGAACATTCCATGTCCTGTAAGGCCTTCAGATTCTTGTGGTCGGTGCGAATGAGGAACCGATGACGGGCACCCATGAGAAGGTGCCTCCATTCCTCACAAGCCAACTTCATTGCCAATAATTCTTTCTCCAGAACAGAGAAGTTGAGTTGGCTGGGAGAAAGAGTCTTAGAGAGATAGGCGACAGGATGTTCCACCTCCTTGATAGTCTGAAGTAAGACAGCCCCAACCGCTATAGCGGAGGCGTCTGTTTCCAGAATAAAAGGAAGTGTTTGGTCGGGATGTTGCAGAATCGGGGCGGAACAGAAGAGGGTTTTCAAGTGACAGAAACTTTCTTCCGCCTCAATGGACCAAGAGAAAGGATAGGCCGTTTTCTTCAGGAGACGAGTGATGGGAAACACCACCTCCGAAAAGTTGGGAATGAATCTCTGGTAGTAATTTGAAAGACCCAAGAACCTCTGGACTTCCCGGACGGATGTCGGGGTTAGCCAGTCGAGAATGAATTGCACCTTGTCGGGATCCATAGTGATCCCTCCTTCTGACAATACATAGCCCAGATAGTGTACTGAAGATACGGCGAATCTGCACTTCTCCTCCTTGACCATTAGATTGTTTTCCTTGAGCCGCTCCAGAACTTGTCGTACTTGTTCGATGTGCTCTGTCATGTTAGGGGAATACACCAAGATATCATCCAAATAGATGATGACAGAGATGGAGAGCATGTCGGAGAACATTCGGTCCATGAACCTCTGAAATATCGCTGGGCCGTTCACCAAACCGAACGGCATTACCTTGTATTTAAATAAGCCCAGGGGAGTACGAAACGCGGTTTTCCACTCATCGCCCTTGGCAACCCGCAACAGATGGTATTCGTTGCGAAGATCCAGTTTAGTAAAGACTCGAGCACCTTGCACAGCCTCAATAATGTCCGTGATAAGGGGCATAGGATACCGGTCACGGACTGTCACCTTATTTAGGCCCCTGTAGTCAATGCAGGGTCTAAGGTCGGCGGAATCTCTCTTCTTAATGAAAAACAAAGGGGCTCCTGCTGGAGACTTTGAAGGTTGGATGAGACCATTCTCCATGTTGGTATTTAAGTATCTCCGAAGAACCTGTCTCTCGGTCTGGGTGAGAGCAAACATCCGTCCGAAAGGTACCAAGGCATTGGGTTCCAGATCGATGGTACAGTCCTCTGGCCGATGAGGTGGAAGTCTGGCATGGAGGCATTCCTGAAAAACTTCAGAAAACCCAGAGCAGAAGTTGGGTAAAGCATGGACACCCACATGGCTGTTGGAAAACACTTTGACTGGCTGCAGATCAGCTCGACCTTCCAGTGAAAAACAGTTGGATGCGCAATATGGGGAACTGAAGCTTATCTGATTCTCGGTTCAGTTAATCAAAGGATTGTGTCGACGGAGCCATGTGATGCCCAAGATGATCGGGAAATGGGCGGCCCTGATTATATCAAAGCACAAAACTTCCTTATGTTGGTTGACAGTCAAGGATAGATCCTCAGTGGTATGGGTGATGGGACCTGAAGACAAAGGCGAACCGTCCACACCTTCCACCTTCTGACCTTCTGCGCGTGGGATCCTCCGGAGACCCACCCTGGCTGCCCACAGGGTGTCAACAAAGTTCCCTGCTGCGCCACAGTCCAATAGAGCCAGTGTTTCCACCTGATGGTTTCCGAGGTTGAGTTGTACGGGAATCACCATCAGTCTGGAGTCCTCTTTGGATTCAGGTGAGGTCACTGACAGAGAGACATAGGGACGATGAAGATTTCCTGAAGACTCCCGGTCACTTGTCCCTACTGACGCTGAGGGTAGTCGTTTCCCGACCTCTTGTTTGGCAGTTCCGTACAGTCTTTGAGGATATGTTGATCTGATCTGCAGTAGGCACATAGTCCCTTCTCTCTTCTGCAACGTCTTTCTGCTGCGGACAAAGGTGCCCTGGTAGAACCAATCTGCAATGGTTCTTCGGATTAAATGTTAGTAGAGCGACCAGGGAGAACGTGTGCAGAGGTGTCTGGGGTATAGCCAGGGTTTCTTTGCTTGCGACGTTCAGCCCTTCTCTCTTGTAGTCGGTATTTAATATGAAGGGCAGCAGAAAGCAGATCTGAGAAAGTAGGAGAATGAGGGGATCTGGCCAACTCGTCTTTAATTTCATCCTTCAGTCCTCTTCTGAAAATGGCATACTGCGCTGTTTCGGGCCATCCTGTTTCGGCTGCTAATGTCTTGAAAGAGGAGATGTATGACAAAACATCTAGCGAGCCTTGTCTGACATCCAACAGGTCTTCGCAGGCTGTAAAAGAGAGCTCTGGTTGCTGGAAGGTCTGTTTGAGAAGATTCTGAAATCCGGAAAAATCCTGCAGAATGATGTTTCCGCTAGTCACCAATGGTGTGGCCCAGGACAGAGCATTTCCTGTCATATTAGATATTAGGAAAGCCACTCGGGCCTGGTCTGTAGCAAAGGTATGGGGTCTGAATGTGAAATACACCAAGCATGCTTCTAGAAACTCTTTCACCTTCTTGGGGGAGCCATCGAATTTCCCAGAGGACAGTGCCATGGGTGGCAATTCCGAGGGAGTCGGTTCCCTAGCCGTTACCATCTGTTTGAGCAGAGCGTTCTCGGTCTTGACTCCTTGTAGCTCCTGGGACATGGCCTGGAAAGCCTTCCATAGCTCTTGGACCTGTTCCTCAGCTGACATCTTAACACTCTTTGGCGTTGCAATCTGTGACTTGTAAAGTACCCTTGGCTTTTCTTCCCCTGTGCACACACTCTCCTCACCTGAGTCTTCCGAGTCGATGGTCTCTTGAAGGCCTCGACGTGCCAGGTAGTCTCTCTCCTTTTTAAGGTGCGTGTGCTTGTCACGGAGTGAAGCCACAGTGACCGCTGGGTAAGAAACAGCGGCACAGGGACCTTCCTTCCGGAATCAAGGCAGAAATGCAGGGAATAAAAAACCCTGATCAGAGGTGCCAAGACTCTTGACAGGTGGCCGGTGGTTCAATAGGTCGTAAAGCAATAGGGGATCTCCAACACTGAGGTAGTAGCCCTCAATACGTCCAAGTCCAATGGTAACACCAGGCTGTACGAGCTGACGGAGAAGGCAGCAACAGGAGGCTGCGTAAGTAGCAAACTCTTCCGAAAGGGTCTTCAGGGAAGCACAGAAGTATGTCCACAAACTGCCTGGCCCAGTAGAACGAGGAAAATGAAGGTAAGTGGAAGAGAGCGAGAGAATATGAGTGAAGGAGCAAGAGGGAGAAGGAGAGAGAGAGAGAGAGAGAGAGAGAGAGCGAGAGAGAGAGAGAGAGAGAGAGAGAGAGAGAGACCGCTGGAGGAAAAAAGGCACAGCAAACACCGCTCAGGTAAGCGGCGGAGAAAATGAATAGACGAAAAGAGCCGTGTTCCGAGGACGGGAACACCCAAAAGTGAACACGAAGAAAAACTCCTCTGGAAATCCAAGGCGGGGAGTAGAGGACTAGCGAGGGACCCAAAGTCGAGAGATAAACAAAACAGTGGGGGTTGCAACGCAACGTCCTGCCGGGAGGCAGGGTCTTAAATACTCCCGGCAGCATTGCGTACCGTGCTTGGAGCAGGCGGCAGTGAACATAGAGAAGGGACTAAAGCACCCTTCCTCTGTGGCTCCTCAAACTCCAACGCAGAAGTAATCGCCAGTCACGGCGATGTGCGTGACTGCGAATGACAGCGGCGTACATCCCCCGTGTATACATGCAATTACACAATCACATTGTGTTTTTCTCCTAAAGCGGCCTCTCTGTAACCCACTCCGTTACCTAAATAACACTGCCAGTCTCCCATACCAAGGGGTCGCATCTCCGTTTCCATTACTGAACTAGCGAGGTTAAGGAACCTCCATCATTGTTGGCAATGGATATTATTAGCCATGCATTATTGCCGATATGCTATGCTATCCCCAGATGCGGCATCTCATAAGTATACCAAAACTACCTGCCCCATAATGTGACTACAAAATTGCCCCATATCGAGTTCCCCTGCAACCATCCCGTCCAGGGAATAAAAAAACACCTGGTAAAATAAATGAATACCTTGATCAGCGTCTGGCTATCTGCGAAATGTGACCTCTAATCCCAAATAAATATACCTGTTCTGGACCAAAGCCTCAATCTGTGCCCACATTGTTGTGTCGGCGAGGCCATGACAGGCATGCTCTCCATTCCGAATGTCCACTCATTTGTATTGCACAACGACAACCAAATGGACCCAGACCCGAGGCTGCCAAATGCCACCTGGAAATAGGAAGGCCAGACCACCCGAGCCGTTCGTGCTAACCGTGCACAATCTAGGTGCCCAGTGACTTAGTGCCACATGTTAATCTGTGGTAAGCATCCTTACACGGTCCGTTTACACATACCCATCCATGATAATCAATTGCAATACTGTAAATAAGCCTGTCGCGCCCCTTTCTACCTGCCTTGCCCGGTGCGTTGACCCACCATCATCACGTGAAAAACCCACCAAACCCACCAAATAACAGCTTAAGTCATTACGTGGTGGAACCGTACTGCAGTCCATTTGAAAATTACGTTCCAAGAATACAAACTCCAGTCAATAGTTAGCGCCCCTACATAGGCGGGACTACTGAACCCAGCATGCAACCGTGTGCTGTAAGTGACTTCAATCCCGTAATCCAACTAAGACAATGCCTAGACTGGAATGCCCGATGGAAACCCTTATTAATATATTTTTATGTCAAATTCTTTGAATCTGGATGATAAACCCTTATATAACGCCTCTCTTTGAATCCCCCTGACTTCACTGAGCCAAGAAGTAAGTTTGTTCTGCAAATTAAAAGATTTATTTGAGGAATAAAACAATATATATATTACACTTTTATGAATAAATTAATATTTGATAGCACACTTATGAATATAACAGTGATCAGCAATGGATAATATTACAATAGCACAATTCTTTAATCACTTAGGAGATGGTATAGAAAGAATAAGGTAGCAGAGAATGCTTTGTATGGTTTCAAGGAAATGCAAGATGGGAAAGAATGCAACACAGAAATAAACTTGATATGAATTCAATCAGAAGATAATATAATCACATTTTTCCCTGTGACTACTCACTCCCCCCTATGCAATATGGAGAGATGGAAAGGAGGGCACACAGGTTTCCAGAATACAATCAAATGCAGTTCAGTTCCAGTTCCCCCCAGCATGCTTAGAGAAAACTGGTATGATTTTAAACAGGCAAAATACTTTTAAATGTGATTGCAATGAAGTGAAAAATATGCTAAAAATGATTTTAATTATTCGCTAAAGGAGATTCAGGGTAGGTGATAGCTACTTTGAATTAGTTCAGGTCAATGATTCATGAATGATGATCAGGTTGAAAACGAATTTCAGCAGTGGAAAGCAAGAAACAGCGATTTTTAACATGTGGTGAAATGGAGCTAATTTTCAATTCGCGGCACTTTTTCCTCATGCGTAATAACTATAAGTTTGGAATGTCGTTTTGGGGTTGTTCGAAAGCTGAGGAACTTAGCTTTAAAATGACAGTTAAATCTCACTTCTAGGACGTGCGGTTCAAAATATACTGACGTTTTTGTGGAGGTAGATTTCAGAATGACAGATGGCGCTTTTACAGATTTGAAATCACAGACTGGACACACTATTTCTCTGCAGTTCTGGTCAGGTTGAAATGGTTTAAATAACATTATTTTAAACTAAGAGATTGGTTCTGTACAGTTCTTAGACTGGATACTCACTCCTAGGTTTGGACTGGAAGGGAACTGGGCGTCATCACCAATCTGTTCAGGTTTGGACTTCACTCGCCACCGGACGGTCCCAGGCACTCTAGGTTCTGCTCACAGCACACTCTCTGGTCTGCTATCGGCACTGCACAGCGGTCTGGTCTGGGTCTGATGGGTTCTGGATACAGCTCTGCTTTCTGGGTCTGGTTCTGGCACAGGGTTCAAGCCAGAAGCAAAACAGCTTGCCCGGCTTTTGAATAGTTTAGTTAGGTTGCTTGATTCTGAGGCCTGCTGAGAAGAGTTCAGCTTGTGGATTAGGCCTCTGCTTCTCCAAGGTTCTAGAGTTGGGTTCTAGAGTTTTGGTTCTGGAGTCTGTCTGGAATATGGAGCCTCAGGAGTCTGGAGTCTTAGTCTGGAGATGGTCGGGCAGCGTGCTGTGCAGGAATCGATGAGTAGTGGAAAAATGAGTGTCTCTATCTGGGTCTCAGCAGTCTCTTTTTATGTGTTCTCAAAGGGGTTGTGGAGGCTGACTTTCTATGCCCAACCCTCTGAGGATCCTGATAGATTAAAGGATTTACTGTCCTCTGACTGGAGAAGGGAGTAGTGAGTCAGAATGAGTCATCAGGTATCATCTTTATGGCTGAAGGAAAGAACACTCCCCTTTGGTTTCTCAAGAAAATCCATTTTTCATAATCAAACATGCTTCCCAGATACCCAAGTTGTTGAGAATACATGTACATATCACATATTAATTAAGACAAGTCTCTGTTTAACCCTGATCTTTCTAAGAGCTTGGGTTCAGAAATGGCAACTTATCCGTGATTTTAGTGGGTTTTGCAATATTGGTTTTGCACCGAATCTTTCACGGATGTACACACCCTCTCTGGGCATATTACAGAAAGTTTTCATTTTTCTATTACAAACACAGTGTCTACAATATTAATAAATCCCGGGGTTTGGCCTCAGAACATCACACAGCATCCAGCTTGGTCTTAAACCGTGAATGAAGGTGTCATTTTAAGAATCTCACAATTGTACATTTCTGTCAGTTTGATACAATATTTTAGAAGCATTTTCCTTAAACATATATTTGGTGCAATATGAAATCCACAAGTCTGGCCAGCCCCTAGAAGCTTGGTGAGTCAGATGGTCACATGTCTTGCTTCTCCCAGAGCAGTGTTGACAGTTACACCTCAAATCAGCATATTCTAATCATCCCAAAGCCCCCATTGTTCCTTCCTCCAGGCTGCAGGGAAAATCTCCTCCCTCTTAGTCAACAGGACCATGTGATATCCTGCCTTCTGGTGTGGAGTCCCCAGGTGTGAAGGATTCCCGGGGACAGCAAGCCTTTTGAAGTCTTGGCTAACTCAGGTTATTATTTAGCTTTCGAAATACAGGTCTCCTGTCAGAATTTAGATCACCAGCGCCGGTCGGTGGCGAGCACCGCTACTGCACCTATTTTTGACAGCTGTTTTACCAGTAAGCAATCCTCAAAATATACTTTGTTCAAATATAGATACACTTCTGTGGACCTCAGATTCATGTAGATTCTTGCAGGAGAATGATGTTGACCCCCCAACAAGGAGATGGGACCTTTTTAGTGGTTTTGGTGAGCCATGATTTTAGCAATTTTTGACATCAAATAAAATGGATTTTGAAAAGCTCTATATTCCTTTGCACTGATTTTGCTCTGTATGCAGCCAGAGGATGGGGTCTGGCAACGGTCTCCTGTATTAACACTGACAGAGGCAAAAGAAGATGGCAACCTATCTTTCAGATTTTTACTGCGCATTTTGGGATGATTTCTGGCGAACAGCATGCTTTCCGGCGGCCATTATGATGTTTCCGCTGACAGTAATGCACGGTGATGTTGCAGGGCTTGGATGCGTGGGTTGAAACATCCGACAAGCCCCCCTCTTGCGATGGCCATTCTGAACTTTCATCGATGGAACTTCGCAAGACTGGGATGTCCTCATCTTGTTCTGATTCCGCAGATGGCAAAGTTCAGCATCTTTTCCTCCATCAGGGTGGATCGATCGGTTCTCCTCGCCGGTCCTGATGGGAGTATTGGGCGGTACTCTGGGCCCTTCAGATCTTTGCTCCCGGTCCCCGGGTCGTCCTCCTTGGTCAGTCTCCATGGTTTATCTCTCCTAGGATGAAAAAGCAAAGCGGCAGAAACATATTCGTAGACATTTCCCCACCACTATTAATGTAGTGGGGTGAACATATACATTTTATAAATCAGGAGACATTTGCATTCTTATCATAATATTTTACGGACTATGTGTGGGATATTTTAGGGTTGGAATTTTTAATGTTCTGGAGCGGCCCCTCTGGGGTTCCAGAGGACTGCTGCAGTTGCTGCAGAGTGTGCCTGGGATGGCAACACTTTAGCTGATTAATATGGACCCACTTGTCTTCCCCCTCCGCCAAACTGCCTTTGGGGATGCGGATCTTGTAGGCGACTGATGAGATCTTGTCTACAATTTCAAAAGATCCCTTCCAGGTAGGCAGAAACTTCCGCTGTTAGGCCTGGTTCCTTTGGAAATTGTACAGATAAACCCGGTCTCCTACATTGTATTCTTTCCTGGTTGTCTTCAAGTCATAGTGGGTCTTCATGCTATTGGCTGATCTTTCTAGATTTCGCTGAGCACAGGCAAAAGCATGTTGAAGGTGTTTCCTTAAATTTTGAACATACTCATGAGTTGTGGAGGCATTGATCAATGTCTGCTCTTGGGTCCTGTAGAACAGATTCTGGCGAAGCACCATCCTGCGTCCAGTCATCAACTCAAATGGTGACATTTTAGTTGCAGATGAAGGGGTAGATCTGATGGCCATTAGGACAAGAGGTAATCGGATATCCCAACTTGGCCCAGAATCTGCCACAAACTTTTTTAAGATGCTCACAATGGTTTTGTTGTAACGTTCTACTGCACCCGAAGAGGCTGGTCGGTAAGCAATGTGTAGCTTCCTTTTAACCCCCAGTATCTCCCACATCTTTGTCATTACTTCGCTGGTGAAATGGCTACCTCTGTCTGACTCAAACCTTTGGGGTAGTCCAAAATGCGAAAAGATGTGGTTGATCATCAGGGCAGCTGCTGTTTCTGCCTTGCAGTTTGGGGCCGGGAGACATTCCACCCATTTAGTAAATAAGCATGTCACAGTCAACATGTACTTATTCCCCCTAGATGAGCGAATCATGGGCCCTATAAAGTCGACTTGCAAATCTGACCATGGCAGTGCCATCCCCCTCTTTTGGAGAGGCGCACGGTGTGTGAGGGATGTTGGCTGACATTGTGCACACACAAGACACCCCTTCAAGTATTGGTCGAGGTCCTGCCCCATGTGTGGCCAGTATGCAACCTCTCTTAAGATTTCAAGTATTGTCTGAAACCCCCTATGACCGGCTGTGGCCGTATCATGGGCGTGACTTAACATCAGGCTTCGGAATGAGGTAGGAACCACCCACTGATCATGACCAGCTTGGGATTTCCTTACCAACAAACTGTCTTGGATTCGGAACATTTTTGGACATTTCATCAACTGTCAGGATCCATCCCTGGAAGATATGGCAGAAGTGGAAGTTTTCGCCGCGGAGAACCTGCACTTAGCAGTCCAGTCCTCATCCAACATGGCTGCCGTTATTATTTAAGCAAGCTCCGCCCACCTCCCGGCGCGTTGTATCTGTATTGCTACTCCTAGTTGATACCAGCGCTCAGCCAAATTACTCTGTTTCGCTCTCTCTGAGTCCCTCCTGTTGTGCTACTCATACCCGCTCGTCTTACCTCTGTTTTTTTTTTGGCCTTTCACTACTCCCTTGTTCCGTTCTCGGCACTTCTCCGCCACTCCTTTTCAGACTTTCCCTTTTACTTAGGCATCTTGCCTTTCGTACTAGCGGTTCGCCGCCTACCTCGCGTATCTTCGTGTTCCTCCCTGTGCCTTCGTGGATCCAACCGTTTCTGGTAAGTAGGGACTTCTTTACTTCTCCCTCTTTTCCTACCTTTCCCTCTCGGCTCGGTCCGATTCCCCATTCCGGACTCTTCCTCCTTTCTCTCTTCCTCCATTACTGCTCATTGCTGCTACCTCGCCTCTTCGGATTGGTGCCGGCCTCCTTTTCCTCGAGACACCTTCACTTCGGAGGATTGAACCAACTTGCGCGATCCACTCATATCTTGGCTTCGTTCCGGATCTCTCGATACCACATAAATCATTGGAGTCGCCCCATTAATACCATCTCGGAAAGGCTACACAGGGTTTTTTCACCGTCCATCGGTTTTTTCCCTGTCGCGGGGCTTTGGCTCCTCGGGGCCCCCCAAGACAGGTTCCACCTCCTGTCGAGGTGGCCTCCGAGGGAGCCAGACCCTACTTGCATGACAGGAGGTCCAGAGACAAGTCTACAAGGGAAGATACCAGAACCCTTCGAAGATCCTCCAAACACGCCAAGGACAAGCAAGAGGAAGCCTCAGGTGAGGAGAAGGGTGGTAACGGTGAACATTCTGACAGAATACAACGCCCAGACAGAATCATGGCTTCCCTTGAACAATATCAGGAACTGGTGGCAGCATTGCAGGGACTAACTCTAGAAGTCCAATCCTTGAAAACCGAAAATGCCGCCCTACGCCAACAAGTGATCCTACATAGGGATGACCAAGGAGACCTACCACCCATGCCTTTATCCTTCGGAAAGTATGATGGCTATCCAGGCGGTCTAAAGGAGTACCTAGACGCCTGCCACGTATATTTTGCCTTTCGTCCCCACGCCTTTGAAACAGCCAGAGCGAAAGTGGGGTTTCTCATAGCTAATCTCACCGGAAATGCATTGGCCTGGGCCACCCCGTTGGTAACAATAAATGATCCTGCACTGGCTAATTATGACTCTTTTGTGGACCTTTTCAAGGCCAGATTTGATCGTCCAGAGGTTTTGTACACCTCTTTCGAAGCTATACTAGATGTAGAACAAGGTAACACCGATGTACAGACCTACATTTCTCGTTTCCTGAGACTGGTGGCGAAAACAGATTGGCCAGAATCCGCCAAACAGACGATCTTTCGGAGGGGACTTAAGGATGAGTTGAAGGATGAGTTAGCCCGAGTAGCTCGACCTCCGTCCTTTCAAGATCTCATGTCACTCACTCTCCAATTAGAGTATCGTCTTAACGAACGCCGCCTGGAAAGGAGAAGACCTCGTCTTAGTCAGCCTTCATCCAGCCCAGCTCCTCACCCTTCGAGGGAACCGTCCACCCGAGAGGAACCTATGCAGATAGGAGCAACCCGAGGCCCTCTCACACCTGCAGAACGCAAGAGACGCAGGGATTCAGGTCTCTGTATGTATTGCGGCTCTTCAAAACACCTGCTCAGAGATTGTCCAGAAGTACCTCCAAGAAGGAAGGAAAACTTCCACCCTCGGTCCTTTGCAAGGGAGGTCTCGGGGGGACAAGATACAGTCCTTGCAACCTTACCAGACCAACAGAATTAAGTGAGGATAATAGCCTGATGGTATTTCGAGTCAAACTTTGGACATCCAAGACTTCATGTGTGGAAGTCTTAGCCATGCTGGACTGCGGTGCCGCAGGGAACTTTATGGACGAAGGATGGGCCCGAGAACAACAGATCCCCTTTAAGCAGAAGGATAAGCCCATTCCAGTAGAAGGAGTGGATGGGACCCCCCTGTCCTCAGGCCCAATCCAATCCGAGACGATACCTTTACGTTTGGATTTGGGTGAGCATCAGGAACTGCTAGTATTCGATCTTATTAGAGCAGCCCACTTTCCCTTAGTGATAGGAATACCCTGGCTAAGAAGACATAATCCCCAAATAAACTGGACTACCAACTGTGTGCGTTTTGATTCTTCCTACTGTGAACAGCACTGTCAATCTGCCATTCGGGTCAAAGGAAAGGACAGGAACAACGGATCCCCTCTACTTAAGGTGGTCTCATCTGTTCCCCGTCAGTACCAAGAATATGCTGAGGTCTTTGAAGACACTACACCCAAACTCCTACCACCTCATCGGCCAGAGGATTGTGCCATAGAACTCACCCCGGAGTCGGCTGTCCCATTTGGCAGGATGTTTCCCCTATCTCTTTCCGAAAGACAGGCCTTAAGAAAATATCTAGATGACAACCTGCAGAATGGTCTAGTACAGGAATCAAGGTCTTCAGGGGGGGCTTCCCTGTTTTTCATTCCAAAAAAGGACACCACCGAACTACGTCCCTGCATAGACTATAGAGGGTTGAATCGGATCACAATCCGTGATCGCTACCCTATGCCACTCATAAGGGACATCCTGGAAGCAGTGAGAGGATCCTCTTACTTCACCAAATTGGACCTCAGGGGAGCCTACCATCTCCTCAGAGTAAGGAGAGGTGACGAGTGGAAGACCGCATTTCGGACCCCATTCGGATTATATGAATACAGAGTTATGCCCTTCGGTCTGGTGAATGCCCCTGCAGTCTTTCAGAGGTTTATCGACAAGATTTTCTCCGACATGTTGTTTGTCTCGGTGGTCGTTTATTTAGACGACATATTGATCTATTCTCAAGAACTACTGGAACATCGTGAACAAGTCAAAAAGGTGTTACATCGACTCCGAGCAAATCACCTCCTGGTAAAACCAGAAAAGTGCCAGTTTGAGGTGACCTCTGTCTCTTATCTAGGTTATGTCCTCTCGAAGGAAGGGATCAGGATGGAACCCGGAAAGATAAAGGCGATCCTAGACTGGAAGGAGCCAAGAAGTGTCAAAGAGATCCAATCTTTCTTAGGTTTGGCAAATTTCTATCGCCAATTTATCCCCAACTTTTCTAACTTGATGCTACCCATTACAGGTCTCCTTAAAAAAGGGGTCCAGTACGCCTTTGGAGCAGAACAGAAAGGAGCCTTCTTACAGCTCAAGGAACTGTTTACCTCCGCTCCCATACTGCTACAACCAGATCAAACAAGACCATTTATAATGGAAACTGATGCCTCGGGGGGAGCAGTGGGAGCCATTCTGTTGCAAAAGGCAGAAGACGGTCTCACGCATCCAGTAGCGTATTATTCTAAGACCTTGACAAAGAGCGAACAAAATTACTCTGTCTTAGAAAGAGAATTACTGGCCATCAAACTGGCATGCCAAGAGTGGAGACACTTATTACAAGGAGCAGCACACCCATTTCAGGTACGAACTGATCATCGTAACCTTAGAGTTTTACAGCAGATGGAGTGTACCAATGCCCGACATGCTCGGTGGGCATATTTCTTCTCCCAATATGACTTCAACATCACCTATTTACCAGGATCAGAGAATAAGATGGCAGATGCCCTCTCCAGATGTCCAGGAGAAGAAACTGACCACAATCAAGAGCATGATCTCTTATTTCCCAACCTAAAGATCACGGCAGGTGTCTCTCTCTTTTTGCAAGAACTTACCTCCCAATACGGTGCGCTATCAACCATACCAACCACTGTCAATCTGGCTGATGACGGTTTGTACTACCATGGTACTGGGTTGTTTCTCCCATCCAAAGGAATTCAGGAGCAGATCCTCTCCTGGTGTCATGATACCCCCCTGGCTGGACACCCCGGTATCAAGAAGACTCAAGATCTCATAGGTCGAAGGTTTTGGTGGCCAGAAATCCACAAGGATGTGGAGAGATATGTCTCGTCCTGCCCGATTTGTGCTACCAATAAATACCAAACAGGCAAACCGTTGGGCGTACTGCAACAACCTACCTTACCCACCCAACCTTGGGAACATGTGTCTACGGATTTTATTGTCGATCTCCCAAAATCAGAAGGAATGACCGCAATCATGGTAACTATTGACTCATACAGTAAACTGGCCCACTTCTCGGCATTGGAAGGTCTTCCGTCAGCTCCAAAGACTGCTTCAGTCTTCCTCCGGGATATTGTACGTTTGCATGGCCTACCTCGTACCATAGTTTCAGACAGAGGTACCCAATTTACCTCTAGATTCTGGACTTTGTTATGTCAACAGTTGGGGATTCACAGAGCACTATCGTCAGGATTTCATCCACAGAGTAACGGGCAGACAGAGAGACTTAATGCCGGACTTGAGCAGTACTTAAGATGTTTTTGCAGCAACAAACAGGAGAACTGGTCTTCCTACCTCGCGCAAGCCGAGTTCGCCTATAACAACAACTACCATACCTCGACTAAGATGAGCCCTTTCTATTGCACTTATGGTTACCATCCTCAGCAGATGCCTTGGTCTGGAATGCAGTCCACCAAATCTCCTGCCATAGATGACCGGTTATCAGAACTAAAGAAGGTACATAAGTTGGCAAAAGAAGCATTAGAGGATAGCCGACTAGCACAAAAGAAGTGGGCCGACAGAAGCAGAAGACCCAACCCAGATTGGAAGTCCGGACAGAGGGTCTGGTTGTCCACAAGATATTTACCCAAGTGGATACACACCGGCAAATTCGCTCCACGATATCTGGGTCCTTATCCCATTGTGAGACAAATAAACCCAGTCGCCTACGAAATCCGCATGCCAAAGAAACTCCAGAGAGTACACCCTGTTTTCCACACATCACTGCTTAAAGAATATAAGGTGGATCCTTTCTCACGAAAGTTTCAGAAGACCAGGACTCCGTCCACAGTAGAACCACAAGAATATGAAGTGGAATACCTAGTGGATTCCCGGTATTATCAAGGCCGTCTCCAATATCTTGTCCATTGGAAGGGTTTCTCCACTGAAGAAAGAACCTGGGAACCCAGACACCACCTGCATGCTCCAAGATTACTGAGAGAGTTTCACCTGAGATACCCGGGAAAACCTGGGGGCTTTCGGAGGGAGAAGGGTTATACTGTCAGGATCCATCCCTGGAAGATATGGCAGAAGTGGAAGTTTTCGCCGCGGAGAACCTGCACTTAGCAGTCCAGTCCTCATCCAACATGGCTGCCGTTATTATTTAAGCAAGCTCCGCCCACCTCCCGGCGCGTTGTATCTGTATTGCTACTCCTAGTTGATACCAGCGCTCAGCCAAATTACTCTGTTTCGCTCTCTCTGAGTCCCTCCTGTTGTGCTACTCATACCCGCTCGTCTTACCTCTGTTTTTTTTTTGGCCTTTCACTACTCCCTTGTTCCGTTCTCGGCACTTCTCCGCCACTCCTTTTCAGACTTTCCCTTTTACTTAGGCATCTTGCCTTTCGTACTAGCGGTTCGCCGCCTACCTCGCGTATCTTCGTGTTCCTCTCTGTGCCTTCGTGGATCCAACCGTTTCTGGTAAGTAGGGACTTCTTTACTTCTCCCTCTTTTCCTACCTTTCCCTCTCGGCTCGGTCCGATTCCCCATTCCGGACTCTTCCTCCTTTCTCTCTTCCTCCATTACTGCTCATTGCTGCTACCTCGCCTCTTCGGATTGGTGCCGGCCTCCTTTTCCTCGAGACACCTTCACTTCGGAGGATTGAACCAACTTGCGCGATCCACTCATATCTTGGCTTCGTTCCGGATCTCTCGATACCACATAAATCATTGGAGTCGCCC
Source organism: Ambystoma mexicanum (assembly GCF_040938575.1). NCBI lineage: Eukaryota > Metazoa > Chordata > Amphibia > Caudata > Ambystomatidae > Ambystoma > Ambystoma mexicanum. The sequence goes on along the minus strand of NC_090936.1, from coordinate 1,110,912,183 downwards.
CATTAATACCATCTCGGAAAGGCTACACAGGGTTTTTTCACCGTCCATCGGTTTTTTCCCTGTCGCGGGGCTTTGGCTCCTCGGGGCCCCCCAAGACAGGTTCCACCTCCTGTCGAGGTGGCCTCCGAGGGAGCCAGACCCTACTTGCATGACAGGAGGTCCAGAGACAAGTCTACAAGGGAAGATACCAGAACCCTTCGAAGATCCTCCAAACACGCCAAGGACAAGCAAGAGGAAGCCTCAGGTGAGGAGAAGGGTGGTAACGGTGAACATTCTGACATCAACACTCTGAGGTCCTCTTTCCCAATGTAATCGGTATCCGTCAGGGGAAAGTTCTCAGGGTCCTCAATGTGTTGGTAAAACTTACCAATTATTGGATCCCCCTTCTGAGCCGTAATCAAATCAGCATCTGGGGTCTCCTTACCCCATTGTGCAGTTGAAAGATCATTGTGAGCATTTGTCTGGGACCTAGTGATATCAGTGACCTGGATTTCCCCCAACAGGGATTTCTATGAGATCCCCTTGGATGGCCCTGGTTTTGGCCAGCTGATCAGCTAAGTCATTTCCAGTTTTGTCTGGTCCCTCTTCTTTGGAATGACCCTTGATCTTTCTCCAGTAGACGGTCATCCCATTCGAGGTGACCAGATCATCAATATTTTGGGTTAACTTCCCATGTTTCAAGGGCTTGTTATAAGCACATAGCATGCCTCTGGTTTTCCAATTAACTAGGTGCCCACGAACCTGTTCCGTACATAATCCGAATCTGTGATTATGACCAGTTCGTGGAGTTGATGTTGGACAGCAGTGAGGATGGCTTGATGCACAGCCATCAACTCTGCCACCTGACTACTTTGGGGACCAATCTTGTACCCAGCGGAGGGTTGTGGGGACTCATTCACCCATGCATTCCCTACGCCCGCCACAAGTTCTTTCTCCCCGTTGTTGTCAACATGGTAAGAGCATCCATCCACATAGACAGTGGGCATTCCCTCACACTTATCTTCTTCAAAGACTTTGTGTGGGGAACTAAGGTATGCCTCCATGTTGTCCTTGATTTTTAGACTTTCTTCCTTGAGACAGTTTTCTCTGGCACAATCATGCAAGTCAGCCAGACCTTGCGCGAGGGGACTCTTCTTGTTTTGACCCTATCTGATCTCCACAGGAAAGCCTTGCATTGACAGAATCCAGGAAGTAATTCGGGAATTACTCACGTTTCCGGCCCGGATTCTGTCACTTTGGAGATATTGCAGAGGCTGGTGTGGAGTCTCCACTATGATGTGTTCCCCCTGGATAAACGGGTGGTAATTCTTCAATGCCCTCACCGTTGCCAGGAGTGCCTTCTCACAATCGTTGAATTTTTCCTCCATAGAGAATAAAGTTTTACTCGCATTGGAGATTACTTTATTGACCTTGTCATGCTTTTGATATAATACTGCAGTCAAGCATGCATTAGAGAACCCTGTCTCCAAGAAAAACTCCTTGTTTCTGACAGGGTAAGCTAGGCAGGGCGCTTGTGAGAGGCTTCTTTTGAGCTGTCTTACTGCCTCAGAGTGTTCTGGACCCCATTCCCACTTGACACCCCCCTTCAGGAGATGAATCAGGGGTCTAGTGATCTCTGTGTAGCCCTCAATGAACTTTCTGCTGTAATTAGTCAGTCCAAGGAGGTTCCTTAGTTCCCGCAGAGTTGTGGGGTCTTTCAGTTTCTGAAGTGCTTCCATTTTCTTTTCCTGGGGACAGAGACCCTGAGGAGTAATCTCATGCCCCAAGAAATTAACACGGGTTCTACACCACTGTGCTTTCTGAAAGGAAAGTTTTGCTCCGGCAGCCCTCAACTGTGTCAGAACATAACGGATCTCTGCTATGTGTTCCTCCACAGATGAACTTTTGATGAGAACATCATCTGCATAAGCCAGGTTGCCCCTCGCACCCAGGTCGGGCATGGCCTTGTATAGGAAGATGTTGAATTCATTGCCTGAGTTGAGGTATCCGAAGGGAGTCCGGGTCCATGTGTACTGCTGGCCCCCAAAGGTACAAGTTACCTCTAAACAGGTAATCTCCCTCAATTTTTGTTTACGGAGGGTCAAAGTCTTGGAACGGGAGAACAAAGCTAAGAGCGTTACACAAAAATGAGACTATTGACTACCCCACTCATAGTCCAAACAGGCTAGGCTTGGTGATATATGTTATATACTTATTTTCTAATTAATGCCTTCCAAATTGATAACATATTCACAATTTTAAAAAATGTGTTTTTTGCAACATTTATAAACAACTGTCACATACTATTGAGACAATACACAGAACTATATCGCTAACAAACCCTCGAAATTGAACACTAAAAATCATCAGTCATAAATAAGTCCATATCAATTTATTATTAAGACAAATTTAGAAAAATTAAAAAAGAGAGAAAGCAGAACATACAGATATATGTCACAGATCAATGCTGCATGATCGACTTCATCTAATCCTAAAAACAGAATCAACTATAAGGGTTAGTTGAATTAATGAAAACTGACTAATATCAATAAAACAGTGTTTAGATACAAGACTTCAAAAAGTTGCTAAGTCTTTTGTCAAGTGTCGACATGTTTCGGCCCTTCTGGAGATTGAGGCACTATCTCTAGTGTCTCTCCAACCACAGTTTTTTCAACGGCCTTCTTCAGGACAGACAATTTCTTTTAATCAAATAAGAAACATCTTTCATATACCCCAACAGGTTTAGCGTAATCTAAAAACAAACATACACATTTTTTTACGTGACAATGGTTCAATTGTTCCAAAACAATACATATTATCTAACACAAAATGTCCTTGTACCAATATTCACAAAATTTTATAAAGAATTTACAAAATATTTCGATCCCTCAGATCGAAACAACAAAGGGGAGTGGAAGACAGAACAAATAATACTGGTGTCCCCACTAGGGAACAACAGTCAAAATATATCAACAAGCCTTAACTTACATCCTGGATGGACGTGGGATCAAAATATTCGGCTCCAAAGTAGCCGTGACAGGTATGGGTTTCTGATTTTCTTGCCACCGGATGTTTGTGGATCATCTTTTATTTGTTCACCCGACCAAACATCTAATGGGAACCTGTATTGAGTAAGGAACAAACTTCCTTATTTCACTTTCTATTTTAATCAGCAGCGTATTGCTCGCTACACAGCAACTTGATTACTTATAGACTATGGCCCTCATTACGAGTTTGGCGGTAACCATGCCGCTATTGGTGGCATGGCTGCCGCCGAAACCGCGTCGGGTCCGGGTCCTCGGAATGAGGACTTACCGGACCATTCCGAGTTCGGATGGCCCGGTAATTCCTCCCTCCAAGGACCCGGACACAGTCCTTCCCCATTCCCATTCAGCCCCCATAGGGCTGAATGGGAATGGGAGAGGGAGCAAACAACGGGCCATTACGAGATGGCCCGTTGTTTGCTCCCTCTTCCCCTCGCAGGACCCGGTAAGCACGCCTAGTTTTCCCAGGCGTGCTTACCGTGTCCTGCAAGGGGAACTCGTAATGCGGCGGTACGGAGTGAACGGCGCCGGCACCTTTTATGGCGCCGTTCACTCCGTACTGCCAGGGTCGTAATGAGGCCCAATGTGTTCTCTGTTTTTGCATTTCCTAAAACAATCCCGAAACATAACCTTATTATTGTCATGGCCAGTCAGTACTCTTTGACTGGCTTTTTCAAATAACTGCAGACCGGGTAATTCACTTCAGTCTGCTCGATGTTAGGAAATTGTGCCACCGTATTGTTTAAACAAACCCAATGGTGCACTCGCCTGCCCTTCAGGACGCCGTAGTATATCCGGCTTTGAGTCAACCTCTTAAGTAGTTTGTCTGTAAAATTATAAAAATTATTATAAAAACCGATTGTGAAGTTGTGCACAAACACACAAACCTTCACGTATTTTTCAGAAGCACCCAAATGGGTGCACTTTTTCGAGGGACCGCTACTTAATCCTGCTGTTTCTTCCCACACTGAGGACATCTAACAATTATGTCCATTAACCCCGCCGTGCTTATGGCACATTTCATACGCTTCGAACAGGAAAGGGGCTCATGTCTCCCTTTTAGTGCTAGCTCGTCTTACCTTTGGAAATCTCATTGGTTGCGTTCCCGCACTCGAATGCCGACTAAGCTTATTTATCCTCCTCGGCGGGATCATGTGATCGATCATGTGATCGTACATTCCCTGAGTTAAAGAGGCAGTGCTCATTGAGCTTTAGAACCGCGACCAAATACCCAAATGGTATTTGAAGTGGTCTCAAAATGTTACTTTTGACTTCATGTACACACATAAAGTCCTTGCTGTTTCTTTTTCCTTTTCTTGTGTGTACGAAGAGAAACTACGTTAAATCGCAGGTCCCCATGTTCGAGTTACGAACGTCATGGAAAGAAAAAATGAAGGAGGGAAAAACCCATCGCCAAAAAAGGTGCCCAGATGGTGACCCACTTCATGACAGGGAAATGAGGGCGTTCCATTCCACCGCTGTGTTTAGACCCCTGGTGGCAGGATTCAGGGAATAAATCCAACGGTGTACGCTCACACTCAGGCGCATCTCTCTGTTCCCTCCTCTTTCAGTTGCAGGAATGGTTTGTAATACAAACCAGAAAAGATCAGTATACTTGTATTTTTTCTGTTCATAATGTGCAACTAAGGGTTTGTTGGATACTTTATTCTTCAAACAGGATTTATGTTCACAGATGCGTTGATTAACACATCTTTTAGTTTTGCCTATATAAATCAGATCACACAGCCATTTTATACCATAAATTACCCATGATGAATTACAATTCTAAAAGCTGCGAAAAACCCAATTTTTATCGTTCAGGTCAATTGATTTCAAATTGCTTGTAAGGGGGCAAACTACACATCTGCCACATTTAAAATGCCGATAACCAGTGGCAAATGCCACAAACTGGTTTGGTTGGGTATCACCTCCTTTTTTGGATAGGTGTGGACTACTAAGTCTCTGACATTTTTTTGTCTCTTAAAGGCAAAACGTGGGATGATAGGTTCAAAATCCGGAGTTTGTAAGATATGTCAATTCTTTTTTATGCTTCTTCTGAGTTTATTGCTAATGGGGCTGAATGTCATCACACATGTTAGTTTATCCTGTTTTACCTTGGGTTCCAGATGTAGGCATCTGTCTTTATTCGAGTGCCTAGCTCGCTTAAAGGCAGACTGCACAGTTTTATTGGGATAACCTCTTGCTTTAAGTCTCGCTTTCAGATCCTTCCCCTCTTTCACATAGTGAGCAACATCTGAACAGTTTCTCCTAATACGCAAAAATTGTCCTATTGGGAGGTTTTCCCACAGGGCCAACGGATGGAAACTGTTAAATTGGAGGAGAGTGTTTTTGTCAGTGGGCTTGCGAAACAGACTTGTGGACAAAAGACCACTATTAGACTTTCAAATGAGTAGGTCAAGGAAAGGAATTTCAGAAGTGTCCCATGGTTTTCATAAGAATCCATATATAGGTTTGCTAAATCCGGGGCAAATGTTGCCCCCATATTTGTTCGATGGATTTGACGGAAAAAAACTCTGTCACACAAGAAGACATTTTCTGTGAGTGCTAGGCGAATACACTTAAGAATAAACGCTGTGGGAACTGCCTCAAGAGTAGATGTCCGTTTATTTAAAAATTCTTCCATAATTCTCAAACATTCACCTTGGGGTATACTCGTGTATAAAGCTGTGACATCTAATGCCAGGGTCCGAGGGAATTGTTGTGTGGATGTCGGTGCGACCACAGTCATATGAGTTCACCGCAAAGAGATCTTGAAAATCCAAGAAAACTTGTTTCAACTTTTGCTTCTGCTCCAGACTCACACAGGCATCAGCTAGGCTGACTCTCTCTTCAACCATTTGCCTGAAGCCTGGAAAGACTTCTGATTTCGCTATCTCAGCGGCCTCCTCCAGCAGGGTGGAGAAGTCCGTGGTCAGAGTGCTGATTTGGACTGGTGGCCTCAGGTGGGAAAGACCGCCCACACGGACCTGGAAAATCACCTCATCCCCTCTGAAGTCACAAGTCACATCTTCCTTACCATAAGGGCAGGAAGTGTACACCAGGAAGTTCCCCCCATGCCGGGTAAAGATCCTGTCTGGTGTTGTATTGTCATCACTATCACTGTCAAAACAGTCCTTGGGGATTGGTCCTAACAGTTAATTTCCTAGATCAATGGAAAAATGTCAGTCATCAACCGCCATTCCAATAATGGTGCCTGCGGCTAGAGTAATACTCTTTAAGTCGCTGTTATCCACCTCTATTGGAATGGTGTCATGTTCTATGTTGACTAATGGTGTTGGGTTTACCCCTAACCCTTGCTGTTGGAGAGAAGCATTTAGATGTATATAAGCATCAGGGTTTTGCAAATATTGTCCTCTTTTAAATTTCACTTCCAGGGAGAATTGTCGGGTCCTTTCTGGGATGGTGACTTCCTCTTTGATCTGAATTTCAACTGCATAAGGTAGCAATTGAGCTGACCTAAATGCTTTTTCTGGATCATCAAAGCCCATGGGATTATCCGCTAATCGGGACCAAGCTTTGAAGTTTATTAGGTCCAAACTAATGGCAAAGCGATTGAGAATGTCACTGCCTAAGTAAAAGGTGGCAATGACGTCTCGCACGACCCAACAATTATGGACTATGCTCTTGTTGCCAATGGAGATTTTGAGCATACACCTGCTTGGCAGGAGATGTTTGGAATTAGGTGCTTCCAGGTCCATTTCCCATTTGCCTATGAGTTTGAATGTGGGAATGGCTGGATCTTTTGGGAGTTGGCGGAACATGGCTTCGCTGATGAAGCTCTTACCGTTGTTCACACACACTCGGGTGAAAACAGAGTCCTTCCCATCATTTAACTGAACAGTGATGAACAACTGCTCTCCAAATTGCTGAATATCAGCCAGGCTCTGAGCTGATTTCACATCTTTCTGCACTATGGGAGTGGGAATGTCTGATTCTGGATTGGTAAAGAATTTCAGAGTGTTTCCTTCCAGTGTGGAGTACCACCTTAAACTGGAAGGAAGGTTGATTTTCAGAAATAGAGAGGACCCCCCATCACCAGTCTGTTGTCCTACTGCTATTACTGTCACGTCTGGAATTTGGTTGTTCAGGAAGTGAAATTCTACTTGGTCAGATTTGTGTTCAACCATGTGGTACGTGCCGTTTAAACTAACATGGTTGACACTCTGTTTTAATTTTATTGGTCGGCTACTCTGTGTCCAGAGGACCTTGTTTACGCAATCTATTAGGGGTGACAACCTTTTCAGGAGGTCAATCCCTAGTAAACAAGGGGTGCCCTCTGGGGTCACTACTATGACTGGGTGTTTCACCTTGTGTCGCCCAATTTTTATGTCCAAATCCGCAGTCCCCTCAACGGGAATTTCCTTCCCATCAAAGTTCTGAAGTTGTACAGGAAGAGAGGTGAGAGGAATTTGGTAATTCTCCCCCCTTCCTGAATTTAGCTCATCGAAAGCCTTTTTGGACAGAAGGGTAGCTTGGGATCCCGTGTCCACCAGTGCCAAAATTGTACCCTGCCCCTGTACTTGTACCGGGGCATAGTATATTCCCTCCTTATCCTCAAGGGGGCACAGATAATGCACATTTTTGGGCAACTGGTGGGCTAATTTTCTGGTTTTGGACATGCAAAGAGAAAAGATTTGGGCAGAATTCTGTGAAGAGTCTTGGGAATCTGAAAGAAAAAGTTGGCAACTGTTGTTAAAAGTTTTGAGTTCCCCTGGTTCTGGTTCTGGGCCGCCCGCCCCTTTTTGGAGGCAGTCACCAGAATGGGTTTGAAGCAGGGGATTTTGATGCTGTTGGTTCTGGGATGAGATGATGGGCGGCGCTAGCTCAGTCCCCACATCTACCCAGTCTGGATTTGAATCCCTTGGGACCCATTTTTCTTTGGGAGGAGTTCCCCCATCTCTGAAGGAGAAGATCCTTTTCCCAGGATCCTCTGACGATCCCTCTCCCTAAAATTGGAAGATCTGTACCTCCTCCTCAAAGTGGGTCTTTTTGGGTCCTTTGTTTCTCCGACCTCCTCTCTGCTCCTTGGGTGGCAGACTTTCAGTGGTAGGAGATTTTGTTTCCGGTTCCTGGGTTTCCAGGGGCTGTTTACAAGTGGGGAAGGAAGCTTCCTCCAAGGCTTTACACACCCCTTCCCCTTCTGTCTCCTCCCTGGAAACCGGTGGGTTATCGGGGTGCTGCCCCCGTCATTGTTCTGGAGCACCAGGTCCAGAGTTTGGGGCATTCTGCGCCGGCATGCCCATCTGAGGGTTCTGCTGTGCCCTCAGCATGCGACCCAGATCCTGTGCCATATTTTGGACCTGGCGCTCTAACTGTGAAACCCGCTCAGGCTGATAAAGGGCTCTGTTTTCTCGCCTGGGCTGATCCCGGGAAGGGTAGCTATCCCTTCTCTGGTAGTACCCTGGGTTGGGAAGATTTGGGTACCCCTTCACCCTTGGCCTCCCCTCTCCCGGATTAGGTGGTCTGGGCTCCGGGAAGTGGGGAAAGAAGGATGGATGATTTTGGGGTTGGAAATTGGGTGGATACCTGGGGAAAAAGTTCTGCCCAGGATTTGGTGAATTTCTGCCCTCCTGTGGGAAGTTAGGAGGGAAGTTCCCTGGGTTAGGTGCTTGGCCGTATCCCCCACCCCTTGAGCTGGAGGAGTCCACACATAACCCAGGATGGGTCGGTTTCCCTTGTAGCGGGGACTTACATAGTCAGGGGAGTGAGGGTCCCCATTTGCGGGACTACCTTCTTGGCTCCCTGTCTGTGACTGGCCCGAGGGCCTTCTGGGCTTGGAATTATTCTGTGCAGGCAAGTTTTTAGGCCCCCCCCCCATCTCCAAATCCAAAATGGGAGCAACTTTTACCTCTGCCATTTTAGCAGCAGCAGGGGTGCTGGTTGGCTTGGGGCTCTTCTGAGCATTATTTTTTATTTTCTATGGGTTTCTGAACCTCATAGATCCACGTGGCCTGTTCAATGACCCAGTCTAGTGACCTTTTTTCGTGAAAATCTCTCACTAGCTGGGTCATGATGTATTTGGGTAAGGCATGGAAAAAAGTGTTAACAAATTCTTTGCTATCAGTACGCACCCTTTTGGTAGTCTGCGCAAAAGCACACTTCAACTCCTGCACTAATTCTGTGGGGCCTGATCCTCCCACATTGCAAATTGTAGGCTGCCTTACGAGCCTCTTGGGGATTTCGGTGAATCGAAAAGTGTTTCAAGATGGCCACCTTATATGTGGGTTACATTTATTCTGTTATTGCTTCTCTTTTGTTTTTTTGCTCCATTGTTAAAGATTCCTGAGTTTTGCCTTCAGGGTTCCACACAATTTGGGGTTTATTTTCAACGTTGTTTTCCAAATAAACAATGACTTTTTTATTCGCGTTTTCTGGATTTTACAACTAATTAAAATTATAGAGTGTTAAACCTCGACTATAGCTAGTCAGAGCTGGCTAGTAGACAGAGGTAACTCCTATTTGTTTAGGGGGAAGATTTCGGAGATCTGCTTTTTTTAATGTTATATATACGTGAGCTCCGTTCCCCTATCGGTAAAAGTCAGAGATCCCTTCTTGGTGTTGGGATCAGAAGAGGAGATCTGATGTAGGGATCTTCCTGATCCGTGTTGGTCTCCTCAGATCACATGAAAAGCCGACCGGTTTCAGTGGTATAGCAGTAAGTGTAACCACTTTCTTCAGGGCTGGAGACTCGCACTATGTGTGTGCGGTCGGATTTCTTCTGGTTTTTTAAAGCTGAAACTGAAGTTTTCAGAAATAGGAGGACACCCTATGAATAACATAAAACAGGGGGTGGGAGGGAGAGAGAAAAGAGGTAGGTAGTAGTTAACATCATATCCCATAGTTTTATCTTACATGGATGGATAGGTGTAAAATCAACAACTCACCCAATAGAGCTGTGACAACTTCCATCTATCAGGGTAGTGGAGTCGAGCTGGTATTTTCCTGTTCCGAAACCAAACATGTATCTTGTGTACCTACGGAGGAAATGTTCCGTAGGTATTTACATGGAAAATAGAAGGACTAACATACCACACTAGACAAACATCATAGTGTAATATCAACATACATTTAAAATACATTATAACGCTAGCTCCATAATTATCATCGATCTGCTCGAGGTCAGCTTGATCTGTAGTGCATAAAAGCCCAAAAGGACATCCTACGCTGATGATGTTTGTCTAGTGTGGTATGTTAGTCCTTCTATTTTCCATGTAAATACTTACAGAACATTTCCTCCGTAGGTACACAAGATACATGTTTGGTTTCGGGACAGGAAAATACCAGCTCGACTCCACTACCTTGATAGATGGGAGTTGTCACAGCTCTATTGGGTGAAATGTTGATTTTACACCTATCCATCCATGTGAGATAAAACTATGGGATATGATATTAACTCCTACCTCCTTCTTTTCTCTCTCCCTCCCACCCCCAGTTTTATGTTATTCATAGGGCGTCCTCCTATTTCTGAAAACTTCAGTTTCAGCTTTAAAAAAACAGAAGAAATCCGACCGGACACACATGGTGCGAGTCTCCAGCCCTGAAGAAAGTGGTTACACTTACTGCTATACCACTGAAACCGGTCGGCTTTTCATGTGATCTGAGTAGACCAACACGGATCAGGAAGATCCCTACATCAGATCTCCTCTTCTGATCCCAACACCAAGAAGGGATCTCTGACTTTTACTGATAGGGGAACGGAGCTCACGTATATATAATATTAAAAAAATCAGATCTACGAAATCTTCCCCCTAAACAAATAGGAGTTACCTCTGTCTACTAGCCAGCTCTGACTAGCTATAGTCGAGGTTTAACACTCTATAATTTTAATTAGTTGTAAAATCCAGAAAACGCGAATAAAAAAGTCATTGTTTATTTGGAAAACAACGTTGAAAATAAACCCCAAGTTGTGTGGAACCCTGAAGGCAAAACTCAGGAGTCTTTAACAATGGAGCAAAAACCCAAAAGAGAAGCAAAAACAGAATAAATGTAACTCGAATCCGAGTGTGATATAACGTTAGGGAAGATTCGAGGTTTCGACTCCCAACCCAGGTTCAAATTTTGTGGACATCTCGCCTTATATGTGGACCATCTTGAATGATTCTGGTCCTCCAGCCCCGCAAAGAAACTGGAGTATTCTGGGGAGAATGTCCATTTTACATACCGAATGCAGCTACTGCTGTCTTTCAAATGGAAAGTCTCCATCATTTGCTCAAAGACCTCCAAGTGTTCCCAAACAGAATACTTGCCGTTCTTGTGATAAGGGGTGATGACACTCCTTATTGCCTTAATTTGTTTTAAGGGGTCCTTAAGCAAGGCCCTTTTTGCCTTATTGGCCTTCTTGGTTTGGGTAACCCTGGTCCATTCATCCTCTGACTCAGAAGCGCTGCTCCCAGAGGTGCCCGTCTGATCTTCCAGGTATTCCCGGATTGTGCGAGTCTGGGAATAGCTGGCAGAATGTGGGGACCTGGTCCCCTGTGTCCTGTGACATTCAGAGTAGTCTTCAGATTCCTCCTTGCTGCCAGGATTTGATGGGCACCCCCTCCCACTGACCTAACTGGGCAGAGGTTTTCAGAATGCCCTTAGAGGGCCTACTCTCCCGGGGTTCCTCACTAAATTGCACTGTACTTGGATGCCCATACCCGGATGCCTGCCCATCCATTCCTGTGGGGTACTGGCCTATGAGCCCCATACTTCTGACTGGATAGTAATCTGCCATCCCCATGGACCTGGGCTCATGTGCGCCAGGGGACCTGGGGGTGGCAGAGTCCAGGGGCTGGGAGAGATGGAGGCCTTTGGTACTAGGGCTCCTGAGGTTATGCTCAGGTGTTTCCCTTTCCCAGCGAACCTCATCTCTATCAGCCCCTGCTCCCTGTTGCCCTGCCAGAGCCTGTGCTTTCAGTTCCTCAATCAAGGCCTTACTAGACTCTATCAGTCTCTCCTGCATGGCTACCTGTTGCTGGAGCCTATCATTGTGCTGGCAGAGAGCTTCATTCTCTCTCTGTGCTTCCTGGTTAGTCTTGGAGTACTAGGCCAGTCTTTGCTGCAGGAGGGTTACCTCCTGAGTCCCATCCCTACCGGCCTGCTCCTTTCTTGCCAGAGTATCTTCCACCTTCCTGGTGTGCTTTAACAAGTTCTGGTGCTCTTTTTGGAGGTCACCCAGTCCCTGGAGGGCCAGGTGATTTTCTTCCATTTTCTTTTTAAGTGGCAGACTTCCTGGCCTAAGGTATCCCTTTCCTGAGTAAGAGCCTGCATCTGTGCTGCCAGGTCGTCCCTCTGCCTTTGAAGGGCACCAGCTTTCTGGTGTTCTTCATCAAACTCTGTCTGGGTATCCAGTTCTTTCAAAATCAATGTATTGCTCTCCTCTTTTTCTCTATCCAATTGGCTTTGCAGGGTGGCTACCTGCTTTGTGCATGCCCTGTTGAAATCTATCTGTTGCTCCAGCTTTTTCTGGCTCTGCAGTAGGGAGTCGAAACCTTCTTGATGCTCCTTCTGCAAGGCCAGAATTCTGGTATCCTGGTCTGCCCTTTCCTGTTGCAGTTTACCCATGTCCTCTTTTATTTTAATGATATAATGTCTACTATCATTTTCTGACTCCTGGCTCCTGTGCAGCCTCTGCTCAGAAGAGTCCAGGTCAGATTGGGCCTTCTCTAATGCCATCAGCTGCCTACTTGCCAGATCTTGGCCTGCAGCCATTTGTCCTGTATGGCTCCCATATATAAATATAAATATGCCGCTATCCTGACAATCTTGTTGTGCTCATCCTTGGCCTTAGGGGCCATGTATAGCTCACTCAGGGCAACATGTAAGAAACCCTGATCTCTCCAGATATCTAACTCAGTTGCAGTGACCTGTTGTGTGATTGCCTGCAACCACACATTCTGGCCCTGCTCCGTCCATTCGCCTCTCACAAATAGCTTATGTAAGAGGTGCTCTCTGGCTATCTTCATATCTACCAGTGTCGTCATTCTGGAAATTGATTGCCTTCCTGACGCACAGAATTTTGTTGTTTTTTATTTTGCAAAACAGACCGTTTCCTGAGAGTGTTCCGTTTTGAGGGGTGCTTTTACAGCGTAACACAGCGTGGTGATCCAACAGGATTTATGTATCCTATCAGTTAGCACACTGTATTAAGCTGCACAAGTGGTAGAACTAATCCAGAATCCCCAGCTACGAGCCCCCACTCTTTAAGTGACTTCGAACCCGCAATCCAACTAAGTCAATGCCTAGTCTGGGATGCCCGATGGAAACCCTTATTAATATATTTTTATGTCAAATTCTTCGAATCTGGATGATAAACCCTTATATAACGCCCCTCTCTTTGAATCCCCCTGACCTCACTGAGCCAAGAAGTAAGGTTGTTCTGCAAATTAAAAGATTTATTTGTGGAATAAAACAATATATATATATCACACTTTTAGGAATAAATTAATATTTGATAGCACACTTATGAATATAACAGTGAACAGCAATGGATAATATTACAATAGCACAAATCTTTAATCACTCAGGAGTTGGTATAGAAAGAATAAGGTAGCAGAGAATGCTTTGCATGGTTTCAAGGAAATGCAAGATGGGAAAGAATGCAACACAGAAATAAACTTGATATGAATTCAATCAGAAGATAATATAATCACCTTTTCCCCTGTGACTACTCACTCCCCCCCTATGCAATATGGAGAGATGGAAAGGAGGGCACATAGGTTTCCAGAATACAATCAAATGCAGTTCAGTTCCAGTTCCCCCCAGCAAGCTTAGAGAAAACCGGTATGATTTTAAACAGGCAAAATACTTTTAAATGTGATTGCAAAGAAGTGAAAAATATGCTAAAAATGATTTTAATTCGCTAAAGGAGATTCAGGTTATGTGATAGCTACTTTGAATTAGTTCAGGTCAACACTACCAATGATTCATGAATGATGATCAGGTTGAAAAATGAATTTCAGCAGTGGAAAGAAAGAAACAGCGATTTTTAACATGTGGTTAAATGGAGCTAATTTTCAATTCGCGGCACTTTTTCCGCGTGCGTATATCACGATTATGGAAAAACTATAAGTTTGGAATGTCATTTTGGGCTTGGTGGAAAGCACAGGATCTTAGCTTTAAAATGACAGTTAAATCTTGCTTCTAGGACGTGCGGTTCAAAAGATACAGACGTTTTTGTGGAGGTAGATTTCAGAATGACAGATGGCGCTTTTACATATTTGAAATCACAGAATGGACACACGATTTCTCTGCAGTTCTGGTCAGGTTGAAATGGTTTAAATAAGATCATTTTAAACTAAGAGATTGGTTCTGTACAGTTCTTAGACTGGATACTCACTCCTAGTTTTGGACTGGAAGGGAACTGGGCCTCGTCACCGATCTGTTCAGGTTTGGACTTCACTCGCCACCAGACGGTCCCAGGCACTCTAGGTTCTGCTCACAGCATGCTCTCTGGTCTGCTATCGGCACTGCACAGCGGTCTGGTCTGGGTCGGACGGGTTCTGGATACAGCTCTGCTTTCTGGGTCTGGTTCTGGCACAGGGTTCAAGCCAGAAGCAAAATAGCTTGCCCGGCTTTTGAATAGTTTAGTTAGGTTGCTGGATTCTGAGGCCTGCTGAGAAGAGTTCAGCTTGTGGATTAGGCCTCTGCTTCTCCAAGGTTCTAGAGTTGGGTTCTAGAATTTTGGTTCTGGAGTGGGTCTCAGCAGTCTCTTTTTATGTGTTCTCAAAGGGGATCTGAAGGCTGACTTTCTATGCCCAACCCTCTGAGGATCCTGATAGGTTAAATGATTTACCGTCCTCTGACTGGAGAAGGGAGTAGTGAGTCAGAATGAGTCATCAGGTATAATCTTTATGGCTGAAGGAAAGGACACTCCCCTTTGGTTTCTCAAGAAAATCAATTGTTCATAATCAAACATGCTTCCGAGATACCCAAGTTGTTGAGAATACATGTACATATCACATATTAATTAAGACAGGTCTCTGTATAACCCTGATCTTTCTAAGAGCTTGGGTTCAGAAATGACAACTTATCCGCGATTTTAGTGGGTTTCGCAATATTGGTTTTGCACCGAATCTTACACGGATGTACACACCCTCTCTGGGCATATTACAGTAAGTTTTCATTTTTCTAGTATAAACACAGTGTTTACAATATTAATATTTATTAATAAATCCCATGGTTTGGCCTCAGAACATCACACAGCGTCCAGCTTGGTCTTAAACCGTGAGTGAAGGTGTCATTTTAAGAATCTCAAAATTGTACATTTCTGTCAGCTTGATACAATATTTCAGAAGCATTTTCTTTAAACATATATTTGGTGCAATATGAAATCCATAACCCAGTCTGGCCCGCCCCTAGAAGCTTGGTGAGTCAGATGGTCACATGTCTTGCTTCTCCTAGAGCAGTGTTGACAGTTACACCTCAAATCAGCATATTCTATTCATCCCAAAGCCCCCATTGTTCCTTCCTCCAGGCTGCAGGGAAAATCTCATCCCTCTTAATCAACAGGACCATGTGATATCCTGCCTTCTGGTGTGGAGTCCCCAGGTGTGAAGGATTCCCGGGGACAGCAAGCCTTTTGAAGTCTTAGCTAACTCAGGTTACTGTTTTGCTTCTGAAATACAGGTCTCCTGTCAGAATTTAGATCGCCAGGGCCGGTCGGTGGCGAGCACCGGTACTGCACCTATTTTTGACAGCTGTCTTACGAGTAAGCAATCCTCAAAATATACTTTGTTCAAATATAGATACACTTCTGTGGACCTCAGATTCATGTAGATTCTTGCTGGAGAATGATGTGGACCCCCCAACAAGGAGGTGGGACCTATATAGTGGTTTTGGTGAAAAACGGATTTTGAACAGCTCTAATTCCTTTGCACTGATTTTGCTTTGTGTGCAGCCGAAGGATGGGGTCTGGCAATGGTCTCCTGTATTAACACTGACAGGGGCAAAAGAAGATGGCAACCTATCTTTCAGATTTTTACTGCACATTTTGGGATGATTTCTGGTGAGCAGCATGCTTTCCAGCAGCCATTATGATGTTTCCGCTGCCAGTAATGCACAGTGATGTTGCAGGGCTTGGATGCGTGGGTTGAAACATCCCACAGTGCTGCCCAGCGCCTGTGCGTGATCCCCAGTGCGTAAAAATCAAGTCAAAGTAGTCGCTCCTAATCAGTCGGGGCTACACGACACCAGCATGTAACTTTTCTTTAGCGCTACACCACTCTGCAAGCGCCCCCCGATATGTACATTCTACAACATACATTGTATTCTGATTAAGCGCAGCCCCCGAAACCACCACAGTAATCCATCACAGCGCACCTTTGCTGTCCACCTACATCCTACAAGAGGCCTGCATACAAAGAAGGCCACATGGTAATGGCGTTCTCCCAATAACCAACCCTTCAACGTGCCCATGTAACCTGAACCGTGCAAAATTATGGAAATTATAGGATTTCGAGACTAACGGGGCAGTTGATGTATTTTAAACCCTGATGTTGAAATACTGCGTAAAGATGATGCTTTCCTTTGAATCAGGTTGGTGGAGGCTAAGCTGAATTTGCAATCAGCAAAAAACACAGCCCCCTTCATCCATCAGGAAGGGTGTCATCCGCCCATTCATTCATTGAACAATGTAAGCTACGGTGCAGCTACAAGTGACCATACATTCATGTGCCTTTACATACGTGAGGGGCGACCCCCATGCGTAAACATCTAAATGATTGATTTAATCATAAGAAGCATACAGCTAATTGGATATGCACTAAGGTAGCGCGGGGCTAAAAAGCCAAATATCAGCCATCTGCAAAGCGGCTCCAATAAATCGACCCCCGCGGTAAATCCAAGCCCTTGATACGAGAGTCGGGGCAGAGTGGGAAGAAGAACGGGCTGCTGCATTCTCAGTGTTTCTCAATAGTTGCAATGAATGGACCAGCCCAATTCCACGGAGCAACATCATATGGTCCCGCATTTCCGCCAGTGCAGCACGGCATGTGACCATGGACCCTCGAACTTAAACACGGTGCAGCGCACCGTAACACCACTCCCAAGCCCCACGAATAACCAGAATAATTAATCTCCCTCAGCCCGTACCTTTACTCTCTCCCTCCCTTTTTGCGACTTTTTGCTCCTTCCAACTGGACCGAAAACCTCCAACAATACGTCACGAACACTGGAAACTCCTCACCTGGACACAGCAACCACGACCTCCACCGATACTTCCTCGCCTGGACGCAGCAATCCGAACCAGGAGCAGGAGCAGCAAAACAAAATTTTTGTTGTTTTCGCCCAATGTGGGGCTCAAACCCACGACTCTGAGATTAAGAGTCTCATGCTCTACCAGCTGAGCTAACTGGGCTCCTAAAAGTTTAACCTCCCTGTCGGGGAATTGAACCCCAGTCTTCCAAGTGAGATGCAGCGGGCGTCCTTCTGCTTGGGGCTGAATGTTCCTGCAGCAGGATGCCCGGCGGCTTATATGGGACTTGGCACGCCCCCTTCCTTTGTTGCCCTTCGCAGGCTTTCCCAGCGCCTTGGTCGCGCTTCACCACAACCTTCCCCCTTACCCATGGAGTAGGCAGGAGGAGGACCCTGCCCGGGTTATCGGGGTGCCTCCTCCATTTTATATCCGTCGTCACCTTCATAGCTGCTCCTCCTCTCATCCATGTTTGCATTTTTGTACTCAATCTTCATAATTGGCTCTTGGCATCTGCATTTTCAATGGATCTAAAATTCATGTCGTGGCTACCAGCTGCCAGAGTTTTTTGGCATCACAACATTCTTCATGATACCACCCTGTCATGTACCAGCTGCCAGTATATGTGTTCTTGTTGGTCGTGTAATAAGAGGCAGAATCTTATAAACCCTTCAATCAAAGTTATATAACACATCCAATTGATAACATCCGGGTTCCACAAATGTTTTAATTTCTGGCACCACCAGCCTCACAATTATAGCCAGAAGAGCCGCTCCACTAGCACTCTCCCAGACCAGTCTTGTCTTACCCCTATGAGTCATGGCTTAAAGAAGTTGGCATTGCCCTGGTGCCTTACAGAATAGATCGTAAAATTGCTTGGATGAGTAGAACCATGCAGTGACAATCTTTGTGAGTGTGTTTTTTAATCATTTTGGATCCGGTTCCCTGGACAGAATGGGCCACAATGATGGAAATACACGGTGTGCACTTTCCTGCTGTGTTCTTTATGAACCAAATTTTGAAGCGAGTGGAGAGATATGGACACCTGGTGCGTGTGCACAGGGCCGGTGGAGTCCATATAGATCCATAGTGGTTGCCGTAGCTTTAAATGGAGGCCTCCAGCACTCATCATCACTGTGTGCGCATGGGCCACACTGCGTTGACCCCCCCACCCCCTCACGGTGCAGTATAAGGAACAGAATCCCTGGGGAACAGACTCCTTTCTGTGTCTTATACAATGCACGATTCTGTGAACCACAAACCTGACAGAAGGGAGTGGAGACGTCAGAAGTGGTTGCAGACCCGCTCCTTACAAAGGATTTTCCATCAAGTGGGAAAAGGTGCCTTTATTCTCACACTGCTTAGAAGGAGGGGGGTGGGGTCTGTTTTGAACTAGTGTAGTTATCTGTGACATTGGTATTATTTTCCGCTATCATCCATAATGTGAAATAATTTGGTCACTATTAAGTTGGTTCCCTCAAAACTTGATTTATAGATAGTCGGAAGTAGCTTGGCCCCGCCTTAGCACCACCTCCTCTCTGCCTTCTTTAAACAGAAGCTTCCATTCGACTGAGGGCTTGATGGAGGGATCTGGGGCGTGGAGAAGAAGATACGTATAATTGTATCTTTTTTTTCAAATGGAGGTGGTTACTCATTGACCGCCGTACCAGTTGATTGGTTTTATAGCAACCAAAGCGCTCACCCATTGGAGGTTTTTCCTCTCTTCTGTGGCTCTGCCCCACCGGAAGGCGCCAGCCGGTCTTCGTTTATCAAGGCACTCGTTCTTAAGGCACAAGGCTGTCTGTGCCAGCTGCTGTCATGACCCTTGCCCCTGGCGCTCACTGGCAAGTCAGCCTTCCAGTTAGGGCAAGGTCAAAGGCCTTAAAACCTCATCCAAGACTCTCTTGGAGTCAGTCCTGGCGCCTTAGGCGCCAGGCTCATAACCATCATGAAGACCAACATTAGAATGGGACTATTTACTTGGGACTATTTAACCTGGGGGGGGGGTTCAGCCAACATGGAGGCACACACATAGCTCAGTTACAAGGAACTGAGCTATGCGGTCTAGTCTTTTGGGTGTGGCAGGCCTGGGACTACTTTACCTGGGCTACTTTGGGTGTGGCAGGCCTGGGACTATTTTACCTGGACTACTTTACCTGAGACTATTTAAACCACACCCAAACAGCAGAACATGCTTTGCGTTATTCTGCTGTGGGCAGTGTAATGCTCACTGTGTCCAGTTTTTTGATGCCAGCTTACCTGAAACCAAGGACCTGCAGAGAGAGAAAGAACACTACGAAACTTACCTGGAACAGTATCCTGTCTTCAATCCATCGCCAACTTCATTTCTACTCACCTGAAGGTACGAACTTCATCATCCGGCCCCGCATGCATCCTGGAATATCACAACCGGGAAAGAGGAGAAAGAAAGACAGTATTAGTAAACGTTTACTCACGTTTCCTCCCGAAAGAAGAAAGCCACACAATTCTTACCTGGGTAGTCATCTCCTGGTCAGTATCATTGCTGGAACATTACGGCGCTCGGCGAGGAACATCGCATCCTGCAAGGAGAGAAAAGACACAGGTTAGCAATATAAAAGGCGAAAGAGCGCTGCGCATCGCGCATTACTCACCGGACAGCATCGCGCAGACCGCACTTTCGCCTACCAGCCCATGCTCATCTTCAAACTGCATGACAACACCAAAATACCTTTCCATACCTAAAAGGAAAGAAGCAAGACATTATTATTCGAACTAAGAGGAACATAAGAACTGCATATAAAGACTGTAAAGCAGCAAACCTACGGAGTCGCAGCAGGCCTGTATTCCCACAGGGGGGCTTGCACCAGTGAAGTAACTTGGTCGCTGCTCGCCCCCCACATCTACGCGCCCCGCCACGAGGAGCGGGACGGAGAATCCACCTTTTACAATATTAAGCTGAGGAGAGGCCCCAAGGGGGAGGAAGGAGTTGAGGCCAAGGGAGGTGGGAAAACATAAAGACAATCTGGTATTGAATCCAGCTCTCCTATATTGCAGTCCCATCTTTAACCAGAGGCCTTACCAAGGGACCGGGAGAGGGTTCGAGAGTGCAAATCATCCAACCAGGGCTGGGTGGCGTCCCCGTGGATTCCAGGTGAGCATAACAGCTGCATTCTTCGCTGTTCCTCGGGAGGGCAGGAGCCCTTGCCTTATCATCGCCGCCACCAGATGCAATCCAGCCCTCGCATCAGCCGTTAACATCACATCACAGAATCCAGATTACTGTGCCTGGGCAAGCAGACCCCTGCTTCCAGCAGCGCCACAGCTAGTAAGTGAAAACTAGCCTCTTCTGCTACGATCTACATTATTTTGTGGGCATATTCATTAACTTAACCCAGTAATACCACATGGAGGGCCGCAAAATGGCTACCGCAACCATTTTGCCTAGCTACCTTAGCGCTCGCCCATTGGATGTTTTTCCTCTCTTCTGTGGAACTGTCCTTCACCTGGTCCTAAATGTGCCCTCATAAAAGTATGTTCTCTCCCAGCCCATGCACCGGAAATCAATGACCTTATCACTACTCAGGCCTTAGACCTACTCGCCATCACGGAGACATGGCTCCATGAGGCGTCCGGCCCAGACATCTCCTTAGCCTTCCCGGAGGGATACTCCATTCTCCACCAAGATAGACTAATGTCTAAAGGAGGAGGCGTAGCCCTCATCACCAAAGATGCATTCCCTATCAGACTATGCAACTACCCCTGGGGAGGTAACACTGACCTTTTGTCAGCCAAACTATCACTGCCCCCAATTGTACCATCAATATCCACCTATTGTGCCGGCCCCCTGGCTCAGCACAAGAGTTCCTAGAACGTCTCCTCTACGTACTTGCCAACAAACTCAAAAGCTCTTCCAAATCCATCCTAATCTGCGACCTTAATCTAGGCTTGAATGATCCGAAAGACAAAGCAGCTACAGCTCTAGCCAAAGAACTTAAAGATCTTGGGCTCCTGCAAAAAATTACTAGCCCTACCCACTCCAAAGGTCGCACCCTCGACTGGGTGGCAGACCACAACTGCTCAAACTCCCTCATCTCCAACTCTGCCTACCCCTGGACCACAACTGCATCCTATTCTCCATTCCCACTACTCCCATGACTAAACCTCTCACCTAGGCCCCTGCAGCACAGGTCACAAGCTCAAAAAAAAATGAACTAAGGACAACCTTCTTCCTTTCTTGGAAGTTGTAGAACTTAAACCCCCATTCTCAAGTGACCCTAACACACTCACAGACATCTACACCAACACCCTCACCAGACCTATGAACACTACAGCCCCAATCGAATCCAAAAAAGAAAAAAAAATCCATGCATGCCAACTCTTGGTTTACGGATGAACTACTTGCCCTACATACATGTAAACACAATGGGCCTCATTACGACCCAGGCGCTAATGGGTTAACAGCGCTGCAAAAGGCTGTAGCGCTGCTAACCTATTAGCGCCTAATTACGAGGTCCCTTTGCGGGACCCGACCTTAACAGCTGGTTTTACCAGCCGTTAATGTAGGGACCCGCAAAGGGACCTTGGTGCTAAGTACGGTGCCACAATTTGCGGCATCGTACTTAGCGCCTTCCCCATTGAGCCCTATGGGGCAAAAATGGGAATGGGGAAGGGCCATGGGGAATTACCGCCGGCCAACCTTGGAATGGGATGGTAATTCCCCATTCCACCATGGCGGACACCGGCATGGACCATGGTGCTAACAGCATCATGGTCCTCCGCCTGGGCCGTAATGAGGCCCAATGCCCTAACTAACTGGCAATCCAAGCCCAGCGTCTCCACCAAGGAAGAATTAAAAAAAAGATCCTAGCAAAATAAAGAAGCCATATTCAAAGCCAAGTCAAAATCCCTCAACCACAGGATGTCCAAGGCCAACTCACAATCCAAAGAAATGTTATCCATCTTTAAAGACCTCATCACCCCATCCATCAGCCCAGGGATGAAGCATGGTGCGCCAGCATACAGGCTGCTATGCTTAACAAAATTGAATTACTGCAAGAGAAAATACAAGCTCAATTCAAAGGCCTAACAAGATTGACCATCCTCCCCTGCCCAGCTTCCCATCCCAAACACCCCCTAACCCTCTCTTCTCATTTTGTGACCTATCAGAATCTGAAGTCCTTGAACTCCTCCAACAGCTTAGACATGCTATGTCGACGTGTGTAATTTGTTCCTTCATGAAAGGCTATTTGCATATTTTAACATCTGGAAGTTTTTAGGCTCACATTCTCTCCCTTTTGCTCGAGTTCCATTGGCCTTATATGGGACATCATTTCTGTGCTGGCCTTTTATTTAGGAGCATGCCCAACACTGACTCTGGACTTTATTTCTCGCATCCCGGGGCTATTTCACCAGACACAGGTGCACAGTACATCAACAGGAGCAGTCTAGCGTTTTGAAGTGCACAGCAAAAATGCTAATTTACATGCTACTCCCAGTGAAAGGGTTACAAACTAAACTGCACTGGCATTTATTTAAAAGTTATTTATGGCATCTTTCCCTCTCAAATAAAGGAAAAGATTTTAAACAGCATGATTAAAAAAACAAAACTGTAGTGGATAGAGAAGTAATAACCATTGACCCCACCTTGATATTACAGGAAGTCATTTCGCAATACATTGGCCTTGATGTTGCGACGTTGTATGCGTCTTAAAATAATCTTTACTGAAACCTTAAGGCTGCAGTATGTTAATAAACAGGGACCGGTGACCAGCACAAAACGCCCAGCTACTAAAAGAAGCAAAAGCTGAAAACATACTGTAGCCAGAATAGCTGGGTCTGAGGGTGGACAAGACTGGTAAAGGTCCACTAGTCAGAGCCTCAGCCCTCACACACAGTTATTAACGCATTAGCCCAGATTTCTTGGTGCTAATACTCTTTTTTCTCTATGGGAAAATGGCTTTGCAGCAGCATGCACGCTGAATTTCCATAGAAAAAAACAAAAACCAAAGATGGCTGTGAGAGAACAAAACAGAAGCTCTGTTAGAATCCCCTTTCTCTTACCATGGCAGTGGGTAGTGGCAAAAAGGAGCAGCATAGCATGGAAGTCAGCCGAGCAATGAGAGGTAATTAAGGGGGGGAAGGTATTGGGGCAGCGGGCTCCCATTACTTCCTCCCTACCGTGGATGAAGCGTAGGGGGAAAGTGGAGTGCAAGCGGCCATCAGCTTGTTCAGAATCTGGGCTTATATTGGTGATTCAAGTTCAGATTATGAGCAACGTGATCGACAGTCCCACAAGTGCTGCGTGCTACGTACATCTAATAGTTCAAGCCAATAAAGGTGGCCCAAGACTTCTGACCACCGGATAGGCTAGATTAAAGAACATGCTAATCATTCTGATCCAATGATTGGCTTACTTTTTACACACCCAGTCATTGAAGGAGCTGTGGATTCCCCAGGAATTCATTCTTGCAGAAGAGGATGTCAGAATACTCATCCATTCCACTTTCTGCGTCCACGGTATGGGTGGCGGGCATCTCTCCTGTGCAACCCTGAAATTATCCCTG
Organism: Ambystoma mexicanum; assembly: GCF_040938575.1. Taxonomy (NCBI): domain Eukaryota; kingdom Metazoa; phylum Chordata; class Amphibia; order Caudata; family Ambystomatidae; genus Ambystoma; species Ambystoma mexicanum. The sequence goes on along the minus strand of NC_090936.1, from coordinate 1,110,888,421 downwards.
TTGATTCTATGCCCAAAGTTAACCTCTCTCTTTTTAAATAAAGTGTCTCTGATCAATGAAGTTTTCCATTGGACCTGACACATGAAGGGATGCTTATCAATTAACGATGAGTACACCGGACAGTATGATTAGCAGATCACTTTGATAATGAAACCGATGAATAGACAAATCATTAGTTAATGGACTAAAATTGATCGATTTTAGAATGTACTGTCCCAAAGATTTTGTAATCAGTTTGCACACAAATTACAGAAGGTGTGCTGAGTCAAGCAAATGAGTTTTAAAAAACTCTGATTGAAACAACAGGCATCCGTTCATTCGTTGGGAAGCAATTAACTCTCAACAGTAACCAAAGGAACCGTCGACCGAGAGTGGGTTCCTCCCCTGTGGAACAACTCCCTTGACAACGAAGGCATTACTAAGGGGTCCGCTGTTTGGGCTATAGCCCCGGGTCTTTTGGTTATAGCCCCGAACAGAAGCTCAGGGGCTACAACCAAAAGACAAGCGAGTCCCGAGTCCCGACAGACCTGACATTAGCATAGCCCTGGATCTTTTCCAGACCTAGCAACGCCCCTCCTTGTCAACCTGATTTAAGTAATAATGGTATTAGCTTGATGGAGTCTCTTTGCTGTAAGATAGTTACATAGAACATAGCTGGTATTAAGAACAAGTTACAAGACCATGACTGGCATCATTTTGTTGAAACCCACCAGGTAATTGGTGTACAGGAAACATGGTTAATCGATGATTCATTTAATACTCCAGGATATATGTCATATTTGCACCCGGCGAAGGGCGCTCAACCAATCAGGTAGCTGGAACAGCGTCAAGAATACACAATCCCTGCCCGCTGTCCCAGCCACCTGAGGCCCTTCCCCCAGTGGTGCTTTTTTTTCCTTTTTCTTTTTTTTCTATCGTGGGCAGGCAACAGGGTGTCTCTCCCTGTTGCCTTCCAACTATTGCCTGCCATCTATTTTAATGGCGGCGGGCATTTTGTTTTCTTCAACGGGAGATGGGCTTGTGCTGCGCTCATCTTCCATCAGAAGGAAAAAGAAAAGAAAACTATCTGTACCCCAGTAAATCCCAGTGTGCGAATAGCTTTCACGTCCCGGCTTGGGTTTCTCACGACCTACAACAACTACAACAGCTAAAAAGTATTAAAACTAAGGCTCTCTATATTTGGAAAAAATCGCTTCTAGAAGCCGATAGACTGATATAATGGTCATATGAGGGCCTATAAAAAAGCAGTGATTGCTGCCAAAAGAGCCTATCTTGATGATAGGAGAGCTAAAGCTCAGTCCAAACCCAAGGAGCTGTTCAAAGTATTTAAAGAGTTGGAAACAACCACTAATACTTTAGAGGATCCTATTGTTAAAGACACCAAATGGTGTAATCAAATACAGGAGGCGATGGATGCCAAACTTATCAGAACTAACAGAGGTATTGCCGAAGCCAGAGCCACATTGGCGCTTAAGGGCTTCAAAGACCCTATTACCCCCGTTAAATGTTGGAATAACGAAGAACTATTCTCATTCAAGCCCATCTCAGAGGCCGATCTTACAGTGATAATTCAGAACCTTAAACCATCTAACTGTAAGGGTGATGTATGCCCGGCAATCACGATAAAGGCTTGCGCCTCCTCTCTGATCCCGACTCTCTGCAAGTTTGCCAATGCATCCTTTAGGGACAGTGTTGTTCCTACTTGTATTAAAAATTCCTGGGTTACCCCACTATTGAAAAAAACAGATCTCTCTCCTGTTGATCCTCTGAACTATCGTCCTATTGCCAACTCGCCATTTTTGCTTAAGATTCTTGATAGAGTTGCGTATACTCTACTATTAACCCATTTGAGAACTACTGACATCCTAAACAAGAGACAATCTGGTTTTCGGGAAAAACACAGAACAGAGACTGCACTGCTGGATATGAAGTCCAGACTCCTTCGCCACATGGATCAAGGTGACCCCTGTATGCTGATGTTGCTGGACATTTCCGCCGCCTTCGACCTGGTAGACCACTCAGTGCTGGTCTCCAGGTTGAAGGAGGTGGCGGGTTTCTCGGCTCCGGCTGCCGCATGGGTCGCCTCTTTTCTCAAAGAGCGCCAATGGCGAGTGAGCTGTAACATCGCAGAGGCTAACCCACTGGATCTTACGCAGGGAGTCCCGCAGGGAGCCTGTCTTTCACCAATCTTTTATAACATCTTTACGGTCCCCTTCCTTGACTTCTTGGATAGTAATGACATAGAGTCCACCAATTACGCTGACAATACTATTTGTATTATCCCTATCGCGGGTATTCTCTTGGCTGATGAAACCAAAATCAATTGGATATATGTGCTCATCCAAAGTTGGATGTGTGTTAATGGATTGGCCCTTAACACCAACAAGACAGAATTTATGCTTGTGGGCACTGATCCACAAATTCACAAAATGGAAGATTTATACTCCCAGTTCGTGATTGATAACTGTGTCATGAAAATCAAAAGAAAGGTTAAGACACTGGAGATCTATCTGGATTGTAATCTGAGTATGAAAGTGCAGGTCAGTAATCTGGTGTCCTCATCTTCTTATTATATTAAACTACTCTCTCATGCACGCCCCTTCCTCTCGCAAACTAGCAGAGAGACGTTGGCCCGAGCATTGATTAGCTCCAGGATAGACTACTGCAGTAGTCTTCTGATCGGGTTTCCTAAATGTGAATTGAATAGACTGCAGGTAGTGCAGAATAACGCTGTCAGGGTTGTTATGGACAAAAAGAGATCTGATCATATCTCCCTGTTCAGAAGGGAGCTTCACTGGCTTCCTATTAAGGAACGTATTCTCTTTCGTCTCCTGTCCATCTCCTTCAATTGTTTGAATAATTCTGGTCCGACTTACCTCAATGACGAACTTAGGCCTAAAACCAGTAATTATAGCCTCAGATCCAATGGTCTCCTTCAGTTAACTGTTCCAAACTGTAGATTATCTCAGACAAAAGTTGGAGCCTTTTATTCTGCGGCCTCCATTGCTTGGAACAACCTTCCATTGAAACTCAGAATGGAAAGTTCTAACAGAGTGTTCAGGAAAGGACTCAAAACCTATCTGTTTAATTAACTTCTTCCTCTGGTTTGAGATTTTCTTGCCTTCCGGCATTACATTCATCCTCGGTGGTCTTTTCTTCTGGACGTCCTGTGTGTTTTTGATCTTTTTTTAGCGCCCTTAAGCCTTAGGGTCAGTGGATCTGGGATGTATAAATTACAAATAAATAAATAAATCCATAAATTTGGGGCAGACATGGGCTTTAAAGGTCTGCAGCCCAGGCTGAAGCCCTTGCTTTGTTCGGGCCTACCAAAGCTCGGGCTGGCGGGCTGTTAAACTCCATGTCCAGCCCCCAGCCATGGTGTGACAGCTATATAATAGATTGGCAGTCAAAGCAGCAAGGCGGCGCACCAGTGTTAGGTTGACGGTTCTGTTGAGTATCATTGTAAATGTGAACACAACCTTGATCGATAGCTACAGAACTACTTCTACATATTTTAGTTTAAAAATAATTTGGATCCTGAAATGGTAATCAAGTGATACATGTCTTTCAAAAGATTGAAGAGTTGACCTATACATTAAGAGAAGGCCTAATGTAGAGAGAGAAATGTTTTGTGTTACAGGTGATTTAAATACTCAATATGAACCAATGAATGATTATATGACTCTAAATGCTGAGAGAGATGACCTTTGTGGCATCCCTGAATTAATAGCCCCACCTCCTAACAGGCTCCAACCAAAATCTAGCATGTTTTACTTACACCACGGACCAGAGCGGTTGTAATGGTCATATTTCTGGGCCTTCTCCAGCTATCCCGACATATCAGAAGGGCAAGTAATGCAGTTATTACGACTAGGTCTTTGTGGAAGTGTCAGTTTGGCAATAAACACAATCACTTTCTGTCAGACAGCAGGTAAAAGTGACCCTTGTTCAGGGAAATTCAAGTAAAAGATCTTGCTCTAACTAATTACAGAAGAAATGTTAGATGATCGAAGCTGAACTATAAAGCTCAACTCCAATTAATATATCATGTGGTAATCCCAGTATCGGAGAGATGCATCATGGAGAAAGAGGCTTGCTGGGAAGTAAGTAAAGAAATTTGCCAAGGCCTTTTGAAAGCAGTTGCTTCTTTTGTCACCAAATCAGCGGGAAGTGTCAGGACCCAACTGCAAGGTAGTAATACTTGGCTTGACAAATAATGCCAGGATATTAAACACATGTTAATGCAAGCATTAAGGGCAAGCGATAAGGCCATCCAAGTGCAGAGTATCAGATGTATACATCCGCAGGATATCCCGCCTCCCTACCTCCTTTGTATTGGAGACTTGAGGCCGTGCCTTACTTGACACCATCTATCATGCCAATACAGCAGCCAGTATTTGGAAGCAGATACCCATTGATACAACCCTATCGAATGTACCCTCGAAGTGATGACAACCTACAGGAGTAACTCCCTGAAGGAATATGAGAAAGATCAAAGAAAATAAACTAATGACATCATAAGAAAGTGAGCATGACATCCCGAGATATTGATTGAAGACAATGTACGGATCGTAGAGGACAAATGACAAAGTAAAGAATCGAGTAAACTATCAAAGTGAAAAAGAAGAAGATTACACGTTAACAAAGTGCTGCAGGGAACAGAAGTTCAATAAATGTACAGACGCTGAAATGCAAGGTAGATCAAGTCATCGTATAGGATAGCTTTGAGTAGTGAATAGAATGCAGGTGAAGCCGCCATTGTACAGAAACTGGACATTGGTATCATGAAATAAATAAGCCAGAAACCATGAAGGGGGAATAAAAAGCTGTGTCGCAGTAGAATAGCAGGCTAGTCGAGCTGCGTGGTGAGGCTGTCTGGTCTGAAGTCAAGGTCCTAGAAATTGAGGTCAGCTATCTACTCTGAAGAAGAACGAGTGTGCAGAGGAGGAATCTTCTCACGTTAAGGTGCAAGAAAGAACTCAAAGGATGGCAAGTTTTAATTCATTTAGAGCATTTAAAAACTGCTAAATGGAACAGATTGTGGTCTCATGTCAGTTGAGCCAAGGATGGAAATAGAGCTTGAACTTGGAGTTCCAGACACGATAGTGAGTGCCCTCACTCCTGTGCATTCTCAAGACGAGAATATTCTGCAAGGCCAAGTACAAAGACAATTTCATGGCTGACAGCATGGGTGATGAGAGATGCTGGGCTAATTGGGTGGTGAGCTAGCTATCTCCCTGCACCTGGGTCTGGGTTTAATTGCTGCTAAATGAACCGAATGTTCCAGACATGGCACAAGCGTGCCAACCAAATGTATTAGTCCATATAATGAAGGAACTCATAGTTTTGAAGACCAATGAAACACGATGTGACTATTTATTCTTAAATTACATGTTTGAAGAGGTAGGCATAAGTTGTCCACCTGATAAAGGACAGCCAATAACAACCCTAGCTCCTATATGATTGTATATCTAGATGTTTCCCTTAACCAATCTCGTCCCTTGATAGGTTTTTCACTATTGCCACATAGTATGACATCACTCTGACGCATAATTGAGTATATGAACTATTTTTATTGTGGAAATCATTGAGAGACCGAGCGTATGTCGGTTGATGTTTGTTGTAACCTCCCTGTTTTAGATAATTGTTAATAAAACAGTAACTTGCCATCTTCTTGAGTTTGTCAGGTTATTCGGACGACTCAGAATTATTCTGGTGTAATCCCATCCATTACATATTCACTTCCAAAGGGCCTTAAGCTCACAAGGTCTAGTTTCGAAAATCAGAGCAAGAGTGTAAAAGCGTATCCATGTGCTGAATGGTAGCTGATAGTGACATAGACATGCCATGTGTCACCCCATTTCCAATGTTTTAAAATGGTTCAAAAGCCTACATCCAAAATGGTGGCAAGGGAGGCTGACAAAGTTTTATCAATCCACAGTTCGACCTGGCAAAACATTTTAAAGACCAAAAATCAAGACATGGAAGCAAAAAGGTAAGTTTAAGGGATAAAAGCTTCAGAAGACAAAAGGGGATTGCCATTAGCCACACCTAATTTACCCATATTCCTCGATACAGGGATGCAATGTATTGAACTCATCTGTCGATGGAGGCCTGTTTACTATTGGGCTTGGTTATGGTCGAATGACTTCCTCCTTAAAAACAAAGAAGTTTTGAATGAAGTTATGGCTCAAGCAGAGGGCCCGACCCCACCCCGGTTTGCCCACGTAAAGGAATCGCTAGATACGCTGGGCCTTGGTAAACATTGGTCTAATCTGAGTAACCAACTCTGCCAAGGCCACGATCAAGGTGGCAGCATTGGCAAGGATCGACCGCGATAACCGCTCTAAGCAGGATCGTCGGTCCTGACACGCTATTGGAGTCTGAAAGCCAATGTGGGCTATGACTATTATTTAGATTATGTGAATCCAAAACAGGAAAGAACGCTGTACATTAAGCTACGCATTGGTATCCTAGCGATTGCAAGACTCCACCACAAGTGGAGTATAAATGTGCCTTCCGTGTGTCCGCTATTGGGTTACACAAATGAAACTGTGATTCATATTTTATTGATATTCCCGGCCACGTTGCCTTTGAGCAAACACTATTTAAGGCCTTTATTTTTGGCACGAGCCTGCCGGAGCACTGACGAAGCCGTGCGGATTTGCACTAACTCTAGCGATGTTTTAGCAGTTTTCGCTACCTGTAAATATCTTGTATGGGCATGGATGACACGTTCTAAAAAGCTACAAATGCACTGACAATCATATTGTGATATTTCATTCCCTTTTAGCAGATTGTTTTAGTTCTGTGAGCTTGATTTTATTTTCTTATATTTATTAGTGATTGTTGTATTATGTATTGTTTAATATGCTTACCTGCTTTTATGACATTACTGTTGAAATAACGCATTATGAAATGAGAAAGGGGAAAGGATTGTGTTTTTTTAAAAAAAGCTTATCTCTAATTTAATTAAAATTGATAGTAAACATTTGGATGTAGACCGCGGTGAAGGTCGACTTTATGGAGTCCACTTTAGGTCAGTCATTTTGATACTGACGTTTGGACACGGAACCATTTACATACATACCTACGAAGACAATAGAAAGCGGATTTATTTGCAATAGAGGTGTGAACTCTCTTTGCTTTTAATTTGCTCTCTACAGTCTGCTCTCCCTCCATCCTCCTTCTCCTTTCTCCCCCATTCCATTTCTCCCTCTTCCTGCCTAGGCTCCTCCCCCCAACGTCTTCCACTGAACCCATCCTGAGAACAGCCATCCCCTTGTGCCCCGGTTGACGGTGAAGGGATGTGCACCTCTTGCATGCTCATAGCTCTCTTCCCTCTTTAACTTCTCCATTTCTCTTGGGGTCTCTCCTTCCTGGTTGCAGGTAGCAACATTCATGCAAATGCTGGAAAAGCCTTAGGGTGGGCTCGACAGTGCTGTTAATAATGGCCATGTTTCTCTCATTCCACACTATTCTAAAATCCTAGAAATCCTCCTCTGGGGTTGAAACTTTTTTAACAGCTGAAATAGTAAGACTACTGAGAGACTTGAAGTTAGGCAATTATCAAGAAAGGGAATCTAGATGATAGTTGTAATTTTATTACTATTTTAGTTTTATTTTTCTTCTTTTTGTTTGATATATGTAGAAGAGTATGTAGATGAAATATGTATTACTTTTCTTTTCAAAACATTTTTGTCGTTAAATGTTTTGTATGTAAGGAGAAGTGTAAAAAGTCATATACTTTGGCTAAAGCACAATAAACACAAAAATAACAAAAAGAAAATCCTAGAAAGGCTTGCCTTCAACATGACCTCCAACTCCCTTGACTCTAATGATCTGTGAGACCCTCTCCAATCTGGCTTCTGCGGCCGTCGTACTCCTGAAGCAGCTCTCACTCATGCCTCCAATTTCCTGAGCTCGGCTCACCACTCTTCTCTGTCTTAACCCTTATTGACCTCTCAGCCACCATTGACGTGAGCCACTCCTCTCTCCTTCTGACTTTTGATGATTTCGTAATCCAGTATACTCTCTCCTTGTGCCTCCTCCATGACATGGAATGTAGCTTCCTCTGATCGGACCTCCCTGCCTATTAGTGCCCACCAAGGCTGCACCCTTTACCCTCTACTCCTCACCCACCCAGGCAGCAGTGCTATTAGGCTACTCAGTACACTTTTAATGGGCTCACAGTTACTGCTTATGTGGGAAATGTGGTGCCTCTGAGATGGTGTTGCCATAGTCGGTTGCCTAGTATTACTTGCTGTATACCCACTCTGGTGACATTAGATTACTGATGTCCACTGTTGTGATAGCACACCTCCCATAACCAGCAGAGAGCGGGAAGCAGAGGAGGGCAGGCTGGTGTCTGAACAGCATCAGACTGAGCCTCTGCTCAGCCGTGCACCACCCGAGCTCTCTGACAGTGAGAGGAGGGAGCAGAGGAAGAACGACCGCCAGCTGCATCTTCTCTGCTCAGTGCTGTTCCCCCATCTCCCCCGGGCTCTCTCAAATTGAGAGGAGGGAGCAGAGGAAGAAACACTGGCACCTGCATCTTCTATACTAAGTGCTGTTCCTCCCAGCTCTCTCACATTGAGAGGAGGGAGCAGTGGAAGAAAGACCGCCACCTGTATATTCTCTGCTCAGTGCTGTTCCCTCCAGCTCTCTGAGAGGAGGGAGCAAAGGAAGAAAGACCAGCATCTGCATCTTCTGTGCTCAGTATTGTTCCTCCCAGCTCTCTCACAGTGAGAGGAGGGAGCAGAGGTAGAAAGACCGGCATTTGCACCTCCTGTGCTCAGTGCTGTTCCTCCCAGCTCCCTCGCGGTTAGAGGAGGGAGCAGACGAAGAAAGACTGGCATCTGTACCTCCTGTGCTCAGTGCTGTTCCTCCCAGCTCTCTCACAGTGAAAGGAGAGAGCAGAGGTAGAAAGACCGCATCTGTATCTTCTGTGCTCAGTTCAGCTCCTTCCAGTTTTCGCACAGTGAGAGGAGGGAGCAAAGGAAGAAAGACCGGCATCTGCATCTTCTGTGCTCAGGACTGTTCCTCCCAGGTGTCTTGCAGTGAGAGGAGTGAGCAGAGGAAGAAAGACTGGCATCTTCATCTTCTGTGCTCAGTGCTGTTCCTCCCTGCTCTCCCACAGTGAGAGGAGGGAGCAGAGGAAGAAAGACCGGCATCTGCACCTCCTGTGCTCTGTACTGTTCCTCCCAGCTCCCTCGCGTTGAGAGGAGGGAGCAGAGGAAGAAACGCTGGCACCTGCATCTTCTGTGCTCAGTGCTGTTCCTCCCAGATCTCTTGCAGTGAGAGGAGGGAGCACAGGAAGAATGCCTGGCATCCGCACTTCCTGTGCTCAGTTCTGCTCCTCCCAGCTTTCGCACAGTGAGAGGAGGGAGCAAAGGAAGAAAGACCGGCATCTGCATCTTCTGTGCTCAGTGCTGTTCCTCCCAGCTCTCCCACAGTGAGAGGAGGGAGTAGAGGAAGAAAGACCAGCATCTGCATCTTCTGTGCTCAGTTCTTTTCCTCCCAGCTCTCTCGCAGTGAGAGGAGGGAGTAGAGGAAGAAAGACCGGCATCTGTATCTTCTGGCCTCAGTGCTGTTCCTCCCAGCTCTCTCGCAGTGAGAGGAGGGATCAGAGGAAGAAAGACCGGCATCTGCATCTTCTGTGCTCAGTGCTTTTCCCCCCAGCTATCTCGTAGTGAGAGGAGGGAGTAGAGGAAGAAACACTGGCACCTGCACCTTCTCTGCTCAGTGCTGTTCCCCCAGCTCTCCCACAGTGAGAGGAGGGAGTAGAGGAAGAAAGACCGGCATCTGCATCTTCTGTGCTCAGTTCTGTTCCTACCAGGTCTCTCGCAGTGAGAAGAGGGAGCAGAGGAAGAAACACTGGTACCTGCATCTTCTCTGCTCAGTGCTGTTCCCCCATCTCCCCCAGCTCTCTCAAATTGAGAGGAGGGAGCAGAGGAAGAAACACTGGCACCTGCATCTTCTATGTTAAGTGCTGTTCCTCCCAGCTCTCTCACATTGAGAGGAGGGAGCAGTGGAAGAAAGACCGCCACCTGTATTTTCTCTGCTCAGTGCTGTTCCCTCCAGCTCTCTGAGAGGAGGGAGCAGAGGAAGAAAGACCGGCATCTGCATCTTCTGTGCTCAGTATTGTTCCTCCCAGCTCTCTCACAGTGAGAGGAGGGAGCAGAGGTAGAAAGACCGGCATTTGCACCTCCTCCTGTGCTCAGTGCTGTTCCTCCCAGCTCCCTCGCGGTTAGAGGAGGGAGCAGACGAAGAAAGACTGGCATCTGTACCTCCTGTGCTCAGTGCTGTTCCTCCCAGCTCTCTCACAGTGAAAGGAGAGAGCAGAGGTAGAAAGACCGCATCTGTATCTTCTGTGCTCAGTTCAGCTCCTTCCAGTTTTCGCACAGTGAGAGGAGGGAGCAAAGGAAGAAAGACCGGCATCTGCATCTTCTGTGCTCAGGACTGTTCCTCCCAGGTGTCTTGCAGTGAGAGGAGTTAGCAGAGGAAGAAAGACTGGCATCTTCATCTTCTGTGCTCAGTGCTGTTCCTCCCTGCTCTCCCACAGTGAGAGGAGGGAGCAGAGGAAGAAAGACCGGCATCTGCACCTCCTGTGCTCTGTACTGTTCCTCCCAGCTCCCTCGCGTTGAGAGGAGGGAGCAGAGGAAGAAACGCTGGCACCTGCATCTTCTGTGCTCAGTGCTGTTCCTCCCAGATCTCTTGCAGTGAGAGGAGGGAGCACAGGAAGAATGCCTGGCATCCGCACTTCCTGTGCTCAGTTCTGCTCCTCCCAGCTTTCGCACAGTGAGAGGAGGGAGCAAAGGAAGAAAGACCGGCATCTGCATCTTCTGTGCTCAGTGCTGTTCCTCCCAGCTCTCCCACAGTGAGAGGAGGGAGTAGAGGAAGAAAGACCAGCATCTGCATCTTCTGTGCTCAGTTCTTTTAATCCCAGCTCTCTCGCAGTGAGAGGAGGGAGTAGAGGAAGAAAGACCGGCATCTGTATCTTCTGGCCTCAGTGCTGTTCCTCCCAGCTCTCTCGCAGTGAGAGGAGGGATCAGAGGAAGAAAGACCGGCATCTGCATCTTCTGTGCTCAGTGCTTTTCCCCCCAGCTATCTCGTAGTGAGAGGAGGGAGTAGAGGAAGAAACACTGGCACCTGCACCTTCTCTGCTCAGTGCTGTTCCCCCAGCTCTCCCACAGTGAGAGGAGGGAGTAGAGGAAGAAAGACCGGCATCTGCATCTTCTGTGCTCAGTTCTGTTCCTACCAGGTCTCTCGCAGTGAGAAGAGGGAGCAGAGGAAGAAACACTGGTACCTGCATCTTCTCTGCTCAGTGCTGTTCCCCCATCTCCCCCAGCTCTCTCAAATTGAGAGGAGGGAGCAGAGGAAGAAACACTGGCACCTGCATCTTCTATGTTAAGTGCTGTTCCTCCCAGCTCTCTCACATTGAGAGGAGGGAGCAGTGGAAGAAAGACCGCCACCTGTATATTCTCTGCTCAGTGCTGTTCCCTCCAGCTCTCTGAGAGAAGGGAGCAGAGGAAGAAAGACCGGCATCTGCATCTTCTGTGCTCAGTATTGTTCCTCCCAGCTCTCTCACAGTGAGAGGAGGGAGCAGAGGTAGAAAGACCGGCATTTGCACCTCCTGTGCTCAGTGCTGTTCCTCCCAGCTCTCTCACAGTGAAAGGAGAGAGCAGAGGTAGAAAGACCGCATCTGTATCTTCTGTGCTCAGTTCAGCTCCTTCCAGTTTTCGCACAGTGAGAGGAGGGAGCAAAGGAAGAAAGACCGGCATCTGCATCTTCTGTGCTCAGGACTGTTCCTCCCAGGTGTCTTGCAGTGAGAGGAGTTAGCAGAGGAAGAAAGACTGGCATCTTCATCTTCTGTCCTCAGTGCTGTTCCTCCCTGCTCTCCCACAGTGAGAGGAGGGAGCAGAGGAAGAAAGACCGGCATCTGCACCTCCTGTGCTCTGTACTGTTCCTCCCAGCTCCCTCGCGTTGAGAGGAGGGAGCAGAGGAAGAAACGCTGGCACCTGCATCTTCTGTGCTCAGTGCTGTTCCTCCCAGATCTCTTGCAGTGAGAGGAGGGAGCACAGGAAGAATGCCTGGCATCCGCACTTCCTGTGCTCAGTTCTGCTCCTCCCAGCTTTCGCACAGTGAGAGGAGGGAGCAAAGGAAGAAAGACCGGCATCTGCATCTTCTGTGCTCAGTGCTGTTCCTCCCAGCTCTCCCACAGTGAGAGGAGGGAGTAGAGGAAGAAAGACCAGCATCTGCATCTTCTGTGCTCAGTTCTTTTCCTCCCAGCTCTCTCGCAGTGAGAGGAGGGAGTAGAGGAAGAAAGACCGGCATCTGTATCTTCTGGCCTCAGTGCTGTTCCTCCCAGCTCTCTCGCAGTGAGAGGAGGGATCAGAGGAAGAAAGACCGGCATCTGCATCTTCTGTGCTCAGTGCTTTTCCCCCCAGCTATCTCGTAGTGAGAGGAGGGAGTAGAGGAAGAAACACTGGCACCTGCACCTTCTCTGCTCAGTGCTGTTCCCCCAGCTCTCCCACAGTGAGAGGAGGGAGTAGAGGAAGAAAGACCGGCATCTGCATCTTCTGTGCTCAGTTCTGTTCCTACCAGGTCTCTCGCAGTGAGAAGAGGGAGCAGAGGAAGAAACACTGGTACCTGCATCTTCTCTGCTCAGTGCTGTTCCCCCATCTCCCCCAGCTCTCTCAAATTGAGAGGAGGGAGCAGAGGAAGAAACACTGGCACCTGCATCTTCTATGTTAAGTGCTGTTCCTCCCAGCTCTCTCACATTGAGAGGAGGGAGCAGTGGAAGAAAGACCGCCACCTGTATATTCTCTGCTCAGTGCTGTTCCCTCCAGCTCTCTGAGAGGAGGGAGCAGAGGAAGAAAGACCGGCATCTGCATCTTCTGTGCTCAGTATTGTTCCTCCCAGCTCTCTCACAGTGAGAGGAGGGAGCAGAGGTAGAAAGACCGGCATTTGCACCTCCTGTGCTCAGTGCTGTTCCTCCCAGCTCCCTCGCGGTTAGAGGAGGGAGCAGAGGTAGAAAGACCGCATCTGTATCTTCTGTGCTCAGTTCAGCTCCTTTCAGTTTTCGCACAGTGAGAGGAGGGAGCAAAGGAAGAAAGACCGGCATCTGCATCTTCTGTGCTCAGGACTGTTCCTCCCAGGTGTCTTGCAGTGAGAGGAGTGAGCAGAGGAAGAAAGACTGGCATCTTCATCTTCTGTGCTCAGTGCTGTTCCTCCCTGCTCTCCCACAGTGAGAGGAGGGAGCAGAGGAAGAAAGACCGGCATCTGCACCTCCTGTGCTCTGTACTGTTCCTCCCAGCTCCCTCGCGTTGAGAGGAGGGAGCAGAGGAAGAAACGCTGGCACCTGCATCTTCTGTGCTCAGTGCTGTTCCTCCCAGATCTCTTGCAGTGAGAGGAGGGAGCACAGGAAGAATGCCTGGCATCCGCACTTCCTGTGCTCAGTTCTGCTCCTCCCAGCTTTCGCACAGTGAGAGGAGGGAGCAAAGGAAGAAAGACCGGCATCTGCATCTTCTGTGCTCAGTGCTGTTCCTCCCAGCTCTCCCACAGTGAGAGGAGGGAGTAGAGGAAGAAAGACCAGCATCTGCATCTTCTGTGCTCAGTTCTTTTCCTCCCAGCTCTCTCGCAGTGAGAGGAGGGAGTAGAGGAAGAAAGACCGGCATCTGTATCTTCTGGCCTCAGTGCTGTTCCTCCCAGCTCTCTCGCAGTGAGAGGAGGGATCAGAGGAAGAAAGACCGGCATCTGCATCTTCTGTGCTCAGTGCTTTTCCCCCCAGCTATCTCGTAGTGAGAGGAGGGAGTAGAGGAAGAAACACTGGCACCTGCACCTTCTCTGCTCAGTGCTGTTCCCCCAGCTCTCCCACAGTGAGAGGAGGGAGTAGAGAAAGAAAGACCGGCATCTACATCTTCTGTGCTCAGTTCTGTTCCTACCAGGTCTCTCGCAGTGAGAAGAGGGAGCAGAGGAAGAAACACTGGTACCTGCATCTTCTCTGCTCAGTGCTGTTCCCCCATCTCCCCCAGCTCTCTCAAATTGAGAGGAGGGAGCAGAGGAAGAAACACTGGCACCTGCATCTTCTATGTTAAGTGCTGTTCCTCCCAGCTCTCTCACATTGAGAGGAGGGAGCAGTGGAAGAAAGACCGCCACCTGTATATTCTCTGCTCAGTGCTGTTCCCTCCAGCTCTCTGAGAGGAGGGAGCAGAGGAAGAAAAACCGGCATCTGCATCTTCTGTGCTCAGTATTGTTCCTCCCAGCTCTCTCACAGTGAGAGGAGGGAGCAGAGGTAGAAAGACCGGCATTTGCACCTCCTGTGCTCAGTGCTGTTCCTCCCAGCTCCCTCGCGGTTAGAGGAGGGAGCAGACGAAGAAAGACTGGCATCTGTACCTCCTGTGCTCAGTGCTGTTCCTCCCAGCTCTCTCACAGTGAAAGGAGAGAGCAGAGGTAGAAAGACCGCATCTGTATCTTCTGTGCTCAGTTCAGCTCCTTCCAGTTTTCGCCCAGTGAGAGGAGGGAGCAAAGGAAGACAGACCGGCATCTGCATCTTCTGTGCTCAGGACTGTTCCTCCCAGGTGTCTTGCAGTGAGAGGAGTGAGCAGAGGAAGAAAGACTGGCATCTTCATCTTCTGTGCTCAGTGCTGTTCCTCCCTGCTCTCCCACAGTGAGAGGAGGGAGCAGAGGAAGAAAGACCGGCATCTGCACCTCCTGTGCTCTGTACTGTTCCTCCCAGCTCCCTCGCGTTGAGAGGAGGGAGCAGAGGAAGAAACGCTGGCACCTGCATCTTCTGTGCTCAGTGCTGTTCCTCCCAGATCTCTCACAGTGAAAGGAGAGAGCAGAGGTAGAAAGACCGCATCTGTATCTTCTGTGCTCAGTTCAGCTCCTTCCAGTTTTCGCACAGTGAGAGGAGGGAGCAAAGGAAGAAAGACCGGCATCTGCATCTTCTGTGCTCAGGACTGTTCCTCCCAGGTGTCTTGCAGTGAGAGGAGTTAGCAGAGGAAGAAAGACTGGCATCTTCATCTTCTGTGCTCAGTGCTGTTCCTCCCTGCTCTCCCACAGTGAGAGGAGGGAGCAGAGGAAGAAAGACCGGCATCTGCACCTCCTGTGCTCTGTACTGTTCCTCCCAGCTCCCTCGCGTTGAGAGGAGGGAGCAGAGGAAGAAACGCTGGCACCTGCATCTTCTGTGCTCAGTGCTGTTCCTCCCAGATCTCTTGCAGTGAGAGGAGGGAGCACAGGAAGAATGCCTGGCATCCGCACTTCCTGTGCTCAGTTCTGCTCCTCCCAGCTTTCGCACAGTGAGAGGAGGGAGCAAAGGAAGAAAGACCGGCATCTGCATCTTCTGTGCTCAGTGCTGTTCCTCCCAGCTCTCCCACAGTGAGAGGAGGGAGTAGAGGAAGAAAGACCAGCATCTGCATCTTCTGTGCTCAGTTCTTTTCCTCCCAGCTCTCTCGCAGTGAGAGGAGGGAGTAGAGGAAGAAAGACCGGCATCTGTATCTTCTGGCCTCAGTGCTGTTCCTCCCAGCTCTCTCGCAGTGAGAGGAGGGATCAGAGGAAGAAAGACCGGCATCTGCATCTTCTGTGCTCAGTGCTTTTCCCCCCAGCTATCTCGTAGTGAGAGGAGGGAGTAGAGGAAGAAACACTGGCACCTGCACCTTCTCTGCTCAGTGCTGTTCCCCCAGCTCTCCCACAGTGAGAGGAGGGAGTAGAGAAAGAAAGACCGGCATCTACATCTTCTGTGCTCAGTTCTGTTCCTACCAGGTCTCTCGCAGTGAGAAGAGGGAGCAGAGGAAGAAACACTGGTACCTGCATCTTCTCTGCTCAGTGCTGTTCCCCCATCTCCCCCAGTTCTCTCAAATTGAGAGGAGGGAGCAGAGGAAGAAACACTGGCACCTGCATCTTCTATGTTAAGTGCTGTTCCTCCCAGCTCTCTCACATTGAGAGGAGGGAGCAGTGGAAGAAAGACCGCCACCTGTATATTCTCTGCTCAGTGCTGTTCCCTCCAGCTCTCTGAGAGGAGGGAGCAGAGGAAGAAAAACCGGCATCTGCATCTTCTGTGCTCAGTATTGTTCCTCCCAGCTCTCTCACAGTGAGAGGAGGGAGCAGAGGTAGAAAGACCGGCATTTGCACCTCCTGTGCTCAGTGCTGTTCCTCCCAGCTCCCTCGCGGTTAGAGGAGGGAGCAGACGAAGAAAGACTGGCATCTGTACCTCCTGTGCTCAGTGCTGTTCCTCCCAGCTCTCTCACAGTGAAAGGAGAGAGCAGAGGTAGAAAGACCGCATCTGTATCTTCTGTGCTCAGTTCAGCTCCTTCCAGTTTTCGCCCAGTGAGAGGAGGGAGCAAAGGAAGACAGACCGGCATCTGCATCTTCTGTGCTCAGGACTGTTCCTCCCAGGTGTCTTGCAGTGAGAGGAGTGAGCAGAGGAAGAAAGACTGGCATCTTCATCTTCTGTGCTCAGTGCTGTTCCTCCCTGCTCTCCCACAGTGAGAGGAGGGAGCAGAGGAAGAAAGACCGGCATCTGCACCTCCTGTGCTCTGTACTGTTCCTCCCAGCTCCCTCGCGTTGAGAGGAGGGAGCAGAGGAAGAAACGCTGGCACCTGCATCTTCTGTGCTCAGTGCTGTTCCTCCCAGATCTCTTGCAGTGAGAGGAGGGAGCAGAGGAAGAATGCCTGGCATCTGCACTTCCTGTGCTCAGTTCTGCTCCTCCCAGCTTTCGCACAGTGAGAGGAGGGAGCAAAGGAAGAAAGACCGGCATCTGCATCTTCTGTGCTCAGTGCTGTTCCTCCCAGCTCTCCCACAGTGAGAGGAGGGAGTAGAGGAAGAAAGACCAGCATCTGCATCTTCTGTGCTCAGTTCTTTTCCTCCCAGCTCTCTCGCAGTGAGAGGAGGGAGTAGAGGAAGAAAGACTGGCATCTGTATCTTCTGGCCTCAGTGCTGTTCCTCCCAGCTCTCTCGCAGTGAGAGGAGGGATCAGAGGAAGAAAGACCGGCATCTGCATCTTCTGTGCTCAGTGCTTTTCCCCCCAGCTATCTCGTAGTGAGAGGAGGGAGTAGAGGAAGAAACACTGGCACCTGCACCTTCTCTGCTCAGTGCTGTTCCCCCAGCTCTCCCACAGTGAGAGGAGGGAGTAGAGGAAGAAAGACCGGCATCTGCATCTTCTGTGCTCAGTTCTGTTCCTACCAGGTCTCTCGCAGTGAGAAGAGGGAGCAGAGGAAGAAACACTGGTACCTGCATCTTCTCTGCTCAGTGCTGTTCCCCCATCTCCCCCAGCTCTCTCAAATTGAGAGGAGGGAGCAGAGGAAGAAACACTGGCACCTGCATCTTCTATGTTAAGTGCTGTTCCTCCCAGCTCTCTCACATTGAGAGGAGGGAGCAGTGGAAGAAAGACCGCCACCTGTATATTCTCTGCTCAGTGCTGTTCCCTCCAGCTCTCTGAGAGGAGGGAGCAGAGGAAGAAAGACCGGCATCTGCATCTTCTGTGCTCAGTATTGTTCCTCCCAGCTCTCTCACAGTGAGAGGAGGGAGCAGAGGTAGAAAGACCGGCATTTGCACCTCCTGTGCTCAGTGCTGTTCCTCCCAGCTCCCTCGCGGTTAGAGGAGGGAGCAGACGAAGAAAGACTGGCATCTGTACCTCCTGTGCTCAGTGCTGTTCCTCCCAGCTCTCTCACAGTGAAAGGAGAGAGCAGAGGTAGAAAGACCGCATCTGTATCTTCTGTGCTCAGTTCAGCTCCTTCCAGTTTTCGCCCAGTGAGAGGAGGGAGCAAAGGAAGAAAGACCGGCATCTGCATCTTCTGTGCTCAGGACTGTTCCTCCCAGGTGTCTTGCAGTGAGAGGAGTGAGCAGAGGAAGAAAGACCGGCATCTGCACCTCCTGTGCTCTGTACTGTTCCTCCCAGATCCCTCGCGTTGAGAGGAGGGAGCAGAGGAAGAAACGCTGGCACCTGCATCTTCTGTGCTCAGTGCTGTTCCTCCCAGATCTCTTGCAGTGAGAGGAGGGAGCAGAGGAAGAATGCCTGGCATCTGCACTTCCTGTGCTCAGTTCTGCTCCTCCCAGCTTTCGCACAGTGAGAGGAGGGAGCAAAGGAAGAAAGACCGGCATCTGCATCTTCTGTGCTCAGTGCTGTTCCTCCCAGCTCTCCCACAGTGAGAGGAGGGAGTAGAGGAAGAAAGACCAGCATCTGCATCTTCTGTGCTCAGTTCTTTTCCTCCCAGCTCTCTCGCAGTGAGAGGAGGGAGTAGAGGAAGAAAGACCGGCATCTGTATCTTCTGGCCTCAGTGCTGTTCCTCCCAGCTCTCTCGCAGTGAGAGGAGGGATCAGAGGAAGAAAGACCGGCATCTGCATCTTCTGTGCTCAGTGCTTTTCCCCCCAGCTATCTCGTAGTGAGAGGAGGGAGTAGAGGAAGAAACACTGGCACCTGCACCTTCTCTGCTCAGTGCTGTTCCCCCAGCTCTCCCACAGTGAGAGGAGGGAGTAGAGGAAGAAAGACCGGCATCTGCATCTTCTGTGCTCAGTTCTGTTCCTACCAGGTCTCTCTCAGTGAGAAGAGGGAGCAGAGGAAGAAACACTGGTACCTGCATCTTCTGTGCTCAGTGCAGTTCCTCCCAGCTCTCTCACAGGGAGAGGAGGGAGCAGAGGTAGAAAGACCGGCATCTGCACCTCCTGTGCTTAGTGCTGTTTCTCCCAGCTCTCTTGCAGTGAGAGGAGGGAGCAGAGGAAGAAAGGTAGGCGTCTGCATCTTCTGTGCTCAGTGGTGTTCCTCACAGCTCTCTCACAGCAGGAGGATGGAGCAGAGGAAGAAAGACTGGCACCCGCAAGACAGCAGTTCAGTTGGACTAAACATCTGTGCTCATTGTCGATCCTCTCACTGTGAGAATAGGATCTAAGAGGAAGAAAGACCAGCACCTGCATGGCTGCAGCTCACTCCGACTGATCCTCTGCTTTACTCAGCCCAGGGCCCAGCTGCTCTTCAGTGATGGGAGGCGGGGGCAGTGCAAGATAGAACATTTCCTCTCCTGTCCCCCACCTCACAACCGCTGCATTGTTGGAATAAAGCTTGGCGATCAGTGATACCAACTCAGCTGGCCTCCCCCTTCGCCTCAAGAGGACCTGCCATAACTGGGCCCTGGGTACAGTATCAAAGGCTGTCTGAAGGTCTATAAACACAGCATAGACACGCATGCGTTTCAAAACAGTGAATTTCTGGGTTATAGTAGACAAACAGAAGCACCGATGGACTGTACTTAGCCCTTGTTGAAATCCGGCCGGAAGGAGTATGATCAGCCCATTGCTCATCACCCACTCCTGCAGATGTTGTAGCACCACCTTGGCAAATAGTTTTCTCGTGGCATCAAGCAGTGAAATGGGCCTGTAGTTACCCGGATTCTGCCTTCCACCTTTTTATACATGGGTACTATCTCTGCCTGTCGCAAGGATTTCGGAATACCATTACAGCTAGCCAGTGCTTGGAATAACCTTGCTAGGATTGGAGCCCACATTTCGGGCACGTCCTTCAGGATGTCAATCGGGATTTTATCAGGACCATGTGCCTTCCTCCCTTTAAAATTTGCCAAGGCGTTTTTAACTGCTACCATGGTGATAACAATAGGCGGCCTGCTACAGTCAGTCATCAATGGACCAGCCTCTGGCGGGCCCTCTAGGTCACAGGCTTCTTGGGAAGTCTCATCGTGTCTCATCCAACAACAGCCTGGATGGGTCCCAGCACCCTAGGTTCCCAGCTGGACACTAAATCTTGCAATAGGGTCAGTGTCACCAATGCGTTGGAGCCGTATGGCCTATTGTATATGTTAAAAATGAGTACAGTCATACCTTCTGTGTTGGTACCAACAATCAATTGCAGGTCTACTGAGCTTTCCTTGCCTATTGACACTTCTCAACCTGACCCTGTTGACACCAGCATCAATAACCCCCCACGGTCTTCCTCTAGGACCGTTAATTGCTGGGATGTTAAACGTCTTGGAGCCATGCATCTCAATGGGTACCACTGCCCATGTTTCCTGGAAACATATAAACTCGTGCGAGCATATCAAGGCCAGCCAGTCAGGGTCCACCAGGTGTCTGGCAATCCCAGCCACATTCCAGAAAAGCACTTTCATGCCTCTGGGTCCTGCCCGTTTTGCAAGTGGGGTGGGTGGCTGGTGTCAATCCACCTCATCCAGACCTTCTCCCATTTCAAGCGGGGCCCAACCAGGATTAGATGTTATTGGCCCCTGTGGGCGACTATCCCATTTGTTAGGAGCAGACGGTCTCAGGGAAATTGATGAACCCTGGGCAGGATAAATTCTAGCTTCTATAGCCAATGGTCCCTCCACCAGCCCAGGATCCCTCAGATTCAATTCGATGTAGTCACCCTGCTTGGGTGCCATGGTCACTCGACCGGCACTGTTGATATCTTCTCTAAAGACAGAGGTGCAACCCCTCACATGGCGGATCCAGTGGATGCTCTTATTAATGAGGGTAACTTCGTTTTCATATGCCCCTGATTTTAATGTGTACACATTATACATAAAGATTGAATAACCATGCTGTGCTCTTACAGACCTCCATGTGGGTCTCAAACGATGTTCCTTCCCTAGGGATTTGGTTTCGAGCCTTCAGTTCATAGTTCTTTGTTCGGGGTGGATGGGATGCTACATGCCTATTGAAAGCATTGGTTTGGCCCACTCCGTTGTAACTCCTACTTTTGGGGTTATCAGGGGAACCCCTTGATCCTGTGGCTACCATCTCTGGTTTGCTTCTGTTTGGCTGGTGCTCTTCGATCACCCTTCGTGGGAGCACATGTACTTTGGTCGGTCTTGTAAGAGGATTCAATTCAACACTACAGCTAAGTCAATGCCTAGTCTGGGATACTGAATGGAAACCCTTATTGATATATCTTTATGTCCAGTTCATGCGTTCTGGATGACTACCCCTATATAACACCCCTCTCTTGGAATCCCCCTGACCCCACTGAGCCAAGAAGTAGTTCTGTTTTGCAAGTTAAAAGTTTTATTTGAGAATTTAAACAATATATATATATATCACACTTTATAATATATTAATAATTGAATATCACACTTAATCTGATATGATAAAGATTAACAACGGAGAATCTGGCACTAGCACACTTCTTTATAATCACTAAGGAGTTGACATGAAATGGATAAGGTAGCACACTGGTAAATAGGGACAGAAGAATAATGTGGTAGAGAATGCTTTATAGGGTTCAAGGAATGCAAGGTTGAATGAATGAAATGCAGTATAGAAGATAAACTGATATGGTTTCACAAAAGACAAGTTAATCGCTTTCCCTTTGTGGCAATTCACCCCCCCTATACAATGTAAGGAGATGGAAGGAAGAGCACACAGTTCAGGTATACAATCACAATGTAATACAGAGTTCCAGTTTCCCAGCAAGCTTAGAGGAGAATAGATATGAGTTTTACACAGGCTCAAAATGCTTTAAAATGTGATAGCAATATATTGGAAAATGTGCTAAAATGATTTTAATTCCCTCTGGAGGTTCAGATTGAGGATTAGTTGGTTTAAATAAGTTCAGGCTTACTTTAGCAATGTTCTAGGAATGATTGGCAGCTTAAACGAATGTTTGGCAAATGAAAGCAAGGAAGCTGCTGTTTTCACACGGGGAGAAATTTGCAAATCGTGGTAAAATTCGCGAGTGCGTTTTTCGCGATTGCGGCAAAAGTATAGGGAATATGAATGCGGTTCTAGGTCCGTTGAAAAGCCAAGATGCCCAGCTTTCAGAGGAAAGTTACTGCAAGTCTCTAAGACAAACGGTCACGGATATATGAGCAATATGGTAAAGGTCGTTTTTCAGCTTTGAAATTTTAAAAGTTCAAAGTGACAAGTTACAGCTAGCAACTAGAAATGACAGGTGACAGCTTTGCAAATGACAGGTGACAGTTAGGAGACAGTTCTGGTTAGATTAAAATAGATTGAATTATATTATTTTAACTAAGAGATTGGTTCTGCACAGTTCTGCTAGGTACTCACAATATATTTAGAAATAGAATGGGCCTCGCCACGGATCTGGTCAGGTTTTCTTCACTCGCCACGGACGGTCTCTGCGCACAGCGTCTAGGTCAGCTCTCTAGTTCTGCGAACAGCGGTCTGGGTCAGCTCTGCTCTGCCTCTGGTTCTGGATACTGCTCTGCTTTCTCTGGGTACAGCACTGCTTCTGGATCTTTCTGCACAGCTTTCTCTGGACCCAGCACTGATCTGCACGGCTCCTGGATGCTGCTATCGCTGTTAGGTTTGCTGGATGCTGAGGCCCACTGAGAAGAGTTCTCAGTTTTTGGCCCTTGCTTTGAGTTCTGAATCAAGTTCTTTGGAGTTTTAAAGTCTAAGTGTTGAATCTAGTATCTTCTGGATGTTGTGTGGTCCGGCAGAGCGCGTTGCAGCAAATGGAATTGAATGTCCCTATCTGTCCTGACTGTCTGCTTTTATGTGTTTTGAAAGTGGGTGGAGAGGCTAGCTTCCTAGGCCCTACCCCTCTCCACTTGTCATTGGCCACTTCCTCCTCTTCCCCTTGATTGGGGGATTGAAATGAAGTGTCATCATGATGAGGTCTGTTTATGATACAGAGAACCCACCCCTGTAAAATTACACAAAATCTATATTTTGACCCAAAAGACATATTTGCACAGGTACACATTTGTTTAAAATTACATGCACCCATCACATATCACAGGAGGTATACCTTGTCCAAATCTGCTCTTCCTGAGAGCTTGCATTCAAAAATGGCAACATATTTCACTTTTTGGTCAGGTTACCAATATTGGATTTGTCCCCGCATTTACACAGATGTGCCCATGGTGTGTGGGCATTAGGTGGTGGAGTGTCAGATTTTTAACATACATACATTTAGAGTAACATCCTCTTTTCCGCTAAAACCCTCCTGAACATACCACCGGGTCCTACCACGTCTTCAAATGTGCACAGAAAAATCACAAGATTTATGGTATCATTTGAATAATTATGACAAGTCCGTACTATGAATGATCCATCTTTTTAGAGTTATGTTCTGGCCCCAAAGGGGTGTGGTTTCCCCCCAGCACAAGGTTGAATTTCTGGTTTTTCCAGTTCTGCCAAGCCAGCATGCTCTTACAGGCAGTGCTCCTCCCCTTTCCTTCCAGGAGGAAGCCACATTTACGACTCCCACCAATAAAACATTTGCCTGAGTCAGGACAGGGCTTTGTTCAATTTCCTGCAGAGCCCAGGTAATTCAATCAGAGAAGTGTCATATCCCTTTTGGTGGGAACAGCAAAAGGCAGCTAGGCCTGGGAACACAGCTGTTGTGCAAGTCTCAACTCCTGTCGGGGGTAGCTGGTGGGCAGAATTCAGTTCCTTAAACCAGGCCCCAGCTAATGTCACTTCTAGTTACCCAGTTTTCTGCATTCAAATAAACTAACAATTTTTACACATGCAGCTAGAATGCTGATTCTAAGTTTAAAACTATGACATTTAAACAATTGCAACCTATGTGACAATCAAAAGTAGGTCACTCATTTCTTTTAAACATTTAGATTTTTAGTGTCTTTCAGTCCAAATTTAATTAAACTTCTGAAATCCACAGCTCAGCCAGTCTTGTTATAAACCTTCAAGTCACTTCAGAATATAACTTTACATTGTATCCACCTCTCAGTAAGTCTTTCTTTGGCCTGCTTTGGGTTCATTTATTCAGTTTTACACAAATGTCTGGTGTTGTTTTAAAACGCCGGCTTTCTGATAGTGGTGAGTACAGGTAATGCAACCATTTTTGGGATTTTTCTTGGATTAATGCATTCTAAACTGGAATGGTTCTTACATGGTAGTAAATCCTTGCTTAACATTGTTTTGATGGGGCTCCTTACAGTAAAATGGTTATGTGGAACCCCACAAAAGGGTTGAATCTTTAAAGTGGTCCGGTGAGCCACGATTTCAGCAACTTTTTGACATCAATAAGAGTGGATTTTGTTAACAAAGATCTTTCTTTACACTGGTGGGTGGCAAGTGAGGTAACCATTTTGGTGTGCGCACAAACTGCGTGGTTCTCCTGGATTCTGGCGCACTTGTGGGCTTTTTGGCCATCTTGGATTTTCTAAGCCCACAGCACCAAATGTTGCAGCATGATAGCTCAAACGTGGGTCAGGACACTCAACAAATCCCCACACGTGACTGCCCTTTGAATTTGAGTCGATGGGGAGTCGGGTGCACAAGGGTTTTGACCCACGCACTAGTCTGTCCGCATAATCTTCTTCCAATTCTGCAAATGGCACAGTTCAGCATCTTTTCCTCCATCCGGTACTGATCGATCGGTTCTCCTCGCCGGTCCTGATGAGAATATTGGCCGGTACCCTGGGCCTCTTGCGTCTCTGGTCCCGGTCTCCGGATCGTCCTCCCTGGCCAGTCTCAAGGTTTTCTTTCTCCTAGGACGACAAAGGAAGAGCGGCAATACCTATTCATAGACATTTTTCCCCCACCATTGATATAGTGGGGTGGCATATGAATTTTAGAACTCAACAGATATGCACATGCACATTTTTTTAAATTAAGAGACAGGAACACATAAACTTGAGAAACACAGAATTTGATAGGCTATATGTAGGATCTTTTAAGTTAGAACTGAATTAATCTGAGACAGTACCCTCTAGGATTCCAGAGGATTCCTCCAGTTGTTGCAGAGTGTGCCTGGGATGGCAACACTTCAACTGGTTAATGTGGACCCACTTGTCTTCCCCCTCTGCCAAACCGCCTTTGGGGATGCGGATCTTGTAGGCCACAGGGGAGATCTTGTCTATAATCTCAAAGGGTCCCTTCCATGTAGGCAAATATTTTCGCTGTTTGGCCTGGTTCCTTTGTAAATTGTATAGATAGACCCGGTCCCCCACCTGATATTCCTTCCTGGAAGTCTTCAGGTCATAGTGGGTCTTCATGCTATCAGCTGATCTTTCTAGATTCCGCTGAGCATAAGCAAAAGCATGTTGAAGGTGTTTCCTTAAATTCTCCACATACTCATGAGTTGTGGAGGCATTTATCAGTGTCTGCTCTTGGGTCCTGTAGAGCAAATGCCGAGGAAGCACCATCTTGCGCCCAGTCATCAACTCAAATGGTGAGATTTTGTTTGCAGATGAAGGGGTAGATCTGATGGCCATTAGGACCAGAGGTAATCGGATATCCCAACTTGGCCCAGAATCTTCCACAAACTTCTTTAATATGCTCACAATGGTTCGGTTATATTTCTCTACTGCCCCAGAAGAAGCTGGCCGGTAAGCAATATGCAACTTCCTTTTGACCCCCAGTATCTCCCACATCTTTGTCATCACTTCACTGGTGAAGTGGCTACCTCTGTCTGACTCAATCCTTTGAGGTAGGCCGAAATGGGAAAAGATGTGGTTAATCATCAGGGCAGCTGCAGTTTCTGCCTTGCAATTTGGGGCTGGGAGACATTCCACCCACTTGGAAAACAAGCATGTAACGGTCAACATGTACTTGTTTCCTCTAGACGAGCAAATCACAGGGCCTACAAAGTCGATTTGCAAATATGACCATGGCAGTGTCATCCCCCGCTTTTGGAGAGGCGCGCGGTGTGTGAGGGACGTCGGCTGAAATTGCGCACACACAAGACACCCCTTCAAGTATTGGTCAAGGTCCTGCCCAATGTGTGGCCAGTATGCAACCTCTCTTAAGATTTCCAATGTTGTGTGAAACCCCCTATGACCGGCGGTGGCCGCATCATGGGCGTGACTTAACATCAGGCTTCGGAATGAGGTAGGAACCACCCACTGATCGTGGCCAGCTTTGGATTTCCTTACCAGCAAACCGTCTTGGATTCGGAACATTTTTGGACATTTCATCAACACTCTTAGGTCCTCTTTCCCAATGTAATCGGTATCCGTCAGGGGAAAGTTCTCAGGGTCCTCAAGGTGTTGGTAAAACTTACCAATAATTGGATCCCCCTTCTGAGCTGTAATCAAATCAGCATCCGGGGTCTCCTTGCTCCATTGGGCAGTTGAAAGATCATTGTGAGCATTTTTCTGGGACCTAGTGATAGCAGTGACCTGGATTTCCCCCAACAGGGACTCAATCTCAATTAGATCCCCTTGGATGGCCCCGGTTTTGGCCAGCTGATCAGCTAAGTCATTTCCAGTTTTGTCTGATCCCTCTACTTTGGAATGACCCTTGTTCTTTTTCCAGTAGATGGTCATCCCATTCGATGTGACCAGATCATCAATGTTTTGGATCAACTTCCCATGTTTCAAGGGTTTGTTATTAGCACATAACATGCCTCTGGTTTTCCAATTAACCAGGTGCTCCACGAACCCGTTCCGTACATAATCCGAATCTGTGATTATGACCAGTTCGTGGAGTTGATGCTGGACAGCAGTGAGGATGGCCTGATGCACAGCCATCAATTCTGCCACCTAAATACTTCGGGGACCAATTTGGTATCCAGCGGAGGGTTCTGGGAACTCCTTCACCCATGCATTCCCTACGCCAGCCACCAGTTCTTTCTCCCCGTCGTTGTCAACATGGTAAGAGCATCCATCCACATAGACAGTGGGCATTCCCTCACACTTGTCTTCTTCAAAGACTTTGTGTGGGGATTAAGGTATGCCTCCGTGTTGTCCTTGATCTTTAGACTTTCGTCCTCGAGACAGTTTTCTCTGGCACAATCATGCAAGTCAGCCAGACCTTGCGCGAGGGGACTCTTCTTGTTTTCGCCATATCTGACCTCCACAGGAAAGCCTTGCATTGACAGAATCCAGGAAGTAATTTGGGAATTACTCACATTTCCGGCCCGGATTCTGTCACTTTGGAGATATTGCAGAGGCTGGTGTGGAGTCTCCACTATGATGTGTTCCCCCTGGATAAACGGGCGGTAATTCCTCAATGCCCACACCGTTGCCAGGAGTGCCTTCTCACAATCGTTGAATTTTTCCTCAACAGAGGATAAAGATTTGCTCGCATAGGAGATTACTTTATTGACCTTGTCATGCTTTTGGTATAATACTGCCGTCAAGCACGTATTAGAGAACCCCGTCTCCAGGAAGAACTCCTTGTTTCTGACAGGGTAAGCTAGGCCGGGCGCTTGTGAGAGGCTTCTTTTGAGTTGTCTTACTGCCTCAGCTTGTTCTGGACCCCATTCCCACTTGACCCCCCCCCTTCAGGAGATGAATCAGGGGTCTGGTGATTTCTGCGTAGCCCTCAATGAACTTTCTGCTGTAATTAGTCAGTCCAAGGAGGCTCCTTAGTTCCCGCAGAGTTGTGGGGTCTTTCAGTTTCTGAAGTGCTTCCACTTTCTTTTCCTGGGGACAGAGACCCTGAGGAGTAACCTCATGCCCCAAGAAATTAACACGGGTTCTACACCACTGTGCTTTCTGAAAGGAAAGTTTTGCTCCGGCGGCCCTCAACTGCGTCAGAACGTAACGGATCTCCGCTATGTGTTCCTCCACAGATGAACTTTTGATGAGGACATCATCTACATAAGCCAGGTTACCCCTCGCACCCAGGTCGGGCATGGCCTTATGTAGGAAAATATTGAACTCATTACCGGAGTTAAGGTATCCGAAGGGAGTCCGGGTCCATGTGTACTGCTGGCCCCCAAAGGTAAAAGCCAGCTTGTATTGGTCCTCCCTACTGACAGGCACAGTCCAGTATCCATTGGTCAGGTCTATTGCAGTGAATACCAGTGACCCCTGAATCTGGGCCAGCCATTGGTCAATGTAGGAAAGAGGCCATCGGGAAGTATGGACCCGTTTGTTGAGCTCTCTGAGGTTGGCGCAGAGTCTCCACTGGCCGTTTGGCTTCAATATTCCCAGCACCGGATTATTGAAGGTGCTCTGGACTGGACGGATTATTCCCCGGGACTCAAGGTTCTTAATTATTTCAGTAAGCGACTCCATTGATGCGAGAGGCAAGCGATATTGCTTCACAAACACAGGAGTCATGCCAGGGTCCGTGGGGATTGTTGTTGTGTGGATGTCAGTGCGACCACAGTCATATGAGTCTACCGCAAAGAGATCTTGGAAATCCAAGAAAACATGTTTCAACTTTTGCTTTTGTTCCAGAGTCACACAGGCATCAGCTAGGTTGACTCTCTCTTCCACCATCTGCCTGAAGCCTGGAAAGACCTCTGGTTTGGCTATCTCCGCGGCCTCCTCCAGCTGGGTGGAGAAGTCCCTGGTCAGAGTGCTGATTTGGACCGGAGGCTTCAGGTGGGAAAGGCAGCCCTCATGGACCTGGAAAATCACCTCATCCCTCCTGAAGTCACAAGTCACATCTTCCTTACCATAGGGGCAGGAAGTGTACACCAGGAAGTTCCCCCCATGCCGGGTACAAATCCTGTCTGGTGTTGTATTGTCCTCACTGTTACTGTCAACGCAGTCCTTGGGGATTGGCCCTAACAGTTCATTACCTAAATCAATGGAAAAATGTCGTCATCAACCGCCATTCCAATAATGGTGCCTGCGGCTAGAGTAATACTCTTTAAGTCGCTGTTATCCACCTCTATTAGAATGGTGTCATGTTCTATGTTGACTAATGGTGTTGGGTTTACCCCTAACCTTGCTGTTGGAGAGAAGCATTTAGATGTATGTAAGCATCAGGGTTTTGCAAATATTGTCCTCTTTTAGCTTTCACTTCCAGGGAGAATTGTCGGGTCCTTTCTGGGATGGTGACCTACTCTTTGATCTGAATTTCAACTGCATAAGGTAGCAATTGAGCTGACCTAAATGCTTTTTCTGGATCATCAAAGCCCATGGGATTATCCACTAATCGGGACCAAGCTTTGAAGTTTATTAGGTCCAAACTAATGGCAAAGCGATTGAGAATGTCACTGCCTAAGTAAAAGGCGGCAGGGACGTCTCGCACGACCCAACAATTGTGGACTATGCTCTTGTTGCCAATGGAGATTTTGAGCATACACCTGCTTGGCAGGGGATGTTTGGAATTAGGTGCTTCCAGGTCCATTTCCCATTTGTCTATCAGTTTGAAGGTGGGAATGGCTGGATCTTTTGGGAGTTGGCGAAACATGGCTTCGCTGATGAAGCTCTTACCATTGTTCACGCACACTCGAGCGAGAACAGAGTCCTTCCCATCATTTAACTGAACAGGGATGAACAACTGCTCTCCAATTTGCTGAATATCAGCCAGGCTCTGAGCTGATTTCACATATTTCTGGACTATAGGAGTGGGAGTTTCTGATTGTGGATTAGTAAAGAATTTCAGGGTGTTTCCTTCCAGTGTGGAATACCACCTTAAACTGGAAGGAAGGTTGATTTTCAGAAATAGAGAGGACCCCCCATCACCAGTCTGTTGTCCTACTGCTATTACTGTCACGTCTGGAATTTGGTTGTTCTGGAAGTGAAATTCTACTTGGTCAGATTTTTGTTCAACCATGTGGCAGGTGCCGTTTAAACTAACATGGTTGACACTCTGTTTTAATTTAATTGGTCGGCTCGTCTGGGTCCAGGGGACCTTGTTTACGCAATCTATTAAGGGTGACAACCTCCTCCGGAGATCATTCCCCAATAAACAAGGGGTGCCCTCTGGAGTCACTACTATGACCGGGTGTTTCACCTTGTGTCGCCCGATCTTAATGTCCAAGTCTGCAGTCCCCTCAACGGGAATTTCCTTCCCGTCAAAGTTCTGCAGTTGTCCAGGAAGAGAGGTGAGAGGAATTTGGTAATTCTCTCCCCTTCCTGCATTCAGTTCGTCATAGGCCATTCTGGACAGAAGGGTAGCTTGAGATCCAGTGTCCACCAGTGCCAAAATTGTACCCTGCCCCTGTACTTGTACCGGGGCATAGTATCTTCCCTCCTTCTCCTCAAGGGGGCACAGATAATGCACATTTTTGGACAACTGGTGGGCTAACTTTCTGGTTTTGGACATCGCTAGCGAAAAGATTTGGGCAGAATTCTGTGGAGAGCCTTAGGAATCTGAAAGAAAAAGTTGGCAACTGGAGATCAGAGCCATTGTGGGTTCCCTGGCTCCGGTTCTGGGCCGCCCCCCCCTTTTTGGAGGCAGCCACCAGGATGGGTTTGAACCAGGGGATTTTCTTGCTGTTGGTTCTGGGATGAGATGGTGGGCGGCGGTAGCTCAGTCTCCCCATCTCCCCAGTCTGGATTTGCATCCCTAGGGACCCATTTTTCTTTGGGAGGAGTTCCCCCCTCTCTGAAGGAGAAGATCCTTTTCCCAGGATCCTCTGAGGATCCCTCTCCCTCAAATTGGAAGATCTGTACCTCCTCCTCAAACTGAGTCTGTTTGGGTCTTTTGTTTCTCCTACCCCCCCCTCTGCTCCTTAGGAGGCAGACTTTCAGGGGGAAGAGATTTTGTTTCCGGTTCCTGGGTTTCCAGGGGGTGTTTACAAGTGAGGAAGGAAGCTTCCTCCAAGGCTTTACACCCCCCTTCCCTTTGTGCCTCCTCCCTGGAAACCGGTGAGTTATCGGGGTGCTGCCCCCATCATTGTTCTGGAGCACCAGGTCCAGAGTTGGGTGCGTTCTGCGCCGGCATGCCGATCTGAGGGTTCTGCTGAGCCCTCAGTATGTGACCCAGATCCCGCGCCATGTTTTGAACCTGGCGCTCTAACTGGGAAACCCGCTCAGGCTGATACGGGGCCCTGTTTTCTCCCCTGGGCTGATCCCGGGAAGGGTAGCTATCCCTTCTTTGGTAGTACCCCTGGTTGGGAAGATTTGGATACCCCTCCACCCTTGGCCTCCCCTCTCCCGGATTCGGTTGTCTGGGCTCAGGGAATTGGAGAAAGAAGGGTGGAGGATTTTGGGGCTGGAAGTTGGGTGGATACCTGGGGAAGAAGTTCTGCCCAGGGTTTGGTGAGTTTCTGCCCTCCTGTGAGAAGTTGGGAGGGAAGTTCTCTGGGTTAGGTGCTTGGCTGGATCCCCCCCCTTGGGCTGGAGGAGTCCACACATAACCCAGGATGGGTCTGTTTCCCTTGTAACGGGGGCTTACATAATCAGGAGAGCGAGGGACCCCATTTGTGGGGCTGCCTCCCTGGCTCCCTGTCTGTGACTGGCCCGAGGACCTTCTGGGCCTAGCATTATTAGGTGCAGGTAGGTTTTTAGGCCCCCCCATCTCCAAATCTAAAACGGGGGTGACCTTTACCTCTGCCACCTTGGCAGCAGCAGGGGTGTTGTTGGCTTTGGGGTTTTTGGGCGCATTATTTTTATTTTCTATTGGCTTCTGCACCTCATAGATCCGGGTCGCCTGTTCAATGACCCAGTCTAAAGATCTTTTCTCATGAAAATCCCTCACAAGCTGGGTCATTATGTATTTGGGCAAGGCATGGAAAAACGTATTAATAAATTCTCTGCTATCCGTGCGCACCCTTCTTGTGGTCTGTGCAAAAGCACGCTTTAACTCCTGCACAAATTCTTGTGGGGCCTGATCCTCCCCACATTGTAAATTGTAGGCTGCCTTGCGAGCCTCTTGAGGATTTCTATGAGTAGAAAAATGTTTCAAGATGGCCGCCTTATAGGTGGACCATCTTAAATGATTTTGGTCCTCCAGCCCCGCAAAGAAACTGGAGTATTCCGGGGAGAAGGTCCACTTTACATATTGAATACAGCTTTGGCTGTCCTTCAAATGGAAAGTCTCCATCATTTGCTCAAACAACTCTAAGTGCTCCCAAACAGAATACTTGGCGTTCTTATGATAAGGCGTGATGACGCTCCTGATCGCCTTAATCTGCTTTAAGGGGTCCTTAAGCAAGGCCCTTTTTGTCTTATTGGCCCTTTTGGTCCGGGTAACCCTGGTCCATTCATCTTCTGACTCAGAGGCACTGCTCCCAGAGGTTCCCGTCTGTTCTTCCAGGTTTTCCCGGATTCTGCGAGCCTGGGAATGGCTGGCAGAATGTGGGGACCTGGTCTCCTGTGTCCTGTACCGGTCATAGGAGTCTTCAGATCCCTCCTTGCTGCCAGGATTTGATGGGTACCCCCCCCCCCACTGACCTAACTGGGCAGAGGTTTTCAGGATGCCCTTAATGGGCCTACTCTCCTGGGGTTCCCCATCAAATTGCACTGTGCTTGGGTGCCCATACCCGGATGACCGCCCCTCCATTCCTGGGTGGTACTGGCCTATGAGCCCCATGCTTCTGGCTGGATAGTAATCTGCCATCCCTGTGGCCCTGTGCTCATGTGCGCCAGGGGACATGGGGGTGGCAGAGTCCAGGGAATGAGAGAGATAAAGGCCTCTGGTACTAGGGCTCCTGGGGTTATGCTCAGGAGTTTCTCTTTCCCAGCGAACCTCATCTCTATCCGCCCCTGCTCCCTGTTGCAATGCAAGAGCCTGCGCCTTCAGTTCCTCAGTTAAGGCCTTACTAGACTCTATCAGTCTCTCCTGCATCGCTACCTGTTGTTGGAGTCTATCATTGTGCTGGCAGAGAGCCTCATTCTCTCTCTGTGCCTCCTGATTGATCCTGGAGCACTGGGCCAGTTTTTGCTGCAGGAGGGTTACCTCCTGAGCTGTGTCCCTATTGGCCTGCTCCTTTCTTGCCAGAGCATCCTCCACCCTCCTGGTGTGTTCTAACAAGTTCTGGTGTTCTTTTTGGAGGTCACCCAGCCCCTGGAGGGCCAAGTGATTTTCTTCTGTTTTTCTTTTTAAATGGCAGACTTCCTGGCCTAAGGCGTCTCTTTCCTGACTAAGAGCCTGCATTTGTGCCGCCAGATCGTCCCTCTGCCTTTCAAAGGCACCAGCTTTCTGGCGTTCTTCATCAAACTCTGCCTGGGTATCCAGGTCTTTCAAAATCAGCTTGTTGCTCTCTGCCTTCACTCTATCTAGATGACTTTGCAGGGTGGCTACCTGCTCCGTGCATGCCCTGTTAAAGTCTAATTGTTGCTCCAGCTTTTTCTGGCTCTGCAGTAAGGAGTCCAAACTGTCTTGGTGCTCCTTCTGCAGGGCCAGAAGTCTAGTATCCTGGTCAGCCTTTTCCTGTTGCAGTATATCCATGTCCTCTTTTATTTTAATGATATACTGCCTACTATCATTTTCTGACTCCTGGCTCCTCTGCAGCCTCTGCTCAGAAGAGTCCAGATCAGATTGGGCCTTCTGTAATGCCAGCAGTTGCCTACTCGCCAGATCTTGGCCTTCAGCACATTTGTCCTGCATGGCTCCCATATGTAAATATAAATATGCCGCTACCATGGCAATCTTGTTGTGCTCATCCTTGGCCTTAGTGGACATATATAGTTCACTCAGGGCCACATGTAAGGGACCCTGGTCTCTCCATTTATCTGACCCTGTTTCCGTGATCTGGGGTGCGATTGCTTGCAACCAGACCGTCTGGTCCTGATGAGTCCACTCACCTCTCACAAATAGCTTATGTAAGAAGTGCTCTCTGGCTATTTTCATATCTACCAAGGTCGTCATTCTGGAATTTGAGTTCCTTCCTGACTTACAGAAGTTTGTATTTTATTTTTGCAAAACAGACCTTTTCTTTAGAGCGTTCCTTTGAGGAGTGCTTTACAGCGTAACACAGCGTGGTGATCCGACCGGATATGTGTATCTGGTCAGCTGGCACACTGTATTAATCTGCACAAGTGATAGATCTAATCCGGAATCCCCGGCTACGAGCCCCCAATTTGTAAGAGGATTCAATTCAACACTACAGCTAAGTCAATGCCTAGTCTGGGATACTGAATGGAAACCCTTATTGATATATCTTTATGTCCAGTTCATGCATTCTGGATGACTACCCCTATATAACACCCCTCTCTTGGAATCCCCCTGACCCCACTGAGCCAAGAAGTAATTCTGTTATGCAAGTTAAAAGGTTTATTTGAGAATTTAAACAATATATATATATATATCACACTTTATAATAAATTAATAATTGAATATCACACTTAATCTGATATGATAAAGATTAACAACGGAGAATCTGGCACTAGCACACTTCTTTATAATCACTAAGGAGTTGACATGAAATGGATAAGGTAGCACACTGGTAAATAGGGACAGAAGAATAATGTGGTAGAGAATGCTTTATAGGGTTCAAGGAATGCAAAGTTGAATGAATGAAATGCAGTATAGAAGATAAACTGATATGGTTTCACAAAAGACAAGGTAATCGCTTTCCCTTTGTGGCAATTCACCCCCCCTATACAATGTAAGGAGATGGAAGGAAGAGCACACGGTTCAGGTATACAATCACAATGTAATACAGAGTTCCAGTTTCCCAGCAAGCTTAGAGGAGAATAGATATGAGTTTTACACAGGCTCAAAATGCTTTAAAATGTGATAGCAATATATTGGAAAATGTGCTAAAATGATTTTAATTCCCTCTGGAGGTTCAGGTTGAGGATTAGTTGGTTTAAATAAGTTCAGGCTTACTTTAGCAATGTTCTAGGAATGATTGGCAGGTTAAACGAATTTTTGGCAAATGAAAGCAAGGAAGCTGCTGTTTTCACACGGGGAGAAATTTGCAAATCGCGGTAAAATTTGCGAGTGCGTTTTTCGCGATTGAGGCAAAAGTATAGGGAATAGGAATGCAGGTTCGTTGAAAAGCCAAGATTCCCAGCTTTTAGAGGAAAGTTACTGCAAGTCTCTAAGACAAACGGTCACGGATATATGAGCAATATGGTAAAGGTCGTTTTTCAGATTTGAAATTTTAAAAGTTCAAAGTGACAAGTTACAGCTAGCAACTAGAAATGACAGGTGACAGCTTTGCAAATGACAGGTGACAGTTAGGAGACAGTTCTGGTTAGATTAAAATAGATTGAATTATATTATTTTAACTAAGAGATTGGTTCTGCACAGTTCTGCTAGGTACTCACAATATATTTAGAAATAGAATGGGCCTCGCCACGGATCTGGTCAGGTTTTCTTCACTCGCCATGGACGGTCTCTGCGCTCAGCGTCTGGGTCAGCTCTCTAGTTCTGCGAACAGCGGTCTGGGTCAGCTCTGCTCTGCCTCTGGTTCTGGATACTGCTCTGCTTTCTCTGGGTACAGCACTGCTTCTGGATCTTTCTGCACAGCTTTCTCTGGACCCAGCGCTGATCTGCACGGCTCCTGGATGCTGCTATCGCTGTTAGGTTTGCTGGATGCTGAGGTCCATTGAGAAGAGTTCTCAGTTTGTGGGTTTAGGCCCTTGCTTTGAGTTCTGAATCAAGTTCTTTGGAGTTTTAAAGTCTAAGTGTTGAATCTAGTATCTTCTGGATGTTGTGTGGTCCGGCAGAGCGCGTTGCAGCAAATGGAATTGAATGTCCCTATCTGTCCTGACTGTCTGCTTTTATGTGTTTTGAAAGTGGGTGGAGAGGCTAGCTTCCTAGGCCCTACCCCTCTCCACTTGTCATTGGCCACTTCCTCCTCTTCCCCTTGATTGGGGGAATGAAATGAAGTGTCATCATGATGAGGTCTGTTTATGATACAGAGAACCCACCCCTGTCAAATTACACACAATCTATATTTTGACCCAAAAGACATATTTGCACAAGTACACATTTGTTTAAAATTACATGCACCCATCACATATCACAGGAGGTATACCCTGTCCAAATCTGCTCTTCCTGAGAGCTTGCATTCAAAAATGGCAACATATTTCACTTTTTGGTCAGGTTACCGATATTGGATTTGTCCCTGCATTTACACAGATGTGCCCATGGTGTGTGGGCATTAGGTGGTGGAGTGTCAGATTTTTAACATACATACATTTAGAGTAATATCCTCTTTTCCGCTAAAACCCCCCTGAACATACCACCGGGTCCTACCACGTCTTCAAATGTGCACAGAAAAATCACAAGAATTATGGTATCATTTGAATAATTATGACAAGTCCGTACTATGAATGATCCATCTTTTTAGAGTTATGTTCTGGCCCCAAAGGGGTGTGGTTTCCCCCCAGCACAAGGTTGAATTTCTGGTTTTTCCAGTTCTGCCAAGCCAGCTTGCTCTCAGAGGCAGTGCTCCTCCCCTTTCCTTCCAGGAGGAAGCCACATTTACGACTCCCACCAATAAAACATTTGCCTGAGTCAGGACAGGGCTTTGTTCAATTTCCTGCAGAGCCCAGGTAATTCAATCAGAGAAGTGTCATATCCCTTTTGGTGGGAACAGCAAAAGGCAGCTAGGCCTGGGAACACAGCTGTTGTGCAAGTCTCAACTCCTGTCGGGGGTAGCTGGTGGGCAGAATTCAGTTCCTTAAGCCAGGCCCCAGCTAATGTCACTTCTAGTTACCCAGTTTTCTGCATTCAAATAAACTAACAATTTTTACACATGCAGCTAGACTGCTGATTCTAAGTTTAAAACTATGACATTTAAACAATTGCAACCTATGTGACACTCAAAAGTAGGTCACTCATTTCTTTTAAACATTTAGATTTTTAGTGTCTTTCAGTCCAAATTTACTTAAACTGCTGAAATCCACAGCTCAGGCAGTCTTGTTATAAACCTTCAAGTCACTTCAGAATATAACTTTACATTGTATCCACCTCTCAGTAAGTCTTTCTTTGGCCTGCTTTGGGTTCATTTATTCAGTTTTACACAAATGTCTGGTGTTGTTTTAAAACGCCAGCTTTCTGATAGTGGTGAGTACTGGTAATGCAACCATTTTTGGGATTTTTCTTGGATTAATGCATTCCAAACAGGAATGGTTCTTACATGGTAGTAAATCCTTGCTTAACATTGTTTTGATGGGGCTCCTTACAGTAAAATGGTTATGTGGAACCCCACAAAAGGGTTGAATCTTTAAAGTGGTCTGGTGAGCCACGATTTCAGCAACTTTTTGACATCAATAAGAGTGGATTTTGTTAACAAAGATCTTTCTTTACACTGGTGGGTGGCAAGTGAGGTAACCATTTTGGTGTGCGCACAAACGGCGTGGTTCTCCTGGATTCTGGCGCACTTGTGGGCTTTTTGGCCATCTTGGATTTTCTAAGCCCACAGCACTAAATGTTGCAGCATGATAGCTCAAACGTGGGCCAGGACACCCAACAGTCTGCAACTTACATAAATCAGTTGGAAGTCCTTTGTGGTTTAGTTGGAGCTGCTTTCTCTGTTCCATGACAGTTTCCGTTAGACTAGCCACCAAATTTCTAAGATTCCACCATGAAACCACTAAGGATGTTCT
The DNA here is from genome assembly GCF_040938575.1 of Ambystoma mexicanum. Classification (NCBI taxonomy): domain Eukaryota; kingdom Metazoa; phylum Chordata; class Amphibia; order Caudata; family Ambystomatidae; genus Ambystoma; species Ambystoma mexicanum. The sequence continues at coordinate 1,110,851,345 of NC_090936.1, read as the reverse complement.
TGCAATCTCATTTGCACTTTTGCACTTGGGGGTAATCTGTGGAGCGGTCTTCCTCGGTATTGCTTTACTCTTTGTCAGCAATGTACTACTCAGATTATCACGCTCTGAAAGTCAGGCGGATACAAACACTGGAGGAGTATAAGGGGCATTGGTCTATTGTGCTAGGATTATTGGGAGGGTTTGTTCTAGAACTGTCTGGCCTTCATTTGGTTTTGGATTGAGGACTTCTGATTTTGATAGGTTATTTGATTTTGTTATTTATAACACACTTAATACCCAGAGGTTTCTAAGCGCGGACACGGGGATCGAACCTGTGGTGCTCCGTGTCGTCTTGCTTCCAGGGCGAGCACGTTGCTCTTGAGCTATCCTCCTTACTTTCTGCCATTTCTAGGGCACCAGGCAGTCCACCCAAAGCCTCCTCGTGTTTCTTGTTCTGCTACACTGCCAACTAGAGCAATAGTGGGATGCACCTCAATTATGCTACTTGTTTGGTGGCCAGTAAGGCCCATGGATTGGGGCAACCAACCGGGAAGCCATAGCTTTCCCTCCCCTCCTTGTTGTCAGAATAACCAACTTACAATGTGGCTAATGGGTCCTCTTTAATATGTTTCCTGGGCCAGTAGGTACTTGTGGGTTAGGTTTATCTTTCGCGGGGGCTACCCCATTCTCATACCACCGTTTATTATGCCTGTGAGATTGCAGTGCTTGTCTTGGACTTCCCCCCAGCCCCGCCATACAAATCAAACAGAAACCTGTTAATTTCTGAAATTAACACATTAACTGCCTGTATGGGTTCGAAGAGTTTGTGCAGTCTTTTTGATCCGACCCCTGGAGAAATGGAGGAATTTGCCTTATGTTTAACCATCCTACTCCCTAGTGGGTGATAACTAATAACAGAGTAAGTGTATCGATAGGGAGCTGTTTACAGAGCAGTAGGGGCTGTGATCTGGTTAAAAGTACACACACGTGTGTCTAAAGACAGATACAGGAATACTTAAATCCCTAATTGGCTGTTTTGGGGGGTATTAATGCAATGTGCAAATATTGCAAATTTGTGCAAATGTTGCAAATGTGTGCAAATTATAAGTTATAACTTAAATTATGACAAAGCAGAGATGTGCATTCGTACCTATATTGTTACTAGGGTGTGCAAATAATTGTAAAAAACAAGCCTATTCATTTTTAAAAATGTTAACACCTAAAAAAGCTTACCAGAAAAGTTATTAAAAAAACCTTTGAAGCATTTTAGAATAGCGTTAAAAAGGTATAAAATTGTGTAAAACAATATAAAATTTGGAATCACCATTAATAATGTATCTGAGGCCCTGTGGGCTTTGGGAGCTACTCAAACCAAATTCCAAGGCAGTGTCCAGGAATCTTAATTAGCAGTGCCTTATGCAGCTGTACAGCTACACAATCAACCTTGGAAGGAAAGGCAATCGGCGGGCAGGGAACACCCCGACAGTTTAAGGAGCTGCCAGAGTCCGACTCTACCCCTCTTGCCCCACCTTTAGTGCTCAGAGCTATTTCGGTGGCCAGGGAACGCCCATGGAGCTTGAGGAGCTGCCAGAGTCCGACTCTCCCCCCCTTGCCCCACCTTTAGTGCTCAGAGCTTTTTCGGCGGGAAGGGAACGCCCATACAGCTTGAGGAGATGCCAGAGTCTGACTCTCCGCCGCCCCTTTCCACCTTTAGAACTCGCGGCTGAGAGTCTCTTAGCAATTAGCCCTCAGCGATCTCCGGCCTAGCCTTTTGGTTGGAGTAATCAATATATCACCCCCCCCCCGCTGTGTTATCCTCGGCCTCAGCCATTCGTGGTGCATCCAAAGCAGCTGAACAAAGGTTAATATGGATTGAGATGAAACGCCTGCCTTATAGCCGTGTCGCTTGGGTGCACGTAAACCAGCTGTTCGTACTTTAGAAAATTAAGACGGCAATAATGTGAATTACAAAAAAATCTCAAAGTTTCTTTAAGACACAAGAACCAGAGAGTATGCAAGATGAGCACAGTATCATCAAAGTATAATCAACAAAGTCGGCCCGCTAAAGGTGGTAAAGGTGGCAAGGGTATCAGTCGCCATACCAATCCGGAGCAGGCACTGAAGCAAAACTGACACTGGAATCACAAAAGACCAAGCTTGTGGGTACTCATGTGGGTAGTGAAGGGTATTAAATATTATCAGCAGGAGTGTCCATGCGACCAACAGCAGTAGCTTCAGAGCTTCTCCCCACCTCCGTGCACCAGACTGCACCAGACAACGGTACCCTTAACACCGGCGGGCTTACGCCGCGAGTGTGCCTCACCAAGGGTTTTATCCCCTCCTCTTCCTCGTGGTTGGTGGGCGGAGCCCAAAACAGTGGCAGCAGTACAGAAGCCTGGAGACAGCAGCGCCCTTCACACTCATCTCTCCTGGTTCTACTTGATCTGTCAGGGGCTTTTGATACCGTTGATCACTCCCGCCTTCGTCAATCCCTTTCCACGCCATGAGCATGAGGACAGCACCAGACAGCGTTGCCCTACCCACGGGCGGGCTTACGCCACAAGGGTGCCTCACCAGGGGTTTTATCCCCTCCTCTTCCTCGTGGTTGGTGGGTGGAGCCAAAAACACCGGCAGCAGTACGGGAGCCTGGGGACAGCACTAGACAGCAGTGCCATTCACACCGGCAGGCTTACACCACTGGGGTGTCTCACCAGGGGTTTTATCCCCTCCTCTTCCTCGTGGTTGATGGGCGGAGCCCATATCAGTGGCAGCAGTATGGGAGCCTGGAGACAGCGGCGCCCTTCACACTGGCAGCAAACATCTCTCTTGGTTCTACTTGATCTGTCAGATGCTTTTGATACCGTTGATCGCTCTCGCCTTCTTCAATACCTTTCCACTCTTGGTCTCTGTGGTTCTGTTCTAAATTGGTTTAATTCCCATCTCTATAATCGCCCTAACTCGGCATCCTTGCCTCGACTTACCTCTTTTACTCTTCCTCTCCAGTATGGTGTACCCCGGGTCTCTGTCCTGGGGGTCTTGCTTTTCTCCCTTCATACCATTCCTCTTACCTCTCTCATCTCTTCCTTCGGTCTCTCCCATAATTTTTACGCTGACGATACACAGCTTTTTCTTTCTTCTTCTTCTTAATTTTCTCTGTCTATTCATTCTACTCTCACCTCCTACCTTCTTGCTATTCAGTCTTGAATGTCGGCCCGCTTCCTCCATGTCAATCCCTCCAATACGGAAATTCTCTTCTTCCCTGCCATTTCTGTGCCCCTTCCTTGGCCTCCCCTTTTGTCTCTTTCCCCCCTTCCTCTCTCCCTATTTCTCTCTCTGCCTGGAATCTTGATGGTGTTCTTGACTCTCCCCTTTCTTTCTGCTGTCATATTTCCACTCTTTCCCACCTCTTGGTTTCAGCTTTTAATATTCTACAGACTAGAACTTTTCTCTCTTTTGCTGCCACCAAAATTCTTGTCTGGTCTCTTATTTTGTCCCATCTCTTCTACTGTTCCTCTCTTCTCCCTGGCCTCCCTGCTACTCATCTCTCTCCCCTCTGCTCTATCTATAACTCAGCTATACGTCTCCTCGTTTCTCTATCCTCCCACAAATCTATTGCCCCTGCTCTTGCCTCACTCCACTGTCTCCCTTTTGAGTCATATTTGCTCTTTAACTTTCTTTGCCTGGTCTTTAAATGTCTTCATGATCTTGCCCATCCCTTTCTTTCCTCTTTTATTTCTTTCTATCTAGCATCCTGTCCTCTCTATTCTGAATCACTCTTTCTTCTTACTGTTCCTGCTCCCCCTTGCGCAAACTCCCACTTCCGTTCTTTTTCTCTCTCTTGGCCCATTCACTGGCACACACTTCCTCTCCCTTTTTAATCACTCTCTTTTTTACCTGCTTTCCTCTCACGCCTTAAAACTCACTTGCTTTCCTGTTCATTTGTGTTTCTCCGTTTCTTTATCGTGAATTGTACCGGTTGTTTTATTCCTGTAAAGCGTTTTGGCGTATAGCGGTTTATAAATAAGAATCAAATCAAATTAAATAATGCACCTATTTATTTGCCAAAATGTATTAGTAGGTGCCACAGATCAAAATTGTCACTCTTAATAAAAATGCACACCGAATAGAAACTTTATCAAGGAACTGACACACACAAGTAGACAAATTATATTGTGAAAGTACTTCTTTAGTTAAGATGCAATGGTCCAATGAAATAACATCTCTGGCTCATGAAGGAGCTCATTTCTAAGGCTAGGGCTCTTAATATTACATGGTATTGCGTTAAAATGTCGAAAAAAAAATCGAATGCAAAAATGTAGAAAAAAATAAAGGTGAAAAAAAAAATTGAATGTGTTTTTTTTATTTATATGTTTTTTGGGGGTTTGGCTAATAAAAATACATTGTACATTTAAAACAAAACAGGGGGTTGAGGGGACCCCCCATTTAAAAAAAAAAATATTTTTTTCGGCATTTTTTTTCGATATTATTGCATTCGAAAAAATGTCATTCGACATATTAACTATAAACCATATTACATTATGTAGCTCAGTAAATCAGCACAAAAGTGGAAAAGCATACATCAATCGAACAAGCAGCAAGTAACCAAAAGAAGCTCTCACAAGCAACATTCAACACCTCTCGCGCCCAACTAACACAGTTGCGCTAGCTTTTACAAAATTGGCAAGAGTGAAATAGAGCTTTTACCATGATGGACCTTGTAAGCCTCACAGCGCAGCTGATTCACACATGGGCTCGTGCTACAGAAACTTTGCATCAGTGCAAGAGCAATTTTGCGCAATATTGTCACTAGAGAAAATGTTACATTTGTGCAAAAGAATGTATTTTTCTATATGGGAAATGTATTTCCGCTTCATAAAAGCAGCCAAATTTGCATCTGCACTCATGTACGGTTTCTGTAATATGGGTCCAGTGCCCCTGCTGCTGCAATAATTCCAGGAAATAGCTAAAGCCTGTATAGTCACAGCTAAAAAGGCAAAAGTAATGAGAAAAGGCAGAAAAGACTACGAGAAAAAAAATAATTTTTCACTTGAACAAGAACAGTGCTGGGAAAGAGGGGCTGAATGATGGAGCACAGGGAAGGGCAAAATAAAGTGCATACACATTAAAAGGCACATGGAGAAGAAAGCAGATGTGAAAGGCTAGAATGCGAAAATTGGAAAATGGAATGAGAAAAAACTAAATAGATTAGATGTATACAAACAGTTGCAAAAAATATAAATGAAGCGGGTGGAGGGATGTGAAGGGAGGTACCCATGTGTTGTAATCTTGATACTGCTGCACGCACGTACTAGTGTGCCGGTCCGTTTGAATGGTGTTGCCCATTATACAGACTGGATAGCTACCACCAGGGGGGTCAAGCAAGGATGCTTGTTGGCCCCCCTATTGTACAATCTGTACATGGCTGGTCTTCTGTCACGATTGAGTGCCGTTGCCCACTGTCCTCCTAACTGGGCTCATGCATGCAGATTATCTGGTCATTTTTGATCACACATACACAGGCATGTTAAGACTTCTAAAGGCACGGGTGATTTATGCTGTGGAGAATCATAGTGAGATAAACTATGACAATTCTAAAGCCATGTTTTATTCTCCTCGCCTCAGGAATAAGCTACCTCTTTTATAGTATATGTCGCTAGTTATACTCGCCTGCGGATGGAAATAGGGTTGTTAGGGCGTAATTCAGAATTGCTTTCCATGAAGTCTATAAGAGCCACACAGGTAACAGGTTTGACAGCAGGCTATGGTTTGGCTGGTCTCCGGAAACTTTATATCCAGTGCTTTTGCCAAGCAATTTTAGCAATTCTATATGGGTTAGAGGCACTGGTGGTCAGAGGAGTTGCTAGGGGAGGCTGAGGGGGATATAGCCCCTGATCTTTTGGTTGTGGCCCCGGATAGAATCTCAGGAGCTACAAGCAAAAGGCTAGCTAGCCCCCAGTCCCAACAGTTCAGACATCAGCATAGCCCCGGGTCTATTCCAGATCTAGCAACACCCCTGCTGGTGGTACCTGATTATGGCTGGCTTAACCTCCTCGAAGGCCGTTTTTGGAAACACATGTCAAACCGTCCCCAGGCAGTGCCCATGGAAATTCTAAGACTGGAATTGGCCTTAACATCTAGGAGAACCCTGGCATTGAGAGACAGAGGTGAACTGTATTTGAAATCTACCAACCCTCCTAAATTCCTTCTTTTAGGTACTTTAGCAAGGTGCTACGATAAGGAACGCAACGTAAAAGAGGCAAATTACAACGTGCTAAACCAAAAGCCATTAGAAACTATCAATTGGTCCCCAGCCACCTGTAACATTGAGGACAGAACTCACTATCACAAGCTCAAAGATTCCTTCATCAAGAAGATCATTTTGTGGGATTAGAACTTGAATTCCACAACTCTGGCGAATGTAACATCTTATCGAAAGGTGACACAAGTGTCGTATGAGTTTTTAATTCCACAAAGAAATCTCATGGAATCTCCAGATACCGCAGTAAGAAACCTAATTCTAAGACTTCGTACTAACCAGATCTCTGTTATGTCAATCATTGGGCCAAGACAGGGAGTGCAGGTTAAAGATAGATACTGTAGGATATGTAAATTCCCACATTGGAAATCCAGAGGCACTTCATGAAAAAATGCAAACTATGTGTAATCTCAGAATTTATGTGGGGAGGGTACAAAGTGATCAAAACCACACATTTTTGGATTTATTGTTTAAACTCTGGACTAGTTCATTTGCATATTGCACAGTTTAGAATTTGGACAATAGTAGATACACTCTTAAATCTAGAATCTTCAAAATTTGAACTTGAATGAACTGACCTAGAGCCGGATATATGTTTGTTCACTTTCTCTGTTCTTTTTGCTGTTATTCCTTCTTTTTCCTTTTTCTTCTTTTTGAGTTGAAATGTTGATGAATAATATATATGCGAAAAGTTCCTTGTGAGCTGAACACATTAAATTATTATGATTTTTTAAAAATATGGAATAAAATACCCTCACCTTTTCATAAAGAGGTTAATACGTGACCTCTTAGAATTTCAAGAATTTATAATGTATTGTTATGTTTATAGCTCAAAGAGCTTTATCATGACATTCTTAAAATAACACATTTCATAGATATAAATTCTCGAAAATACTTACAGGAAATTACATAATCAAATACAGTTATCAAATCGAGTCAGATCTCAAATACTTACTAAATAAAATACTTTCTAAAAGACACATCCATTACAGTACATTCATTACGTCACAGCAATTGACTTATTTTCATATATCCATTTACATATTCAGATATGAGTAACAAGACATACAGCCCTGTTTTGTCACGTTTCAGTTAGAAACAGATTTTCTTTTTTTTTTGTATATTGGTCTAAAAAAACCTTTACAAAATTCAAATAGCAAATTGTAGAAAACAATAAAACACAAATTCAACTTTTTTTTAGGATTATACAAATTCATTACAGGATTCCCTTCTGAATTTTCAGTATCTCATAGGACATAAATACATACTCACAATTACGACGAAGCTAAAATAAATGTTCAATATAAATGAATCATATATATTTTTTGTTTGTGCTTTTTCATCTCGCTACAGTCTAAAATTATTTTTAAGCCTTACATTAACAGTTCACACAATACCAATAATACAATGCAATACAATAGATAGCATATTTACACGGATCTTGAATAGAAATAAAATAAAATGTTTTTAAGTTCTTTTCCTTAACCTATTAGGACACATTACATATGGTCGTTAGAAACGCTATAACTTTGATCTTTAACAAGATGTCAGACCCGTGGAGCATTTCAAACCATATTTGCTCCCTTAACACACATGATGTATCATAAACTAATTCAGAAAAGTATGCAAGCCTCTCGATAATCAGCATAGTTGTTTATAGACTAACAACAAGTGTAACAGTGTTTCATTGGTCTCCGCATTCACGCAGAATCTACAAATCTTCCTATTCTCAGGAATTAATTTCCTAATGAAGCAAATTTCGTTAGTGTTTATTACATTAAACCTAAAATGCATAACACTATTGCGTAGTTTACAAGAGGGATATTTTATAAGATAAGACTCAGGTTCCGGGAACTATTTCCATACAGATAAAACTTGGCACTACAGTTTTAAATTCATAATAACTGTATTATTGGCAACCCAGTCGAACGCTTTAATCAGCTGGTCTCTCTATGAGACATTTAATTGTTACTCCGATGTTATACAAAATATTTTCCACCTCTATTTTCAAATTCATCATGTATTTCTCTGTTACATCATCATTAAATATTTATACAGCGAATTAGACCTTGCTAAGACACACTTTCTGTGTAGCATTGTTTTTTTTGCATTCCATGATACTTTTTAGAGAGCTAAGACCAAACTCATACCTTATGATTTCCATTGGTATGCATTTAGGTAAAAAAAACCAGTAATGTTTTCCAGATAGTGGATTCAATCATTTTTAAGTATGAGATGAGTTTATCTGGGTAAAATTCAAGACCATAAGCCAATCTCGGAATAACCTTCAGCGTATAAAAATCCCTACACGCCAACATTGAAAATTTAACAAATTTGCTTTCAATAACTCTCATTTGCTTTCCTGCTTCAATTGCCTTTGAGTCAAGGCATTTCTTCCACAAACCACACTGGATTAGAACATTTCCTATTAATATCACCTAGGTTTATCACAACAGTTTTCTGAGGATTGATTTTCAGTTTCAATTCGCTTATGAACCTAGAAAACACATCAATAAGCCTTTGCAATCCTATTTTAGTTCGATTAAAAAGCAGAAAATCGTCAGCATAGGCAGCCCAATTGATGACGATCCGACCGACCTTGGGAGATAGCAATCCAGAGGATTCAAATACTTCATTTGCTCCAGACACATAAAGATTAAATAAGATCACCGCCAGGGCACATCCCTGCTTGAGATCATTCCTAGACCTTATTTCTTTTGATATCAAACCCTCGCTGTTGAGTCTAACCTTCAAAACTGTGTTGGAGTATAGATGTATAATCATAGCGAGTAATCCTCTTTCAATGTTCAATGCAGCAAGCCTTCGCCATAATAAAGGTCTATCAACCATGTCGAAGGCTGCGGAAAGATCCATTGAAGCGGCATACAATGGTACATGCACGAACTTCGATGCTTGACTTTGCAAGATGGAAGCTAGCAGACCCCCAGCATCGGCCCCCAAACATTTCCGAAACCCAAACTGCCGTACATCAAGGATTTCATTATCTTCCATCCATTTTAGCAGATTTTCCAGTATCATAGATGAAAATACCTTAGTCTCAATATAATCAAAGATATAGGTCTATAATTTGTAGGGCTCTGATGATTACCTTTTTTAAATATCAACAGAACATACGATACTTTCCATGAGTCTGGCATAGACTGCGTCTCAATCACATCTCTAAAAATAAAGAAGAGTATTCTTGCCCACAAAAGTTCGTTCTGTTTTAACATAGCACAAGACAGATTATTTGGACCAGGAGTGGCAGAAGCTTTCATCTTTCTAATAGTAAATAGTATTTTTTCCACAGATACATCTAATACCCATTTATGTTGCTTCCATCCTCTTATTGTCTCGTCATAGCTGAAGGGCGCATATAGATTCTCAAAGTGATCACACCATACTGTTTCACCAATTGGATTGATGTTCAATTGAATTTGTGAAATCTCAGTGCTATTAATAAGAGCCCAGTAGTTTCTGGAATTTGACACCTTCATTGCCTTGGGCATGGCCTCACCATCTTTCTGAGTTAGGGAGGCACTGTGTTGAATCCTCCAGTTCTTATAGGATTGGCGACTCAATCTACACTGTTCTTTAAAGTTTCCCTGTGACAAATTTAGTCTTTTTATAGCACGTAGATCCTTGTTCAACTGACCTCTATGTTGCTTAACATCAAGATCAAAGGCATGTTTATGAATTCTTTTACGAGAAACTACTTCAGAAATTGGTTGCTCAAACCTAGCTATCATCAAGGCCAGTAATCCACCAAATGAGGCAACCGAGTATGTTTCATTTTTTGATTCCAAAGATCTTTTCTCAAAGTCATGCAACATCAAATTATTAAATTTGACTGTTTTTATAGTGCCCCTGACATTAACAACCGTTTGTGCACAATATACATTTCTGTTATTGGTTTGTTTCCTTAAATTCAGATTGATTGATAACATGGCATGGTCACTAGCCAAATTGGATTGCACAAGCATGTTTCCAGCACCCACAATTAGATGTTCGCTTGCGAATATAAAATCAATGATGGAAGCCTCGCCACGAGCGTTCCATGTAGGTTGGCCATTGAACAACAATGACAAACCCCACGATTTTGTAAAGCTATGCCATAGAGCTCCTCTGTAGCGTTTATTGCCTGTTTTAGGAACGTTGGAGCCTAGAGCCGTTAAACTCCAATCAATCTCAGTACTTGATAAATTACAATCAGCATTCATATCGCCGGCCAAGATAATAAGACCACCAGGAGTGGAAACTAGCCACTTCTCTATCAAGATATTCAGTTCATCAATCAACTTTTCCAACATTAGATCATCGTAGTCAGCATTATTCCAATATATGTTTATAACCATTAAGCCAACAGTACAATTTCTAGTTCTATATGAAAGGTAGCGACTATACAAGAGGTATACAGGTGTTTTTCCGTTAGCATAGTAATATCATGATTATTGCGGAATGCAAGCGCTAAACCACCCTTAGGGCGGCCTCTCGGACCACACGTACCAAACAGACATAGTACAACATATCCATCCCACAGCAATGGTCCACATGCCCATGATTCCTGTATTAACACAAAATCAAAATTCTCCAGTAATTTACAAACTTTCTTATTTAAGACTAAATGCGCGTGCCCTCTAGAGTTCCATGTGACAAGCTTGAATAAGTCATCTTCGCTAAAGGGGCTTACCAATATTCTTCAGTTGATCGAGGGAATCCCTAAGTGACACTGCCAGGGTTCTCCATTCCCTCATATCATTTAAAGACATAACATCAGCGTGCTCCTGAGCGGAGACCTCTCCCTTATCCGGTTGAGAAACATTTTGTGGTAGATGCTCAGAGTTGCTTTCCACCCCAGTTAATCTTTGATCTTGATAATCATAAGTGTCAAAACCCCTCTTCTGTAAAGAACCAGCTTGCTTTAAAATCAATGAACGAACTAGAGGTGACAAAATCACCAGACGTACAAAGTCATACCTGTGGGGATGAATGTAATCCACCAATTGTACATCAGATGATGATATGAGTGACAGTTCTGGTATATCCCGAAACAAGCTCAAGATGTAGGGTCTGTTCAGCATGGGAGAATAATCATCGTCGAATACATAATACAAGATCAAACTTGGATCATTTTTAAAATTAGGCCGACAAAGTTTTTCATTGGAGCCACCATTAGGAGATCTCCTCTGGGCCTTTCGTTCCTGTGTGTTATCATTATTCCTCCCCTCCCCTAGAGCAAACTGGGGATGGAACCATTCACTCACTCCAGTCTCAGGCGCTGTATTTACTCCCATCTGGCCTTTGATTTCTTGATGTGTACTTATGCTTGTTCTTGTCTCGGGCTCAGGAATGACAGTATCAGCAGATAAATTATGATTTCCACATACTAAGCTTTCTGTAACAGGCATTTTCTCAACTTTCTGATTGAGTCTGTCCTTAATAATGGTTCCCACAAAATCTTCTGTGAGAAAATGACCTGTTGTTACGGATTCAGACTCTTTTATAGGGACAGAGTTACAGTTATTCACGGGTTGGTAATTTAAAGGTAACTCTGTGTTTTCTGGAGGTCTCTGGAGATTCGCATTATTTTCCAACAACCCTCTTGGGATGGACACATGACCACTACCCACATCATTAGTACTTAAACTTTGTGTTTGGTTATTGACCCCCATTCCTTCCTGCACACGCCCCTTTATCTCCTCACGTTTTTGTTCTGCCATACATACACCTTCCAAGGCAACTGGACATACATAGTGCCTTTCTTCATCCCTTGGTGGTATCTTTATACGGAGAAGGGCGTCCAGATTCTTGAATAGGTCGAATACATCCAACATTCCAAGTTCAAGGTTTTTTAAGTTGGTATCGATTCTGTCAGTTACTATTTTTTTTTTCAAGACATCCGACAAATTAGTTACAGCAGCCGAATAACCAAGCTGATTCCACTCATTGCAGCTATCTATGGCTACGACCGGCAACGAAGCCTCATTAGATTGCTTTCTTGCTTGCTGTTCTACTGCAGAGTCCGCTACCAATGTTACATCATTTGCAACAGGATCCCCATGCACAACATCACACAAGTTACAATCTCTCAAGAACTTTCGAGAGGATAGATTCAATGCCTTCTGTGCTTGTGCCTGTTTTCAACTGTTTTTTTTAATTTTTTTTTAGAGATATTTATGTTGAATATTTCTGCGACCTTAATAGGAGCATTAGAAGCAGTCGGGATCTGTAAATCCTCAGTATGGATTCCTGAGTTCAGTGTATCAGGTAATACAATCACACTGAGCTCCTTCTCCTTAATTCATCCATTGGAATAAGAGAGGGAGCTACATCTTCAGATTGATATTGGACATTGGGAGTTCCTATAGGTAGTTGCATTTGTGCGTTGACGTTTCCCCCCCTTACTGGAAGGATCATCTTCGAAATTTTTTCTGAGAACATTTCAGGCCAGGCCATTAATGCTAGCAAGATTTTATTTAGGATTCTGGTCTGCGATTTAATTTCCTTTAATAGCTGAAAGTCCCCTAATCTCGTTTCCTTAACATCACATGCACAGGCTTTCCTGCTTGATTCACCTATGACTATTCCCGGATCTACAAGACCTATGGGATGAGAGATCTGTGTAGATGCATCAAAATGCTCAGATAGACCAAGCAACGTTATTTCCCCAGACAAAAATATTGGAGGGGTATCCAAAAATGACAAACCAAGCTCTAAGCTTCTTGGTTTATTAGAATAAGGTGGTCCCATGGCAGAGCCATAACTCTTTCCCTGTCTCGTTTCCTCATTGAATAGGGACTGCGAGGACTCTGGGATATCGTTCTCACCCCTTTCCCCAATGATTTTTTTGGAGGAGTTTTGAGCACACTCCAATAAGTCCTGATCTGAATCTGAGGAGTGGTAGCGCTATGGCATGAGCAATACTCATTCGCCGTGTTTTTATGATGTTAGTGGACATCACACAATCCCGTTTGACCCCAACAATCTTTCTTTTCATTACACCACGGAACATTCACTGATCTTCAATATGCGAAAACACACTGGCCCTCATTACGAGATCGGAAGGCCCGGTAATTGCTCCCTCCAAGGACCCAGACACGGTCCTTCCCCATTCCTATTTCAGCCCCTATAGGGCTGAATGGGAATGGGAGAGGGAGCAAACAACGGGCCATTGCGAGATGGCCCGTTGTTTGCTCCCTCTTCCCCTCGCGGGACCCAGTAAGCACGCCCAGTAAGGGTTGAGGGTTTGGTCCTGGATTTCTAGGTGCTTTTCCCAAGGACATCTCCCATCGTCCTACCATTCAGCAGATAGCAATCCCATTCTAATAGTGTCAACCCAGACATGACCCTTAGCAAGGTTTTAGACACCACACTGAGTCAGGACCTACTCCTTACATAATCAGTTTCCTGTATTTCGCTAAGACAGCAACATGTGGAGCTAAAATCTCCTCCTGCACAGATCTGATCATGTTTGTCAGCGCTCCTAATGTCCCAGATCACACTCAGCACATAGTCAGTAATATCATCAGTTTTAAGCCCAGTGGATCATATACATTGATAATATTTACACCATTACCGGTAATAATTATGCTCACTCTGACAGCTAGTACATAAGGTTGTTCAATAATAATCATGATTCTTACTGCCTTTAGGTGATTTTTGACACCAATAATGAGACCCCCCATATGGGCGGACTCTGGGCCCTTTATTAGCCAGTATTTGAAAAATGTGGTAGCCGTCAATCAAAATATCTGCGAGCAGCCAAGCTTCCTGAAGCTGGAAAACATCATTCTGTGCAATCAAATCGAGCGATCCTCTATGCTCAAACAAATGGGTAAATCCTTATATATTCCAAATGAGATGACCAATTCTCAATTGCCGCCTGATTGCATAGCATCATTGGTAAGCACGAGCAAGTTCAGGATCCCCAGGATATTAGATTGCAGAGTACTATTCATACTTGCTCCCGTACCTATAGTACCTATAGTTTTTATTTTGTCGTTTATAGATTTCAGGTCAAGACTTTGGACGGGGGGAATAGTAAGAGTGTCTTCTGCAACATCAAGCTCATATCTGAGGTCAGCATACCAGCTTTTATGTGCTCTTATCAGCTGCACACTCTCGCACCTGCAACAGTGAATTCTACTAAACTGGTACTTGTGATCCTTAATGGGTTCTATGAAATCAAAGTCTCTAGATTCTAAAATCCTCAGAGGCAGGATTTTCCGGGTCATAGTTACTAAGTCTGTTAAATGAATATGGGGATTGGACCTAGGTTTGCCCTGCGATTTATTCTTGATGGTAATTATAAGAGGGGGAAGGGAAAGAAGAGGAGACTCCATTAATTCGGCATCCACGGTAACATCAGACACGAAGTCAAAACCTTGTTGTCTATCATAAGGCATAGTAGCTACTGCCAAAGGTCCCTTAGGCTGCTGCCAAGGGCCAGGATTAACAGTGATGGCGGATGGTGTAGGCAGAACCACATTCTCTTCCTGGCATTCGTCAATGTCAGCTGAAGGGGCTTGGCCTCTGTCTTTCAGAACCGAGCTTGTTAACATACTTTTGGACTTAGGAGCCTTTTTTTTTTACCGTTTGACTTTTTGCTGTTAATGGACTGCCGGTCATTTTGCAGCATATTTGTACCTAGAGAGCAATTAGCAGCCTCCGGGCCCCCATTTATTAGGGACGCGTTCCTGTTTAGTCTCGTTTTCATCCTATGTTGTTTTCGAATAAGGAAGATGGTCGAAGTATCGCTGAGGGGTTCATCCGTCTCATCTACCACTATCTCTGCCTCCCAACGCTGGCCTCCTCAAGAGCAGCAATTTCATGTTGATGATTAAGGTAGTCTGAAGTAAAGGGGATCGCTGCTTCAATAACTTTATCAAGTTCTTCCTCAGCGTCTGATTCAGGGAAGCTATTATTAGACAAAGCAGAACCTCCTCCAGAATGTTAACACACATTTTTGCAGAACTGAAAGTTGGGCCTGGGTCTAGGTCTGCTATCCAGAGTCATCGAAGATGGGCCCGGAAGATGTAGTTGCGTCCTCGAGAAGATTCATATTCGGTGATGCAGAGAGCCTAGGGCCCTTATCAATTTCCTTAGTAGGCTCGAAAGCAGAGCCAGGGGGAATACTTCCCTCAAAATTATTAAATCTAGCTTGTGCAGTATCACGATCCCTTTCCTGCAGCAGCCCCTGCGCCACCTGTTGCTGCTGCGTTATGGTTTCCGGTGTTAATGCATCTCGAAGTGAGTAGCACAGGGCCAGCAGGGAATGGTTATTGCCCATTGCAGAAAGGAAAGGTCAGACTGTACAGTATTATCATCCCCTCGCCAGACGCGCAGTTCACGATGACCTGAGCAGTTAATGGCATCGGGCGAGATAATAGTTCAGAAGTAAAATAAGCATCAATAGTCCCGGTCCCACACCCCTTTGTGCGCATATTGCTAGTGGAACTGGTGAAACGCGACTTGGGGTTGTTTCTTAGGCTACCTTTCGCTCGTTCATGGTTTCCAGAAGCAACCTTTCTCTTTGCATCTGCTTTTTCTCTCCTCTTCCTGCTGATCCCCTGGCTGAAACTGTACTGGTTACCTGGCCACCCTCTGAACTCGGGACCAGGTTCCCTATACCGCCAGTCGCACACCTGCACTGCCTTCCAGGCAACCCCTGCACTCGGGACTGTCACTGTATCTCTACAATCCCTCTACCAGCACTTGACACCGGATGTCTGCACTTACCCTTGCACTTGCCTCCAGCTGGCCGCACTTACTTTTGTTATTAGTCTATTATCCCATGTACTGAACTCTCCCCTCCCCCTCTCCCTTGCACTTTCCCCTTCCCCCTTCCCATGCACTTGCGCAATCTGAATGACACCTGGCCTAGTAGGATCGCTGTTTGTTTTCCCTCTGTTCCCCCTCCCTTGCCTCCTCGCGCTTTGAAACACTTGTGTATAGGTGCGTTATAAATGCCATATCATATTATATCATATCATATCAACCTGCATTTTGGAGCAAGGTATCTTTTTGCTTGTTTTATGGTTATTGGATCTCAAACTTTGCTTACCGGGCATCCCAAGATCAGTACAGTGTGCCTTTCCCTATCACCCCACGGTGAAGTGCCGTAGTCCACACTCTGCAAACAGTACCACATTAGTCCTGGGGCAGGCTTGTCTGCGATATCCCAAAAGTTCAGTGGCAGTACTTAATCTCAGTGTAAAATATTTAAAAGCACAGTATCAGTGTAAAATATTTAAAAGCACAGTATCATTAAAAAACGGGTGCTTCGATTTTTCCAAAATTTAAATTCATCAAAAATCGAATATGTTAAAAGTTCATAAAGCTGTAGACTCGTGTAGATAAAAACAAAACATAAAAGATAGTTATTACTCTAGATAATTGTCACTAGTGATGCATATTGGATACCGTTATCCAGTGAAGTAATAAGATCCGGAAATAATCAGGGAGGGTTCTCCTAGTCAGAAGTGCAGACGTCAGAGCTGTTGCGAAAATGAACTCATACAGGAGTAATAAGCTCGTGATAGATGTAACCTGCATTCACTCAAAGGAGCTGTAAGTGGTAGCGGGTCAGAGCGAAAAAACAAACAAAGGTCTCCAAGCAGGCTGCGGCAGGCTATGGAACCCTGCCATAGGGCGGGATAACTACACTCCTGCACGCACTCCCAGTCCAAGAACAGCCAAAAATGTGGAAACTAAAGTTCCAACTCCAGGGATTGTACCTTGTATCGTTGAGACCGCTACGGACCAAGGCAGACCTATAATCACTCAGCCTCACTCCGCTCTTGTGGGGTATCAAGTCATTGCATCGAATGCAAGACCATCGAATGCCTTACCATAGAAAAAAATGCATTGAATGTATTTTTTTTATTTAAAGGTAAAGGGTTTATTTTAATTATAATGGGTTTTAAAGGTTAAAAAAACAGGGTCTGGGGGGACCCCCCCATTAAAAAAAAATGAAAAAAAAAATGCATTCAATGCTTTTTTTTCGATGCTTTTTTTTCTATGGTATTGCATTCAATGCATTGGGCCTCATTACGACCCAGGCAGAAACCATGGTGCTAATAGCACCATGATCCATGCCGGTAATTTACCGACTCCGCCATGGAGAAAGGGGGAATTACCACCCCATTACAAGGTTGGCGGGGCGGTAATTCCCCATGCCGCCATGGCTCTTCCCCATTCCCATTTTTGTCCCATAGGGTTCAATGGGAATGGGAAGGCGCTAAATACGGTACCGCAAATTGCGGTACCGTACTTAGCACCAAGATCCCTTTGTGGGTCCCTACTTTAACGGCTGATGTAGACCAGCCGTTTAGGTCGGGTCCCGCAAAGGGACCTCGTAATCAGGCGCTAATGGGTTAACGGCGCCGCAGCCTTTTACGGTGCCATTAACCCATTAGCGCCAGGGTCGTAATGAGGCCCAATGACTATAAACCCTCTGCGGTATACTGGGGCTGATAAGGAAGCAGCAGGCGTCCACTGGCAAAGGTCCGCCTCCAAACCACAGAGCTGCCTCCATCCCTCAAAAGTAAACCCTTCCTCACAGCACTGAGGAACTATCGCATTTGCTCTAGAACCGGCCCCAAGAGGAGGCCGCTCTACAGCTATGCCTGAAATCGACATGTGCTTTGCCCACACCCGGCATACTCACAAAATGGAAGGTTTACATCCCTACTACATACACATCTATGCCCATGTCAGTGATCCCTGCAGTGCACCATTGTTCACCTGCACTCCCCCCCTGCTTCCATCCTCCTGCCCTGCCTAAAGCTATGCATGCCGTATGCCACTGTTCATCTGCGCACAATACCCTCGAATATTGACTTGGATGCTACGTCTAACGCTAGCAATGCACTCATCTCCACCCCCAATGCCTGCACAGTTGCACAACCAAATGCCATTACTGCTCTGCCGAAAGCTACCACTGTTATGACAAATGTTATGACGGTTACGCCAAATGCTAGCAATATACCTATCCCCACCTCCAATGGCAGGAACACTGTTCAGCCTAAAGTGATTTCTGCTGCATTGTCCAACATTAGTCTTGCCACCAAGCCCATTGTAAGTAACCCGGGCACCACAATACCTACTTACATCTCCACAACTCCCCCTAGTGCTCCCTCTCATCCTTCTCCAACAACATCAACCTTGATCTAATCAACACCCGTTCGCTCACCGCACATGCCCTTGACATCTACAGTCTACTCACCGTGAACAACCTAGATGCCCTAGCTATCACTGAAACCTGGTTGCACACTGCTTCTGGTCCCTCGCTATCTCTCGCTATCCCCTCAGGGTATACAATCCTTAGAAACGACCGACCCAACGCTAGAGGTGGGGAGTGGCCTCCGTCCTGAGCAATAACAGCAATATTCTCTCGATCAAATGGTCCACCACCCCCACCAATACAGTCGCTGTTCATCTCATCTATCGCCTGCCAGAGCATTCCCTCACCTTTGAAGAGGACATACTCCTCCTTCTAACGAACAACCTCAAGCCCACATCCCAAGTATTATTCCTGGGTGACATCAACTTGAGCCTCAACGACCTTCTTGACCCCCAAGCTACATCGATAGCCACTGCCTTGTCCGATCTTGGCTTCGACCAACGTATCTGCGGCCCCACGCATATAAATGGACAAGTGCTAAACTGGCTCTGATGCTAACTGCCACATCTCCGTCAAAAGTAACACCCCATGCCCATGGTCAGACCACCACGTGATCTCCTTCTCTCTACCAGCATGCCCATGTGTCAATAGTTATACAAGCCCCCACCCCCCTACTCTTGCCTTAGCTCCCGCAAACTCAACAAGGAGAACCTCACTCCATTTCTTAGCGCATTCCACCCTGAACGACTGGAGACTACCTACACAGAGGCCTTAGTACTACATTACACCACTACCCTCACCAACGCCTTTGACAATATTGCCCCCCTGGCTGCTAAAAGAGCCAAACCAAGTATCCACACCAATAACTGGCGCACCCCTGAACTCCCCACACTCAGAGCAGAAAAATGACTATCAGAGTCCAGATGGAACAACAACCCCTCCCTATCCACTAAACAGGACTTTTCTACCCAGTCTATGTTATACAAGAATGCCATCATACACGCCAAGGCCACCTCCTTCAAAACCAGAATTGATAATGCCAATTTTGACTCAAAAGAACTATTCCCTATTCTCAAGGAACTAGAGACACCTATCCCCAAGCCACATGACTCCTCAAGGACTCGACCTGGTGCAGTTCCATTCAGACTGCCCTTCTGCACACACTCGACAAGCTACAAGTGAAAATCCAGGAACAAAACCCTGCATTCTGCAACAATCCCGTTCATGCGCCTATCAAAATCAGCCCCGATGCCCCACTGTTTAACTAGAAGGGGGTTGCCACCCAAGACATGTGCCAAATCTTACTGAGTCTAAAGCCCTCTAGATGCAAAGGGGATATGCCTGGCAACCCTAATCAAAGACTGCTCCTATGAACTTGCCCCATTCATCACAGCGTTCATCAATGCCTCCTTCAACTCGGGCCTAGTACCCACATGCCTCAAGGAAGCATGGGTCCTCCCGCTATTGAAGAAACCTACCCTTGACCCTACCATAGCGAATATCTACCATCCGATCGCCACTATACCTTTCCTCCTTAAAATCCTCGACAGGGCTGCCTACAACAAATTCAATGCCCTCAAGAAACCAACCAGATCTTAGGCATACGCCAATCGGGATTCTCACCTGGACACAGTACAGAGTCAGCACTCCTTGACCTAAAAATCCAGCTGGACTCTATCAGGGATGAAGGAAAGTTGGCTATGCTGCTTCTCCTTGATCTGTCCGCAGCATTCGTCTTAGTTGACCACAAAATCCTATGTCGCCACCTTACCTACGCCGCTGCCTTCTCACAGGAAGCTGCCATTTGGATAGCCTCATTCCTCGAAGGAAAAGTGATGAAAGTCTTTTCCGACAGCGCGCCCCTCTTCGACCTCCTGGACTCCCTCGGCATAGTTTACACTAACTATGCCGATGACACACAGATACTCCTCCCACTTTCAGGTTCCTACAACGTTGACTCTGCCTCTCTCAGTTCCACATATGCCATGATCCAGGACCAATGGATTGTGCCTCAATGGCGAGAAAACAGAACCTCTCATTGTTGGTCCATCGGCTGCCCTCAAAACACTTGACCCACAATATTCCAACTTCAACATTGACGGTTCAGGGATCCCTGTCTCCTCCTCAGTGAAAACACTGGGTGTCCACCTTGACGCCACCCGCTCCCTAACACGACAAGTAAGTGGCATCTCCTTGGCGGCAGCCTACACTACAAAATTACTCAGTGCTGCTAGACCCTTCCTAACACCTGGCAACTGCCTAACATTTGGCTGGGCGGTGGTGGACACAAGGCTTGACTACTGTAATGTCCTCGTCGCTAGCACCTCAAATCAGAACCTAAAAAAACTCCAAACCATCCACAACAATGCCCTACGTGCTGCCCTCAATATCCCACAGACAGATCACATCTCTGCCACCCATAGAGCCGCCCACTGGCTAACCATTAATGAAGGAATCATTTTCAAGACACTCTCATTCACCCACATATGTATCTCCAACTCAGCTCCTCCCTATCTTACCCAGAACATTGTCAAAGTACAAACCAACAGGCCCAAGAAAGCACCCTACGCCCACAGGCTGTTCCAACCCAGAATCAAACGAACTAAAGTAGGAGGATCTAGCTTCCCAGTTCTGGCCGCCAAATACTGGAATGCCTTCCTCCCTGCCCTTAGAACCGAAGAATCTTACTGAATCTTCCGTAAAACCCTTAAAACCTGGCTGTTTACCTAGTCCAACTGCCTCAGCACAGTCCCTCTGGCTTTGCTCGCCTCCAATGCGCGTGGTCTGTAAATTCATGATGCTAAAACTAGACTTGTGAGTTGGAAATAACATCTGTGATATAATCTATGCCTTGCCCTCCCACTGCCCCATGTAACTATGTAAAAGAGCCCTGATGCCCAAGGGTTTATGTGCGCTCTATAAATGGAAAAAATAAATAAATAAACAGAAAAAACACTGGACCGCGGCAGACCACGATCACCCAGCCTCACTCCACTCTGCTACGCGGTATACTGGGGCTGATAAGGAAGCAGCAGGCTTCCACTGGCATAGGTCTGCCTCCAAAGCAGTTGAAACAGAAAAAACACTGGACCACGGCAGACCACAATCATTCAGTCTCACTGCGCCCCGCTCCGCGGTATGCTGGGGCTGATAAGGAAGCAGCAGGCTTCCACTGGCAAAGCTCTGCCTCCAAAGCAGTTGAAACAGAAAAAACACTGGACCGCGGCAGACCACGATCACCCAGCCTCACTCCACTCTGCTACGCGGTATACTGGGGCTGATAAGGAAGCAGCAGGCTTCCACTGGCATAGGTCTGCCTCCAAAGCAGTTGAAACAGAAAAAACACTGGACCACGGCAGACCACAATCATTCAGTCTCACTGCGCCCCGCTCCGCGGTATGCTGGGGCTGATAAGGAAGCAGCAGGCTTCCACTGGCAAAGCTCTGCCTCCAAAGCAGTTGAAACAGAAAAAACACTGGACCGCGGCAGACCACGATCACACAGCCTCACTCCACTCTGCTACGCGGTATACTGGGGCTGATAAGGAAGCAGCAGGCTTCCACTGGCATAGGTCTGCCTCCAAAGCAGTTGAAACAGAAAAAACACTGGACCACGGCAGACCACAATCATTCAGTCTCACTGCGCCCCGCTCCGCGGTATGCTGGGGCTGATAAGGAAGCAGCAGGCTTCCACTGGCAAAGCTCTGCCTCCAAAGCAGTTGAAACAGAAAAAACACTGGACCGCGGCAGACCACGATCACACAGCCTCACTCCACTCTGCTACGCGGTATACTGGGGCTGATAAGGAAGCAGCAGGCTTCCACTGGCATAGCTCTGCCTCCAAAGCAGTTGAAACAGAAAAAAACACCGGACCGCGGCAGACCACGACCATTCAGCCTCACTGCGCCTCAGGAATTAATAAATGTAATCTGGCTTCGGACTCATTCCTCGGTATGGTCACAGAACTTCTCAGTGACTTGCAATATCCTTATAAAGCATTGTTAGAGACAGTTCATCCAATGTATAGCAAACTGAGGGATACGCCATAGATCACGGATCCGCGTTTGTTGCCTTTGGGAATTGACGTGTGGGTGTGACTCATCCTTCCTTGCAATGTTAAATGTGTCTTCAAGAGGCTGTCTTGAGGCAATGGGTTGAGTATCTGACGGGAGGCAAGCAGTGGAAGTGTACCTATCCTGTAAAGGATGTTTACTGAACAGAATGTTGCTGTCCGAGCCAGGGTTTCTCAGTAGTTGATAACATCCCTGATGAACCCCGGAGACTGGCAGTAACATTTTAATCTGTTTACAGGATGGTTATCGGAAGCTGAGTTAAAGTAAACACACAGTACGTCACCGGCATTTGGAGCACTGTGACGGCCCCGCCTGATGAACTTAGACTCCATCCTCTTGCTTAAATTGTTTGCTATTAACTGTGACTTTGGCATTCTCATTCACCCACATATGTATCTCCAATATGTATCTGTGACTTTGGCACAGTTAACGGAACCAGGCTAATGTTACAAAGAGTGATCATGCAAGAGACGAGGAAGGCTTGTGCATATTGTTCTGCTCAACCATACCGGACAAAGCGGATACGCCTATATATATACTTCTCTAAGGAGGTCTGTGCATTGGGTACTTGGCATGTGCGCGGCCCGACTTTGCCTCTCAGACCGCCCTTTTCTAAAATTCTGTCTCACTTGGGCTATTTATACCCTAATGCTGTTGCAACCATTTTATCCTAACATCCAAAAATTGAAACTGTCCAAAAGAGTATATGAGCTTCATTATCAGAAACACCTTAATGTTAGGGTAAGTGCTGTGAAAAATTAAACGATCACCAATATCATGGTGCATTATTTAATTAGTGATGCAAGCATACAACTGTTTCACCACAGACATATTTGTCGAAGGTAAAAGTTGATGCTCATTCTAATGTGCACAAAATGCACTTTGATTTTATGCAAAGCAGCCAGGAACCCAAAATGGTGTTATTTGTCCCTCTTCTCTTTTTAATACGGGTATTTTGAAAGAGTTCGACATGAGTGTACCAGAATGTCCAAATTGTCATGATAACCTTTTATCAGTAAGACAAGTATAATGTTTTTATTTCAACTGCAAAAAATACTGGATGTGATCATTAGAAATTAACACTGTAAAATTTGAAAACAAATCACTTTGTAATGTTAATGAAATGTAATAATTTCCTTTTTTAATAACTTCTTCTGAGAATACACACCATTTTATTTTTCATAATGTCCTTCCTTCTTGAAATGGCCATTCTCAGATTCAAACCAATGATCTGTTTCTTGTGTGAGTACCAAAGCAATGCTTCATTTTGTGTGCTGTCACTGATCGCACAAACACTAATAATGAACAGAAAATAGAAAATACCAAGTGCAGTTGTGGACCATGCAGCGAGTTTTACTGGACTATTACAAAGTCTGTTAGAACCCCGGCACCTTGTGCAGAGCCCATCTGGTTTACTTCAGCTCCCCTCCTACCAACAATATGCCCTCAGTGTGATGGTGACATTCCTACAGGACATACGTGATGGCAATGCATGTCTAAAATACCAGGCCAGTCGACACGTCTGGGGATGCTTGTGTTTCTCTGGCTCTCATCCTACTTAAAAACAGCAACCTCCTCATGCCTGCTTCCTTCGGGATATTTGTGATTTTTTCCCTCTGTCTTTAGCAAAATTACTCTTGCCCACCAAGAGATGGACATAGAGTGAGATACAGAGACAACGAGAGAAAGTAAGGGAGAGAGAGAGAGTGAGCGGGGAACAGAGAAACAGAGAAAGAGAGAACTAGTTTGGCAAATTATATACTGAGTTCATCTAGTTGTCCAACTCCAGGACTCAAGAGCAGGAATCCTGATGGGTTGTCAACATATCTCTCATTAATATTCATGAGAACAAATGTTCATACGTTTAGAATCATTGTATGCAAACATATACCATGAAAATGAATAGAGGGATATCCTGCAAACCCGTCAGGACTCTGGCCCTTGTGGCCTGGAATTGGACTACTCTTCTATTCTGTAGAATCGCAGGGAGCCAGGAGGCGCAATAGACATAGCTACTGCTTCGGCGAAGTAAGGCTTGGCGGCACAGTATTCAAGGGTCCTCAGATTGACTCCAGCATTTTACCAGGGCCTTTTTGGCGAGAATATCAGGGGTCTATAACTACGAATTTGGGCTGCCCGCCTCATTTTTCTTGTACACCACTGCGTAGAGCAGGTCTTCACGTGGGGAATCAGTGTACTTTACAGAAACATTAAGGAGCAGTAAAGGAATGAAACAGAATGCACAGGCCAGGGATGAACAGGTAGGTGGGCAGAAGACCAAGCATTGGCAAAGCCCGTAGCATTTGGCAGCTATATCACGTCAGTGTCAAAAGCTGCACTAATACCATCATCTGTCTGGCATAGTCACATAAGGTAAGCTATATGACCACATGTATAGCTGCTGTCATTATACCTCATGCTCAGTCTCAAAGGCTCCATCAATGTCTTGCATAAAACGCGTATCTAGTAAAATACATGTGAAGTAATGCAGGGAATCCTTTAGTAGGTTTTGAGTCACATGTGTGCCCTGTTTGCAGGCAGTTTACGAATAGCTCATGGCCATGCCGCGAGCAGACTCAAACATGCAACCAGAGCAAGCTCGTCATGGCCTGTGGCCATGCCCAGTGGGCACCGCTCACTGCACACCACTTCTCTACCCGCCAAACGCCCCTTCCTCAACTTCCTGAACATTTAGGCAGGCTGGTATGCCATGACCAGCAGTACTTGCTGGCCTGTGGGCAGCTCCCTTTGCTCCAGCTCCTATGTGAACATGCTCCACATTGCATAGCGCATGCAGGGTCATGTGTAAACTCTACCGGGTTTGCAAATCTTCAGGGACAATATCCGTTTAGAACCAATACGTACCCCTACATGAAGTCTGCTCCCCTAAGGAACACCCCAAGCAATTCGGTTATAAGGGTGTGAGTTGCAGTTTATGAGATCAGATCTTCCCAAAAAGAGATTTACAAGCTCATTAAGGAACCACAGTCCCCATGCTTATGTCTCTCAGGATGTCTGCATCCATACACCACTGTCTCAGAAAATTATGGAAACGTAAAGGAAATTGATTTAAGAAAACAAGAAACTGGAATACTAGCTATAACTCGGATAAGGGATAGACAGATCATAAAGCACAGCCCGCTACCACATCAAAATATCCATTGCCCCATGTCTTCCTGATGGTTTTCACAAGTGTGCAAACTGGCATGCATACAGGTATGCCCGTAATAAAATATGCATCGCCATATGCCAATGGCTTCTGAACCTACTCCTCCCTACATCTTCTCCTGCCATGCTCCGCCTACCCATCCCAGCTCCTTCACTCCCACTGCAGCCTACTTTGCTCCCCCTTTGTGCATCCCCTATTTACTGCACTCTGTTGCTCCACACACACGCACACACTCACACAAGCACATATTTCACTTTTCAACAACGTGAAATGACAACAGCAATTATTATATAAACAGTCAACCCACCTATAAACCATATTCCTTACCTGTGTTATTAATATCAATGTGGGAAATACTTTATATGACCTCTTTATGAATGTAAGAGCAGTTAGGCAGTAATGTTGGAGGTTACAGGCCGTACTGACCAGTAATGGCCCGGGAGCCTGAGCTAAATGGCCCGAGTAAAGCAAAGGCCTTAATTAAGGATTAACCAATGTTTCTGTCCCATAAGGCAGACAACGGCTGCCATTATCGCCATTTTCACCAGCCAGGAGCCGGGTACGAAGCGAGGGAAAGGCACAAAAAATGAAACGGCAACTAAAATGTGGTGTTGTGGTGCGAGCTGGGAACAGAGCCCATGTGTGGCTGAGGGCAGCAGCGGAAAGCAGAGGAACTGGGGGAAAAAGAGGATCACACCCTGCCGACCCCAGGCACCAACACGCTCCTGCCCACCTGAGGAGACATGCAGTCACCACCTCAGAGGGTCCAATGAGGGAGGAAATAGTGCGGTGCAGGTGGTGGAGACAAAATGGCAGACACACGCGAATTCGGTGCAGCAGGAAATGCGCCCAATTCATCCCACATCCCCTGCCATCTGATTGGTGGAGCGAGAGAAGCAGCGTGCAGATATCCAGTGGCTGCACAGCAGCACAAGATGTACCAGCCAATAGAAATAAACCATATATTGCTATGCAGCACATTGATAAACACCCTAAAGCTGAGGACAGGGGACCGGACATTCATCCTTTGGGAACAGTCAGCGCTTTCATCAACAGACTCTGGTCAACCTCAAAGGGCAGGAACATGGATAAAGAGACTTCTGCCTTTTTATGACCAAAATTGCTATTTCATGAGGCTTAGATGTCAACTCACAAATAAGGAGGCGCTCTCACAATAGTGGAAAGGATGGATTACATTGAGTTATGATGATATATATTTTAAGAGAATAGGAATGATGGACAATAAGAAACATGGGCTATAGGCTCAGATCCAATAAATCATAAAACACATGGGATAAGAACATGCTAGAACACAAAGGAATGGCCTCTCTTGGAATGCATCACACACACATGTAATGGTATTATATTAAAAAAGTAAGGAAGCTTAAAAGCAATCACTAGGTAAAGGTCACATACTCATGATAAACAGTCCAATACAACTGGCAAAGGGGGTTCATTATTTTAACATTACAAGTGATCATTTACAGTTAGGGACCACAAAAACATAACTAGTTTAATCAAAACTAACAGCAATGATAAGTATTAGAATTAAAAAAAAAAACCTTAACAAATAGATTAGGCATTACAGCGACATGAGGGTGACGATAACTAAATGATGATTGCAGGACAGTTCACACATGAAGAAGCCAAGAATATTAAGTGATGCAATCACCAGCAATGATACGTATGTATTTTATTTCAGTGTATTTGGGTTTAGTGTTAAATGTACATTTTTGGTACTTGAGGTATATACCAGAAAAATCCCTCTAGTTACTGTAGAAAGTAAAACGGAAAAACAAGATACCGTGGTATCTTTTCACTCCTTGTTCTCGCTATGTTATTAGTCTTTCTTCTCTTTCTTGCCAGGCCTTTTGCTGGTCGGGCTTATAACATATAACAAGAGTAGTCACTCATATATCTCTATACACATTGGCCGAATAAGGCACAGACATGAACTCCTGCCATTTCTATTGTAATTGTTCCACATTTCATACCACAAGTCAGCAAGAGTTTTTTCCAATTTGGTTTTTACTAAGGTCGGCCCCCCCGCTTTTTCTGTCTTTAATCATATCAGATATTGGTATTGTAAAAACAAATTTCCCATAACCCATGAACTAACTAGGAATTAATAGTGTTTACCAAAAAAGCGCAACTGTGGGATACATTTGAAAAGCCCCATTTTTCATATAATATAACTCAATAAACTTTAAATGTTAAAAAAAAAGTGTACTTATTAAGACTAATTATAGCAAGCAGCAGAGTGGCATCTGAAGTGCAAGACACATTTTATTCCTAATGGACAATAAAATTCCACATTTAATAATCATACAAATAATTCGACCAATTTTTAAAGAACGTGTTAGTCAATCTATGTATATATATTTGTGAAAGTGTGTTTGTATGTTTGGGGTTGGCTCCACACCGATAACAGTCGGTGGGGTGACTTTTTAGCACACGGTCGGCAAACAAGTCTGGGGTGTACTGGTGATAGTGAAATTTGACCAACCTCACCCATTCGCCCTTCACAGGGTGGGGTCCAGCCCTGTGCTATCAGTATAGGCAATTTTGGAAGATTGACGATTTTGCGATTGTTGTCTCTAGCCCCACACCAGTTGGTGGGCTGTATTTTTGACCTGACGTCTCCCTACCAGTCTGGGGTGTACTGGCAATGGTGAAATCTGACCGACCCTGCCCATTCGCCCTGCACAGGGGTGGAGCGTGATCCAGCCCTGTGCTATCAGTATAGGCGATTTCGTGAGATTGACAATTTTGTGATTTTTTCAAAAATAGGAAGTTATGACACAATAATACATACACAAGGCTATAGCAGACCCCCACATACATGTCAGCTACAGACCCGTGCGACGCTGTGTGATACCACTAGTTTCAAATATATACAAAATAAATTGTAAATTGCATACACCTACTGGCATATCTAAAACATTGTAACTTTGTGACAACAAAAAATTCACAAAAAACACAGAAAGACCAACTTAATCTTGTGACTTGCATAGATGTCTATGTTAATATTTCAGTAGTAATCACTGAATGTCGTTTTAACAATGGTTCAATCTGATATCTTCCATGAGTAACCAAATTATTGAACAATCATCCTCTTGTGGCCTTCATAATGACTTATATTATGTAGAAATCCCCACAGCTGAGATATTAAACAATCACCGTCTTGTGACCGTAATGATGACTAAACTACCAAGCAATCACTGACGGGTTTTGACATACAGCCAATTAGTACCACGTCTTCATCAGGGTGGTACGTATGTCACAAAAAGAAGGACATTATTCCTTTGGCAACTGTAGCTAGCGCATTGTTAGAACGGCTTGTTGAGGCTTGTTGAGGCTTGTTGAAGCTTTTTGGCCCCCCATGCCACTCACAATTCTACTGTCATTATTAGTCTAAAGTATTGTCTCTGTTTTCCCCCTTAGTATTGAAGTTTGCTCCACTGCCTAAGCCACTAATAACTAGTTCAGCTGTAACCTTGGAACACCCCCACCATGTAACCTGTAACTCTCGCTGTAAACGGTTAACCCTTTTTTCTCCTGTTGTCACTACTCTGTACTCATCTCGGAATTAAGTAAGCATTCTGTAACAGCACCACGATGCCCAAGGGCCGTTTTGTGCGCTTTATAAATATAAATAAATAAAAATAATTAACTAAATAAATTATATGGTATAATTATTTCAGAGTAATTTGATAATTCCTCATTTTCACCTGGGATGTGAATTGTTAATATGATGCCTTCCTGCTGCTGCTCATTTCAAGCCATGTGTAATTTGTATGTAGAGTTGCAAATTAATTACAATATACTACTCCATATGTGTGACCACCACCTCATATATTACACATGGAATTACTCACATGACTACTGCAACTTAATTAATCAAGCTTATCTATACTAAAAAAGTTATTTGAAAAATAATTTATTGCATAAATTGAATATGCCAAAATTTGAAAACAAATTATGGAAGAAACTTGCAATGTATTACCTCTTCATTTGGGATCACTGATTCCCTGTCCAATTTACTCTTATTCTGGCTCCACGCTGCCTTGTACTGCTTCAGTAGTGCAAGTACTTAGCTCTAGCTATTCCTTGCTCATAACTAGAGTATCATACAGGAACACTCATATTTCTCCAGCTTTGTGTTCCCTACCAAATTTTAGTTGAAGGTAATGTGTATTATAGAAGGATCTTTCTGCAGTCTAGGACCGCATTACCTCCACATAGGCTTCTCTCAAAAATAGCTTAGCAGGGCATCAAGGTCTGCTTCCAAGGCTACCTCTTGACTATCCCACAATGTAAAAGATTTGAAAAGGTAGGCCAGATCTTCCATTACTGTGGCCTTATCTCTGGAATGGGCACCCTCTAGACGCAGGGCTTTTGTGGATTTCAGTAGGCTGTTGGAAACCATTCCAGTTAACCTTCCTGGTCATTGGCTCCAAGAACTGGAACTTTCTACCCCCAGCACTAAGATCAGAACAATCATACTGGATCTTCCGAAAACACCTTAAGACACTGTTATTCTCCCTTGATCCGAATCGGTGCTGATTTATTCACCTGAGTTTACTGTTTCATCCGATAACTTGCACTTGTTGTTCTAATCCTGTAACCAGCGCCTTGATGCCTCCGTGCTTAGAGCGCTTTATAAAGGCAATAAATAAATAAAGAAAGTACGCTTTCTGCTGAGTTGCAGCTCTTTTCTTAGCAGCAAGTGCTTGGAAGCCATCTTGTGCTGAAAGAACTGGAACCAGAATGAATGTGTTTCTTTCTCTGTCAAAGATCCCAAGCAGCAGCTGTAGCTTCCTTTTCTCTGTGGCCTTGTCGTGTCATCTACGGGGTGGCCCACTGCTACCGCTTCTTCCCAGCCATTTTCACTGTCTATGTCCCACCTTTGGTTTAGTTCATTCTATGTCATAGCTTAGATCATCCTAGCAATGGAGGTGGATTTGGGTATCAAGGATATCAATTTGAAGGCCTGTCTGGTGGATTTCAGGGACTGGAGAGTCTTCTATCCCATAAAACCTAACACCAACAAGACAGTGGAGATAGACCATGTATGGTCCGTTTAGGATATATTGCTTGCTTGCCTCTCTTCCAGAGCTATACACCATGCTCAGCAAACACTCATGTCATGTCCTAGGTTTTCTAATAAATAGATAAGAGGCAGGGCCTTCATATTCTTGACCCGCACTTTATGGGGTTCTACACCTCTGTATCAGAAAGTCATTTATAATCCCATGAATGTCCTTAATCTTCATCACATTTCTAAAAACTGTAACCTTCCATATTTTTATGTTGTGTTAGAAATCTTTTTTATTGTGCCAAATCACCACAGTAGTGGTATCAATGTGCCAAGGCTTTGCTGGAAGTTGGCGTGTTGTTCTCCCTCCCTAGCGGAAAGATAAGGTCCCTGACTCCGTCACAGTACAAAGAGGGGGCTGTGTAACCCGGGAAAGCCGGTCTACCAGGGTCTCTGACCAGAGCAGCGTGCCATCAGGAGGCGACCGAGAGTGGGATCTCCTTCAGAGTCAATACCCTTTCTCAGACATACACCTTATTTTCTCGAATTAATCTGGCCTTGTTGGTTTGCATCAACCCACTTCTGACAGACCAGTACCCACTGCTGTTTATTTGGCCAGTTTTAGAGATTTCAGGGTGCTCATCAAGGAACAGGGAGCCATCCCACAGAACTGTACAACCCTGAAGATATCTTATAGAGAAAGCCATACTGGATAACTCAACCCCTGGGGACAAGTATGCTAGCAGGAGGCCACATGATCCAAAACCCCACCCACACTCATTGCACTTGAGAAATAACCCAAGAGAGTGTCTCTCTCTGCACTTACCCCAGTCCCCACCGACCGAGTGCACTTGGACCTCCCACTCCCTGCGACCGTCTGTACACCTGCACGATCCGTACGTTCCGTGCCTCAAGATTGTCTGTCTGTTCTCCCTTGTCTTCACCCCTTAATTGCACTGGTAAAAGTGCAGAATCGCTGTCAGGCCTATTTTCTGGATCTCAAACTGTTAAATGTATTGAAGTGGGAGAATGGAAAACCAGGCTCCCGTCCTTCACCTCTCGCGCTTGGCCTAGAGGGTCACGACCCAAACACCCGCCACGAGAAGAGTTTGCCCATTTACCAGACGACCAGGTACCCTGGTACAGGAACATACGGATGTGTCCATCTGCTTGCCCAGCAGCCCGCACTGGCCATGCCGACACCTGCGGCACGGATCAACTAGACTAAAATCTACACGTCGTTAGAGATGCCATGACGACCTAGACAACGGGAAGCACATCTGTACAAATATACACACTGGACATTCCCACACCAACCTACACGAAGAATATACTCAGTGCTATGACGTAGGCGACAGGCATATTCACGGACGTGCATCTTTATTATTTTCATATAGGCTTTCAGAATGCAGAAACGCAAGACGCGTCATGAACTTTTATTAGCTTGCTCACGCTTCTCTTTGAAACCAGGTACAACGATGAGAAATATAATAAAGACAATACCGATTATGGAATTACATGCTCCTATAACCTAAAGCACCTGTGCACCAAACGAACAACTTATGCACAGGGCCAAAGTAGGCCTCAAACAAGAGCTCCCGTGGACATCAACAAGACAAAAGTCAGTTGCTGATCCTACAGAATGAGCTTGGCAAAGCAACCAGCCAAGGTCGCAATGTTGCAAACCCACGTTCCAAGAGCAAATCATCAAAGGCACGATGTTGCAATCTCGCACTCCGCGCACCAACGTTAAAGTCACACCGACAAATTAAAGCAGACGCACAGTAGAAAAACAATATTAATTGTGCAGAATTATGCCTCTTTCACGGTCCCTTCCCACGTGATCAAGCCGAACCTGACGAGATGCCAAACCCTGGAGAACAGAGGCGTCTGGATCCCTCGCTACGAGACACTGGCAGATACACTTGAAAGGCTCAATGGACATTTGCAACGGTGGGAACGGTACCCCGTCTAGCTATGAATAAGTCCTCACATTGTCTGCATGTACCCATAGTGAAACATTGTTGCAACTTACAGGTACACCGAGAGCTGGGAACGACGGTGGTCCCAGGCTGGGGAGCTCACGGGTGCACCAATCAGAACTTGGGGCTCTTATCACTGACGCCAGCACATTTAGCCAATCCTCAGGAGCCTTCATGTAACAATTTTCATGTATCTTATTGTAGGGACAACCCAGATATACCACCTGACTACACCTTATCCACTAATATCTCTCTCTATATGTGTGCTATACTAATCCTACCACTTGAACATCCAATTAAGAGTGGCAATAGGTTTTTTGTTAACTTTCTGAAGTGACGCAAGTAGCGCGTCATAATACAGTAAAAAGGGCCTGCGAGCCCCACAATTGTGTGTGTGTCAGGACGAACGCGTGCGCTCCTTGACCCATCCCTGCCGTTTTGTCTAATAAACAGCAGAGTCACCTTGCTCCTTGTGTGCGTCTCATACTCTATCTCATCTTATCTGGGATACACACGGGAGGAGTTGGGGCCTCCCTGCCTGGAGGTCTGCGGACGGCCCGGCCGACCCCGGCAGAATTTCCCCCCGACAAGTTGGAGGCACTGCTGAGATCTGTTTAAGATCGACTTTTATTTTTACTTTTTCCAGGCACTCCCGTTGCGAGGAGGCCCGGCGGCGCGGCCCCCTCTGCCGTTGCCCCCTTCTGAGGACTACAGGACCATCGCGGAGCTGCGAGAAGACCGGACAGCGCAATCCGGATATTGGCCCTCGGGAGCCGGTTGAGAAGTATCCCGCCCGCGGTTGGCGAGTGTCCAGACGTGGTCCAGACGAGGGGAGGTGGCGAGCCGCTTGGAGGGGTGCACGCAGTCGAGCGGCCCTGCATCGAGAGAACTTGGTGAGCATGGCACACACAACGAGCAATGCGAAATTGTGAGGGAGGGGGGAGGAATTAAATAAGGGAGGAGGGAGGTGTTGCACAGGTGCGCGGCGAAGGGTTGACAATATAGTGTTGGCAATGGAATGAAAGGGAGTGAAAAGAGTGCGAGAGCAGTGACGT
Organism: Ambystoma mexicanum; assembly: GCF_040938575.1. Lineage (NCBI taxonomy): Eukaryota > Metazoa > Chordata > Amphibia > Caudata > Ambystomatidae > Ambystoma > Ambystoma mexicanum. The sequence goes on along the minus strand of NC_090936.1, from coordinate 1,110,817,670 downwards.
GAAAGAGGGGGGCGGAGCACGAAAACATCACGTGTGGTCGCTCGTAGACACTGATTGGCCTAAATCGCGACTAACGTGTAGGGGTGGGCGTGTGTGGTTTCCTACGATTTGGCATTTATTGATCAATGAGTAGATGAGGTTCCCTATTGTTCGAGCAAGAAACTCGATAGGTAGATGAGGTTTCCTATTGATCGAGCAAGAACTCGATAGGTAGATGAGGTTTCCTATTGTTCGAGCAAGAAACTCGATAGGTAGATGACGTTTCCCTGTAGGGGGTAGCTAGTTGCATAGTTGCCAAATACGGAAGATAGTTGGCTGGTTAAGCCCTCCTGTTGAGGGGCGTATCACACGCGAGGCGACGCAGCGTGTGCAGTCCAATTATATTATTGATGAGATTACCTTGTTCCAGGAGAGACAGGAAGACAGCTGTAGGGTTAGCGGGGATAAATTGCAAGTGTATTTTGAAACTAATAATGAGATTGTACTAGTAGCGTAGAGACATCGGTGACGTCACCAGTAGGGATTTTATAGGATATCACGAGCACAAGGAAGATTGAGTTTTGAAGGCGGTGGGGAAGAGAAAAATGATGAGGGAGTGGATAAGAAGATAAACAATAAACGAGTGGATTGGAAGAGGAGAAGGGGAGAGGGGCGTGGCTGAGCACGGAGAACGCCAGCCACGGCAAATGTAAAAGGGGGAGGAGAACGAGGAATAAGGACGACTGTATAAGATCGTCGTAAGGGGTACGCAGCCACAGGGGGCTGCGTGCGCTTCGGCCGCAGGGGGCCGTAGGGGAAGGAATATACAATACAAAATTATACATATATATATATATTTGTGTTTTATTATTTCTTGTTTTTTTTATTTTTTTTTACTATTATTGCATACTTTGTAAAGGATTGTCGTAAGTCCCCACACTTACGGGGCCAGGTAAACAATATAAGGTTGTAAATTGTAAACTGATAACGAAAGGAGGAGTAACAAGTAGGGCACAAGTATGTCATCTGGGAAAGGGCCAGGAGGGTGGGGGAACACCCTCACTACCCCACTACAACACATATGCACAACACTGCCACCCCATAGGGAGAAATTAATTAAGTACAGCATAGAGTGGACCCAGGGGACGGATAACAAAATGTTAACACCATGGCCGCCCAATGGTAGTTTCGATCCATATGCCCAACATTCATTGCTAAACCATCTGCATAATACATACAAGGGGAAGAAGTTGGCGAGCCATATGGAGGTGTTTAACTTATGGAGGATGTTCCAGGGATCCCGACCAGGACCAAATGGAATGTTCTCTGTGGGAGAAACACCGGAAGTAAAGGAGATTACAAAGGAGGGAACGGATGGGGGAAAGGAGTGTGAAAGGAGAAAGAATGAGGAAAATGAAGGAGAGGGAAGAGAAAAGATTGACACTTTAAAAGACATAAAAAAGGAACCGAGCAACGAGATACCCATAACACCGGGAGTGAAAACTGAGAGAGAAGGGTTGTACCCTTTAAGAGAACTAGGAGAAATGGAAGGACAGTTAAGGGCGGCTGAAGGTGTCAAGGTGCAGGCCTTGGGATCATTTAAAAGGGAGTCTGGAGTGAGTTGTGGACGTGGTCCACACGTGGACAAACACGAAAAACTCCAGCGCAAAGGGATATTGCCTTATCGAAGGCTTCTGTGCCCTCTCTGCAGGAACAAAGGCCTACAGACTTCAACTCCCAGCAGGCTCTGGGCCAGAAACTACAAAACCCCACCCACGTCGGGTGGAGCACATCCGCGCATGCGCGCGTGCACGTTAGCACGGGGCTTGTGCTCGAACTCCCGAACGAAGAGGACGTGTTCACTGCAGCTCCGAGGAAGGGGATACACGCGAGGGGCCACGCCCCAGCCAGCCATCACTTGGGCCCCTCACACGCCTGAGATAAGTGCAGCAAGCGCAGGGGAGCAGCTACAGCAAGAGCTGGGAAAGACGCGCTGGGGCAGCAAAGCCGCGATCAGGGGCGAACAGTCAGGATTCTCTCACGCGCAGCAGGGCACACGCAAGGGGGCATCGCCCAGACTCCTCAGTCCCCTTGATCTGCAAAAGATAAGTCCCGTGCAAAACCCAAGCTGAGACTCGCGCAAGACTGGCACCGAAGCGCAGCGATCCCACGAGCAGTGCATATTATTTGCATGCATAATTAGCCATGTGCATTAGCTAAGGGAATCGCTATTGGGAGCACAGCGGCGTGGCTTGTACTGAAGTCGCACTGCGCCACATGCGGCTAGCGGCATGTTTATTATTTAATCTTCGTGTGAATAACAACACGTGGATCAGCATTGCGGGGCCACGTGCGGCTTAACCGCATATTTGGGTGAAACCCACTCACGGGGGCATATGAGTTAGAACGTGGGGGTGCATGAAGGAATGTCGTTGACCCACTGATGCATCTGTTGTGTGTGTGAAGAAACACTCACAAGGTAGTAACTCATAACTCTCTTTGCAGCATTTATCTGCTCCGGAGTCCGGACCTGAGAGTGCGCAGGCAGGAGGCCAGCACTCAAAAACAGAGATAAGTCCTTTTGCTCTAATTGCCTCATTGATGACAGTCTGTAATGTGGGCATGTAATGTATCTGTAAGGTTGGAATGCATGTTTAATTGTTAGTTTGTATTTACCCTATCACCCCCAGTCCTGTCCACCTTCCCTCTCCTAACCCTTGTTCCGGTTATCCTGAAAAAACAGTTCCTGTCCAACCATCGATTCCCTAACCCTCTTTCCCCGCCGGGGTCTCGGAGGTCTGTGTAAGCTGTGACTTGCAGGCACTCGGACCGCGGAGGGGGTGGTTGGTTCGTGCCACTCCTGCGCTTGAAGGTTGGAGCCTGACAGAAGCACAAGCCCAAGTGTAACAGGCGACCGAGTGGTGCGAACCAGCCTGTCATGGAGGAGCTTACCAAGGTCTTGCAGGGCCTCCAGGCTGAGCTTGCTGCCACCCGACAGGATTACGCTGTGTTAGCAACGCAAGTGCGCAGTTTAGCAGCACAAGCAGCCCCCCTCCCTACAGAGCCTATGCGCCCTACGCCCGTACAAGTCCAGGTCTCTCCTGAGCCGGTAGTACCCTTAGCTCCACCTGAGAGGTATGCTGGAGATCCCCAGAAATACCAGACCTTTATGACCCAATGCCAGTTGCACTTCCTTACGAAACCAGCAGCTTTTCGAACCATCCAAGCCCGGACTGCTTTCGTAATTTCTTATCTAACTGGGGACGCGGCTGCTTGGGCAAACCCTTTGGTGCATAGGGATGATGGAGTGTTGTACGATTGGGATGAATTCCAGCTGGAATTCGGCAAGATCTTCAACCGGAAGGCAGCTGCCACGTGTAGGGACAGGGAATTGCTTACCTTACGTCAAGGTAGCAAGGAACTGGTGACTTATGTCACACAGTTTAATAGGTTGGTCGCTGAAGCTGAGTGGCCAAGAGAAAAGCAAATGTCCCTATTTTACCTAGGGTTGCGTGATGAGTTAAAAGATCTCATAGCCCAGGTAGATCCACAGCCCCTGGATTGTCCGTCGATGATTGACCTCGCGTTAAGACTGGACCATAGGCAAGCTGAACGTCGCGGAGACAAGAAGCGGGGGGACCCACGTCCCATAGCTAGGTTGGACCGTTTTGGGACTTCCCGTCCTCCCTCATCTTCTGTGGAGAGAGTGACAGGAGACGAGCCTATGCAGATAGGAGCTGTTCGCGGTCCTCTCACTAAACAGGAGAGGGAGCGTAGACGCAAGGAAGGACTATGTCTGTACTGTGGTATCTCGGGGCACTTCGTAAAAGAGTGCCCTAATAAACCTAAGCCGCAGGGAAACGCCTTGGCTCGGCAGTAGTAGGGGTGGTACAGTCGAGCCAGGTCGTGGAGATTGCCCCAGCAGTTGGTTTTAGCAATTATGCTCCGCATGTCACGTTGTCTGGTGTGTTAGGTTTCCTGCATCAGGAGGTTACGGTTACATTGTTTTTGGATTCAGGAGCCACCGGCAATTTCGTTGATGTCACGTATGCTAACAAGCTGGGGCTACCTTTGTGTAGTAAATCTACTCCGGAATCCGTTAGGACTGTCGATGGTACTGTATTATGTTCTGGACCTGTCATCCAAAGCACACAAGTGGTAACCCTACGTTGTCAGCAAAATCATTTGGAAGACATCCAATTTGATTTAATTGCAGCACCACAATTCGGGATTATTTTAGGCCTTCCTTGGTTTTACAAACACAATCCCCAGATACTGTGGTCAGAAAACAAGGTGAGCTTTTCATCTGAATTCTGCCTCGCACAGTGCTTACAAGCTGAAAAGACACCATGTATAGCCACAATGGAACCCTCAGACATAAGTGCTTTACCTGCCGAGTACGCGGAATATGCCGATGTGTTTAACAAACAAGCGGCTGAAACCCTGCCACCTCATCGGTCATTTGATTGCCGAATCGATCTAGAGCCAGGAGCAGTCTTACCCTGTAGTAGGGTGTATGCGCTCACGGAAGATGAGACGAAACATCTAAAAGAATACATAGACACTAACCTACGAAGTGGGTTTATTAGACACTCCAATTCTCCAGTTTCCTCGCCCTTGTTCTTCATACCGAAAAAGACCGGAGACTTAAGAACATGCATTGATTATCGCGGAATAAATCGTATCACCATCAAAAATCGGTATCCATTACCATTAATTCCGGTCTTACTGGATCAAGTGCGGAAGGCGACCATATACACTAAGCTGGATCTTCGAGGGGCATATCACCTGGTACGGGTGCGGGCTGGGGACGAATGGAAGACAGCGTTCCGGACTAAGTTTGGCCTGTACGAGTATCAGGTGATGCCGTTTGGTCTGTGCAACGCCCCAGCTGCCTTCCAGCATTTCCTAGATGAAGTGCTACGTGAATTTTTGGATATCTTTGCGGTGGTATACATCGATGATATCTTAATTTACTCACAAGATAAAGACGAACATGTCAAACATGTCAAGGCAGTACTCCAGCGTTTACGAGAACATGGTTTGTTCGCTAAGCTGGAAAAGTGTGAATTTCACTCTTCTAGGGTGGAATTTCTGGGGTATTTTTTGACCCCGTCTGGGGTGCAAATGGATCAACGAAAAGTGCAAGCGATCTTAGACTGGCCAGCACCGAAATCGGTGAAGGAAGTGCAATCCTTTCTGGGCTTCGCTAACTTCTATCGACGGTTTATCCGGAATTTCTCGGAGTTGGTGACCCCTATTACCTCCTTGCTAAAAAAAGGACGTTCTTATGTATGGAACGAAGCCGCAGACTTAGGCTTTCAAAAGTTGAAAGAGGCTTTCACGTCTGCCCCGGTGCTAAGGCATCCCGATCTAGCTCATCCCTTCGTGGTTGAGACAGATGCCTCCAGCTACGCCATTGGTGCAGTTCTTTCGCAACGCGAGGTGCAGACGGGAATGCTCCATCCTGTTGCCTACTATTCTCGCAAATTACTCCCTGCCGAAGCTAATTATACCATAGCTGATCGGGAATTGCTAGCGGTAAAAGCGGCCTTTGAGGAATGGAGACATTACCTCATGGGGGCTCATCATACCGTGACAGTGATTACTGATCATCGGAACCTACAGTTCATTAAAACAGCTAAGACACTTAGTCCACGCCAGCTACGTTGGGCATTATTCTTCGCAGATTATGATTTTCTGATTACTTATCGGCCTGGAGCTGATAACAAAAAAGCGGATATCTTATCACGATACCCTGACTCGGATGATAAGGAATGTATGGAAAATCGGCCTATTGTGCCTCCTCCGCGAATTATCGGGGTAGTCGGTCGGCCCAACATATTTGAAGATGTGCAAACAGCCATGACTACACAAGAGTTACAAGACTGGTGTGGAAAGGGTTCACATCACTCTCTGGTGAATGGACTTCCCTACTATGCAAAGGCATTGTACCTGCCCACAGAAGAGCTCAGAAAGGAGGTTATGCAATGGTGCCATGATGCCACTACCGCAGGTCATCCAGGTATAGCCAAAACCCAGCGGAATGTTGCTAGGCATTTTTGGTGGCCTACACTGCTACGGGATGTGCGCAAATATGTGACAGAATGCGGCGTTTGTGGAAGACAGAAGTCCAGCCATCAAAAACCGGCGGGATTACTACAACCCTTGCCAACTCCCCCCACCCCATGGCACACTGTTACCATGGATTTAATTGTGGACTTGCCACCTGTCAAAAAATACACTTCCATTCTGGTAGTGGTTGATTCACTCTCAAAAATGGGTCATTTTATTCCATGTAACGGGGTACCCACAGCTGGAGAATTGGCGGAACTATTCTTACAAAATATAGTGCGACTGCATGGACTCCCAACACGTGTAATTACTGATCGCGGTCCACAGTTCACCTCCCGCTTCTGGCGCGCCTTTTGCCAATTAATCGGAATGGAAGTAAGTTTGTCCTCGGGATATCACCCAGAAACCGATGGACAAACTGAGAGATTAAATCAGGGCCTGGAACAGTACTTACGCTGCTATACGGCAGACACTGAAACTTCGTGGGTTCAGTATGTATGGTTGGCAGAAATTGCGTACAACAATACACTCCATAGTTCCACAAAGCATACCCCATTCTTCGGGGTTTATGGTTTCCACCCTAGGGTTTTGCCCACAGTTCCCAGCCCATCCCTAGAGGATTTACCCACACTCAGAGGGCATCATGTTTATGCACAACAAACCTGGTCCAGTATACAAAAAAATTTAGAAGCTGCAAAACAATCATACAAACATTACGCCGATTTGAAGAGGAGACAAAGCCCTCCATATAAACAAGGGGACCGCGTTTGGCTATCCACACGCAATATTAAAATGTCCGGCCCACGAAAGTTGCAACCACGATATTTGGGTCCCTTCACCATCTCAGCAGTAATTAATCCGGTGGCAGTAAAGCTGGCCTTGCCAAAACAAATGAAGATCCACCCCACCTTTCACGTATCCTTGTTAAAACCTGCACCCTCCACTGTCCCTACTATGAAACCACCTCCCATATTAGTCCAGGGACATCCTGAATATGAGGTTCAAGCAATTCTGAATTCTCAGCATCGAAAGAATGGTTTGTACTACTTTGTTGATTGGGTGGGATATGGCCCGGAGGACCGGTCTTGGGAGCCAGCCTGCAATGTGCATGCGCCTAGGTTGATTAGAGCGTTTCATCGTGATTATCCAGGAAAACCTAAACCCAGAGCCTTCTGTGCGGGGGGGAGTACTGTCAAGGTGCAGGCCTTGGGATCATTTAAAAGGGAGTCTGGAGTGAGTTGTGGACGTGGTCCACACGTGGACAAACACGAAAAACTCCAGCGCAAAGGGATATTGCCTTATCGAAGGCTTCTGTGCCCTCTCTGCAGGAACAAAGGCCTACAGACTTCAACTCCCAGCAGGCTCTGGGCCAGAAACTACAAAACCCCACCCACGTCGGGTGGAGCACATCCGCGCATGCGCGCGTGCACGTTAGCACGGGGCTTGTGCTCGAACTCCCGAACGAAGAGGACGTGTTCACTGCAGCTCCGAGGAAGGGGATACACGCGAGGGGCCACGCCCCAGCCAGCCATCACTTGGGCCCCTCACACGCCTGAGATAAGTGCAGCAAGCGCAGGGGAGCAGCTACAGCAAGAGCTGGGAAAGACGCGCTGGGGCAGCAAAGCCGCGATCAGGGGCGAACAGTCAGGATTCTCTCACGCGCAGCAGGGCACACGCAAGGGGGCATCGCCCAGACTCCTCAGTCCCCTTGATCTGCAAAAGATAAGTCCCGTGCAAAACCCAAGCTGAGACTCGCGCAAGACTGGCACCGAAGCGCAGCGATCCCACGAGCAGTGCATATTATTTGCATGCATAATTAGCCATGTGCATTAGCTAAGGGAATCGCTATTGGGAGCACAGCGGCGTGGCTTGTACTGAAGTCGCACTGCGCCACATGCGGCTAGCGGCATGTTTATTATTTAATCTTCGTGTGAATAACAACACGTGGATCAGCATTGCGGGGCCACGTGCGGCTTAACCGCATATTTGGGTGAAAACCACTCACGGGGGCATATGAGTTAGAACGTGGGGGTGCATGAAGGAATGTCGTTGACCCACTGATGCATCTGTTGTGTGTGTGAAGAAACACTCACAAGGTAGTAACTCATAACTCTCTTTGCAGCATTTATCTGCTCCGGAGTCCGGACCTGAGAGTGCGCAGGCAGGAGGCCAGCACTCAAAAACAGAGATAAGTCCTTTTGCTCTAATTGCCTCATTGATGACAGTCTGTAATGTGGGCATGTAATGTATCTGTAAGGTTGGAATGCATGTTTAATTGTTAGTTTGTATTTACCCTATCACCCCCAGTCCTGTCCACCTTCCCTCTCCTAACCCTTGTTCCGGTTATCCTGAAAAAACAGTTCCTGTCCAACCATCGATTCCCTAACCCTCTTTCCCCGCCGGGGTCTCGGAGGTCTGTGTAAGCTGTGACTTGCAGGCACTCGGACCGCGGAGGGGGTGGTTGGTTCGTGCCACTCCTGCGCTTGAAGGTTGGAGCCTGACAGAAGGATACTCGAACCCGGCTTACAGCCCTCCACCATATGTGGCTCACAGGAAGATAGTGGGGGAGGGGAGGATTGGAGAAGAACAGATTGTAGAGATAGGACATGATGAGTGGGTAGCTGCACAGATATTATTAAAATTACGGGGTTCACTAACGGGAGAAGAAAGGGAGGTTGTAAAGAGAACAGGCGAGGATAGTAGAAGGGAGAGTGAGATGAAGGGGGAGGAGCTACTAACACAAAGAGAAGAGATTTTGGAGAAAAAATTGGCAAAACTAAGGGATGAGCAGAATGAATTACTAACACAGCTTGAGAGGGGGGAAAAAGAGAGAGTGAGGAAAAGGAAAGAGGGTAAAAACGAATTGGACAAATTAAGGGAACAAAATGAGGAGCAAAGGATAGAAGATGGAAGGGTAAGAGTAGCAGCAGAAAGGGTGTCAAGAGTAGTATTGAGAGAAAAAAAGAAGGAAGAAGAGGAAAAGGAAAGGGAATTGGAAATATGGAGGAGGAGGGTAGTATCAGAGGCAGCTAAGAAATATGAAGAAGAGAAAGCAATAGAAAGAGAAAGGGTGAAATGGGAAAGAAAGAAAGAAGATGAAAGAATATTGGAACAGATGAGCAACGAAATGATGGAGGAATTAAAAAGGAAAAGGGAGGAAAATAGTAGGGAAATGGAGGAGAGGAGTGATGGGGAAAGAGGAGGGAGAAATAAGGAGAGTGAAAAATGGGGGGATGTATATAGAAGTAGAGAAGTAGCGACAACATCAACACCCGGGGGAACAGTTGATAACAAAGGAAGAGGAGAAATGGAGCGAATAGACTTAGAAACAGTAACAGTAAAAGGGAAAAGAACAGAGTGGGGGATAACATCTATGAATGATTTTTGCAGTGAAGAGGAAGAAGGAGTAGAAAGGGTAGGAAGAAAGAGTGAAAGGGAAAGCTTAGATAAGCTGTACCTCACTAGAACAAATATAGACTCGCCATGGATCCGTAAGAGAAGGGAGGAGCTGGAACAAAGTGAGGAGAGGGTGCAACAACTAGTGGAAAAACAAACCCATGAAACCACACCATCGCCATCTCCATCACGCCCTCCCCCATCGCACCCTACATGTTCAACGACCACACGCACGCTGCGCAAAATAAAGCTTGCGCCATTCATGGACGAAGTGACTCCCTATGCGTGCCGGCTTAGAGACCTCCCTAGCCGCAGGCAAGACAGACAGATAAGCATACCCATATTAAGCACAGAGGATGACGAAAAAAGGGGAAGGGAAGGAGAGGTAGGTAGGAGGAGGGGTAGCAAGGAAGGATTTGATGTGGTAAGGGAAATAGGGGAGGAGGAGGGGTGTGAGGACTCAATATTATGGAACATAAAGGGTGATTTAGGACACAACTTAATGCCACTGCTGGAGAGAGGAGGGGTTAGGCCGCAGTATGTACCATGGAAGCATACGGATAAAGAAAATATAAAATGTAGGCTCCCATCACTAAGTGGAGGTGCGGGTAAGTGGATATATGAAATGGAAAAACACACCGCAGGGCAGAAACTAGCAGTAGGAGATGTGAAAGGCCTGTTAATATCAATATTAGGAGATAGAGCGGACGACATTTGGAAGAGAGCGGGATTCCATGGGATAACAATAACAAACACATCGCATGATGGGGCGCCATTTGCAAACTGCAGACATGCGCTATGGCAGGCACTGAGAGTACAGTACCCAGACACATCAGATATAGGAGCAATCACTTCCCGTAAGATGCGTGAGAATGAAGATCCCGTTGATTATATACAGGATATTCAAGAAAAGTGGCGCATGGAAACGAGAGAACAATGGGATAAAACACCAGCCATATTTTATCATATACTAGTACAGGGGCTCCCAGAAGGAGTACAGAAACAACTAAAGAAAGTAGTGGGAATGGAAGTAAAACCATGGCCTGAAATACAGCTGACAATAGTACATCACTGCAGGATATGGCAAGGAAAAATGAAACAAAAGGAAGAGGACAGGAAAACGGAAGAGGCCAAACTAGTACAGAAAAAATTAACTAAATATACAATGGAGGGGGCACTAATAACTGCGCCCACAACAGTGGCCCAAAGCCCCACGCAAATAGTGGCTGCACAAGACCCAGCTCTAATAGCACCTCGACAAAGTATAATACAGCAAATGCCGCCACTACAATTACAAGCACAAAACGTGGGAGGAGGGTACCAGATGCAAGGAGCTGGGTATTATGGGTATAACAGAGGGAGAGGTGGATTTATGAGAGGGAGAGGATACGGATATAATACCCAACAGCAGGTGGGGGGAGTTGGAAGTTCATACCCCACAGGGCAACAGGTATACCAGGACAACACAGGGAGCTTTCCATGGCAAAACAGAGAACCACCCGTGTGTTGGAGTTGTGGAATACTAGGACACATGTCACGCACGTGTAGGGTCAGGCCAGGGACACCAGCATGGAATGAGCAGGCACAACCTAGGCCATCGCAAGAACAACAGCCACTGCAGCAACAGCAATTAACACAACAACAGCCACTGCAGCAACAGCAATTAACACAACAACAGCCACTGCCACAACAACAAATAGTGACAACACAACAACCCCAAAATGAACAAACACAATTGGGTAGGGTGACAGTATTGGGACACAACCCTTACACAGGAAATGGCCAATCATTGTACCCCCAATAGGACAGCCCACAGACGGCCTTGGTGTGTCCCATCCTGTCAATAACACCTAATAGTGCGGAGGAGCCACGCATAGAGGTAACGATAGGTGACAAAAAATTATCTTTCCTTGTTGACACCGGGGCAACCCGGTCTTGCATAAGGGAAGGTAAATTTAAGATGTCAGGCGAAGCCATGAACACCCAAGGATTTTCTGGGGCTAAAGGATTGGTTCCTTTTACTGATAACGTTCCCTTATCTATCGGAGATTACGATCTGTCAGTTCCACTATTGTATTATAGTGCCTCACCAGTAAATATACTGGGGAGGGACATAATGAATAGGTTAAATATGACAATCTCCTTTACAGAGGATGGTATAATTTGCTCTACTCCTGGGATTAACATGCTAGCAGCGCGACAGATTATGCAAGCATACTGTGGGCAGACAGCGATTAGGGCGGAACCAATAGATGGCGCGATATTCCAGTATGGGACAGACATGGCAATTGCATGGATGCCAGGGATAGAAGGTAAAATATGGAGGAGGCCAGCAGCTTACCTGTTCCGACCAGAAACACCTGTTAATGAACAGGAAGGAAAAGTGTTTGCAATAGACATTGAAAGCATTATTACAACAGCTGAGTATATTGCTGTGCACGCCCAAGACAAAGAAGGAAGAGCATGGAGGGCAGTGATTGCACTAGCAGAAGGATGTAGGTTGACCCAGGTGTCAGATGAGGAACTGTTTTCAGAAGAAAAAGAGGAGGGGGAAATGGTGTTCATGATGAGTGTAGAAATATGGTTACGAGTGGCTCACAAACATATAGCGCAGAAAATTGCTATGGCACTTGAGGCACCTGCATGTACCCCAGTCCCCTTCTTTAAGGAGGATATGGCAAAAGTGCCCAAATCATTATGGACCATTAGCCCTTATGACGTAGGATGCATTAAAAGCATAGGGGGTGTACGGATAAAATTGAAAAAAGGTGCAATACTACCAAGAGTAAAACAGTACCCATTGTCAAAAGAGGCAGATGAGGGCATATATGAAACTATAACGGCCCTTATAAACAATGGCATATTGGTCCCCTCAGAATCACCATGTAACACGGCTGTGTACCCAGTGCGCAAGGCTAAAGGGGGGTCTTGGCGCTTCATACAGGACCTAAGGCCCTTGAACAACATAGTGGAAGCAGAATATCCAGTAACAGCAAACCCGGCCACAATATTGTGTGGCATTCCAGCAGAGGCATCACGATTTACAGTAATAGATCTTAAGAATGCTTTTTTCTCAATACCACTACACCCCGACTCACAAGATCTAACAAGTTTCACTTACCGAAATACTAAATGGAAACATACCAGGTTACCACAAGGGTATTGTGAATCACCCTCAATTTTCAATAGAGTTATACAGATGGATTTGGGTAACGTTGAGGTGGAAAGCACAGTGTTACAATATGTGGATGACATAATAATTTGCAGTACAAATGAAAGTAAATGCAGAGAGGATTCTCTAAAAATGTTGACTATATTGGCTGAAAAAGGGTATAAAGTAGACATGGAAAAAATACAATACTGTCAGGAACAGGTACTGTACATTGGCCAACTGATATCCCAACATGGAAGAAATATTGCACCACAAAGAGCACAGGCCATATCAAGCACTCCCATGCCACAGACTGTGAGAGAACTGCAGCAATTTTTGGGGCTATGTAATTACTGTAGAGCATGGGTGTTTGATTACAGCTCATACATAGGACCCCTGCTTGAGGGGTTGAAGGAAGCAAATAAAGGGGAGAAAAGGTTGGGGTGGACTATGGAAATGAGGGAGGCATTTGACGAATTAAAGGACGCGATATCAACAGCTCCAGTACTGGCAACCCCAGACTATGAGCGACGATTTTTTATATTTTCACATTGCGATTCAGCAGTAATGAAAGCAGTATTGGCCCAAAAAACAAGCATGGGCTATAAACCAGTAGCGTTTTATAGCGGTCACTTAGATCCCGTGATGTTGGCCACTTCCCTTGCGAACAAGGCCTCGCTGCAGCTGCTTTTGCAGTAGAAAAGGCATCAGCAATAACCATGGGGTGTCCAACTACACTGTTTGTGGAACATGCATTATTTGCAATATTGAATAAACCCAAGTCCACACTAACGACACAAAGGGCTTCAGGTTATGAGATCATTTTGTCTAGGGCTGAACTAGCGATTGTTAGATGTAGCACTGTTAACCCTGCAAGATTTCTAGCAGAAATAATTGAGGAGGGAGATTACGCCCACGACTGCACCCAACTAAATGAAATGTATTCATGTACTAGAAAGGTTGAAGAGAATGCACTAGAGGGAGGTGAGCTTTTGTTTATTGATGGGTCATCAACTATTGATCAAGGAGATGGGATAAGGAGAACTGGGGCAGCAGTGGTAAAAATGATGGAGGCTCCGGCGTGTGTGGCTATGAAATGTGTACAGTTACCACAGCATTACTCTGCTCAAGCCGCTGAACTAGTTGCACTAATATTGGCATTGAAAGAAAGTTTTAACAAACGTGTAACAATATATTCCGACAGTGCATATGTTACATCCACTGTCCACTCAGGGTTAACAAAATGGAGGAGAAGAGGGTTTAGGAGAGCTGACGGCACTCCAGTGCAACATGCCCTCTTGTTGGCTGAATTAATTGAAGTAATAAACGACCCCCAAGAGCTAGCCCTAGTAAAATGCACCGCACACACCAATGGTGAAGACCATGTCTCAAAAGGGAATGCAGCAGCAGACGCACATGCGAAATATGCTGCATACTTTGGTGAGATATGGGACCCCACAGACTCACAGAGAGGGAGAGGGAGGGGAATGGCTAGGGAGATGTTAATAAGAGAAGGGTATACCCATCTCCCAGCCACACAGATTATGGAATTACAAGCAGCAGCACCAATGGCCGAAAAGGAAATATGGGTAAAAAGAGGATGTACAATGTCACCAACCGACGCACTATGGCGCCAGAGTGGTACTGGGAAAGTTGTAATACCATTGGCACTTTTAAATACCGCCCTGAGCCAATTACATCACCCAGCCCATACAGGCAAGGAAATAATTGCAGCACGAATTAGAGATGATTGGTTCTGTCCCGAGTTAAATTCCCATGTTTCAAATTTTATCAGCAATTGTCTCACATGCCAACAGTTTACGGCCGGTCACACCCTAAAAGTAATAAGAGGTACCATACCCCGGCCAGAAGGACCCTTTCGGCACCTCCACATTGACTATGTTGATATGATCAACATATGTCAAGGTAATAGATACATGATTGTAGTAGTATGCCCATTTTCTAGGTGGATTGAAGCAGGGCCCTGTTCACACCCAGATGCATTTAGAGCAGCCAAATTCATAGTAAGAGAGGTCTTCCCCAGGTGGGGAGTGTGCGAAGTATTAAGATCAGATAATGGCCCACATTTCGCAAACGAAATGTTCCAACATATCACAGCCCTGCTAAGCATAAAGCACAAATTTGCATGTGCATATCACCCACAGGCTAATGGCGTATGTGAACGCCTAAATGGCTTATTGAAGGAGGCAATTGCAAAGATACAACAAACAACAAAGAAAAGTTGGTTGTATTGCCTTCCGTTAGCATTGTTTGAGCTGAGGAACAGGCCAGGGTCCGACCACCACCTCACTCCACATGAGGTGGTTACTGGACGTCAAATGCGCCTTCCTCTAACGCCAACGTCAAGGGCATTCACTGACCACGAAAGTTCAGCGAATATACTAGGTGATGAAATGTATCAATATGTGTCATCTTTGATTACTAGTGTTGTGTTTGTGTCTCAACAGCTCGAGCGCACACGGGGCGGGTCCACCAGAGATAAAGAAGAAGGCGCCCGTACAGAATTGGAAAAAGAGAACTTGTGCAAAATTGCCAAAGGTGACCACGTGCTACTTCGTAATTTCAATAGAAGATGGAACAATAAAAGGTTCACCGGTCCACATCTGGTAGAAGACGTATCAACAAGAGCAGTAAAACTAAAGGATAAGCGTGCTTGGAACCACCTACACGATGTAAAGATATACAAACTGCAGACCCGCCCCAGCGCCAACGACAGGTCCATTGGAACAACAGCAACAACATCCCTGACAGCGGAAGGAAGTTCTACCACAGACAACGACCCAATTGTTCCCTTACCTTCCCACTACCCAGATACCCCAGAGACGATAACTGACGAAGAAAGGGGTGATCACTGCACTGCCCACCCCATGGTCACACGTTCAAAGAATAAAAATAATTACGCCACCCCCCCCCCAGGACAGTTGTAACATAAACTAAAAGAACTTGGTCGCACAAATACACATGTAAACACGTGAATGTTCTCTTTCTCTCTCGCACATACAGGAACTGCGTATTATTGCATTGTTAAGTAGAAAAATAACTAACAACGTCCACTGTCCAGGCGTAGATGGTACTCCCAAACGATAACTACCCAGAAGAATTGTCACACCACTTTGTATACGAAATAAAAAGGCCAACATACCTAAAAAGAAGAAGGGTACGTGTTTACTACACAGCCTTCCTCCTGGCCATAGAATATCACATGCCCCACCTCCGCCCATACTTGCCGGTCTTAAGAGACCAATCACTTAGAGTAGCGTGGGAGCAGCTCTTCGCCTGGGCACTGAATGACTATTTGATAGGGAGAGCTTAAACAAAACAAAACTAACATTTAAAACGAGCATTTCTGAGAATTTTCAGGCGGGCAACTTTAACGTCGCAAGAATAAGCTGCCAGGACCGCAGCAAGGTAAGAGCAAAATGCCGGTGAGATTAGCAATTGTAATAAAAATAATAGGGATTTTGATAATCACCGGATTTGTGGCTGCTTCTGTATGGCAGTATAGCTGTGCTATCAATTTTGTTGCTGCACCCAAACCTAATGTACCCCCGTTCCTTGCTGCAACAGGTGTTACGTCAGGTGGTAGTAGTAACATTACACCAAAGAAAAATAGAGTTAAACGCAGCACATACTCAGACAATAAAGGTATTGATAATTATGTACAAGATTCAGCACACGTCACAAACAATATATGGTACCAACACATGACCCGCATTGGTAAGCAGACAACTGAGGATAGCTGCTACGTCTGCTCATTAATACCATACGCCATGAGTGCGTCACGAACATTTGTTGCTACAGAAATAAATGAGAAGGTAGCACAGTGCATAATATACTTGGCACTGTTCCAGACGAAAGGAAGATTTCAAGGAACTGTAGTGCACATGACATGGAAAACACGAGACTCATACCCATATGAAAACAACTTCCTCAAGACCTACCTGAGTTATCACAAGACCAGTTTACATGCTGAAGCATTCAAATATATAACAAGTGGCCCTGCAAAAGGAGAAACACAGAAAGTAACACTGAAGTATCTACCATGTGATTGGTACGCCACTGAAATTCCGGGTAAACAAGGATGCTGGGAGAGGCCGCTACTGACGATAACGGGAAAGGTGTATCTGGATAACAGCTGGGAGATAGGAGTGATTGGCAGCAACATGGTAACAAAAGAAACTATCTCAACCATCGAGACACACAATCACCGATGTTGGACGACGTGGATCAAGTATGTACCAATGCTCACATGGGTAGAAGAAGATGAAGACCCAATAACGATACTACCGTTGACTGCGCCCAAGGTATGTTACCAACATAAAGGAGAGGTGGACGTAGGATATAACACCAATTGCGCAAGTGTGACGGAGTTACCTGAGGGGGGAGCAGGAACAGCAGTAATAATGGATCATTATTGGGCCTGTGGAGAAAAGGCATACCATACACTGCCTCCCCTGTGGAATGGTGTGTGCACAATGGTACACGTCAATGTACCATCACTAGTGGTACCTAAGAAGCACGTCGATGTGGCGAAATTTCCCAGAATGAATGAGGGGGATAAGAGAAGAAAGAGATCTGCACCACTCCAGGAGGAGCAAAGGAACAGGACCAACAGCAATGACACTGTCCTAACTAGAAGAAAAAGACAAGGAGAGCCGCTGACAGGAAATTACCTATGGGGAAGGTCGGAAACGGCACTAACATCAATACCGCCAGAACACAGACTATTCAGCAGAGCAGCAATGTTCTTCTCCTCAATAATACACCCGGGATTACAGGCTTACGCAAACGCAAAATGGCTCCAAATAACTAGATGGGAACTAATGATGACCATCAATTCTACAGTAAATGGGTTCAACGCAATAAAAGAAGAGCTGCGAGCTGTAAGGATGGTAGCACTACAGAACAGATATGTATTGGACCTTCTCACAGCAATGGAAGGAGGAGTTTGTGCAAAGATAGGACAATCATGCTGCACGTTCATACCTGCCAATGATGCTGACAATGGTACACTGACAGAAGCTGTTTCACAATTAGCCCAAATGCACTCTAAAATGACGGATGAAAGCAATGGTGTGAACAAGGATGAGAGCTGGTTTTCACTATTATGGTCATGGATGCCATCTTGGCTGTCAGATGGACTGAAAATAATAGTGGGCTGCACCATATTGGCTGGAGCTACCCTGATCATAATTAGATTTTGGAAGGCACGAAAGGCACGCAATACTGACGAATTGCTGGAAATGGTGGGAATGCACCCCTTGATGCCAGCAGATGACGGCCAGCATACAGGTGTAATTATACAGGAAAGGGAGAAGCTGCGCACCCAAATAATTACCAACCATCTAGACCCACCGTCAGTAAAGACCGAGAACCCAAGAAACCCCAGGAGCTACATAGGAAGATGGGTATATTGTACTCCTGGGGGTACCTGTGAATATATGTATTGGTCATTTGAAGATCATGTAAACCACTATGGACATCTCGGAGGAATAACCAAGATATGGCGAGTAAGAGGAGATAATGAGAAGGATATGTTTGTGGTCGACAAGTCGACCAGAGGGGGGACTGAAGTGGGAGAATGGAAAACCAGGCTCCCGTCCTTCACCTCTCGCGCTTGGCCTAGAGGGTCACGACCCAAACACCCGCCACGAGAAGAGTTTGCCCATTTACCAGACGACCAGGTACCCTGGTACAGGAACATACGGATGTGTCCATCTGCTTGCCCAGCAGCCCGCACTGGCCATGCCGACACCTGCGGCACGGATCAACTAGACTAAAATCTACACGTCGTTAGAGATGCCATGACGACCTAGACAACGGGAAGCACATCTGTACAAATATACACACTGGACATTCCCACACCAACCTACACGAAGAATATACTCAGTGCTATGACGTAGGCGACAGGCATATTCACGGACGTGCATCTTTATTATTTTCATATAGGCTTTCAGAATGCAGAAACGCAAGACGCGTCATGAACTTTTATTAGCTTGCTCACGCTTCTCTTTGAAACCAGGTACAACGATGAGAAATATAATAAAGACAATACCGATTATGGAATTACATGCTCCTATAACCTAAAGCACCTGTGCACCAAACGAACAACTTATGCACAGGGCCAAAGTAGGCCTCAAACAAGAGCTCCCGTGGACATCAACAAGACAAAAGTCAGTTGCTGATCCTACAGAATGAGCTTGGCAAAGCAACCAGCCAAGGTCGCAATGTTGCAAACCCACGTTCCAAGAGCAAATCATCAAAGGCACGATGTTGCAATCTCGCACTCCGCGCACCAACGTTAAAGTCACACCGACAAATTAAAGCAGACGCACAGTAGAAAAACAATATTAATTGTGCAGAATTATGCCTCTTTCACGGTCCCTTCCCACGTGATCAAGCCGAACCTGACGAGATGCCAAACCCTGGAGAACAGAGGCGTCTGGATCCCTCGCTACGAGACACTGGCAGATACACTTGAAAGGCTCAATGGACATTTGCAACGGTGGGAACGGTACCCCGTCTAGCTATGAATAAGTCCTCACATTGTCTGCATGTACCCATAGTGAAACATTGTTGCAACTTACAGGTACACCGAGAGCTGGGAACGACGGTGGTCCCAGGCTGGGGAGCTCACGGGTGCACCAATCAGAACTTGGGGCTCTTATCACTGACGCCAGCACATTTAGCCAATCCTCAGGAGCCTTCATGTAACAATTTTCATGTATCTTATTGTAGGGACAACCCAGATATACCACCTGACTACACCTTATCCACTAATATCTCTCTCTATATGTGTGCTATACTAATCCTACCACTCGAACATCCAATTAAGAGTGGCAATAGGTTTTTTGTTAACTTTCTGAAGTGACGCAAGTAGCGCGTCATAATACAGTAAAAAGGGCCTGCGAGCCCCACAATTGTGTGTGTGTCAGGACGAACGCGTGCGCTCCTTGACCCATCCCTGCCGTTTTGTCTAATAAACAGCAGAGTCACCTTGCTCCTTGTGTGCGTCTCATACTCTATCTCATCTTATCTGGGATACACACGGGAGGAGTTGGGGCCTCCCTGCCTGGAGGTCTGCGGACGGCCCGGCCGACCCCGGCAGAATTTCCCCCCGACAGTATTTTACACACTTACTCTGCCTGTGCAGACTATTATCGACTCTGAATTTCAAGTGCTCTGAGCGACTATTGTTTTTTTCCCCATTTTCCCACCCTCCTTGAGCGCTTTGAAACACTTGCATGTGTACAGGCGCTTTATAAATAAACAATACCATACCCTACCTTACCACTCATGCCAAGAGAGAATCAATGCCAGGAGGAGAATCATGAATCTCCCCAATACGAGGTGCTCTGGATGCCAGGAAGGACACTCAAGGTGTCACTCATATATAGCCTTTAAATGGCCCAGAAGTACCCAATAACAATGCAGGGTCAAATATGCAAGATGTGCCCTTGTGGGTACTTATCGACAGTAGAAGCAAAGAGGCCATGCTGCAAAGAAGCAGAGTGGCTGGCCGACCACGGCTTAGGATCCTGCATGCCACATGGGATCTGCTTTGGGCCGGGCCTGAACGATGAGGAATCTGTGAGATCTCCTTTGAGCCAAGCCTTAATGAGGGAGAATCTGTGCAATATTTTGTGGGCCGAGCCTGAATGAGGGAGAATCTGTGCAATATTTTGTGGGCCGAGTCTGAATGAGGGAGAATCTGTGCAATATTTTGTGGGCCGAGCCTGAATGAGGGAGAATCATGGGCACCGCTATGGGCTGAGCCTGAATGAGGGAGAACCTGAATTAGCTAAAGCTAGAAGCTGCAGAGAAGACAGTGCCACAGGCACCAGGTAAGGTGAATCCACTGTCGAGCCTGGAGAAGAAGGCAGGAATTCTGCCCCGCTCTAGAATTGCGCTCATGCTCTTTGAAGTCGCGGAGCCGGGCAGAGGAGCCATATGACCGGAAGGAGATCGAGAAGCCTATCTGGATGCAAAATATATTGGGAGAGTCAAGGAGCAAACTCCCAGCCCTAAGAACATGCCAAATGATATGGGAGGCCTATAACATGTTTAAGGAAATCAGAGGAAGAGGAGTATATGGTGAGAGCAAGATACCGGGTTAGCAGGCAAGGAGAGTCACCTGGAGAGCACCATAAATCTGCTACCACATCTGGCCTATTTTCTGGAACTGTTGATACAAAGAGCATGATGAGAGCTATTTATTTTAATTTTATTTATTTATTGGGTATTTAAAATGTGCCTATACATAAGGTATTTCAAGGCGCAACAAGGCAGTGGGAGAGGGGCAGGGATGAAGAAAAAAAAAACGGTTCTGCTAGGCCTTGTGACATTCGAAACATGCAAGTGCAGTCACAAGAAGTGCAGGGGAGTGAGGAGGAGGGGGGAAGTACTGGTCAGAGCGGAAGCGCTTGTGGGTTAAGCGAGTGCCAGGGGAGGCCAGGTGGACAGTGCCAGGACAATGTAGAGAGTGCAGGGGAAAGAAGATCCACAAGCTAAGTGCAGGGGACGGGACTGGAAGGGCCCAAGGGGTGCAGCCAGGCTAGTGTAGGGGGAGGGAGCCAAGAAGAGCAAGTGCCAGTGAGGGTGGGCGGCGGGGGTCAGGGGAGACCAAGTGCAGGGGTAGACTGGTCGAGGAGGGCCTGGTGCCCTGTAAGAATCTGAAAGAACCAAGCAGCGAGTCAAAAGAGGCAGAGGGGGACATTAACAGGGGATGGGAGGGGGGAAGGGAATGAGGAAGAGAAAGGGAGGGTCTTGAGAAGCTTCCGGTATTTAAGGAGATCTGGCTGAAGTCTGAGAGGGGCATGGAGGCCATTCCAGAGGGAGACATCTGCGGAGGAGACAGATCTACCTCCTCTCTGCTTGGAAAAGCTTCTGATCTGCAGAGAGTTGGAGCTAGAAGGCCAAAGGGATCTAGCAGGGGAGTATTTAGAGAGAGAGAGAGTTGGATTTAGCAGGCTCCAGAAATCCTTGTGGATGATGCAGAGGGTTTTGAACTTGATCTTTGCAGCAACTGGGAGCCATTGGAGAGATTTTAGGGCCGAGAGATGCAGTCCCTGGGCTTGAGGCTAAGGATAAGTCTTGCAGTCCTGTTCTGGATTAGTTGAAGTGGGCGAAGGAAGGAATGAGGCAGATTGTAGAAGAGGCTGTAGCAGTAGTCCAGCCTGGAAAGGACCAGAGCTCTGAAGACATTGAGTTTCTGGGGGAAGGTGAGGAAAGGGAGAATGCCTCAGAGGAGGTGCAACTGAAAGTGGGTCTTCTTGGTAAGGTCTGTGATGTGAGTAGAGAATGAGAGAGAGCAGTCAAAGGAGACTCCAAAGTTTTTTGCTTCACAGGCGGGTTGGGAAGGGGACCCATGGAGGGTGGCTAGTATGTAGGAGGTAAGGAGGGAGCTGGGGTCCCAATGAGAAGGATCTATGTCTTACTGGCATTAAGGCAGAGATTGTTAGCAGTGAACCATGCCTGAATAGCAGACAGACAGTTAGGAATGAAAGAGGAAGAGGAGGAGGCAGAGAAGGGAAGCTTGAAGGAGAACTTCATGCGTCCACATAACACTGAAGTTAGGAGAGAAGGCAGAGATCAAATGGGTTAGAGGGGCAAGGTTAGAGGGGCAAGGTAGATGTTGAATAAAAAAGCCAAGGGACCCCACAGGTGGAGAGTGAGATGGAGGAGAGAAAAGGGCCCCCTTTTATCTGGGAAGGTCGGTCAGAGCGGAAGGAAGTCAAGCATTCCAGAGCCAGGTCTGTGATGCCAAGGGTATCACAGAGCCAATTTATAAGGGTGGCATGATTGACCATATCAAAGGCAGGGGAAAGGTCAAAAAGGATGAGAACTGAAGGAGAGTTGGAATTGCGCTGCAGCTCTGAAGCCAGACTGGTGGTCGTGGAGACAGCCAGCATTTTCAGTGTGGTGGATACGTTGGTAGATGGCCATCTTCTCCAAGAGTTTGCCCAGGAAAGGGGTAATGGAGATAGGGCAGTAGTTAGCCGGACAGGAGGCTGTTTGAGGAGAGGGTGCACAAGGGAGTGCTTGAGGAGTAATGGGAAGGCTCCAGTGGCAAAGGAGTGATTGCAGAAATCAACCAAGGCTGGTACAGGGGAGACAATGTTGTCCTTGATAGTTCTGGAGCAGCAGAGGAGCACCTGTTTGGATGAGACTTTCATAGAGCAGACTTGTCTAGAGACCTCATCCGGTGATATGGGAGAGAAAGAGGAGAGTAGGAGGGAAGGAGACAGGGGAGGCCAAGGGAGACATGAGAGCCAGCGAGGGTGAAGGGAGAGGTGTAGAGGAGAGTGAAGACAGGATGTCCTGAGTTTTAGTAATTAAGTGATAGGCCAGTGCAGTGTAGAGTGCCAGGGAAGTCAGAGGAGAAATGGAGACTGCAGTAGGATTGGTGAGTTCCTTACAGATTTTGAAAAGTTCAGCCGTGTTGTTAGTGGCCCCAGAGATGCAGGCTTGGATATAGGCCCTCTCTCTTCTTCGAGCAGATGGCAAGTCTGTATTGCCTTTGGAGCAGGCGGCAGGCCAGTTTGTCAGAGGAGGTGCTCAAAGCCTGACACTTCCGCTTAGCAGCTCTGCACTTGTGTTTCAGAGAGGCCAGGTCAGAGGTATACCAGGTATTGCTCTTGGAGGCAACCTTCATGCAGATCCTCATGATAGGGGCAAGGATGTCCAGAGTGTTGGAGATGGAGAGATGAAGATTAGTGAGGGCTGTGACAGAGTGAGAGTCACTGGCAGTAGTGGCAGGGGGAATGAAGGTGGCTGCAAAAGCAGCAATTGACACTCGCTTCATAGGACGAATGACGGAGAAGGTGACTGGCAGTGCGGGCCGGCATTTTCTTTATTTTATTTATTGGACATTTGTGCGGCGCTTATACACAAGTGTTAGCTGGGGCACTCAGGATGTCCAGGTGAGAGGGCAGGAGAGCGTGATCAGACCAGGAGAGAGGAGTAGTGAGAGGGTTGAAGACAGGGATGCCTGCTGTGCATCCAAGGTGTGTCCGTCTGAGTGCGTCGGACCAGAGGGAAGAATGGAGAGGGAAAGGGAGTCACAGGGGTTGCGGAAGAGTCCAGAGGCTGCATCAGGGGGATCAAGGTGAATACTGAAGTCTTTGAAGAGGAGAAGCTTGGAGGTGGAGGCCAGGAGAGAAGGTGAGGTCAGACCACTCTGAGAGGAAGAGGGAGACCGGGCCATGAGCCTGTAGATGGTGGCCAGAGTCAGCGAGAGGATAGGAGAGACACCAAGCCTGCAGACAAGGCATTTGAAGGAGGAGAAGGACTGAAAACATTCATCGGTGATGGCAGAGGGGCCAAAGGCGTGGCAGAAGGAGGAGTGGCAGGAGAAGGGAGAGAGTTGATGAGAGACAGAAGATGCTTATCAAGAAGGAGGAGGTTGGGCTGAGAGCCCTGGACCATCACAGTGCCATTCAGGTAGACACTGGTTCACACCTCCTATGCATACCACTGGAGTGAACTGGACACTGTACCCCTACTACAGTGACAAGGGCACATTATCATCACTATAGTTAGATGAGCACTCTATCCATAATACAGCGAGAGGAAACCTATATCCCTACTACAGGGGGCGCTATACTCCTCCCGCATCTAGAGTGGCATTATGCAGCTACTGGAGTGTGCTGGGCACTTTATCTCCATCATTGGGAGAGGGACACTATGCTCCTACCCGATAGAGAGGGGCACGTTATGCCTGCTACAGTGAGAGGGACACTATATCGTTACTATAGTTAGGCAAGCACTATATCCCTACTACAGTGAGAGGGGCACTATATCCCCACTATAGTGCACTATATCCCTACTGTAGTTAAGGGGACATTATATCCCTACTAAAGTGAGAGGGACTCTATGTTGTTACTATAGTTAGGAAAGCACTATATCCCTACTACAGTGAGAGGGGCACTATATCCCCACCATAGTTAGGGGCACTATATCCCTACTGTATTGTGAGGGCCACGACACTATATCCCTACTATAGTTAAGGGGACATTATATCCCTACTACAGTGAGAGGGCAACTTTATACCTTCTACAGTGAGCCAGGCACTGTACCATTAATGAGTCAGGTAGCACATTGGGCGCTATATCCCTGAGACTGAGTCAAATTGCAAACTGGTTGCTTGATCCCTGAGAATGAGTCAAGAAGTGTGCTGGGCACTATATTTCATTAGAGAATCCAAAGAGCTATGCTATCAGAGAAGGCTCTCACTACCTGAATAGATTGCAGTATGTCCCATTCCTACACCATATGCTCTGAAATAGAAACTCCCTGCACATGTGTTCCAATCCACATCCTGAAAGACAAATAAAAACCTTTGAAACGTATCTGTCACATGTTTTGCTGATCCATCATATAAGTTAGTTTCGACGTGCATGCACATGCAAACGTGTGAAAGAAACATGAATGTTCTGTTGCCCAGCAAGGGCGGAAGGTAGTAGTTGCACCATCAGAACAAACAAGCAGGTCAAATGGTCAATACATGATAGCTGATATCGCTGCTGATAACTCAATTTCTTAGGTTTCCGTACTTTCCAGCACCTTTCCTGGGTTATTAGGGTTATGGCTGTGAAATCCCCAGAGCAAAGAAAGACATATGTCATGTTTAATCAAATATCAACCCCCTATGTTTAATCTGCTATTGTCTGGCTCTCTGGATAGATAGACAGACAGATAGATAGATAGATAGATAGATAGATAGATAGATAGATAGATAGATAGATAGATAGATAATGAATAGATAGATAGACAGATAGATAGATAGATAGATAGATAGATAGATAGATAGATAGATAGATAGATGATAGGTGGAGAGCTACACCACAGAGATGGACAGATAAACACATAGATCAATAGATACATAGTTTTCAGATAAAATATAGATGAATAGGTAGCTTGGCAAATACATTCATAGATACACGGAGATAGATTGTAAAGAGTGGTAGATCACAGATGGATAGATATACTACAGAGAAAGATACATAGCTAGACAGATTGACAGATATGTAGTTAGCAGGGGAGATGGATAGATTGCAGAGGTGGCTACATAGATAGATATACAGATAGATATGTAGATAGCAGTGGAGATAGATTGCAGTGGTGGATATATAGAGTGATAGACAGACAGACAGACAGATAGATAGACAGACAGACAGATAGATAGATAGATAGATAGATAGATAGATAGATAGATAGATAGATAGATAGATAGATAGATAAGGGATGGATAGATAGATATACTACAGAGAAAGGTATGTGTCTAGACATATTGATAGATAGACAGATATATAGCAGTGGAGATAGAATGAAGAGGTCGATACATAGGTAGAAGGATAGATAGATAGAGGGATAGATATGTAGATAGCAGGGGAGATAGATTGCAGGGGTGGATACATAGATAGATGGATAGATAAGAGATTTGACATTGCAAATGATCATATTAGGATTATCCCTAACTTGCTCAGAGCAGGCAATGAGCAGTCTTGGTGGGAAAGTGGGCTGAGCTGGGCAGCTTCCTGAGTGGCAGAGATGAAGGGAGACATCCAAATAGCCATGGCCTGGACACTTCCTAGCCACTTGTAAACCCTCTGGTACCATTCTATAGCTCATGTCTCCTTTTAGGAGATCAGATCTGCAGACCAGCCTTCAGCCTACCCACGTGGGTGATCGTCCATCATGCTCTGCTAGGCCTCACCCACTCTGCGATGACAGTAACATTGGCACTCCAGACAAATTGCTGCTTCGTTGGGCTTCTTTAGTGACGTGTGCAATTAATTATTAGACACAGTGAGCCGAAGACCCAGGTCGGGAATACTCCCACATCATGCCTGAGTCCTTCCAATTCTGCACGCTGTCATTATTAGTGTTATCTTTGGTTCCCTCGATCCTATGCATCGGCAAGGGCCTGAAGACCTTTCCCCTCAAACACCACCTCCCCAATCACTTTACTCCACCCTACACCTTTCCCCTTACCCATATGACCTCCTCAGCTAACCGCGCCATCTACTTGCAACCTCATGAATGTGGCCTCTATGTTCAGCTCTTCTCAGTTGGAGACTTTATGCATCCAATACATAGATGTCCAATCCAATGGTACTCACTATCAACCTCAGAAGAATGAAGGGCTGAGGCAACTCTGCTGGGATTCGAACCTGTGACAGAGGATTGCACAGA
Source organism: Ambystoma mexicanum (assembly GCF_040938575.1). NCBI lineage: Eukaryota > Metazoa > Chordata > Amphibia > Caudata > Ambystomatidae > Ambystoma > Ambystoma mexicanum. The sequence continues at coordinate 1,110,790,852 of NC_090936.1, read as the reverse complement.
GATGTGTCAGGCAGGCTTTTCACTTGCTGAGCTATGTTACCGGCTACACCTTGAGCTCTGAATTAATGGGGAGTGCATCACTGTGCCATGTAATTATTCCCAGGCCTTCTACACCCCAGGAGGATACCCACCGAGGGAGGCTTAATGAGAAAACCAAGAGGGATGAATGGAAATGCTTGAACAAATGCCACCTGAAACCTGGGGCAGCTTCTGTCCATTCCATTCTTTTTCAGCCCATCAATGACATTACAGAAGAAGGCCAAGCACATGATAATCAGTCTTGTATCCCCCACCCACCAAAATGAGGATGACCACCCCAAATCCCCAGGAACATGAGTTATTGAGACATTTTCCAGTGTTCACACTGCTTGCACAACCCCGCTGTTAACATGATGGGGAATTTATGTTGTCGTGTTTGTGCTGAAGCAGAGGCTGTCTCTGTATGATGTGATAGGTTATGTATAATGCGCTTAATACCCAAAGGTTCCTAAGCGTCGACCCAGGGATCTAACCCGTGTTGCTTCGTGTCGTCTTGCTTCCAAGGCGAGCATGTTGCCCCTGAGCTATCCTCTCGAGACAATGACATGCTCCTGAGTGGGCCTGCTTTTTACTTTGCTTTGTAGGATTTGTAGTTCTAAAATTGGAAAAGCAAAACAGGAAGGTGAATAATGAAAGAATGAAACAGGCTAAGTGTCCTACTGGCCCATTGCACAGGAACATTTACAACCTCAGGTGCAACACTTATACTTAAGCAATAAACCCTAAGTCAGGCAATGCCCGGGGCTGAGTTAAAAGCCAGAGTAAAGCGAGCTTGCCGTTTCTCAGCTTGAAAAAAAACTACAATGCAAGATGGCCGCCATGGATTAGGGAGAAGGGAACGCAAAGGGGCAATGGAGCGTAAGGTAAGTGGGGCGGTGGTGGGGATGTGGAGATTGGGGTTGGAGGTTACAGGAAGGAGAGGAAAGGGAGCATGGGGGTACACTTACCTGTTTCCCGGCGGGGGAGATGGCGACCTGCTGCTTCTGAGTAGGCTCAGAGCGGGGGTTTTACCATGTGGTAAAGCCACTGTTCTCTGAACCTCTTAATTGGCTGGGAGGCCACCAACACCCCCAGCCGGGTACTAATAATGGTGAAATGCCACTGTTCAGCTCTGCACATTTGCTCGGACCTGGATGAATACATTCAGGCAAGGAAGACCAGTTGCATCATTGCTGAAAATTAATTAAATAAAGCATCGGGTCCCTTCAGTGTTCAATTTGCATCACCCTGTGAACTAGGAATTGTGTACTCTAAATGTGAAAACTGGAGAGCCAGGATAGATTCATTCGGAATTATGTGAAATGACCCTTGCCATCAGTGCCTGCGCTGTTCATTCACAGATTTTCCAGATACTGCCAAAAATGATCTGCCAAGCTTTTCAAGCTGCATTAGCTTCCCATCAAAAAAGCAGGCGGGACATTCCATTTGTTTTATTGAAGCAGCTGCACTTCTTTCGGGGTTAAAAACATATACTCAAATGAATCCATTTGTTAAGAATTGACTCTTCATTGACTAAGCCTGTAACCAATCTCTTAAATGTTAAGTGCATAGATACCTCTGGGTTTTATGCGCTATATAAATGTTCAAATAAATAAATAAATAAGAATGACAACATTACAGCATTGATGCGATGGATATCGAGATAGTGGGAGTGTGGCATAATTTAACAGAGAATGCGTCAAATGCACCAACGCAGCAGCAGACCAGCAGTTAATGATAACTCAGAGTCCTCTGATCTCCAGTTATTGCATTTAATGATTTTTCCATGTTTTTATGTTCTCTCTTTCCTTGCTTCAAAACTGAATGTTGATGGTTAAAAGGTTCTGAATAAATCATAACCACTAGCATCGGTCTGGGCAATCCCAGAGAACATCATTTATCAGTCTGCCCCGCCCTTCCAGAAGGGAAAGACCACATGCAAATCAGGATTGGTCACACCCTTAAAGGGTCTGTGCAGCCCATATGGCTAGATCGCATCTAGGCATACCTGTCCCACTCAGGGTGACATTTGCAAGACGGAAGGTTGATGATTGGAAGATTTTGAATTAATCATAACCTCTGGCATTGCTGTGGAAAGCCAATTGCTTTTCAGCCTGCCATGCCTTTAGAGAAGTGATGGGACATCTATAAGACCTTCTAGAGCATACGATCAATGTGGAGCCATCTCCATTTCTCACATATATTTACCGTGGACTCTTCTGCCTGCCTTTGTCTGCAGGTGCATCCTGGGATCAACGTGTTATGGGTTTCACAGGTTATCTGTATTGCTAATTCTGTAGCTCTATTAACTATTTCATGGCTTGTAGGTATTTGGTATTGAGTTATTTGCTCATCCTAACTTCCATTGCAAGTCTGATTGATTTGCAGTACAGGTGTTTTTTAGTCGTTTTGCCCTAATTTCTCTTCTGTCCACCCTCGTTGGGCAAAATGCCCGCACTTGTTTCTTTTTAATGTGGCCTCTTTTTAAAACCAGCTAAGAGCTGTGGCCTCATTACACGGAAGGCGGTAAGGGTTAACGGTCACCGCTAATGGTACCGGTGACCGTTAACCCTTACCGCCTTACTACGAGGTCCCTTTGCGGGTTGGTACTTTAACCCCTGCTTTTTAGCAGGCGTTAAAAACCAACCCGCAAAGGGACCAGGTTGCTAATTACGGTACCGCAATTTGCGGTACCGTAATTAGCACTTTCCCAATCCCATTATGCCCTATAGGGCAAAAATGGGAATGGGGAAGGGCAATGGGGGAAGGGGGAATTACCGCCCCGCCAACCTTGGAATAGGGCGGCAATTCCCCTTTCCTCCAAGGCGGTGCTGGTATTTTACCGGCATGGACCAAGGTGCTAATAGCACCTTGGTCCACCGCCTACCGTGTAATGAGGCCCCTGGTCTCATTTGTGGCGGTAATTACCTCCCATTACGGTGGTATTCCTTGTGCAATTATTTCCAGGAAATATTTCTGTTACCACCAGGTGCTGTGTTTTTTTTGCCTGATGCATAGTTTTATCCAGAGGGCAGGTCTCTTTTACCACGGTCCATGCTTATTTGGCCCTTCTATAATGGCCTGGAAGTCCCACAGGTGCTATCAATCAATCAATCAATCAATCAATGTATTTGTATAACGCTCTATCGCGCAAGGCAACATGATGAGCAACCAATTGATCGGGTAGATGTAAACAAAACCCATGTGTCAAAGGGGGGTAAGTATCTCTGAGCTTTATCTAAAGAGAAACATTGTGAGATGCTTTTTGAAGGATAGGAAATCCTCAATTTTTCTCGAATTTTCAGGCAACCAATACAGCCGGCTTCAATTTTACCACCCGTTGTATAAAAATGTCTTAATCCCATTTTCTGAAGATTATTCGAAAGTATTATCCTGTCGCGTGTGTATGTAGCTACATATTTATAGCTCAGTTGAGCCTTAAACAGGACCGTGTGGATGGGATTGAGAACATGTGTGCAGTACATTAAATGTTGTGATCCACATCTGTTGTGAGATGTTTGTGGGCAGTTACTACGAGCCCTCTGTGAGCGCAACAAGTTTGTGGACTCTAACCAAAAGCCTTTCATATGAAGACATTTTGATTTCAGGCCACTGTAGCTTTTTGCGGAGGCTGGAAATGAGCCGGCCATACCACCCAGGGTTTAATGGTTATATAGTTTGGCCTTACCATCATGTTGATACGTCCCTGGCACCGGTACAGTAGGACATTTCAGACTGTGGGGGCGCACCTTCAGACTGATTTCTGAAGTCTGGTTGCTTTTTGAATAGGCCGGCGATTCCTGGTGGAGGATTCTATCAGCTGGCATCGCACTGACACTGCCAGATATGGTGATTTTTGCCATGTGATAGATGGCCTTGTAGATTTGGTGTACTGTCTGCAAGATGGATCATGCTTGAACAGAAAGACAATGGCCCTCATTATGGGCCCGCCGGTAACCGTGCCGGTAAAACTGGCAGGTAGCTGCTGGACACGTGATGATTTACCGGCACCTGATTTGCTAGAAACTCTGGGGCATTACAACCCCCACGGTCTGGTGAGTCAGGTGTCAGTAATTGTATATCCCCATTCCCATTTGGGAATGGGGACCACGGAAGCACCGGGGCTTTCGTGAAAGTCTGCTCGCGGGTGCCGTTCTGCCCAGCAAATCAGACCTGCCGGGCGGGAGGGTACCTGCCCACCAGACTTGTACTTTGCTGTTCCAGAAACAACGGTGCTGGTAAGCTTACCGACACAGTTGTTTCCAGACCAGGAATGTTGTAATGAGCCCCAATGTGTAGGCACCATGACTGGGCTGATCTGGGTCCTGATTTCAAGCAGGCTGCTGCATACTGCACTGTGTGTAGGGGGTGCAAGTGTGGCAGTAGGAACCTGCGCCTGTATGGCATTGCCATAGATAATACTGGACATTATTTGCACCTCCACTGGTTACTCACAGATATGTCTTTTTAATGAAGAGCTCGGATTCACTACACTTTCATAGGGAGATGTTCAATGTGGAGACTGGTGTCACGAAAAGAAGAGGCCTGAGTACTTTGCTTTAGCAAGCTGTGAGGGCGGTGGGGTCCAGTGGCACCCTCTTTATTGCTAGCATAGTTGGCCAGATCAGGCGAAATGGGGCTGAAAGCTAAGGTGTGGAACTTGTTTTTTCTTGGTTGAGTTTCATATGTTGTTGTGACATCCATCGGGAGGATAGTGCAGGGGCAATGCGCTTGCCTTGGAAGCAAGACGATGCGGAGCAACGCCGGTTCAATCTCCGGGTCTGCGCTTAGAAACCTCTGGGTATTAAGCGTGTTCTAAATAACCTATTATAATAATAATAATAATCAATGCTTGGACCTCTGTTGTATGTCCTGCTTTGCTGACACCTAGTGGCTCAACTCTATCGCTGGTGTTTCATGATTCCAAGAGTCAAGGTTCTCCATAAATAATCCTGCATCCTCAACACACATGCAGAAGAGTCTGGGGATCAGATAGACCCCTGGGAACAACATACTGCTCTTGGACATGGATGGATGTGGAGCCCTCCTTTTTGGCTAACTTGGAGTGGTGTGGCAGGCTAGAGACGAAACCACTGAAGGGCTTGCCACTGATGCCTATACCGGCGATCAGGTTATTGAAGAGGACCCTGTGGTCGATTGCCCCAATTAGCACAAAGTGGTTGAGCAGAAATGGCTATTAACCCTCAGGTATCAAATACAATGAGATCTGTAAAAGAGGGGTACAGCACAATCGTACGCTGGTTCATGCATTCACCATGAAATGCCACAGCGACAAAGGTGGACAAAAGTGGGTGGCATTCTCTGACACATCTTTAAGCATCGCGGACCAATAATTTTAAGGGTTTGAACATTATAAATGTTAATGCTAGGAACAGAGGAATTTTAGGCAGAAGTATCCAGAGAGGCCACACCAAGGTACAACAACAAACCTTCCACACCAAATAACTAAGGATGCTGCAAGAGATTAAGCCCCTTTCAAATTGAAGTTAATCATCGCTTCATTCTCCTCGGGCACTATCCCAAGTAACCTAAAAGAGTCTTGGGTACTCCCCCTCCTCAAAAACAGACACTAGACCCAACCATACCGACTAACTATAGGCACATCACCACAGTGCCATTTCTACTCAAAATCTTAGACAAGGTGGCCTATCTCCAAATACAGAAGTATCTGGAGCACAGCCAGCTCCTAGGAGTACGCCAATCCAGATTTAGGCCTCAACATGGCACAGAAACGGCGCTAATTGATCTCAAGCCCCAAATTGACGAGCTTAGGGACAAGTGGAAATCAGCCTTACTTCTCCTTCTTGACCTCTCGGCTGCATTCGACCTGGTGGACCACAAGGTCTTATGTAACCACTTGGACTCAGCAGCGCATTTCTCTCAGGAGGCCATAGCTTGGATACAATCCTTTCTAAGCAACAGACCATGAGAGTCTTCTCACCTGCAGCAGTGTCAGACTCCATCCCTATCACATGTGAAGTGCCTGAGGGCTCCCGTGTCTCACCCACAATGTACAATATATTTACCAAGCCCCTTTTCAATGATCTGGACCATCTTGACATCACCTACACTAACTATGCAGATGATACCCAGATTCTCCTACCACTCACTGGGGATTGTGACAATGATTTAGCCTTGGTAAACAGAGTCTACCTCATCATCCAGGCATGGATAGCTGCCCACGGTCTATGCCTCAATGATGATAAAACTGAGCTCATCATTCTGGGTACCACATCCAAGCTCAATAAGCTTGGCCCTAAACACACCTCCTTTGACATTGATGGCAATTCTATTAAAGTTGCCAAAGAGGTAAAAACCTTAAGATTTTACCTTGATTCCACCTTCACTTTTGCTAAACAAGTAAATTCCATGGCCTCTGTCACTGCATACACATGCAAATTAATCAGAGCCGGTAAACCATTCTTATCCAGGAATAGCCGTATTATCTTGGCAAGAGCTCTAATCTTGTCCAAACTGGACTACTTTTACTCCCTGTACATTGGTGCAAATAAGCACATTGTCAGGAGAATACAGACACTCCAAAATAATGCACTCAGAGCTGCCCTGGGTATAGCAAGGAAAGAGCATATATCAGAAGTAAGGAGGCTGAATAACTGGCTTTCTACCAGTGACAAAATCCGACTGAAAACTGCCTCACTCACTCACAAATGCCTGAACAATGCCGCACCCTGCTACCTCTCTGAGAGACTCAAGAGAAAACTTTCTAGTAGGCCTACTAGAATGGCAAACACAAATTGTCTGACTGTACCAAGATTCAAACCATCCAAAGTCGGGGGAAGCAGCTTCCCAGTTAAAGCAGCACAGCTTTGGAACTCCTTACCCCCCTCCGTGAGAGCCGACCAAACATACTTGAACTTCAGATGGAATATTATCATCTGGCTCAAAGATAACGACCTCTAAGGTAACTGTCTCCTACTACACCTGCACTGTAAATAGCTCTCTGATTACTAGCTTAAATTATGTTCTCGCTGTATAGTGTCTCTCCTCACTATTTATGTACCCACTTTTTAATTGTTTATATTGCGATTGTATATCCTCACTTGTATTACTGTATTTTTATTGTGCAACCTAAACTGAAAGTTTTCTTGTATCTTCTGCGCCCTGATACCCTTGGGTCTGGACCGCATTACAAATAAATAAACAGACAAAACAAACAAACAAACCAATCTGAAATACTTGGGGCAACAACAACTAGTACCCATAACACAAAATAAAACATACCGTGGTTAGCTACCCCACCAGTTAATATGCTAATTTGGGCTTACTGCACAAAAATACCCAGACTCGCTTTAAGGTGGAAAAGGTCGCTTTAATGTGGCAGGCAACAGCTCACAAAGAAACGCTAACCTGGATCCCTGGCCTTACAGACTACATAACCGTTTTAACAAATTGCCAACAATTAAATAAATAAATAATTTCCATTCTCCCACAGTTAAATAATTAAAACATTTCAAATTCCTCCCTTCCTATCCCTTGCTCCCTTCCGACTCCTTAAAATCCTCTTAACCTTCATTCCTGCTTTCTACTATCTTCTCCCCGAGGCCACGCCCCTCCTTCAATACCTGTTTCCCCTCTTTTTATCCCTGGGCAGCCGGTTCGTGCAAACAGCACCACCCCCTTCTTTTACCGCGCTAGTACCCCATTGTGCGTCCCCCACCCCTCCTCCAAAGGGCCATGCCCCCGGCACCAGAAAAACCCTCCCCTGAGGTGTTCTTTCTGCCCCACCTAACCTAGCCTTCCCTCTACTTCCAACTTTTCATTATGCCTTGCACTGCCAACGTCGCATCCACTAAGTAATAGCTGTCTCCCTATAACGATAGATGCATTCCGTCCTCCCAGAAAACCGAAATACTCCCCATAAATTATTTCCCTATGTTCCAACACTTTCACCCCACCCGCACTACACAACTTCCCCCTTCCCTGTTATTCTTCTTCCTTGTCCTTCCCACTGCCTCTTCATCACCGCCCCCCTCCAAAACCCTCTTCGGCAATAACTTTTTCCAAAACAACCTTACCATGAGCCATATCTTACTAACCCAGCTAAGGTCCCTCTTCGTTTCCCTTAACAAAGATACTCCTGAGTCTCTTACTAAGTCATTCTCCCCGCGTGTACTATCATTCCCTCGGAACCCCCTGACGCTCCCTCTAACATGGGCAGCAATTGGTCCCAACTAAACCCCCCATCTCACTAAGGCACCGTTGTAACTGCATCCCAGTTGTATTCCAGCAATCCTTTTTCCCGCCTCTGTCCCTGCCCCTTTTACAATTGTATGCACCCAATTCCATATTTGCAGCAACTCACCCCTCCTCCGTGCCACATCTGCAAAAGAAAAATTGTTATGAGCTTCCCTTTGCCACTGCCCAAACCCCCAAAGCCCCTGCTCTTGACCCTCTTCCTGGCTGGCCCATTTCCCAAAACTCTCTGTTGTACCCCTTGTACTTTCCCAAACTCCCGCACCCCATCTTTTTCACTTAATTCTCTGCTAGACTCCTCCTGCAACCTTCCGATGCCACCCGCCCCCTCCTGAAAGAATGAGTTCCCAAAAGCTGTGCTTCCCCCCCCCAGGCCACCAAAGACCTCCTCCTAACTCTCCAAGACTTGTGCTGCTGTCTCTGCCGACCTGTCCTCATGCTGCAAGACCAACCCTTCTTTTCCCCCATATGTCTCTCCCAAAATAAACCCCATCCTCCTGGGCACAACTCCTTACTACCCCTCCAGAAGCACCCCACAGCCCTTTCCTTTCTGGACCCATCTTTGATCTTCAGATCGTTATCCACCTAATTCTGATAAATGAACCTCCCCACCTTAGACCTCCTTCTTCTTCTATCCTGATCCCACCTGTTCTACCTTGTCCAACCCTCCAGAATCTTACGTCCATATCATCATGTTTCCCCCACTGCACCAGGGGCTCTCGTGCACCCCATCCATGCAGTCCCATCTCACGGCTGTCCCCCCCACACACCAGGGGCCAACCTGCATCCCCGTCCAAGCCACTCCTTCTCAATGCTGTTCCACTCCTCTGCACCAGGGGCCAAACGAGCACTCCCATCCATGCAGTCCAATCCACATAACCTGCCACTTCACGTAGCCTCTCGGCGCACTTATCCCCTTGAGTGCCGCCCTTCTTCTGCTCCTTCTTCGAGCACGAAACTCTGATATAACCCTTCTTTTTTCACCAGTAAATACTTCCAATAATCCAAGCCAAACTTGCCATTTCCTTTGACCGCACATGCCAACTTCACCTTGCGATGTGGGTACTGAGTTCCCGCCATAGAGCGCGTCATGTCTTCCACCAACCTCCAAACCATGACACTACCGGACACTCAAAGTTGAGATACCCAAACCTGTGCATGTCTCTCAGTATTATTTTCCGTGCTGCTATCACCCTCTGAAACCACCCCACAAGCCTGCTCACCTTGTTGTGCGGCAAGCGTGAGGGCCACGCCACCACCCTTCACTGTCTCTTCTGTTATCTTAACGCCACAGCACTCCACGTTTCTGCATTGATGTGTGGCGACCTCAACATCTTCTGCATTCCTGTTGTCGCCCGCTCATTTGAGATCATCCCGCCAATGCCACCTCCTACAATACCCCCTGCAGGTACAAAACCCTGCTGCCCCAACAAAGCTAAACTGCGCAACGATGCACCTGAAAAATACCGAGCTGTTAGGCAACGCTTTGTCCACATAACCTTGGTCTATGAACTGCATCCTCCCCATCCCTGGACCTTGATAACTTAACCTACGCAAAACCTTTCCCCAACTCCTGGCCCCCCTCCCTTTCCGCGTAAACTGGGTCACACCTCCAGAAACCACAACTTTAGCTGGCGTACGAAGTCTAAACCAAGTCCCGCTCCGACCCTTGCATCTGCTGCACTTGTGCTTAAATTTGCACATCATCCTCGTGCATCCCTCCTTATTGAAGGCCCAACATGCTGCTGAGGGCTGACCCCTGCCTCCTACCCCCGCCCTCTCCTGGCCGGGACGACCAAGAAAGGGCTGGTAAGGCACAGGTAAACCGCTCACTGTATGCAATGTTGGCGCTGGCCTCCTAGGAACCATCCATTGCAGCCATAGATCCATGTATATCTCACCCAACACAGCCTGGCTATCCTTTGCCATCCTTGCTCTAAACTCCTCATCATATCGCACCCCAGCAAAACCCTAAAACTCGTACACGCCTTCCTTATTACATCCATATACTACAAAAGTGCCACACACCTCTCTGGAAACTTCTCGCAGTACACATTCACGTAGATATGAAATGCTGACGTTCATTTGTGCATCGTGACTGGAACCTTTGGGCGCAAGGCCAACTCCCTCTCCTCCTCTTTAGACCTCTCCTTCGCTTTCACCTCACTGTGGAGTTTAAAAACATCCACAAATTCCCCAGCCCATATCTTCTCTTTTGTTGCCCCCATCAAATGCGCACCCAGTGGCTTTGCAATGCCCACATAGGGCATCCTTTTGTCCTTCCCGTACCTTCTGCAGCTTTCCCCTTAGGCACCTGTATCGCCTCCTGAGCCACAGGCTCCTCCACCTTGTCCGTTTGTACCTCCACCGAGGATATCCTCCTTCCCATCTCCACTGTCCCCATGGTCCGTAACTCTTACTCCCCCCCTGTCCACCATGCCCCAACCCACTCCCTGCCTGTCCCCCACCTCGTGGCCATCCTGTGCCAAGCCGCTGACCACTCCCATGCCCGCTCACCTCTTTCTGCCCCGCTGTCGCCCTGCCGCTGCAACCTAGCCTCCACTCCGACACTCCTCATCTCCTTTCTCACTGGGCTCCTGCTGCGTGGAGAAAAAAACATCAGCAGTCTCCCCTAACCAATTTCCCCGCCATCACCTTGAGCTCCTGTCCACCCTAGCCTGTCTATCCTCCTCCAACCTTAGATCCCCTCTTACCCTTTCCGTTTCCCCTAAAACATTGTGCTCCCCATCCTCCCCCTCTCCTTCCTCATCCCCCGATGCAATACCATGGTTGTTATTGGGCCTGGCAGCTCCTCCTCGGGTGAGCCTGGGGTGTCCGCCTTGCCGCTCCACTGACGTCTTCTTGGTGGGGCTGTGCCAACTCCCTCCTGCTCTTCTCCGGCGAGGGGTTCTCTCCTCCACCCTCTGCTCCTCCGTGCTAGGGGCCGTGCTGCGCCCTCTAATCTGTTCCCTGCCTTCCCCAGGAGGAGCGTTCTCAAGCCCTCTCCTACCACCTCCTCATGAACCACGGGGGCCTTACCATGCCCTCTGCCCGAAATCCTCCTAGGCGGGGATTTCATTCCGCACCTTCCCCTTTCTACACTAACCGACGGGGACCACTTCCTCCTCCTCCCACCTTCACTCTTTTGCAGGTATTTTCCCCCTCTGCCCCTTCGCACTGCCGCTCCTCTCTGGTCCGAGACACTCCTAACCTCGCCCCTAGCCTGCTTTGTGCCCACTGCTATCCCCACTGCGCTAGAGTCCTCCACCGTATCTTTTGCTCCCAACCCAATGCCCGACCCTACACCTACATCCCCCCACTCTTGGACGCTCTCCTAGGTGCGTCACTCCTGCTCCTTCTGGCCCCATTGTCCCATACCCCCCTTCCTGCTGAAGGGTTACCAGCCACCACTGCAGCGAGGGCCCCATCTACTGCCGCATTGCGCTGCAGCCTCGCTTCACCAGCCCCCAATTGCCCCATAACCTCACCCACTGCCCCTTCCAGCTGGGCCTTAGATGCCCTGCTGATGATACTCAGCGCCTCCCTTAATGCCTGAGCGTCCACCAGGTTCTTGCTTACAGGTCCCTTTCCTGCCATCCCTGATACCTAAAAGCGATTTTTATATATATACCTTCTCCTCAAACTCCCTCAGATATACTGAAAGGGTAAAATACTGTCCTTAATGTATATCCCTGGTTGAGGCTGCTCAGCCTACACCGCTGTCCCTATTAAAACATGTGCGGCCCCTTTAAGGGCTCTGCACTGCCCTCTGGTGGCCACGAGGCGGCACCGTGCTAAAGTGCACGTTCTGAAGACCGCCGAAAGAAAAGCAGGCTGCCAGGGGTCCTAACAAAATACCCCCTTTTGCCTCCAAATACTTCCTCCCCAATGGGCGAAACTGTGATCTGGAGGTCTCTCCCCCTCCCTGAACACGCCGGCAACATGACCAAAAAACCAACGGGGACCGCTGGCACCACGCTGCACAACAGAGCCCCCAGCAAATGAGGCGTGTGTGGAATACCGGGATGCCGCTCTCTCAAGGTGAGGGGGAGGAGTACTTTATCTACTATACTCCCGGCTATTCTTTGTCACAACCAACCGATTAAAATTCTAACTATATGCCTGCCCACCCCCACTAACTGATAGCTATTCCCCCCAATCCCTACCTCACCGCCGGTATTAACCGCCGCTAGATAGCAGGCCCATGCAGGGAAGGCTCGTGAGCAGGCGACAAACGCTCGACCCAACTGTTGCTTGCTCCTGAACATTCCCTGCCCGCCTTATAACCCCCTAGAGGCGATCTGTGCGCAGGCCAGCTCGTTGGCCTGTGCAGCGCCCAAAATCACGGGCCCCCCTTTTCAATTGTTATGTTATGTTATGTTACTTGGCATTAAATTAGTGCTCTATATATCATTGGTATAACCTAAAAGCGCTGGTAGGTTGAATGCCCGCGGGAACCGTAGTTCTGGTCAGTAGAGAGAGGTAGTGTCGTAGTGTGCGTGGGTGCACCAGATATGTGGGCAGCTGATGTAATTGCCGGATGGTAGCTGCATCCTAGAATTAGGTGTAGTGCTGAAGATATCAGTTGGATGTGTGCAGTCTGGTGAGTGGACACCCAGACTGGGCTCTGGCTGCGTTAGGCCTGAGGGATGCATATGTGAGCAACTAGGCTGGAATGTGCTCAGCTAGCTGTGTTTTATTAGGGTGATGAGGTGTTCATGGGGTCGTATTCGTATGTGAACAGCTAGTCCAAATTTATCAGGGGTATAGCTGTGTTCTAATTGTATGATGGTGTATAGTAGAGTCTAAGCGTAGTGATGTGATATGATGGTTATCTTTAAAGTGCCCGAGACCAGGCACATTAACAGGATGGCAGGAGACACATGGACACATAGAGACAGGGGCTGGGTTTACAGCGACAGGAGGGGTGATACGGATATATATCAACAGCATTGGAAACAGGAAAAAAGCGTACACAGTCCTACACGTGTGGGGCATGTTAACACTTACATTTGCATTTCTGTCTAGATGCGATTCAGGTTAATGTTCACAACTCCACCCAAGTGTGGGACAATCTAACCTTTGTGTTTCTATCTAGAAGCAATTCAGGCTAATGTTCGCAATTTCAGCTAGGTGTGGCACATGCTGACACACACAATTCCATCCATGTGTGGGGCATGCCGACATTCACAATTCCGTCTACGTGTGGGACATGCTAACATTCACATTTCAATCCAGCTGTGACTCCAGCTAATGCTCATGATTTAATCTAAGTGTGAATGAAGTGCAATGGATCAAGCACCTGGGTTGGAAGATATTAGATCAGATGCAGACTAAGTCCCACAGTAGCAGATGCATGACTCAGGAAGCTCATCTCAGTATTGATCTTGATGACATAATATATAGTGAATGTCTGGGTCTGGCGCAGGCTAATGTTTGCGATTCTAGCTAAGTGTGGCATTGCTAACATTCACAATCCTGTCATGGTCCTGCGCTGGCTAATGTTCACAATTCTAGCTAAGTGCAGCATTGATAAAATTCACAATCTAGTATGGGTTTGGGGCAGGCTAATGTTCACAACTCTAATCCAAGTGCGGCACTGCTAACATTCACAAACCTGTCTGGGTCTGGAGAAGGCTAATGCTCACAATTCTAAACCAAGTGCGGCACTGCTAACATGCACAATCCTGTCTGGGTCCGGCGCTGGTTAATGTTCACAATTCTAACTGAGTGCGGCACTGTTAACATTCACAATTCTGAGTTAGGGTAATGTTGAGTGGTAGGGTTTTCCGGAGTAGAGTAATTGCTCTACTCCCCACCCATGCCACACTTACTTTTGGTTGCTGCTGGTTGACGGCTTGTCGCTGGCTTCATTGGCTTCCCCTGCGGACCCCTGCTGACACTTTCTGGAGCCGCCTCTGTTGGAGCCGCCCTTTGCCTTGAGGCCCTTCGCTGGAGGAGCTGCCGGGCATAGAGCTGCCCTGGGAGGGTCAGTGAAGACCAAGGGTGGACCAATCAGGGAAGCAGGGCGGGCTGAGAGGCGGGAGGAAGGAGGAAGTGGGAGCGAGAGGAGCACTGGGGAAACAAGAACACAAGGGTCTGGGGGCACCAGAAAGGCCGCAAAAGCACTGGTCAATTTGCCAGGGGGGTGGGGGCCGCAACATGCCACACTCACCTGCTCAAGCCTGGATGGAAATGGCAAGCTTGGGGGCTGGATTGGGAGGTCAATCAGAGGTTGAGGGGGGCTTTGAGGAGGGGGGAACCAGGAAACAGGAACGGAGCTCAAAACAGGGTTCAAAACCCTGAAACCAAGGCACAGGAGAGAGTGGTGAATTCTACAAATGGCAAATTACATTTCTAAAGCAACTAGAGGCCTGGAAAAGCACTAGACTCACCTTCGAGGCACAGATGTAAAGTGTGCTCAACAAAGGTGCTGCAGGGCTGGTCGAAGAACATTTCGACAAAACCAGAAATTAGATTATTATGCAATGCTGTGTTGTTTGTTACCACCAAAATGCCTATGCAGATTCAATTAGAAACTATATTAAGAAGGGTTCTCCTGAAGGTGTGCCTTAAAGTGTATTTTGGTCATGAGAAACACTACTGATCCAATACTGGAGTGACTCAATTTAGCCCTAAAATCAACATTCATAACTCCCCGTCATTTAATGTCCAAATTGGTGTTACAATATGAAAATGTGATTATGAAATGCTTTTAAAAAATTGTGAATAATAAAAATAAGTGTGTGAATCCTTATCTGTTTAATGGAGAATTTCAAATCCTCGTGAAAATTCAAGATTGATCCTACTGTTTTTGTAAAAAGTGCTGATAAAGGCAGAGGAATTGTGCCCTGATCAGGAAGCAATGAGACTTTTGCAAAATGTAGAGCATTATTTCAATGACATGACCATCAGTATGCGGAATGAAATGAACTGTTTGACAGATGTGACCCTGGAAGGTCATTACATTTGTTCTAATGAGCATGCCTTTCTGTAGAAAGCGAGCCAACGGTGTCCCGCTTTTAATATCTTCCCCATGCCATACAAAAACATAGGGCACAAGAAACACTGAGAATCCCTCAGAATAACCAATAATTTCCATATATGGTTCAGTGCTAGAACCTATAGCAAATTATGCTGATTTCTTTTCATAAAGCCTTTGACTTTAGAGGCACGTACCACTTGAAAGACCCGAGCGATGTGATCAACTAAGCTGAGAGAAAGGAAATCGATGCCACCAATCATATCCTTGTAACAATGGATATCAAATCATTGGGCCTCATTACGAGTCCATAGTGACCCTGCCGGGGTTACCGGTCGGTTGTCGCCGGACTCGTAACAATTTACCGGCACCCTAGTTTCCAGACTGGCAAGGTCGTAAAGAGGCTCATTGTCTACAAACATTTACCAAGAGCAGGTATTGTTCATACTTAAAATATGCTATTGTGACGGCCTGCTTGAATGGATAGTCAATGGACAGTCTTTGTTACAACCTTTTGCAAATATATTAACAGCCCGCGTAAAATGATTCTTCAAAATTGGCATATCATGCAAACCATTGATCCTCAGTTTCGCAAACCTAATTTTGCATTCAAAAAGGGAAGGAACTTAATCCAATCACTGGCTAGAGCTCTGAGAACGGAAGTTAAGAAAACCACTGACCTGCCAACCTTCTTGAATTTTGCTCCCATGGTTGGACATTGCACTGTGGGAATTGTATGGCTTGTAAATTGACAGAAAAAGCATCCCGTTTTGAACATAGAGGTCAGTACCAGGATTTACAGTCGGGTACCAATTGAACAAGCCAGAATGTCATTTATAAGGTAACGTACCTATGTGGAAAAAGATGTGTGGGTCACATGCCACGTTAGGTTAATCTGGGAATTAATGAACACAGATCAAGTATCCACAATGTCTTAACAGCATCATTGGTTGAATCTCATGGTCCAGATATGATATGATAGATTATTTATAACGCACTTCATACCCAGAGGTTCTAAGCACAGACTCAGGGATCAAACCTGTGGTGCTCTGTGTCGCCTTGCTTCCAAGGCGAACACGTTGCCCCTGAGCTATCCTTCCGAGACAAATGATTTGACATGATGGGCACTGGAAAAGGTGACGTGTGCTTTAGGTGGTGGCTCACTCGAATAATAGGTGGCGGGTCACTGCCCCATTACAAATATGGATGAGCTGCCCCCAGTCAGTACAATAAGTAATTTGAATAGAGTCGGGAAATCTGGATTTGCACATGTGCTGTTTTTTTTTCTGACTGAAATACGGATGACTTCCTATGAGAAAATAATTGACATGTTTGTGTGGCACAGGACCATGTGTCTCCCTCTTTTCTCGCACGCCCTTCCCCACCTACCTCTGTCGCACTCCCTATGGTGCTCTATGTCTCTCCAATCTTCTCTAACTGCTACTCTGTCTCATACCCGATCCCTCTCACTAAGTCTGGAAGGAAGACATTCAAGAGGGGCATCCTGGTCTCCATCCCAGGCCTCCCTACCGCTGATACCTATATCAGTGCTTCCTCTAGACAGACTCTCAATGACATCCTCTTTTTCATCCCCTCTCCAGACCTATGGACCCTTCATATGGTCTCTGTTCTCTCTCCTTTTTCTTCCTCTCCCATTAACGGTGGCACTAGGTGAGAGGTCCTCTTGGCCTCCTTCCACTCCTCCAAGACCATCATTAATGTCAATCTGAACCGCACCCTCTTGGTTCAAGGGCCTCAGCCCAATTTTCTCCTTTTTGATAGGCGTTTCCCGCATATGATCAAGTTCCTCCCTTCTCCTACTACTCTTCCACCACCTCTCTGGCACCCTAATTTTCCTCCTTTGCCCACAATCAGACCCCTCTAGCACCTCCCCAGGCTGTACCTCAAGCCCGTACCCCTCCGCTGAAGTGTTTCAAATGTGGCAACCTGCTTCACATCGCTACTCTGAACTCTCATTCGGCTGTAAAACACTCCTCTGACATCTGTCACCTACTCGAGCTTGATGTCCTTGCTCTCATAGAGACATGGTTTACAGCCAGTTCTGTCATGTGTTTTGACACTCTCCTCCCTGTGGGCTACAAGATCATCTCCGAACCCAGAACCAACAACCCTGGAGGAGGAGTAGCCCTGATCTTTCAGGTTTCGGTCCTGGGCTCTGTCATCCCTACGCAGGCCTACTCCTTCTTTGGATGCCTGGTCTGCAGTATATCTATCTCTCCAGGCCTCTCTCTAACTGTAGCCCCATCTACAGGCCACCTGGCCAGGGCGCCTTCTTCCTCTCTGAATGGGCTGACCTCTCCTCTTCTCTCCTTGCCTCTACTTCTCAACTTCCCCCGGGATGCTACTAATCCCTCCTCTGGCTTTTTCGCAGCCTCTGCGACACTGTCTCTCTTTCCATTCTACCCTCTGACCCGACACAATCTGACTGACATACTCTGGATGTTCTCATCTCCTCAGACATCCCCCTCTCCAACACTCTCACCATGCCTCTCTCTTGGACTGACCACTTTCTCATCTGAAACTCAGTACCCCTCAGTTAAACCCCCACCCCCTCACTGCCACCTAACTTTTCTAGCATTTGGCCTATAAAGTGTGTGTTAGTGGATGCCTTTATCTCTACTCCTCCTGCTCCTGCAGCTGACTCACACCCTGACACAGCCCTCTCTAACCTGCATCTTTCAATTTTCAACAACCTGGACATCCTTGCACCTGTCATAAGAATCCGGCTGAAGCCTACTTCCAAGCGCAACTCTTGATATGATTCTGACCTCGCCATCCTGAAAGGTAAGTGCAGGGTGGCTGAGAGGATGTGGTGGGTTTGGACGCATCCTCTGACAAACTGGCCTTCCTCCTGCTCCAAAGGCAATACAGACTCTCTGTCCTGTTCAAGAAGAAAGCAGAAACTTGAAGCCTGTGTCTCTGCGGCCTCTAAAAACATGGCCAAACTCTTTCAGATCTGCAAGGAACTGGCCAATCCTGTTGCAGTCTCTACCTCTCCTGTACCCTCACAGGTCCTCTGTACGGCTGTGACCTCTCATTTCTCTTCTAAAACTCAGGACAACCTGTCCTCTATCTCGTCTTCTTCTCCCTTTTCATCTCTCATCCCCTCTTTGGCCATCTATCCCTCTCCTCCTCCTTTCTCCTCTTTCTCTCTGACAACACCTGACAAGGTTTCTAGACAAGCCTGGTCTATGAAAGTGTCGTTCAAACAGATGCTCCCCTGCTCCTCCAGAAGCATCAAGGACCATATTGACACCCTCGCCCCAGCCTTGGCCGATTTCTATAATCACTCTTTTGCCACTGGAACTTCCCCTATCCCCTTAAGCACTCCTTTGTGGACCCCGTCCTCAAGAAGCCATCTGCCGATCCTACTTGCCCGGCAAACTGTCACCCATTCTCCATCACCCCTTTCCTGGGCAAACCTTTGGAAAAGCTGGCCATCTCCCAGCTTACTCTCCACACTGAGTCTATTGGTTGTCTCCATGACCATCGTATGGCTTCAGAGCTGCCAGAGGCACGGAAACTGCTCACCCGAACACCAGTGAATATCTGCTCTCTAACCTTGATTCCAGAGTTCCTTCTGTCCTCATCATCCTTGATTTTTCCTCTGCTATCGACACGGTCAACCCCACCATCCTGATCAATTGACTCCAGGGGAACCTGGGCATTACGGATTAGGCCCTAGAGTGGTTGACCTCCTTCCTCTTGAACCGTCCATCCCAGGTCCAACATGGTCCCTTTCTCTCCGCCAGCTCTCTCTCTACATGTGGCGTCCCCCAGGGCTCTATCCTCACACCATGGTTTTTCAACCTCTACTTGACCCCTTTGGCTAACCTGATCTCTACCTTTTCCTCTAATGTTCAGTATTATGCAGATGACACTCAGCTTTCCTTCAGGCTCCCCTCAGCCACCTCTCCTCTCTCGCTCATTCCTGTCTATCCGCGATTCAGGATTGGTGCACCTCAAGTGATCTCTGCCTTAATGCCAATAAGATGGAGATCGTTCTCATTGGGACCCATGCTCCTGCTTCCCCTCTCTCACTCTGGCTGCCCGCCTTGGGCCCTCTTTGTTCGCCTTCCTGTGAGGCAAAAAACCTTGGTGTCATCTTCAACTCCACTCTCTCTTTCACTCCTCACATCTCCGACGTTTCCAAGAAGTCCCACTTCTAGCTGCACCACCTCAAAGGTCCTCTTCCCCTTTTCACTTTCCCCCAGAGGCTCAGTGTCTCCAGACCCCTGGTTCTCTCTAGGCTGGACTAATGCAACAGCCTCTTTATCAATCTGCCTTCCTTGACTTTCTGCTCTCTGACACTAATCCAAAAAAGGACTGCCAGAATTATCCTTTTCCTCAAGCACAGGGCCCACATCTCTCCAGCTCTGAAACCTCTCCACTGGCTCCCAGTGGCTGCAAGGATCAAGTTCAAGACCCTTTGCATTGTCCACAAGGCTATCTGGGGCCGGGGCCCGCACTACACCCCTCGCTCTCTTCCAAAATACCTTCCTTCTCGAGCCTTTCACTCAGCTACCTCCAAATCTCTAAGGGTCAGACGCTTCTCCAGGCAGAGAGTGGTGGGTAGAGCACTTTCCCCTGCAGGTGCCTCCCTCTGGAATAGCCTCCGTACCCCTCTCAAATTTGAGCCGGACCACCAGAAGTTCAGGAACCAGCTCAAAACGTTCCTCTTCTCCTCTGCTTTCTCTCTCTCCTTCCTCTGCTGACCTACCTGAACTACCTGTCTGCTGTTCTGACTGGTTGCTTGGCTATCCTCAGAGTCTCATTGAGTAACAGGCTCTTTCTTGATCAGTCACCCTGCACTGCCTACGAACCTACGGCACAATTAGGGGCTGTAACTGTAACCCTACAGCCCCTGTCTCCTTGCACTACCCAGAGCCGCACTGCCCTGGCTGCACCTATTGAGAGCAATGGTGCCCTGTTATCCCCTCACCTCTCCCTTGCACTTCCCCCCTCTCTTTCCCCTTGCACTTCTCGTTCTCGCACCTGCACGATTTGAATGACACAAGACGTAGTAAGATCGTTTGTCTTGTCCTCCTTCTGTCTTCCCCTCCTTGTCTTGTCGTGCCCAGAAACAATTGTGTACAGGCACGTTATTAATTACTTATATCATGTCATGTCATGGTTATTCTCAGTTTATGTACTCTGCTTAGTAAGACAATTGTATTGTTCATAGTATAATTTAATATAGGCTAGAAGTGATCATCAGAACACACCATTGAGAAATGTTCAGTCAATCAAGTAAGCTTTATTTCACCTCACATCATGTAAGCACAGAGAATCAAAGTCATAAATACAGTTTCCAACACATTAAAAAAATATAATGCCATAGCCATTGAAATCCTGACTAATACTTTCCTCCATGCATGCAGCGAATCATCTGAATTATTTTAAACATGTCTTAAGTTTTAGTCAATGAATTTCTTCACATAGGGGGGCACCACACACATAGAAAATGCTGCAGAGTTTCTGTGACTACTTCACAGTACATGGAGCGTTCATTTAGCTATGGGCCAATACTGTTTTAAGAGTAGCTAGTGGCAGAATACTGTGGCACACTATGATATATAAGCTTCTTGCACGAGGTGGCTCTATCACCTCTAGGACAGTGTCCAACTCCAAGCCTTGAGAAACAGATCCATGTTGGATTTTCAGGATAACCCTAATTAATATTCGTGACATACATTTGAATACAATGATTCTAAAGCCATCTATCTTTTTTAAAAGGATACGTTTACGGGTTATTACAATTAAATAATGCCCTTTTTGTCAACAGCTTCCGCCAGCCCGCTCAGATATTTGAGTGTGCAACTGTCAGCAAAGGCTAGCTAACTTGCACCCCACTACACGACTCTCTCCCACATAGAATGAGCAAATGTGTGCTCATGAATATTAATGAGGGATATCCTGAAAATCCGTCTGGTTTCCAGCCCTCGAGTTCTGGAGTTGGACAACCCTAGGTAATCTTCGGATCCCAGTTGCAAAGTATCCCTCAGTCAAGGGACTACCCCAGTTGCAAAGTATCCCTCAGTCAAGGGACTATCAGCTCATTTCTCCAGTCCTTCTCCTAATATCCTAATATCCAATGTTCATGTTCATCATGTGGTCATTAGTAATGTCCATGCAGTGCCAGATGGCCTAGCCTAGCTTACCTGCCATATTTTTGGCCTTCCTTGCCCATTGAATTGTGGAGCCATCTGGAAGGTTCAACACTGCTAGTCGGGCTCCTTTGCATTTATCTAGCCATGCACTTGTCCACTGAAGTATCCAATACCTTAGTGGTTTTAGACCAGCACCAGGTGCTGTGCCTATCACACCTAGATGACTTCCTCTTAGATTTTTTGGTGCGCTCTTTGGGACAGCCAAAATTGTTTGGATAGGCCAAGCCATCTATCTTTTTTAAAAGGATACGTTTACGAGTTATTACAATTAAATAATGCCCTTTTTGTCAACAGCTTCCGCCAGCCCGCTCAGATGTTTGAGTGTGCAACTGTCAGCAAAGGCTAGCTAACTTGCACCCCACTACACGACTCTCTCCCACATAGAAAGAGACATAGAGTGAGACAGAAAGAGACAGGGAGGCAGAGAGAAAGTGAGAGAGCGGGGGATTGAGGTAGATGAGAAATGGAATAAAGAAACAAAGGGGGTGGAGATGGAGAGAGTTAAGCCTAGTGGGGGAGAGAGAGCATTTGATTGGAGTGTGGCCGGAGGTACAGCTAGCTGTGGATGTATTTTCTCCATCATAAATGATGATGTATATGTACCAGAATCCGAATTTATTTAAACATGCTATCTGGGTTTTGCTTTTTTGTTGTTGCAAGATTTAAGTACACCCAACAAAACAATATGTTAGATAAGGTCACCTGCTCAATAGTCATTATTTCATTGAAGAGGATTTCATTGGCTCCAAAGAAGGAAACAAAGTTTGTGTCAAATAAGCAGACATGAAAATAAGCTTCCCAGAGTCCCCTGAGATATAGTCACCCCCCTCCTCTCTAGTCCCCCTTTCACTCAAGTGCCTTACATGAAAAAAAGGACCAGGTAATGAATGATGAGACGCCACTGGAACGTGAGAAAGCACCCCTTGTCATTGAACACAGCACAGTACTATACATTGAGATACTATGACCTGAGCAGGATTTCAGCGTCGTCCGGTGGAGAAACCAGGATGTTAGTCTTGACACTTGCATTTCAGCCTCAGTTATTCCACATGGCCTATATATTCCATAGAGAAAGGCGAAAAGCTACACAAGTTGCAGTCTTGTGAGCACTCAAATCACATTTGCACTCCAGCTAACCCAGTATGCATTGCAAGATTAATATATGAGAGTGGAACTTAATTGTCAACAACAGGCACCAGGCAGCAGGCACAGTGCCTCAACAGCACATTATACAATATAATGACTAGGAGTGGGTGAAATGGCAGAAATGTAGAGAATTCTCTGCAAAATTTGCCCGCTTTGCCAATTTCGCCCCAAAGCAGCATGGACCATTTTGGACATTTTCCTGTCCATAATGGTACTTTTTTTTGCCTGAAATTTCAGCCTATCAGAGGACTGTTAAACATGTACGTCCCTTATTACTTGAAATTTGAGGGTAAAAAATGCCTTTTGAGGCAAAAAGCGAAATCTAGCAAAAACATGTCGAATGAGAGGAAGAACTCTCTGCTGGTGGTAATTTCACTTTTCCCTAATCATCAGAGGTGTTATCTTTTGTACAAAATGTTCACTGAACTCCTTTGCATGAAGCAGCCAGATGAGGGCTCCCCTCATTGTGGGGGGTCTGGGGCATACTTCCCATTTCTCTACACATTAAGGGGGTAATTCATAGAATCCAGCACACAAGTGGCGCACGCGGCTGGCGCACAGTGTGTGCGTGCGACAGTCTGCGCCAGCCGCGTGCGCAAAAATCCATTTCCGCGCACAGCGTATTCATGGATTTTAACATCCAAAACCAGCCGTGGCGCAGAGTGGGGCATCGACCCTGCAGCAGCGCCAGTTACACCCCCAATCCCCCCCGTGCGCCATGCACAGCGCACACATCCCGTACATGGCGCACAGCTCCCCAACCACGAAAACGCCTGCAAAACTCCCCATGCACCCCTACGAATACATGTACACCCCGGCGCAGGGAGTTTCACACGCGATTGGCCCTGTGCGAGCGGGGTATGTGTATTACTGGGGTGCGCAGGAAGTTTCACACGTGATTGGCCCTGTGCGAGCGGGGTACGTGTATTACTGGGGTTTGCGGGAAGTTTCACATGCGATTGGCCCTGTGCGAGCGGGGTACGTGTCTTGCTGGGGTTCGCGGGAAGTTTCACACGCGATTGGCCCTGTGTGAGCAGGGTACGTGTATTACTGGGGTTCGCGGGAAGTTTCACACGCGATTGGCCCTGTGCGAGCGGGGAACGTGTATTACTGGGGTTTGCGGGAAGTTTCAGACGCGATTGGCCCTGTGCGAGTGGGGAACGTGTATTACTGGGGTTTGCGGGAAGTTTCACACGCGATTGGCCCTGTGTGAGCGGGGTACGTGTATTACTGGGGTTCGTGGGAAGTTTCACACGTGATTGGCCCTGTGCGAGCGGGGCACGTGTATTACTGGGGTTTGCGGGAAGTGTGACACTGTCGGGGGGAAAATTCTGCCGGGGTCGGCCGGGCCGTCCGCAGACCTCCAGGCAGGGAGGCCCCAACTCCTCCCGTATATCGCAAAAGAGATAGAGTATGAGACACACACAAGAAGCAAGGTGACTCTGCTGTTTATTATACAAAAACGGCAGGGATGGGTCAAGGATCGTACGCGTCCGTCCTGACACACACACAATCGTGGGGCTCGCAGTCCCTTTTTACCTTAGTATGACGCGCTACTTGCGTCACCTTAGAAAGTTAGCAAAAAACCTATTGCCACTCTTAATTGGTTGCTCGAGTGGTAGGGTTAGTATAGCATACGTATAGAGAACAATATTAGTGGACAAGGGTTAGTCAGGTGATATATCTGGGTTGTCCCTACAATTAGATACATGAGAATTGTTACATGAAGACTCCTGATGATTGGTTAATGTTAATGGCGTCAGTGATAAGAGCCCCATGTTCTGATTGGTGCGCCCGTGAGCTTCCCAGCCTGGGACCATCGCTGTTCCCAGCTCTCGGTGTACCTGTCATTTGCAACAATGTTTCACTATGAGTACGTGCAGACAATGTGAGGACTTATTCATGAGCTGGAAAGCCGACTACTCCCACTGTCGCAGATGTCCATTGAGCCTTTTAAGTGTATCTGCCTGTGTCTTGTAACGAGGGATCCAGACGCCTTCTTTCTCCTGGGCTTGGCATCCTGTCAGGTTCGGCTTGGTCACGTGAGGAGGGACCGTGTTTGAGGCAGAATTCTGCACAATTAATATTGTTTTTCCACTGTGTGCCTGATTTAATTTGCAGGTGTTACTTTAACGTTGGTGCGCGGCGTGCAAGGTTGCAACATCGTGCCCTTGATGGTCTGCTTTTGGAATGTGGGTTTGCAACATTACGACCTTGGCTGTCTGCTTTCGCCAGGCTCATTCTGCAGGATCAGCAACCTGACTCTTGTTCTTTTAACGTCCATGGGAGCTCTTGCTTGCGGCCTACTTAGGAATGGTGTATAGGTGGAACCGTTTGGTGCACAGGCGCTTTAGGTTATAGTATCATATTGTCTTATGACCAGTATCGTGTCTTCGTTATGTTTCTCATTATGGCACCTGGGTTTAGGAGAAGCGTAAGCAAGCTCTTTAGATGAGTTCATGATGCATCTTGCGTTTCTGCATTTTGAGAGCCTATGTGGAAAATAATAAAGATGCACGTCCGTGAGTATGTCTGTCGCCTACGTCATAGCACTGAGTATATTCTTCGTGTAGATTGGTGCGGGAGTGTCCAGTGTGTATATTTGCACAGGTGTGCTGACCGTTGGCTAGGTCGTCATGGCATCTCTAACGACGTGTAGATTTTAGTCTAGTTGATCCGTGCCGCAGGTGTCGGCATGGGCAGGGCGGGCTGCTGGGCAGGCAGATGGACACATCCGTATGTTCCTGTACCAGGGTATTTGGTCATCTGGTAGATGGGCAAACTCTTCTCGTGGCGGGTGTCTGGGCCGTGATCCTTTAGGCCAGGCGCGAGAGGGGAAGGACGGGAGCCTGTTTTTCCATTCTCCCACTTCAACACGCGATTGGCCCTGTGTGAGCAGGGTACGTGTATAACTGGGGTTCGCGGGAAGTTTCACACGCGATTGGCCCTGTGCGAGCGGGGTACGTGTATTACTGGGGTTCGCGGGAAGTGTCACACGCGATTGGCCCTGTGCGAGCGGGCTACATGTATTTCTGGGGTGCGCGTAAAGTTTCACACGCAATTTTGCTGTCAGAGCGGGGTACGTGTATTTCGGGGGTGTGCGTGAAGTTTCACATGTGATTTTGCTGTCAGAGCGGGGTACGTGTATTTCGGGCGTGCGCGTGAAGTTTCACATGCGATTTCGCTGTCATAGCGGGGTACGTGTATTTTGGGGGTGCGCGTGAAGTTTCACACGCGATTTCACTGTCAGAGCGGGGTACGTGTATCCAGTGTGGTGCGCGGGGAGTCCCACACGTGAATTAGCAGTGTGGGTCCTCCCAGGACCCTGCAGGCAGCCCACACCACAGGGGACTACCCTGCACCCCTGGTCATGTCCCGCAGGCAGCCCATCCACCATGGGCATGCCCCCCAGCCAAGCCACATGTCACGTTGCAATATGATCACCAACTCATGTCCCCCAGCACCACCACCTCCCAGCAGTGAGGGGCACCTGCCAGCAGGCCCCCACTCATGTCCCCCTGCACCCCCACCCCCCAGCAGTGAGGGGCACCTGCCAGCAGGCCCCCACTCATGTCCCCCTGCACCCCCACCCCCCAGCAGTGAGGGGCACCTGCCAGCAGCCCCCCACTCATGTCCCCCTGTACCTCCACCCCCCAGCAGTGAGGGGCAGCTGCCAGCAGGCCCCCACTCATGTCCCCCAGCACCCCCTCCCCCCAGCAGTGAGGGGCACCTGCCAGCAGGCCCCCACTCATGTCCCCCAGCACCCCCACCCCCAGCAGTGAGGGGCACCTGCCAGCAGGCTCCTACTCATGTCCCACTCATGTCCCTCAGCACCCCCACCCCCAGCAGTGAGGGGCACCTGCCAGCAGGCCCCCACTCATGTCCCCCAGCACCCTCACCCCCCAGAAGTGAGGGGCACCTGCCAGCAGGCCCCCACTGATGTCCCCCAGGACCCCCCACCCCCCAGCAGTGAGGGGCACCTGCCAGCAGGCCCCCACTCATGTCCCCCAGCACCCCCACCCCCCAGCATTGAGGGGCACATGCCAGCAGGTCCCCACTCATGTCCCACCCATTTCCCCCAGCACCCCCAACCCCCAGCAGTGAGGGGCACCTGCCAGCAGGCCCCCACTCATGTCCCCCAGCACCCCCACCCCCCAGCAGTGAGGGGCACCTGCCAGCAGGTCCCCACTCATGTCCCCCCCTAGATGAGATAAAGATGCCCAATCATGGCCCACTCCTACGCCAAAATACCACAGCACGCCACCCCATTCTTGAGACGCAATGATTTCCCAATCCAACCCACAATGACATGCCTATCTCAAGACACAACCAAAAGTCAACTATGTACATGAACACATGTCTGTCACACACACACACTGGTTGGCATTGATTGTGTAAACCCACATTTTCACATGCATTAACCCAATGAGCAAATCCCACACATGGAACTAAAATATGAAAATGTATTATGTACAAAAATAAAGCAATGCAATGAAAGCATAACAAAATAGCAAATATGAAATGAAAAGCATGTGCAAAAGATGAGTAAATGAAAAGTATAACCAATCCAAAGAAATCCGAAAGAAAAATAGTCCAAACTGTCCCTCCACCAACGCAAATCCAAAGGAAACGTAAAAAGAAAAATCCATTGATCCATGGTGAAATCAAAAGAAAAAGTTCAAAATAATCCATTGTCCAACTATGTACAATCCATTGTCCAAAAGAAAAATCCATTAATCCATGTTCAAAATCAAATAAAAAGTTCAAATAAATCCATTGTCCAACTATGTACAATCCATTGTCAAGGGTCCATGAGCCCAACGAAAGAAATGAAACCTACCTAAGAAACTACCTAATAAAAAAACTATATACAAATGCGTGTGGCATAGTCCATTCACCACAAATCAAAGGAAAAGGAGACCTAACTCTAAAAACTATTTACAATGGCAGCGGGCTAGTCCGACGGCTCACTTCCCGATTTCCCGGGCCAGGGCATCATCAAACTCCTGCTCGATGTCCCGGAGGCGGTCCTCTTCCATGGCCCAGAGGGTTTGCAGGGACGATGACATGTGGACCTCCAACTCTCTGTGAATTGCCTCGAGGCACTCGGCCCGCCTCAGAGCCCTCCGCATGGAGTTCGCCCGCTGCCGCTCAGCATCTATGGCCTGGCCCAACCGCTGCCACACGGAAGACACTTCCAATCCTGGGTCCTCCTGCCCTCTGCCTGATGCCTGCGCCTCCGATGTTGAAGGCCCCGAGCCATCATGGCTCCCACCTTGTTGCTGCTGCTGCTGTGCCTGTGCCTGTGCCCTGGCTCTTGCTGCCTGCACGTCCACCTCCGACTGGGGTGCAGTTGTTGAGGTGGCCACCCCTGCTGGACGTCTGACTCCCGACTGTGGCATGGATGTGTCCTCTACCAGCCTGGCACACAGGGAGTGCACAAGACATGCACACACGCCACCACACTTACATGCATGTGTACATCTCCACCAACTGTCGCAGTGATGAGATCGCCATCCATGTCACATCTGGCATTCATCCTTCTACATATCAGTGTCACATGCATCCATGTTTCATCACAGTTGCACACTTGTTAAATACACACACATGCACATGTACAAAGTGCAGATACATGCAGCTGGAACCAACATCCATGTGTTACACCACAACCATGCCAACGTACATACACAGTAATTTAAACATGTGTGCTCCCACATCTGCATTTGGCCTGCATGCTTACCCACACATGCACCATCCATGTGTCTCACACATGAGAGTACTTGCATGTGTCAGCCTCACGCCCCTTTACATACACATCCATACATGGCCCTACAAAAACACATGTGCAACCTGCACACTACTGGCACACCACGACACGCACAGCGTCCAATCAGTATGCATGTACACTTACTGCTCGACTCCAGACGGGTCTGCCTCTCAAGGACCTGGACGTGGAGCGCTGGACATATGCGTTCCAGGACCCTCATTTGGGGGTCGGACAGGTGGCCCCGGCGCCCCTTGGTATCCACTGCCTTCAAGAGGCACCGGGCCTTGTCGAGGGTCCTGGACCTGAAATCCTCCCAGCACTTCTTGACATGTTTGATGTCGCAGACTGCCAGCCCCTCCTCGTTGATGGCAGTCACGACGTCCATCCAGATCCTGGTCCGTCCTTCATAGTCGGCGCGAGAACTTCCAAAGAGGGCATCATACTGCCCCAGGACTTGATCCACCAGGACACCAACTTCCCTGGCACTGAAGCTGGTGGCCCTCTGCCTCTCTGGCTGGGGGTTGCCAGTGGTGCCAGATGGTGGTGTGACGGACATGGCAACCCCAGAGGCAGGTGTGGGTGGGCAACTGGGTCCTGGGGCTGGGCTGTGGAGCGATGGTATCCCAGTCGGGAGTCTTCAGTTCCAGCAGGGGTGGTCACAACCACTGCACCCCTGCAGATGGCTGATGTGCAGGCAGCAAATAGCAGGGCACGTGGGCAGCAGGCAGGCAGCAGCAGCAGATGGCAGGTGGGAGCGTGTTCGGGGCTCTGGAGGGCAGTAATTCGGCCTTCTGGGCAGGAGCGTGGTCTTCCATGTGTTGTTGCGTGGCCAGCTTGATACAGAGTGATTTGGCACGTGAACAAATTGCACGTCTGCGTGTAATTCGAGGAAAGGCCTTTAGCGCGTAAGCGCGTCTGTGATGTTACGTGCGCGGGCGTTTCCCTTGTGACGTGGGCATAGTGGTTCAGGGTGCGTGAAAAAACTGCACGTCCGCGTGTGAATGCGTGTAATCCGAGGAAAGGGCCTATGCGTCTGTGACGTGACGTGCAAGGGGGTTTTCCTCAACACGGGTGCATGTTCATCGTACACATGCAAAAACTGCACGTCCGAGTGTCAGCCCGTGTAATTGGTGGAAAGGGCCTTAGCACGTACACGCGTAAGTGACATTGTACGTGTGAGCTGGTTTAAAAGGTACGTGTAGGATGCCATTTCCTTGTACGTGCTTTTCGTGGAGAGCGAGTGGGTGAATTATGTACTTCTTGTCGGTTCACACACGATTACTCCCTGTTACCTATGACAGCGTTCAATTTTTTTGTTAGGCCTGTTTCCTCAAACAGCGTTCACTTCTTCTTTTGTCCTGTCTCCTCAGACAGCGTACAATTTTTCTTTTGGCGGGGGTGTTGCCAACGCACACACGCATGTCTTTTTCCATGTTCTTTTTCCAGGCAGACTGTGAGTCGCACACGTATTTACCAACTGTGCTTGCCCCGTGTTTCGCGTACCCCTTCAGAGGTCATTGTAGGCTGCGTGTATTACGCGTACGCTTAATTTTGTGTTTCTGGGTGCCACAGCGTAGTGCGGGTTCATTTTTCCACGCACGTGGTCTATAAGGGGTTGCGTGCACGTTCTTTTTTGTTTTCGGGGTGCCTGTGTGTTGCGTGACCCGTCATCTTCCCCCAGGGGTCACAGACAGCCTTGCTAGAGCACTAGTGTACAAATTCCATCTAGTAGCCTACCCCTTTCACCCCCAATTGTCCAGGACAATCATTTACTGCTACTCCCATACGCACAACAACATCAGTGCCATGGTTGGGAGGCGACTAAGCAGTAAGGGAGGCAAAGTTGGCCGACCTCCAAAAGGTGGGCGTGGTGGGCGCGGTAGGGGACATGGCCAGGAGTTGCAGGGTGCCCCTAGACCCCCATGTGTGGAGGAGCAATCAGGGACACCCATGCCCCCCCCATGGTTGTGGGAAACGTAGCTGACACCATCCCAGCTCAGCCCTTGTTGGACCAGCCCATTGTGGCACCTGAACCGGCACAGGATGACTCCCAGGCTGACTTCCAGGTCAGCAAGTCTAAGCCACGTGTGGCGGTGCAAGTTGGTGTCACCAGGCCACGTGGACCTGGGGCAGATATGTCATCTGCTGCCCCAAGTAGGTAGGGTGGGTAGGCTGCAGGGGCAGCTGCAGCTCGATCCACCCCTGCTCTGAGTCTCCCAGCCGGGACAGTGTCGGTCCCGGTCCATCAAATCGACGTTGCCCCTGCCAACATCACCCTGCAGCCAATGCCTGCACCAAGACCTATGGTCATTGTGCATTTGCACACTCCTAGTAGCCAGTCCACCGGCGCTTCCGCCCCTACTGACCAGAGTGGCGTAAGCCACTCAGGAACCGCACCACCTTTGAAAAAGAGGAAGAAGGGTGCTCTGGCACTACAGGCTGAGACCCCAGACACGGCTACACACTCCGGCACGTCAAGGAAGCCTAGCTTTAATGACGCCGAACTTGATGCACTTGTGGTATTTGTGTCGGCACATAGCCGCAAAATGGTGGTGACTGCAGGGTGCAAGACCACACCTGGTCAACGTAAGGCACACTGGCAGACCATCGCGGACATCATTAGTGCCCTTGGATTTGTGAGGCTCACAGCAGATGATTGCTACAAGCGGTGGAATGACCTGAAACACAGAGCAAAGAACAAGCTGGCCTCAAATCATGCTTCTACTCTGGAGACTGGCGGTGGGTCTCCACAAGAGGACAACCAACTCACTGAACATGAGTCTGTTGCTGGAACCTTCGTCACAGAGGAATAGATCCAAGGCATGGGAGACCTGCCAGATTACGACGCATTGCCCGGTGAGTGCCCATGCATGTGTGTGTAATCCATGTGTATGTTGTGTGGGTGACGGGTTCTGATTGAGTGCCAGGTGAGGGTGTGTGGACCTCAGTGGTATGGGTCACCCATGTGCTTCCTCCAAAACATTCACTGGCCTTGGATTTGGGTATGACAGTATCCCTTCTGCCCACAGTAGCCATTTAGCGCCACATTACTGCAGCTGCCCTTGAACTGTAATCTTGCAACAACATTGTTCTGAATTTTTCAGTGTTCATTCAGGCTGATTGTTTCTATTCCCCCACTTTTGCAATGCATTTTTCAGCCCTATTGTCACATATGTGACATGCTTCTGTCATTGATTACACCCCACATTGGCCCACATTTGTTACCTTGTTATGTGAATGATTAGACCATTCAGGCTGATTGAGTATTGGCCTGCTGACATTGATTTTTGGTGCCTGTTTGTATGTGGTACATGATAGTTGTTTCCTGTCAAATTTAAGTGACCAACCATTGATGTGTACATCTGCCTGCAATCACTGTATTCTTGTACACTGGATGTGTTGCAGTGAGTGGCACATGCGTATTTTGTCACACTATGTAGCATTTTTCATCTCATCATGTCCATCTCACATGGATGGCTGACAGTACTCATTCACTGACATATGGAATGCACCATGGCTATGCTACATGCCATCTGTGTGATGGCATGTGTCATGAATGTGTATTGGACATGCCACTCACAGGCGCATGCGTGATGCCAGTGCTACCCAGCATGCAGCAAATGTCTTGCTTTTCCATCTTGGTGTCATCGGTGTGTGCTTTTTGCCTCCCCTTCCAACTCATTGACAGTGCATGCATGCCAGGGTTATAGTTTGTGGGACATGTGTAATACATGTACTGGATCTCTGCCTTGTCAGGCCTATGTGTGTGCTATGATGTTCATGCCTGTTTCCATTTGTTGTCTTTCATGTTTTTGCAGGTGATGACGCACTTGATGCTGGGAGGAGATGGTGCAGACCCAGGAGGAATCTCAGGCACGACCGGGCACCAGTGGGGGACGTGGTGTGGTGGTGGGTGAAAACCCTTTATTACTGCATACCATACTGTTCAGGGGTGTCTCTGGGTGCACCTCCCCAGACCTCTATTCAGGTGCTGAATCGGAAGATGAGACTTATGTGCTGTCGCAGGTGAGTGTTTCTGGCAGGGATTCTGTTCTGTCCAACCCACCTGCACCAGGGGTAGAACCCTCTATGGGAATGTCAGTGTTGGTTACTCTGGCGGTTACGGATGCAGGGTCACACTCCACAACATCTGATCCTGTTCTTGGGCCAGCAGATCAGAGGGGGAATGCAGTCCTGCAGCCTCAGGCAGTGCCAGCACAGCAAGGTGCAGATTGCCTTGCCCCAAACAGGTGTGGTGCCCGCCGACGCGGTGGCCGTAAGACACCAGGCATTACTGTATGGGAGAACTCCATGTACGGTATGGCAACCCAACAGGCAGCATCAGTTGAAATGATGGCTCAGGCAATGGAGAGGGTGGCCACTTCCATTATCCCCCCTGAAAGGCAGATGGATCAACAACAGCAGGCAACAGACTCCATTTGCCAATCACACAGGGAAGACATGTTGGCGTCCAACAGGGAACGGCGGGCGGCACTGGAGACTCTGCAGGAAGCCATTTCTATAGAGTCACAGGGCCACAGGGAAGCCCTTAGGGTAGAACTCTATAACCTCAAGGAGACTCTTGCTGAACTTGAGGCTTCCACAATTTTGAGGACAGAACAGCAGCTGGAGCGGCTCACACGTTCGCTCTCATCTGAGCTGCAGGCAACTCGGGAGGAGATCCGGGCATCACGGGAGGCCATGCGTGCAGAAATGCAGGCAACCCGTCAGGTGCTGCATGGGGATCTCCGTATTATCATCCTCCAGAACGAGACCTTCCACACCCGCATGCTTGCTGCCATGGAGGACCATACCAGGGCTTTGCGTGGGCTGCCTCTCATAGCACCACCACCTCCTGATACAGCAGCGGAGTGTGATGAGTCCGACAGCAGCACTTCTCCCACAGTAGTGTAGCCGTGCAGGCCATGAGCCCATGGAGGTGTTTTTTTTTTGCAACATCCACACAGGTGGGTGTTGGTGTGCACCCTGTCCGTGGACCTCCTGGGTGGCCCTCCCCACCTGGTCCCCACATGGCCATTTTGGATTTATTTTTTGATTTTGTTTTTTTACAGTGTGTTGCCTTGTGAGGCTCCCGTGGGCATCCACTGTGTATTCCGGATGGGCCCATGCAGGCTTGTCCTGTGTTTGGGTTAGATGCTTGGGTTCCTGACACACACACCCCTCCTGCTTCCCATTTCCATGGGCTTGCAAAGGGTGTGACCAAGTGACAGTGACTTACACAGTGACATTGGGCTCCCATGAGCTGTGTGGGCAGACTGTAGTCATAACTGTGTGGACATCCCTAGTGGGGTTTGCTTTTGTATTGAACACTGCATGGTGTATTGATATGTGCTTGTGCATCCATGTCTTCCTCCTTATTCGCAGGTACCTTCTTCATGTCTTCACAAGGCCGTCTCCTTTGCAGATGCAGTTCATGTTGTATGCAGTACACTGGCACATTTGCCTGACAGCAACACTCTGGAGTTGGAAAGGGTCGATGTGCTGGCTTATTGGGGTTGTATGACTTACATTACTTTGAGTTTGTACTGTCATATTTTTGCAATGTTTCATGCTGTGTTGCTGTATTGTGTTGCTGGCAAGTATTTGGTCATGTGTGCTGTTTGTTATTGATTTCTGGGAGCATATTGTCTGTGGCCTGTTTCCATTTGGGACAGTGCACTTTGTGACACTTGTGTCATGTGTTGTGCATTCCTTTGTTTGCTTTCACATTGCAGGACATGCCATGGTGTGTTGGGTGGCGGAGATGGGGAGGGGTTGGGTGACATGGCGCTATTTGTATTTTGCAAGGGGGCAGTCTTTCGTGCAGCATAAATGTGTGTCTTTTTGTGACACAGCATTGGTTGTCTTTCGGTAGGTAGGGATGCACACAATGTAACACTTCCAGGTGACCAATCTCATGCTGGTATGGTTGTGACAGTAGACTTATGTCCCTTATGTCATCATCATTGATTGTCAGCTGGAATGTGCCAGGGCTGTGTGCTCTCCACAGGGGTGTGATTTTAGGTGAAGTAATTAGCCACCAGCTGCGTACGGGCTGCCTCACCACGTGCCCTTTCACCTCCCATGCGCAGCGGCCGTGCTTGTGGTTGGGGATGTGGGGGCACCACCATGTCCAACGGCAGGTCCCGGCGTGTTGCAACGTTGTGCAGGACACATGCTGCCACTATGATCCTGCACACTACTGGGGGCGCGTATAGCAGCTGCCCACCAGAGCGGTCAAGGGAGCGAAAGCGTGACTTGAGCACTCCGAATGTGCACTCCACTATGCCCCGGGTTGCAATATGGGCTGTGTTGTATCTTACCTCGGGTGGTGTGGTGGGGTTCCGAATTGGCGTCATCATGTGGGTGCTCAGAGGGTAGGCACTGTCCCCTGTGGAGGTGATGATGGGTATCATTAGTGGGGTTGTGACATTACTCAGTTTCTGACATGCATGCATGTGCAGGGGCATTTATACTCACCAAGCAGCCATGTATCGCCATGCCGCCCAGCTTCTAGGTCCCGGTTCAGGGTTGACATTCTGTAAATGAAACTGTCATGGGTGGATCCTGGATAGTTGGCATATACTGAGATGATGATTCCCTTGGCATCACATACTACCTGCACGTTGATGGAATGCCAGTGCTTGCGGTTTCTGTAGATGTGCTCAGTTGCCCTGGGAGGACGTAGAGCCACATGGGTGCAGTCAATGGCACCTAGCACTTTGGGGAAGTGTGCCAACATGTAAAAATCCTGGACAACAGCCTGCCTTTCTGCAGGTGTTCTGGGCAGGTATATGTGCCTGCGGACTGATGGGCGTTCAGTCATGATGGCCAACACCTGGTGCAGGCAGCGTGACTGCATGACCTGTGACACCCCCCACCCCCAATATGGCACTTGTCTGCTGAAATGAACCAGTGGCCAAGAAGTGCAGTACATTGAGCACCTTTTCCAAGGGGCTCAGTGCTTGGGAGCACAGGGTGAGTGATGTGAGGTCATCCTCCCACTCACTTACCAGGTCGAGTATTATGTGAGGTGGAAACCTGTACCTCCCATACACCTGGTCATCAGGCATCCCAAAAAAGCTGGTTCTGGGTGTAAGAATTCTGGCCTTGACTATCCTCCTCCTCCTCCTGCGGTATCCCACGACCACTGCTGCAAGGAACGGTATATTCATCTTAGCGTCTGAGCTTGTTTGTTGTTTGTGTGCACTTTTATGCTGCGCGGGTCCACGTACGCCTGCTTCCTGCTGGCGTACGTGTTTCCGGATTAGCGCGTCTTTTTTGGCGCACGCGTTAGCCCTGTTCGATTCCATGAATATGTGTTGTAGGCACGCATGTGGGCGTTCTGCGCATTTGCCTCCTGTACTTCCCCGTGATGCCCACATTTTCACGCATTGTTCCCCATTCTGCGTGTTACGCCCCGTGTTACGCCTACTTTTGTTGTGTGCGCTGCGCTATGTGCGGTTTCGCTGTGCGCGTAGCGCACGCTGTTTGGAGACGTGTGCGCCAGCATGCACCACGCAGTATTTTAGCGCACATCCATGGATTTACACGCGCACGGACTTCCATGAATCGCTGTGCGCGGGTTTCGTTGCGATTTTCGCACTTGCGCTGCGATTCGCACGCTTTCGCATGCTTGCGCGGAAATTTTCAGCGCACATTAATTCCATGAATCGGCCTGTCAGACTTCTCTGGGCCGTGGTACTGCCTACCTTCAGCATTGGTGAGAACTTCGCCTCCACTCCATTTCCACACACAAAACCTCCTCCCATTCAGTGGTGACCGGAGAAATAAGCAGCAGGCCTCGCCGACGATACTTGTCACTACACAATGGAGCTGCTAACATCCCCTTTCTGGATTCACTTCCGAACATTGTTTTCCATTGCACGCACCGAGTGGGCAGTGAGTATATTACCATCAGCCCTGAGGTGGCAGCCCAACTCCCTGTACTGGACAGTGACAAAGTTCTCCTTGCAGGAGGCCCAAGTGCAACATTAGCTCCTCTGTAAGGCGTCCGGCATTCTGCGGTAGTTCTATGTGATATTTCCATATATTGAAGGCTGAACACAAAAAATACCATTTTTTTCAGTCGTTTTTGTGCAGCCTTCAGTTGCAGAAATAGGAGTTATTTTGGGGGGTCGGGTGGATGTTTCACGCCCGAACCACCTACAAAGGCTTATCTGCTGCCCCTGCCACCATCTCCTGCTCTTGCAGGATATTTTAGAACCCCGGAATCACCCTTTCCTTCCCCGCCACCTCCCTTCCTCGTGCAAAACCTTCCCTGCAATCCCCACCACAGACACACAACCAGGCAAACACACACTCATTTACCCGATCGTCCACCCTCTCCCTTTTCCACCGCAAACATTCCCCCTCTCCCTCACACAGACACACATATATACATACATTCACACAGATAGACAGACACACACACTTCTTAGCTTGCGCACCCAGGACGCCCTTCTTCCACTATACAGCGGCTGTCAGCCCCTGCGCACACTCGTGTGCATCCAGGTGCATGGCAGTTCGATTTAGAAAGATCTCCGGGTGGTCTATCTAAACCAATTTTTTATTTCCCAAAAACAAAATAGAGATTTTCACTCCACACCGCAGCAGCACGTCTCATCACAGGACTCTGAAAATTCGACCAAAAACCTCCCGCTACCCATTCAAACAAGCATCATGTTCAAGACAGCCTGCTTCAACAACAATGTAGTCACAACCAAAGCACCTTCCCACCTGTCTGAGAAAGTGACCATCTCTGGAGGCCCTTGCATCACTAGAATCGACAACATCGCCAGGCGCGTAACCCGAAAGTGCAAGAGGGAAGGCACCAGGAAACAGACCTTTTCCTCCTTCTCACCCTGTTTCTAGAACATACTAACAACACAGATAAGACTGGCCTGTGCATCCTACACTGCAGAAAGAACCTACTCCTGAAAGAGCGTCTTGCCAATGGCTGATCACTAGACTCAATCCTAATTCTCTCCCTCTGGAGTTCCCCTATTCTCTAGTCCCCCTATCCATCCCAGCTCCCCTGATATCCCTGCACGTTACATTTATCCCCATAGGCGGGCTCCCAATGTACAACACTTTATTTATTTTCAGCTAGATTTTTGCTTTATAAATCCCTTACATATTTTATTAATTTACTTTTTTATTTCCAGGGAAGAACAATGCTATTTTGTCACAAAAGAACATACAATAGATAAGATTTGACGGTAAGCAGCAAGCATCTTACAATGGGATGAGTTTGAGTGACATTCTGTTCAGGTTGTGGAGGGGGGAAAATGGAACAGTAACTGGGAACAATCCACAAGTGGATATACACAAGGTCAACCAATATTAGACATTTTTAAGGGCAGGTAGGTAGGCGGTATGACCAGCGGTGCTCGGGATGTGACGATGATGGGTGAAGTGCTAGAGTGGAGGCAAAGGAAGTGAGGGACTGAGGTAGGTTTGAGGCGAGGGAAACATGTTAGCTAGCAGGCAGTCAAGAGGTTGGTTAAGAGGGTAAATCTAAGGCGAGGAGGTAGGCTTTTAGTTTGGTTTTGAACAAATCAGTGTGGACTGCTTCTCAGATGACCGGGGGAAGAGAATTCCTTGCAAGTGAAGCAAGAAGAGAGCAAGAGCAGAGCGAGATGATGCACAGGCAGTGTAAGGAGCCACAAGGGTAGTCGAGGAGGCAGAGCAGAGAGTTTGATAGAGGAGGATAGATACGATGGTGCCTTATTGTGGATAGATTTGTGAAACTGGAGAAGAACATTACATCTGGCCCTGTTTTGCATCATCAGCCTTCCAGCTGGAGACGGTATGAGGAAGTAGGTGTGAAGTGAGGGAGTTCAAAGAGAGACCTGGTAGCAAAGGTCATGATCTTGTCGAGAGGACAGAAAGCATACTTGGGGAGACCAAAGAGGGTACTGGCACAGTAGTCCAGTTTAGAGAAGACAAGACTGGTTAAGAAGTGCTTGGCAGTATTGAAAAGAAGAAGGTGTCTGATTTTCCTAATATTTAGAAGGTTGAGGTGAGCTGCTGTTGGAGCTTTGGAGATGAACGGATAGAACGTGTGAGAAGGGTCATAGATGACACAGAGGTTTCTAGCTGATGAAGAGCAGGGGTGAGTGTCAGGTGGGAACTGGCTAGGTAGAGGAAGAGATGAGAGAGAGCATTTGGCAGGGAAGAATGCCTCTGTTTTGGTAGAGTTTAACATCAGAGAGTAAAAATCCATCCAATATTTAATGGCAGAGATGCAGTTTGAAATTTTGATAGAGAAATCAAAGGAGGGTTCAGGAAAAGTGAAGACGATTTGGATGTAGTCTGCGAAGAGGTAATACAAAAACCCAAAGGAGGAGATAAGTACCCCAAGAGCAGAGGTGGTGAGTGTAAAGAAGACCAGAACCAAGACAGAGTCTTGTGGAACACTAACAGTTAGAGGATTGAGTTGAGAGGTGTTGTTGCTCCAGGAGACAGAGAAATGGTGAGGTATCACATAGGATTTAATCCAAGCAAGGGCTTGATCGTGAATCCCAAGATGAAAGAGAGTGTTAAGGAGATCAGAGCGATCGACTGTGTCAAAGACAGTGGACAGTAAAAAGAAAGAGGATTCAACTTGGGAACCCTCCCGTCCCCTGCACACTTTCAAATGTTTGGATTAATCCAATACAGTTGTTCAAATTGAGTTATACGCATTGTACATATTTTTGTTTCTAACAAATATGGTCAGACACAGATTGATGCGAATAAAGTCGGTAATATTTCTTGCCAATTGTATACTATATCATTAAGGTAGTCAAAGGTATCTCTTTTAAATTTTCTTAATTTCCTCTGTTCAATTTCAGTCTTATAGTTTGCCAATTTCAGGTTGATATCCTCTAATATCTCGGAACGCGTCGTCATTTAATTTGGACTCAAATTTTTCTCAATTTGAGCTTCATCTATTGATTCCATTTTGTTTCTATGCACTGTAAATAATCTGTCTCTGAACTATAATTCTTCAGAAAAGTATTTGCTCCACACTTCAGGAGCAGAGCCACAGTATTGTGTTTTAGAAACTGAAATTTATTGATTTTAGTGCCCTTTTAGATAACACAAGTTTCGACAAATCAGGGCCAATTATAATACTAAATCTCAGATTAAAAGTGTTTCAATTCCGTGGAACAAGGTGTCATGGGATGAATCCCCCTTCCGACTCGTACTCAATATCGCATCGTCTGTGTCACTGGCCCTGATTTGAAAAGGACACTGGTGTGTCGAAACACGTGTTATCTAAAAGGGCACTAAAATCAATACATTTCAGTTTCTAATACACAATACTGTGGTGCTGTTCTTGAAGTGTGGAGCAAATACTTTTCTGATTGTTATTTCAAGGGGTGGGGGTCAAAAACCCCTTTCTTGCCCCACACCAACTGCAACACTTTTTTGAATACCAATATTCAACCAGGCGCATGGAAATGTTCTCAGTTGGTACAAAACAAAACCCCCACTAGTGTGGCAGAACTATAATTCTTGTTGAAAATAATATAGCTTGGCTATAAATATGTATTTTTTATCTCACACTTCTGCGTCTGACCATATTTGTTAGAAACAAAAATATGTACAATGCATATAACTGAACTTGAACAACTGTATTGGATTAATCCAAACATTTGAAAGTGTGCAGGGGACGGGAGGGTTCCCAAGTTGAATCATCTTTCTTTTTACTGTTTATTGTCGGGGTCTTGTGCCATGACCCCAGTTCCTCCCCCGCACCTAAAAATTATTTATAATAATCCTCGAATTTCTTTACTAAACTTACTTACCATAGGTGTGCACTTCTATCTGAACCCTTGACCAAAGACAGTGGACAGGCCAAGGAGAATTAGGATAGAGGATAGGTTTGAGTGCTTAACAGAGGCAATGAAGTTGGACAAATTCATGAAAGCAGTTTCCGTGGAGTGTCAGGAGCATAAACCTACTTGTAGGTGGTCTCGAAGGTTGTGGATGTCTAAGAAATTGGCAAGATGGAACTTTTCCAGCACTTTAGAGTAGTGCAGAAGCAGAGACACAGGGCACATACTATCATATCAATCCCACACATCAGTGCATCACTAAGCAGGCAAGCAAAACAGACTGGTTGTACAGTTTCTTCATGATGAAAAAAGGGTCCCCAGGCAGATTTTGGCCTGTGGTCGTTTGCGTGGACCAAATCTTAAATGAGGATGTCCTCTCTCTACAAGGATGTTGTGCAAGTGGTGGGGCAGGAACGTCTTCCACCAGGCCTTCTTAGTAGGTGCTTAAATGTGTCTAGCTCATGGCTCTGCAACCTGCGGCTTCCCAGGTGTTTGGATTACAACTCCCATGACCCCTACCAATGACTACTCTGACAAGGGCTGATGGGAGTTGTAGTAAAGAACATCTGGAGAGCCAAAGGTTGCAGACCCCTACTTTAAAGTCATCTCAAAAGAGATTCCGGGGCAAACCCGAGTATGGTGGTGTGATAAATAAGTGTTGGTAATAGAATTGCCAGTTTGGATGTAAATTGGGAGAAACACCTCAGTAATTTGTTTTAAAGTATTAAAAGTCGATAATTTGTTGATTATGTAATACAAAATAAATAAAAACAATTATAATAATTCTCCCACTTTATATCCAAAAACGGGAGGAATGACTGTGGTCAGAATTACCATTCATGATCCTGGAAAGGAAACTAACTCTGCCTTACCACCACTCATAATCTGGCAGGTTTACCGCCAGACCGAGTGGTGGTAACAGTGATAGAGTTTGACAGTAATTTTACAGGAAATTATACGATATATAAGTCATTTATAACGCA
Organism: Ambystoma mexicanum; assembly: GCF_040938575.1. NCBI lineage: Eukaryota > Metazoa > Chordata > Amphibia > Caudata > Ambystomatidae > Ambystoma > Ambystoma mexicanum. Next base: position 1,110,749,702 of record NC_090936.1, on the reverse strand, counting down.
CCTGTGCACAGGTGTTTCTAGGTGCAGCAAGACAAGGAAGGGAAGACAGAAGGAGGACAAAACAACGATCTTATTGGGCCTTGTGACATTCAGATCGCACAAGTGCATGGGCGGGAGGGGGAGAAGTGCCAGGGGGCATCACATTGTAGTGATGCCCATGGATGTTTTCTGTGGTGGGAGAAAGAGTGTTTTACTTTTGTTTCCACCTATTTCCTCGGTTACCGAAGTACATGTTGTTTTGCTGGGATGGAAATAAGCTTCATAAATAAATAAAAACACCGCTTTCCTGCTCAGACCCCAGATAGTTTATATTTGCATTTTTGGCCAATCCTGCAGGAAGTTTAATTCTGTCGAATGTGGCCTTCGGAAATCTGTGTTTGTCTTCCAGTCTGATCAACTGTTGCTTCTAATGTCAGCTCCTTGAAATGACTCATGATGCAGGAAATGCACCGAGGAGCCCCTCTGAGGCATCTCGCGCAATCATAATTGTTTATCCCAAGATGAAGGTGCTGGGAGGGGGCTGGCGAGAAGGATGCGTCCATGTGGGGATGGAGTTGTTGCTTGTCTTTCAGGATATTGGGTCTGGGGCTGTTTAGATTTTGTACTTGCAGTGTGGCTCGTGGGGGATGGGCTCGGACCAGACGTTCGCTAGGGACATAACTCAGGGGCAACGTGCTTGCCTTGGAAACAAGACAGCACGAAGCAACGCAGGTTCGATCCCAGCGTCCGCGCTTAGAAACCTCTGGGTATTAAGCCCTTTATAAATTACCTATCATATCATGCCCAGGTATATCATGTATACAGGTTAGAAACATGAACAGGACTATTATGCTACATTATGCTCATTTAGGGACAGGCCTAGATATGTTATGCGATTCAGGATTTAAGGATATTTCTAGGTATGTTATCTTATGCAGTGCAGGGTTTAGTGACATGCCTAGGTATGTTATTTTATGCAGGGCTTAGGGACAGCCCTGTTGCATGTCACCCTTCTCCGGTAGATGGTACTTCCCACTGTTGATGTCATGGTCACATGGATTAACCATGTGACCATGCTAATAAAAGAAACGAGCCGCTTCCGGCTCGTCAGTCCAAGTGATCCTGACTCCGGTGTCGTTCTTCTGTAGAGCACCCTGCTGGTGCAGCACCGTGTGGAAGAGGCCCAGGGACGGGGCCCTCCACGAGGTCGGCACCCCTGCTGGGCAACGCCGCCCTCCTTGTGCCCCAGCCATGTGAGCATGGCTGGAAAGGGCAACCCCGGCCTGGGTGCCCCCAGAGCCAGGGCTGCTGCGTGCTGGGTGATCCCAGATATGGGTGTGCTCCGGTGACCGGGAGCGTGTGGAGTGGTCCCCACGCAAATGGTCCGCGGCGTGACCGCCGCACTGAGGAGGCGTGTCAGGTGCTCTCGCCATGCGTGGGGGCCTGCCCGGTGACCCGGAGCAGACTCCCCAACAAGGCCTTATATAGGATTTTGCCACACGCTTATGCATGCTATGCTGTACAGGATATACATGGTGCCCAAAATATAATTGCAACACCTTAGGCCTGATTCCAAAAGTAATGCGCCTGCCTCCAGTCTTTAATAATATCACGTTTTGACATAGGGCTTCAGGCTGGACTCCTCCTGCTTCTAAGCGCTGTAATCATTACCCAATGTAATGGTGCTCAATCGATCATAAGCCTAAGGGAGTCTGAGGATACTAGGGTTGGAACCTGCGACCTGCAGGCTGGACACGGATGTCTCCCTGTAGCTGGGTGAGGGGTCTTGCCCGCTTTGGAGTGACCCTAGCATTGACACTCACTCAGTGTGACTGGCTCCAGACAGGGGGTTTTCCGATTCTTCAAGCGTCCAGGAGCAGGAAACCCGCCTGCGTGCGTACTTCTAATGCGCGCAGGGATCACAAAGTCACTCTGGTAACAAACACAGCAAACAAATACACCAACAGCGCAAAAAATACTGGAACATTTTCAGTGAAAACATTACAGGCCCCAATACAAAAACGATGCTTTTAGATCTGTGGGCCCGATTCATGGAATCCATGGAAAATACACTTTGCACACTTCTATGAATCAGGGTTTGTGTCAGTAGTGCAAAGTCACTTTGAACCGTGCAACTAAATCCATGAATCGGGACCTATGAATCGGAGATTACGTGAGTAATACCTGCGGGTGATCTCCTGCCCCTCAGTGACATTGACACAGCTTTCTGGAAAACCCGTTGGGCCTCATTATAACTTTCACGGAACAGGTTAACGGGCTCCGCTAATGGAGGCGGACCCGTTAAACCCGTCCCGTGAAATTACGAGGTCCCCTCGCGGGACCCGGTAAGGACGTCTGGTAAAACCAGGTGTCGTTACCGGATCACGCGAGGGGAAGAGGGAGCTAATAACAGGCTGGTCGTAATCGGCCCTTTGTTAGCTCCCTCTCCCATTCCCATTGAGCCCTATGGGGGCTCAGATGGGAATGGGGAAGGTCCGGGCCTGGGTTCCCAGAGGGAGGGATTACCGGGCCCTCCGAACTCGGAATGGCCCGGTAATTCCTCATTCTGGGAACCCGGTAAAGGAGCCCGGTTTGTCTGCAGCCATGGAGCTAATAGCTCCATGGCTACCGCCAAACTCGTAATGAGGCCCGTAGTCTGCAAAGGCGAGATTGCTTGTGTTTGAGGAGATCTACAGGCAATGCCAGGTAGGTCATTCAATTCAAATGATTGGCTTCAAATGCCAAAATGTAAACTGCAGTCTGGTTCCTATGGGCGGCCAATGGAGAGAAGAATGAATTGGTGTCAAGTTTAACGCCGTCTAATATATTTTCTGCCACCTGCAGCCAATCAGACAGCAGAGGGCAGTGGAGCTCTCATAGTGGCTATAGCGGTCTAGGGACCTGCCATGAAAGCTGACCTGCCTCGGTTCAGCAGCCAACTTGCCAACGATGGGATGTCGCTCCTGAAATCCGGTATTGAAGTTTAACAAAGAGAAGCGAACAAAAGCAGGTAAAAAATCTCAATACACAGTAGAGTGGCTAGTTCACCGGAGTAATAGACAAATTCATCAGCATTCCACATTGAAACAAAATGCACTAATAAGTAGAAATACATTTCAAACAGACTCCATTGTTCCCAAGCTAAGCACGGTTTCTATTTGGAGGGTGTATATCATGGGGGGTTTATATTATCTTGGACCTGTCTGCAGTTAGATCAGCCATACAGATCCAGGAAGGAGTCCCAGATGTCCTGGAATCTTCCCAACTCATCTCAGCAAGTCCTGCATCCAGTCATCTCTACATAAGCATTTGAGTGATTTCCAGCCATGTAGGGTCATTTTCTTTGCCATCATGCATCCACGGAACAGCCAGGCCTTAGCAGCACGATTCAAGTCCTGTGTTGGTTTGTCATCACCCAGAATAAACAGGTTCAATCTCTCTCACACCCCCTTCCTGAATTCTTTAGTCCTACGACAAGACTAGGAAATGTGGCTCAGAATTTCTCTCTCTGGCTTACAATTCCATCATGTGTCGTTTCGACTGAGGTGTCTCTGATGCATCCTTCTGGTGGTCACTATGTCCTGTACTACAGTTTAATCTGAGAGGCTCTCAGGCCCCAATCCATAGATAACAATGGTATATTGTGGAAACATCTCTTCCAACATCCGGGCCCCAGGTTTTCTCCCAATTCTTTAGTCCATATTATCAGGAGTTCTGTACCTTCCTGACTAGTCGCCGCTAACATCCTGTAAAACGAGGCAGCTGGATGGAGAGCAGTCTCACACGATTCCATTCGTGACCAAGCTTCCTTCCAATGGAGCAGATTGGGTGTCTGTCCAACTCTTTCTACTAGAATCCCTCTCAATTGCTGATGTTCTGTGTAGGTGCAGTCTTGCAATCCATGTCGTTCACACAATTGTGCGTTAGGAATCCAACAATCATCTTCAAGCAGATCTTTAACATAACGGATTCCCCCCAAATAGCAATTTGGACAAAATATACCATATCCATTAATTGTAAAGATGGGGCTTTGCCATATCGACGCCTCTGGGAGTGCATAGGGGTTAGATCCTACTCTAAGCAATATTGTACGCTAGCCATCCCATAATAATTTGGTGAGGGTGTTCCTGTTTTGTGTGTTTCTTAGACGTGGTGGTTATCAACGCCTCGTGTTCTAGGTGCCGCTCCAGTCCACAGGCCGGTTTCAGATCTTGTCATCTGGTGTATATGCTTCACAGAGAATGGCAGATGATAATTGAAAAATGTTGGTATTTTCAAGCCTCCCAATCATGTTGGCCTTTGTACCTTCCAAAGTACTAATCTTGGTGGTTCACCATCCCTTAGGAATTTTTGCATTAGGGCATCCATCTCTGAAACGTTTTCTTAGCGTTCTGAGAGGGAGGATAGAAAGGATTTAATTGATCTGAGGTATCACATTCATTTGAATGCAGTTAACCTTCCCCCTCAAAGAGAGTTTTAAAAGGGACCATCTGTCAAAGTCTGTTTTGTTCATGGTAACAGTATGGAAATATTCATCTGCACAAATTCATTCACCTCTGACGAGATCTAGATTCCCAGACATTTTATCTTAGCGGGGTGCCACGTAAAGTTCCATTCATCAAGCATGTGTTTCATATACGAAGAGGAGACGGGCAGCCTACTCCGCTTCTCCATATAACCTGAGATTCTCGAGAAGGCTTCAATCACACCCATAAGGGAAGCAATGCTTGATACAGGATCTCGCAGAACTGCCTAAAGGTAATTCTCATAGAGACAGATTTTGTCTGAGTCCCGTACTGTGGTAGGTCAGAAGAAGGAGACAGAGTCACTGCTGGCATTTCCACAATTAGCTTTATTTAAATAATAAATACAAATCCTAACTATGTGTAATAGTATGGTGTTTGCCCCACCCAACACAAATCGAACTAGAGTGCTTGTCGTCAGTGATATTGTCCAAAGTAATAATCTGTTCTCTGTCCCAAACTCCCCTGATCTATCCCTACCACTTTTCAGGAAAGGTTCAAAGAATACCGAATGGTCACCAATGCTATGCTTATTGGGTGCTACAGGGAGGATGAACCCAACTTGGAGGAAGCTACTGAACTTGAGTTTACTGATAGCCAAGAGAGCCATACTGCTGAAGTGGAAATGGGTTTATAGTCAAAATCTCGAAAACTAAATCTCGAAAAAAAAGCACGAATTTAAAATCTCGAAAAAAAAAATATCAAATTTTTTTTTCAATGCATTTTTTTTCAAAATGGGGGGGTTCCCCCCAATCCCCCTTTTTTCATTTTTTTTTTATTTTACCCCTTTTTTTACTTACCTGACCCCAAAAACATATATAAATAAATAAATAAAAAATTTGATATTTTTTTTTGTTGAGATTTTTGTTTCGTGCTTTTTGTCATTGGAGATTTTGTTTTCGAGATTTTGACTGACCACCGTGGAAATGTAATACCCCGCCAATGAAGCGGGACTGGGATCAAGATATGATATGGACAAGCGACACCGAAGAACTATACATAGACTCAGTACAGCCCACCTCGAGACCCAGAAACATATGGGCCAGATATAAACAATACCTGTCTGACAAAACTGCAGCCAACGACCCAGAATGATATAAAATGCAGCTGATTGTATTGTGAATGTCTCGTAATTAATGCATGATGTGTGTAAATCCTACCTGTGTGCAACTATAAATAAAGGTTTAAAAAAAAAAAGAAAAGAGAGATTAAGGAGAATAACTTCATTCTCCTGGACAGGTTTCTACAGCCTCAACAAGTCTTTCTTGGGATGGGATGGCTTTTGGATATTGTCTCTACAAGTTCCTTTACTTCTTGAAAGGGGCTCTTGTCCCTCTGGGGCTTCCCCTTTTCTACTATTGGTACAGTTCCTTGTTCAAGTCCAAGTTTTCATAGCCAGAGACCCTGGTCTTGGCTCTCCCCAGAATATATAAATGTCTCTCTGTTTCTTGTCAACTTCTGAATTACTTGTGATGCTCCCCTGCACTGTGGTTTTTAGTTTCACACACAATTCCTTCAGTGTCTGTGGACCACTTGTCTCTTTCCACTTCTCTCTCTCCCTCTGTGTTTCAAATATGTTTTTGTCTGCAGAGTGCTGGACGAGTGTCTTTGGTGTTGTGGGGAGTAAGGACCACTGTTCATTGCAATGCAGACCGTAATTTTACAGTGGACATTGTTGCAACGAGGAGCCTAAACACCAAAACACTCGCTGACAGTGGAGCATGGCAGTGTGCTGGACGAGTGTGTTCAGTGATTTGGGGAGTAAGGACCATTGTTACTTGCATTGCAGACCATAATTGTACAGTGACCATTGTTGCAAGGAGGAGACTAAACACCAAAACACCTGCCAACAGCAGAGCGTGTCGGAGTTAGCTGTTGGCGGATGCGGGCTCCATCGGACAACATGCAGTTTCATTTGGGCGGCGGGATTGACCGCAAACTTATATTTCCCTGAACGCTGGCCAACAATGATGGAAAACGGCAAAGGTAAAAATCTATCCCTTGACATAACTGCACTGCTTTTTTCTTGAGCTGTCAGAGTGACTGTCGGCTTTCTGTGCCTTTGAGCTCCTGTCATCTTTTCATTTGTGTGAAGCCGCAACACTTGGCCAGTTTGAATGCGGTGCTGGCCGCACGTTTGAATAGTTTGCTGTGTACAGTATCGTTGTATATTTTGTACCACTAAAATTGTGAGTGTAATGAAAAAGCCCAAAGGACCACGCAGATACGGAATCTATAGTGGTTCAATAAACGCCCACAGAGCCCTGCAAACCACACAAATTGCTTAAAGGATGCACCAACCACTAAAAGGAAAAAAAAGACAATTTAATAACTGGTACTCCAACTGGGACTCTAACCATTCTTTGTCTAGCACCCAGTCTCTGATTACTAGCTACTTCCCTACAGTTATTTAATGCAAGGTACTTGTCGGGACCGAGAGAGTCTCGACAGGATTCCAGAGCGAGGCCATACACCAAGATGAGAGTAGCCTAAATAGACAAACGGGCGTGGACCTTTTACGACAATGCACTCTGACCAGTCCTACTGGGCAATCAGAGGACCCAGAAAAAGCTGGGTCCAGCTCACTTTTGTCAATTGACAACAACGGCTCGCTGCATGCATTAGATCATAATCTAAAACACAATTTGATGGACCCATTCACAGAGGACTGTGAAAATATCATAGGCTCTAATGTGTCCATTAGCCATAACTTGACAGCATTGGTCTCCTGTTTGGAGTCTGCTAGTGATGAAAGCACTGGTGACGACGACGGACATTTCTCGCACAGAGTGGGCCACGCTCCCCTGCTTTCCCTGATAAATACCATTGTGGCAAAAATGGAGGCATTACTCCTACTGTGCATGACACTGGCAACTGAACAACACTAACTAAAACCTATAACCACAAAAGTGGCTGATTACATCCTGGCTTCCCACACTGACCCAGCCCTTCCACAAGGTGTTAAAAAAGGAAAAGAGCCAAGGGACGTATGAAAATTGCAGATAGAAAACTTACATTTGCCTGTCCGGGTAGAAAGCCCAGCTAAAGATTCAGATCTCAGGATGAAGTGACGACCCATTCGGACTCCTCTTCATCCCATTCGGACTCCTCTTCATTATGGTTGGATGATTCGGTTACCATCGGGCCTGTAATGAAGATGATGCTCTAGAGGCACTTTGTAATGACATCTATATGATGAAGGGCTCGCCAATTACCATTATGGACCGGAAAAGGGTCCTTGATGAACATGTGCAAAAAGCCTCTTAATTACCCTCCCACTGTAAAGTGACGCCAGGTCCCCAGATCCCGGCCAGCGCAGGCATTGGGAGGAGTGAAAGTAAATCAAAAACACCTCCTGCCCCAAGACCAAAGACATTTTCCAAGGCACAGGGGGATGGTGATGGCAAGTTACACTCAGAGGCCCTATGGACCAATGGACATGTTAGAAGACTAAGACTAAAGCATTTGAGGATAGGAGCTACGTGGCATGTTACATAGAAAGTCAATAATAAAAGGGTTATTAGGAGGCGCTTCGGAGGAATACAAGTTGGAGTAGAATTCCTTAAAGGCATTCACAATTTGCTTATCAGAAAATTGCCTATTTCCCAAGTGATCTTTAATAACAACAATTTTAGATTTTTCTTTTTTTAATTTAAGGTAGGAGGCCAATGTCTTATTTGAGAATTGATATATTTTGGCCTTATATTTAAGCAGGTTAGAGCATGAATATTGTGTGATAAGTTTGTTGTAGTGAAATCTTAGTTTTAAGATGTCCTTGAGAAGTGCAGAAGAGTTGTTTCGTGCAAATTGGATTTCTAAGGGTTTACGCTGTTGAGAATGGATTCAGATTCAATTTTAAGGTGTTTCTTTGTATTGGCTACAAAAGAAATAATTTGACCCCTAAGGACCGCTTTATAATAGTCCCAATTATTGGGGATAGAGGTATCCTGATCCTTATTATCGGAGAAGTCATTGTTATGTTGTTGTGTGATAAACTGTGTAAACAATTAATCATTTAATAAACTAGTATTAAATCTCCATCTACGAGGTATATGAGAGGATAGTGGGGTAGCAATTTGAATGTGTGCTGGAGCATGGTTGGAAATTTTGATGGATTCAATCTGGGCATCAAGTAAAAGGCTAACCATAGAATTGGGGAGAAAAATGTAGTCAAGTCGTGAGAAGGAATTGTGGGGTATAGAATAAAAGGTATACTCCAAATCGGTACGGTGCAGAATACGCCACGCATCGCCAAGGCCTAATTCAGATATAAGGTTAGTAAACCGTGTATTGGATGTAGTGTTAATGAACCACACATCAGATTTCCTATCGAAATACGGGTTTATAACTTGATTACAATCACCACACATAATTGAGTTAAGGGGGTTGCAAAGTAGAGTATGGTTTCTAAGTAGTTCCCAAAAGGAAGGATCCACAGAGGTAGGTCCATATACATTGAAAGTTGTGTAAATCGTGGATTCTATTAATAACTTAAGGATAACCCATTGTCTGAACCGATCAGATTCCATGGAAATGACTTTACATTTGAGGTTTTTGTTGATAATGTGAAAACACCATTCTTTTTCCATTAGCTGCGCTGGAAAAACTTGGCCAACCCAAAGCCTCTTAAATTTTACTGCTTCATCAGCGGAGAGATGTGATTCCTGTATGCATGCAATAGAGGGCTTTAATCTAATTAGATGTGAGAGTACTTTTTGTCTGTTAATGGGATTATGTAATCCTTTAACGTTCCAGGGAACAATATTTAGCGGCATCGATCAACAACATAAGAGTATATATATATATTAGCATGTGCAGTCATTTGAATAAAGCAGTAACTTTAGAGCAGAAAATCTTATTGGCAAGTGGAAAAATGAAAGTACCCAACCAAACAAAGGACAACATGAAAGGAATGAGACATAAGGGGGGAGGGAAGACAGACAATAAAGACATGAGAATTGGTACAATATAGTTATAGATGCCAAAAATGAAGATAGCGGTGGCTAACACGATCCAGCCACCCCAATCCATGTCTAAAAGTGAAAAAGTGGGGGGTAGGGGAGCCAAAACAAAAAAGAGATGGAGATAGGCTCACCAAAAACCCCACCCCGCTTAGCAAGCTTAAAAGACCCTGTTCCCAGGGAGGGGCTGGTTTCCCAGATTTAAAAAAATATCATTTAGCCTTTACGGTTAAGCAAGCGCAGTGGTGTTTTTCTCAAGATATATCATTCCAGGTACCTAGGTGGGTATTGCTGGAAAGAGCTATGGCTTCCCGATGTCACTTGCTGACCTTTATCTTGTTAAAGGGAAGAATAAATTCACCAAATAGTCTAGTTTTCGTCAATCCATTTTTTCCCTTAAGAGATTTATGTTCCCTTTCCCAACTAAGCAATCATGTTTTATATCCCCTCTTATTTGGCATACTCCCCTTATTAAATGTAAATCTATTTGCTGGAAGCCATGGCTCTTGAAGGGCGTAATATTTTGTAATCAATTATTTAAATGTGGTACTCCTATTACATTTGAGGAATTTATTGCCAAATTCCAGATGCCTGTTTCGTCTCTGATGCAATTCCTAACATTAATTCCGGCAATAGTAGCACATTTTGAAACACTGATGTATCGATCCAATAATCCCAATGCTCTAACACTGCTTCATGTACTTAACTTTAATATGACGGCTTCTATTTTCTACAATACTCTATCAAGCACTGCACCTACTCAGAAGATTCATTACCTTCACAAAGACTGGAGAAAAGATTGCTTGCGGTTGGATCAGCAACTCGCTGTCCAGACAAGTGGTCGACTGTAAATTGGTCCAAAGACAAATGGTCAACGTAATTTGGTCGAAAACCAAATGGTTGAATTTTTTTTATTTATTTATTTATATATGTATTTTTTTGGTTTTCGTTTAGGGAAAAAAAGGTTTTTTTTAGAAAAAAAGGGGGTTGGAGGGGACCCCCCCCAAAAAAAGGGGTGAAAATAAAAAAATTTCGACCATTTGGCTTTCGACCAAATTGGTTCGATCATTTGTCCAGTCGACCAAATTTTTTCGACTAAGTGTCTGGCAACCCAGCAACTCTACTGGCCTTCCTAATGGCACTGTATTTCTAAAATAACTACCTCTGCAAGCCTTATCCAAACTTTCTTTTTTTTCCATCACAGAGCCTTTATTATCCCTGTAACCCTTTTCAAATCTGGTCTTTCACCTAATGACAATTGCTGGTGTTGCATGCAAGTTCAAGGTTCTTTTAAACATATGCTTATGGATTGTCAATTTGTCAAGACAATTTGGAACACTTTTTGGAATACTATCAAATGGATTTTTAACATTTATATGGATTTCTGTTTTGATTTTCTTAACCTAGGTAGCTCCTTGCTATATAACAATGCTATCAACAAGCATACTAGATATTTGTTTGACTTATGCTTAATAGTAGCAATACAAACTATCACATCCAATTGGAAGAACCTAAATCAAATTCATTATAAATGTTGGTGGAATTCTATGTGCAATATTCACAGATTAGAAAGTTGTAATGCATCTTCCCCCTGATCTTCAAAATAGATATCAGTTGAGATGGCAAGTTTTCAATGAGTATTTATCCGCGTAAACTCATTAGTAATTTTAAAACCTTTATGCTGCAATTAAGCTATTGCATTTGTACCCTACTCCTTTCCCCCATCCTTCCTTCTTCCTATTGTATGTGTTTTGTTGAGTTGGTGTTTTATCTGATATCTGTTGTATGTTTCCCCTTAATAATTAAAAATTATTTGCAATGTTTAAATAATATTCTGAATAAGTATACTCGGCTCACCTCAGTATAAATGTTCACTATATTTTACATGCCTAATCATGTATTTGCTGACATTCTCACATGTGATATTTGTATTAATGCCATGTATGCCTAATTATATTCAATAAAATCTTTTTGTTTAAAAAGAAGACTAAAGCATCTCCCATTAAGGAGGAGATTTCCTAAAAAACTGGCCTTGGTAAAGTGATCAGCTTGCCTAATCCGAGAAAAATAAGAAACTTGACCAACAATAGCTGGGTCATTGAACAACTGAAGCCCCCTGAAAATGTGATGGTCAGTGATTCCTCAGGAGAAAGCCGATGGCCAGACGAGCAAATGCTGAGGCCTGAGCAAAGAGAGGAGTGGCTAAAATCCATTCATACAAATACAAACCTTAACAGGATGGGAGAACGAGGTCCACATGAACGGCCATTGGTATGTAGCAGGATTATGTACAAATCCACAATTGGCACATTAGTTAAGATCGATTAATTATTTCCTACCAGCAACAGCCCATTCCTGAACCGCTCTTTTTTTCTACAGATGCTGTCAAGTATTCTGTGCCTGGCCAAGCTTAGTTCCAGAGACCTATTGCAAACTGAATTACCTAAATGGAATAGTATGACAAATTGGGTATTGATTAGATTTGTATCACCTCTCGTGGTGTCATTGTTGTGTGCATGTGTGGATATTTTTTGAAGCTGGGGTTTTAAACTGACGGTCAGTGTGGACCAGCCCCTAGTTAAACAACACAACCATAGTAGGCAAAATTAATTAGGTGTAGAGTGCAGATACCATCCAGAAACTCGACGCCTAGAGAAAATAAACCCCAGTGAGCTTTTAGTAGCCCGCATGAGAAATGCAAAAGGTATGCCAGGGCTGGGTACGCCCCAGTGGGCCTCACGCTCAGTGTACCCAACGAGTCTGAGATCAAGGGAATTTAACTTATTATATAGTAAATTGGAACACGAGGGGGTTTAGACCCCTAATACAAAAGAATGGATCTATACACCTGTTATCAAAGTATGACTTATTCCTCTTCCAAGAAACCTAGCTCAGCACCACATTACATGTAGAAAGCTATCACCTATATCAGACGATGGCAAAAAAGAGCATTAATAGTAAACCAATGGAGGACTTATCATAGGTGTCCGACAAGATATTGTTTCAAGATCCATAGTGTTCCCTATTGGTAGTAGCTCTGTCCTGGCCATCAAATTGGGACTGGATGTCCAGCATAAGAGAGCAAATCTGCTGCTTGTGAACTTATACATCCCCCGAATAGCCATAGCCTGGACGAGATCCAGGCACACTTAGTTGGGGGAGGCGCCCGAAAACCATTTAATACTCTAAGTTGGGAATCTCAATGCGCGCTGCACCGACGAACCAAAACGTGCCGGTTAGCGTCAAGTGCCAAAGAAAAGCGAGATGGCACAGAAAATAAGCCATAGCAAGGGTACCCAATGGGTAAACTTTTTTAGAGCCTGGGATATTACATTATTGAATAGTCGAACCAGAATGGATAGTCCAGGGCAATACACCTGGGGACAGAAAAACTGTTGTGCTACCCATGGCTATTTCTTTGGTAACAACACATGCCTCCAAGAGATAGTAGATCTGAAAGTGGTCCCGAATGAATTTAGCGATCATGCTATACTTGGTATCGTAGTGTTGCAGGTTTGCAGTCGAATTACTCGGGGAATCGTATTTGCTGGATGAGCAGCCATGTAGTTGGGGCAAACCAGGCTATTGCCAAATTGAGTACTTGTGATTACAGACTAATGTGCAGCATGAATGCAAACCAATAGAATGTTGGCTGAGATGATTAGCGCACAAAACTGGTACTCTTCCTTCAGGCCATTTAACAGTTGTGGACAAGCATGCAAATTACTTTGATTCCTCCATTCGAGATGCAAAAAGGGAAAAGAGAAGGAGACTGAGAGAGCTAGGGTCAGCGGCAGTAGCACAAAGTGAGGTGAACCGAATAACAAAGGTGATTAAGGGAAAATATAATCAATGGTTAAAATGTTGGAGATGACACCAGAGAGAATACAACCCGCTACGGAAGAAAGGCCCAAGTCGATCTTGTAAGGATAACAAGTTTAATCTCACACGCAGATGAAAGCAACAGCAAAGAACTCTGCTGCTAAGAAGGTTCTGCTGAAAATTAGTACAAGAAGAATCTTATAAAGCTAAACATCGTCATAAGTGACGCAATGCATACAGTAAAAACCTGCGTGGCTGATTGGATGGACCCTATACAGGTACAGCCTTTGTCCATATTGAATGGCCGTTTATTGGCCCCAGCCAAGTCTGTCTATCTTCCATCAGGTGGGTGCTGCGGGGCTCAGCTTCTTCTCACTTTGAAGGTCAGAAAACAAATTAATTATACTCCTACTATACAGCTTGTTTATCAATCATACTGTGCACTAGGCAGGCCTTAAGAGGGACACACAGGAGGTTCTGGGGCTCACACATTTCACTCATTCCCTCCGCGTCATCAGGGTCCAAGCTCTCCACCCTCGTTTTGAACTATAATCTATTTCTCCCAGCACCCCGCAATACAACTGTTGCTCAATTATATGCCCTGTCCATCCTCTTTTAACATTTCAGGACTTGTTACTTTGGGGTTGGGGTTGGTGGTCAAAGGGCACGTGGTGTCATGGAATTCGGAAATCTTAGGGTTTATTCAGTTATATGGGCTATTACTTGTGGTCACTCGGGAATGGGCCAGGTCATGCTTTGGCCAATGTGACACAAAATGCACACCAGATGCCGGCCTCTGATTGCGGCCTTGTAGGGCGAATTCATCTTGGGTGAAAAAACACATCTTTGCAAAACTTTCAAGAACAATGAACAAACAGTGTGGCGGGTGTGGGTGCGAACTGTCCTCTTGGGAGCTCGGCATGACTGGAGATTTCTGCGGCCTTGCGAATTTGGGCCTAGTGCATGTAATGCCACATTTACTGCTCAAGCCTTCTCTTCTAACTATGATTATTAATATCTACGCAAAATAGCGATGCCGCCTGCGCCTTGGGCGACACCATATGGTTACACTCTAATTGGTTATATTAGCATGGGGTCCAGCTGGACAGGAAGGCATCCCTCTTACTGCCCTCCTCCCCCCTGGCTTATCAGAGTGCTTCAAATGCATCTCACCTTACTTTAAAGTGTCTAGGGGAGGGGGACGGGGCTGCCCCTTCCCAACATTCCCCCTTTCGTTACTTCTACAGTAACAAATTCTGGAATAGTTCTGTGCTCCTGCTCCCCAGTTTCTACACCTACATATGGCTTATTCCTCTTTACTGGCACCCATGCACTACACACTGATTGCAAACTCTCCACCCTACGCGCATACTCATCAGGTGAACAAGTAATGTAAATGCATCCCCCCTGCCTGCCAGGTCCACCCAAACCTCTGGATCAGGGGGTGGGGAAATGTTCATGTGGTGTAGCGGATCAACTTCATCTCCATACAGGATGGGGAACATTTCATACTTGGGGCCACCCTGTGGGACATCTCTTTGTACTTCAATGTTTTTTTTTTGACGAGGTGCTTTTGAACGCCCAATTGATACCATCATTCTTGCCCTATCAGGTTCCACAGTGGCGCAGCATCGAAGGACCATCTGGCAAGTGCAAAGGAAGACCAGGATGAACACAATAATGGGCATTGACATCTTCACGATTGCTCCTAGCCACAATGGGGCCCAGTTAAAAGTCATATTCAGCTAATCACTGTCCTGAATTCCCCCCTCCTTCTTCATACGAACACCCAGGCCATGGACAGCTGCAATGATGTGGGATAATGATGCATTTTTTTGCATCTTCTGGAGGTTCGAATGTGCAACATGAATTGCCACATTTTTTGCACACCCCACCCTCCATTGCTGTTAACATGTCCAGCAAGTAGCGATTTTGCATTGTCATAAGTCTCAGCGCCCGCAACTCGACCTTGATCATGTTGAACCGATTCTCTGTGTCACTGCAAGATCTCCAAAGATTGCTGTCCTCCCCATACCCGCTGCAGTAAGAAGCAAGGATTGAAATGCGGCTGCAGTGACAAGGCTGCATTCATTGAAGCCAGGTGCATTAAAGGATGCATCACGTTAGACACCGCTCAATGTATTGGAAATGGAGGAAGGAGACTTTGGGGTAACTATTTGGGTGGGGGAAGTGTGGCCACGGGAACATGTAGCAGGAGGGGGGACCCCCTAGAATGTACAGTGGAAAGGAGAGGTGAGAGGTAGGCAAAAGAACAACCTTGCGAAGGGTGGCCATCACGGGTGACTCCTACAAAGTCGGTCATTTGGTTTCAGGGTTTATCCCCCAAAACTTTAAATTACCATGACCAGTTAATGCACAAGACAGAAGGACAGTCTGGGGAAGAGGTCAAAGGGAATCAAGGCTTCAATTAAGAAGTTAGCCTAGAGTTCAGGCCTGACTCCAGAGCATCAAGTCTGAACTCTGTCTAACAACAGTCCAACCACCATTGAAGCTGGAACTCCTCAAGGAAAGGGGCCCATGATTGCAGGCTTATGCAGAGGAGCCTTGCGGGTGCAATGAGGACGATAGACCTTCAGACAAGTGCCTACCCAAACTCCAGCCATGCTTGCGAACACCTGAATCTATTCTGAAATCAAGCCAGGCCAATATCCTTAGAGAGGTCATTTCAAATTCTAAGGTGCTCAATGAAATTATGTGCGTTGCCAAACAACACTATACCCTATTTCTTCACTCTTTTGCCACCCTCACCAGTATATAGTGTCGTGCAGGTCTACTACTACGGCCATACGGTGTTAATTTACCATGATATGATATGTTATGATTGATTATTTATAATGTGCTTAATAACCAGAGGTTTCTAAGTGCGGACCCGGGGATCGAACCTGTGTTGCTCCGTGTCGTCTTGCTTCCAAGGTGAGCGCGTTGCCCCTGAGCTATCCTCCCAAGACCATTTCACTGCTGTCCCCCTTGACCACCCTGCCATAGATCCAGCACCCTGATGTCCACATCATTTACCCATATTCAACTATATCTTCACACCTACACAATCCTGGCTAGTCTAGCGTGTTTCATTGCAGTCATGTGGGCGATCTGCACAGAAAGAACACGTTATCCAGGATCAGCACATGCATGTTGTGAATTCTATTGTTCTCTCTGGCAGCAGCAATTCTGGCCATACCTTCGTGTTAGCAGGATCCAGAGCGGCAGCTGGAGTACAGTGACACTGTAAGAGGTCTTGAGCCGTTTGAGCCGTTTGGAGTGTGCTTCCCGCTTTTAAAGATATTTCTCAAAGTCAGACTTGACCGTCTGTTCTTGGAGGCAAAAAACACGCCAAATGCACCAACCACAGAAGAGTTCTCTTCTCTTTTATCGGATCCAAGTTCCTCAACCATTTGCCCCTATGGTCTTTGACCTGTGAGGCTGTTGAGGTTTGATGCATTTTCAGATATCCCTCTATCCTGCAGGCTATCAATTCTTCTGAAACTTTGAAATTAAAACAGGTTTACAGATGGACTTGTTAATGTTGTTTCACTACACTGAGGTAAACAAACAGCTCTAAGCCCTGATGATGGATTTTAAATCCGAAACGCGTTGGCAATCTTGTGAACTAAATTGGAGTTGATTGGTTATAGCAAAAAGAACATTGTGAAGACACAACAAACTATTTCTGTTCTGTGCTGTGGAGAAATGGTTGTTACCTTTCTCTGGATTTGTAAAGTGTTCTATGAGCAAAAGTGAACACACAATTATAATGTTGTATCTAAGATGTATGTTGTTCGAGGGTGGATGAACCCAATCAACAATACATTTCAGTTTACTTCAAGAAGAAAAATCTTGTTTTGTTGAAATGTATGTTTGATCAATTTAAATGTGGGTTTGGTGTTCAAATACACATCTGAATACATTAATTTTACACTAGGAAAACAGTCCACAGAGAGTGCAATTGGGTTACCTGTTGGCGACAACAGGTTTGGTGGAACTGGTGTTGTGTTGAGTCTCCATGGGCCCGGAGGCTATAACCTCTTGCACCAGACTTAAAGGCATGGTCTAGTAAAAATGTTTATTGTCCCTACGGGTCGGCCATGCTTTTTTAAGCCTAAGTGGCTCGATTTTAGAAAACTTTCCTATGGACCTTACCGAAGCTTTTGTCCATTAAACGCACGCGAAAACAGGCAGTAGGGCGCTGCCATTTTGTGATAATCCTATCACTTGCTGCATTGCCCTGGCTGACCTGCTTCTGCGGCACTAAATCAATTCCCCCGCCCCTGAGCCTGACATTATCCAAACATTCATATTCCCCACCTCTCTCCGTGACGTTACTGTGCTGCGTAGGCAAACGCGCCCAGTCGTCTTCTACGCGACTTCACACAGAACCCAGAAACCAACACAGACCATCTCACAACACAGCGCGCCAAAATTCGGAATATGAAACTGTACTTTAAAATCAAACAGCAACACGGTACATTTGGTAAAGTACATTTATTTGACATTAAATGTTTAGAGAATATTCAGCAATTGCCAAATGAACTCCGAAAGCCATTTATTTTCTTTTATCTGTATCCGCATTGGTACACAGGGTGTTGCTTTTCGTTAAAAGACGCACTTTGGAAGCACGGTGAACTGCAAGGCTGTTCCATCAACTAGGCACTAGTCCATCATAAAGGTTGATATGATGCTTCTAGCCACTAGTACAGCGTAAGGGCATGTGGGCCCTTGGCGATCGTCCCATAAAATTGTCAGTGTGCTCCAGTTGTTCACACGAAGCTGCAGCTGTCTCACGAAGAAACCATCTGCCGGTGTCTCAAACCGATGACAGTAGCAGAAGGGGAGCAAATACCTGTTATGAAAACAAAAAAATTATAATTAGTCTCGCTAGCCGATCTTCATTTATATTACTCATTTTATTTATTACAGCCGATCAGAAACTATTTGCTTGCAAGGATAGTTAAATGGAGTATGTTGGGCTCTAAAATCAATGCGAAAAGTAACAAAATAAATCGAGGCCAACACACAATGATAAACGACAGTTAGTCTACATGCGTGTGGAATGATATGATATATGATATGGCATTTGTAACGCGCCTATACACAAGTGTTTCAAGGCGTGACGAGGCAGGTGGGGAACAAGGGCAGACAGACAACGATCCTATTAGGCCAGGTGTCTTTCTGATCGTGCATGGGGAAGGGGGTAGGCGGGTATAAGTGGGTAAAAGTGCTGTACATGGTTAGTTGAATACAAATTAAATAATGGGGCCAGCTGGTGACAAGTGCAAGGTAAATGCCGGGAGAAGGGGCTGAAGGATACAGAGACAGTCCAGTAGTGCAGGTAGGCAGTGAAGGGAAAAGTGGCTGGGCCAAGGACCGAGATCGGTGAGACCAGTGGACCTGCATGCCCATGTGCCCACTACGAACACGTTTTCCTTGCTTTTCCTAGCTCTTCATTCATTCATTTATTCATGCATCCATTCATTAAATCTTCATTCCGGTATAAAAGCGTCTAAAGATTTACTCACATTATATTTGAAATTTCCATTGTGTCTCTTCGTAATGCAGTCTGTAAAACGGACCGTGCTCTTGACAACGATGTTTCGTAGGCTGAACTAAAATGAAACTCGGTCTAGTTTCTGAATTTTCTGCCTTATCGTCTCTTGCGTTATTGCGCACCCCCTTCAAATGTAGTTCTTTCGGCATGGTCCCTGTCTCAAGGTCAAAAAACAATAGACCCTTATACTTCCAGTGCGACTTGTGGGCCTCTTCTGGGCGCGAACTGAAAATAAAAGCCGCTGTCCTTTGCATTCTTTATTTGCAACATCACGTAGTAAAGGCATCTGTGAGAACTTGAAGTTTAGAATCCCTCTATGTAGTGCGCCTCAATGTGCAAATGCGAACTGGCTTCTCTCCCAAATGCCACGGCCCGCTTGGTGCATTCTAAGGCCCCCAATTTTCTCCCCGTTGTCTGCGAGCTTTGCAGCCCAAATGGAGACATTTAATTTTTGGCGGAAGGTCAGGGAAAGTATAAAGTACCACAGGAGTTGAGTTAAAAGTGAGATTTATTGTTTGTTTGTTTGTTTTATTATTTGCAATACGCAAGCCTCCCCTCCGTTAACAGTGCGCAACAGTGCGCAGCATTTACATTTACATGAGATGAGACATGAGAAAAATAAATACATACACATATATGAAGTGAAAAGAGAGAATTCAAAGATGACACCCAGCTTGTTCGCCAACCATGATGGTGAAGGTAGGGGTTAGGGTTACAGGTACACTGTACAATAACATTTATTTACAAAAAGACAATCGTATTGCAATTATTTAAACCAGGATTTGTACTTCACAACCAGCTGTGCTTCGGGTGGGCATGGCACAGTTGCAATGTTCGGTGGCAATGGATCACTGCTCTGCACAGAAACGTCCAAAATTCCATATCTGTGCTTCTCTAACACAGCAACAATAAGGCCTTTCACAAAGTCGAACTGCATTTCATCATAGACTGGTTTGATCACCCATTGCTTACTTTGTTTTGAAAACACCTTAGTGTAGCGAGGCATCCTTACTTTACCCCTAGTCCTAGATTGTTCACGTCCGACATTGCTGTTATGGACCAAGACCGCTAATAGAGTGCGATGTTTCATGCCCCAAAAGCTAAAATGCAAGCGCTTTGGCCTGTACTTTAGGCACATATTGTAGAACACCTCCAAATCTCCTGTGTGACAGAATTCTGTCAGTCCTCTCAAATCTCTTGATAGAGTTTTGTCGAAAACAATCTTCTCAATGGCTTTGTGTGTCGGTGAAGATGGAATCAACCACTTCTTCTTCTGTGCCTCCTCTGGGGACAAAGGGCCATGTTCACATTGGTGGAAATGTTGATTATCTGTCCAGCGGTGAACGTTGGTACACTGGTGCATCAGTGACCGCCATTTTTCAAGTAGTATTTCCACTGACCCTTCACAAGTTTTTGAGCTCCACCAAAGATGGTTGGTGATAGAATGGGACCACTGCAAAATACTTTCAAAACCTTTTTTTTTTCCTGCAGCCGAGATTTTCTTACTGATTGATTTAGCAAGATGCCATACGTCAAATTGATGATTAATATGTGGGAACTGCTCTCTCATTGTGTTGGCAATTGAAACGTGTCTGTCCGTGGCTATGAGGTCGATGTGCATTCCCCTTGATTGTAGATATTCCACTGATTTTATAAATCCTAGTTTCTCCATGGCCACTGAGGATGTACATTGTGTTACCTGCACGACCACCAAACTCACAATTTTGTTACTATCCATGTCCTGAAAGTGGTAGGTGCAGTACTTGGCAGAAAATCCAGGCCTGTCGCACTGTCCATCGCCGGCTAGCCTGAAACGTTTCCCTTCGAATGTACTTACTAGAGACAATTGTTCAATTTTCCAAGCATCACTAATGGCCGGAAACAGATAATCACGTTGGTATATGTAGTACAGCGATTTAGAAATGAAATAGAGTCCCACAAACTGAAAGAAAGCCTCTAACTTTCTAAAACTGGAGCCACTAAAAAGTGATGCAGCTGCACACAGTAGATTGCCTGCTGGCATTTTCCCCAGCATCGTTTGTGCAGACCATGATAACCTATTATTTAATCTACAGGCGGCATTTATTTTGACGTTACTGCCTTTTATTTGACGAGTCACATTAATCAATGGCTTCCCACATACTTTCCCTCTAACGGAATGCACACATTTCAGCATACTTATAATTTCCATCAAACAACTGTCGAATACAATGTATTTGCTCTCTTTCATTAGACTGTCATCCTGCGTCAACGTTGTTTCGGCCTGTGACGTTGCGGAGATTTCAACACATTGGAAAGTAATATCGCTGATATCAAGTTCTGATGCGTCTATGGATGCTGCGGCTGGTTCATTCCCTGTCATTTCGACATCTATTACTTCAACATTGATGGGAGAACACAACAATGTCGACAGGTTTTTGGGTGGCAAATTTTTGGCCCGTTTAGATTGTGTGAATTGATCTGCAACTACTTCAGAGCTATCTTCAATACATTCAATAACATCTTCTTGTGGTGGCACTGTAGCAATGGTCCAATGCAACTTTGCTGTATTCTCCAAACACAGTTAATTCATGTTCTGGCCATTGGACATGAGCATCTCGAGCCTGAACACGCCTCGCCTCAATTAATAGTTCCTCCATAGTGTACATGGTCTGGCAAGCAACATCTCTCATTCGCTTCACTGTCTGTGTATGTATAGTTCTGACACCAACGGGTAACTGGAGGAGAGATTGGAAAAGGAATGTTCAGTTTAAACACAAGATAAAATGTAGTCCAATTGACTGGAAAAAAAACATAAAATAGTCCCCAGCACAAACATTTTTTTAAAGTAATGAACTGTTTGTAACTAACTTTTTTTTGTTTTTTTTTCTTTGCAACTTTTTTGACTCGACCTTCAACATCTGCACGCTGTAGCTCCGATTCGTTTCTGCATGTCCTCCCTTCCTCTTGTGCAGCAACGACTATATTTTCTGTATCCGCATAGACAGCACGGAATGAGGCTCCATCGTCTCCCTGAAACATAGTACTTTCATTACTATGTATCAAAATATTGTTAGCATAAAACACACGTGAGGACGAACACACAGGTACATCTCAATAGCCAAACACGATTTAAACATCAACAATCAAACGACAAGTATTCGACCAGTGATGATCTATTTCGATGGAGCTGTCAGTATCCATACCTCTGGCTCTGCATGGACTGCCATGAATGGTTGTATTGGAGAGGAGGCATCCGCATCTCCCTGAAACACAGTACTTGCATTAGTATGGTTTTCAATATTGGAAACATAACAAACACTTGGGGTCGACGGCACAGGTACATATAAAGAGATAACCACAAATGATGCATTGTCTAAAACAATCAAGGAAAATATAAGTATGCAGATTTCATCGACTTATTTCTCCGATTCCTTTACATCTGCATCATCAAAATGGGATGTTGTGACTGTAGTGGAAGCTCCGTCGTCTCCCTGAAACACAGTACTTGCATTAGTATGGTTTTCAATATTGGAAACATAACACACACTTGGGGTCGAACGCACAGGTACATATAAAGAGATAACCACAAATGATGCATTGTCTAAAAGAATCAAGGAAAATCTAAATATGATCACATTTCATCGACTTATTTCTCCGATTTATTTACATCTGCATCATCTAAATGGGATGTTGTGATTGTAGTGGAAGCTCCGTCGTCTCCCTGAAACACAGCACTTGCGTTAATAGGGAAGAAAGTATAGCAAATGGAATCACGTTATATAATCACGCATGATGGAGCTGTCAGTATCCATACCTCGTGCTGCTGAAGAATATCTATGGATGTTGAAAATGTAGTGCGCACTTCCCAAAGCTGTTGCGCAGATTCGTATACACATGGTCCCGCTTCCACTTCCCCTGGAATTACTTGAATGTCAGGCTCTGCATCAAGTGCAGGGGTTGACGCTCCATCAACTGCCTGAAACATAGTGCTTGCATTAGTGAGGATTACAATAGTGAAAACATAACACACACCTGGGGTCGACATCACAGGTACATATCAACGGCTAACCACGAATGAAACATTGTGTAGAACAATCAAACGACAAGAATTCCAGCTCTGATGATGACGCTCGATGGAGCTGTCAGTATCCATACCTCCAGCTGGTGAAGAACATCTAGAAATGTTGTAGATGTGGCGGACGCTTCAGCACCTCCCTGAAAGACAGTACTTGCATTAGTATGGATAACACTAATTATAACTGAAAACAAACACCTGTGGACGATAACTAAGGTGCATATAAATTGGAAAGCACTAACCAAACATTCGGTAAAATAATTACACGATAGAATAAAACTATCACTTGACATGCATAAAACAAGTCTGTAGCGGATTAGCCTAGTAAGATTACCTGATCCGCGCTAGAAGTGGTTGATAACTGCGACCACGTCAAGGATGGAGAATGTTCTTGCTTCAGATCCAAGGGATAGTCATGAAGTTGTAAAGGTAAATTAATGATTGATAATGAAATGCCAATATTAAAAATAGCCATGTAAGGCGACAGAATACTTGAAAAATGCTCAATACAGCACAGTTCCCTGTTCCCATATATATACATTGCGTTTGTGGTTAATGAAATCGAAAAAGAATATATTGATAAATGTCATTATTCAAAAAACTATACACTCATATCAATATCGAAATTATTACAAGGGATAGAACACCTACAATATCAATTAATCCATTCGGCTACCTACACACTACCGCAAGGCCTAAAGCTAAATCCGGACACTTGACTCACCGGTGGCGGAATGTGGACGAATAGAGTGGGAATAGCATTTTCGAGCAATTTCCGCGTCGTTCGCGTTTATTCTTCTTTTTTACCCAAGATGTTGTGTACATGTCCAAGGAAAAGTGCCGGCTGCAGATGCGGTATCGATCACCCTCTTGTCCTGTAAGACTTGTTGGACTCTACTTTCCAGCTCATCCAGTGGATATCCGTAATGTCTGACCCATTCTCGTATTCGATCAACAGTTTTCGGGAATGCATGCATTGTAGTGCCTTCAGATTTCGCATAGGTCTTTGAAGGGCAACCGCTAATCGAACAGGCAGGCATTGTTGATAAATCTGAAAAGTAAATATCGACATTATTATACAATCTTCAAGAATAAAGATTTGATACAAAAGTAAATGAATCATACAATGATCAATGCAAGGTTTGTTTTGGTCGCAGGAACTATACCAGTTCATTATGTGCGGCTTAGTATTTGCATAAGTTGC
The DNA here is from genome assembly GCF_040938575.1 of Ambystoma mexicanum. NCBI lineage: Eukaryota > Metazoa > Chordata > Amphibia > Caudata > Ambystomatidae > Ambystoma > Ambystoma mexicanum. The sequence goes on along the minus strand of NC_090936.1, from coordinate 1,110,725,593 downwards.
AGAAATGTATAAATGATGTGACTAAAATCTGAACATGTGACTCGTCCCTTGGATGTTCTGTCTTGGATGTTCAAGTCAATAGCAATGAGACCAATGAACATAGCACTATTGTGTACTCTACTCGCAAATAGATAGAAATTTAAAAATCTGCGAAATATGACTAGGATACATGGCGTTACCTTGACCAACTAACAGTTGGATTCAGCAAGCAGAGCAGTATGTTGCAGGAGAATAGGTGGGTGGCCACAGGTAGCACACTGATGGGTTTGCTCTAAGCGGTCACAGAAGTTCACGGATAGCACGACGACGAGCAGATTAGCGTAGATCTCAGTGGTTTCCAGGTAGCACGTACAGGAGTTGACTTGCAAAGCACAAAGATGTTCTCATGAGACATATCAAGTGGTTTATAAAGTATTAGAAACAGGGGTGTGTTTGTGAATGAATGACGTATGTATGTCGTGGTATTAGGGGGGGCGGCCTGCTTCAAGGGGAGGCCTGGCTGGAGACATGGGGTCTGAGGAGGCCATGTGACCGATGGCCCCTTGGCGTGGGATACCTTTTGAAGTGTACATGTAGTTTGGCACCTTGGCCTTTCGCGCCCCTGACAGCGCGCATCCACTGGCGCGAACCGCCTTTGATAGAGGGGGTGGGCTGGATGGGCCTGGGGCGTGCAGATAAGGCACAGGAAGACTGCTGAATGGAGACACACTTATGTGGATTGCAGGGGGGCGGCCTGCCTCAGGGGAGGCCTGCCTGGAGACACGGGGTCTGAGGAGGCCATGTGACCGATGGCCCCTTGGCGTGGGATACCTTTTGAAGTGTACATGTAGTTTGGCACCTTGGCCTTTCGCGCCCCTGACAGCGCGCATCCACTGGCGCGAACCGCCTTTGATAGAGGGGGGTGGGCTGGATGGGCCTGGGACATGCAGATAAGGCACAGGAAGACTGCTGAATGGAGACACACTTATGTGGATTGCAGGGGGGCGGCCTGCCTCAGGGGAGGCCTGCCTGGAGACACGGGGTCTGAGGAGACCATGTGAACAATGGCCCCTGGGCGTAAGATACCTTTTGAAGTGTACATGTTGTTTGGCACCTTGGCCGTTCGCGTCCCAGACAGCCCCACATGCCAGCGCTCATCCACGGGTGCAAACTGCCTTTGATAGGTGGGGTGGATGGATGGGCCGGTGGGCATGCAGATAAGTGTGTGGGAACGAGGGGCCATCAGGCCCCTCTCGATGGCCCCTCTCATGCTTCACTTCTCAGTAGAAACCCGGACCAAGTGCCTCCAGTAGTGGGTTCACCCCTTGCCATTATGTGATAACTTTGGTTGACAATCGCGTAGATGGGACCACTGAGCATGACTCTTCCTCTGAGATCACTGTCCTGCATGTGAACCAGCCTGAACTAAGCACATCGCTTGTTCATCTCCATAAACATGTCCTTGCCCACGCACCCTCGCCAGTGGAAACCTACTGCCATTGTGACCCTGTGTACCTGAAAGGTATTCTCTTCAAGTGCCAGACCACTGACCACGACATGATGCCCACCTAGCAGATCCCCAATTAACATTAGACCCCTACTGCAGTATATCGTTGCTTATCAATAACAAATGTCACATACCAGAGATTCTTGTGAGCACAGACCCACACTTCAACCGGTGTATTATAGTGGTCAAAACCCTTAACCTAAGGCCTGTATAATCCAATGTTAATTGTTAGTATAGATATATGTGTGACTTTTATAGAGACATAACCTACTGAAAGAATTTGAACAAGTGTTATATAGTGCATGCATTATCGAGAATATTTTATGTTAGCTTAGATAGTGACCACCCTGCTTCACAGTGACCAGACCTTCACCCATTCAGAGCACAGATGTCTGACGTCCATCCTTGAATGGAGACACACTTGATTCATTTAAAAAAATCAAAACAACCGTTGTTAAAATATATGTGGTGTTTTATTTTGTATCTTATTTTCATGACACAAAAATACAAGACTTTAAAGATTATACAGGTCAGGTTGCAGCACAGCGAGAGAAAATCCCCTGTACTGACCGCTGTCACTCGGGAACGTTTCTCTTATGGCACGAACGGCACAGGCGGGTATCACTCTTCGAACGCGGTGTCTAAGCCTCCCGTGGAGCCACCATGTAAAGGAACGATAGGCCACCAGCCTGTACCACCTGTGAAAAGGAATGAAACAAACTGTTTTTAAATGACCAAGATAAGTTTAATAAACGTTTGTTGTCAATGACAATTCTTGTAACTAATGGCATTCTGCACGGACAAATGCTATCTAGACAATGCACACTATTGAACGACTTTCATGCGTTACTATGATATGAATATATAATTTTGGATATAGTAGAAGACCATGAAATAGGAGTGGCATGACAGCAGAGTATACTTACTCGTTACTCGGATTACGAGGACGAACAGTTGTGCGAAATTCATGCATAAGCACCATCATTATTCTCAACATGGCCCGTGTGAGGCAGGCTGCCCTGAAGTCTGGCAGCTCAGTGATGCATTGCGGTCGTGGCTCACCTTCCGAAATGTAGGCCAGGCATCCCGAGTTTTCTCGGCAGCAGCAGTTCTCCTCCTCGGTTGGCATTAGCTCGCACCGATTGCATGTGCACCAGATGGAGACGCCGTCCATGCGACTAGGCCCAGGCTCTTCATCTGTTGATTCGTCCTGCCAACTGCCATCCGAATCCCCATCGTTTTCGCGTGCTTCCCTTTCCAGTAGTTCCTCCCCGGTTTACTCTGGCTCGTATAAGTAGGGCATTATTGTAGCCATTGTGTGGTAAACAAAGTAAAATAATTTACCGAGATGGTACAGGTGTTCACACGGGCTACAAGCGGTGAAGGTAGCTGACCAGAGCACAGAAACGAGTCACAAAATACTCAAAATAACACAGAGAGAGGAATGGAATCGAAAATCTGCTGCTGTGTGTTGTGAAACGGTCTGTTTATACTTATTGAGGAAAGAGGCGTCCTGCCATTTCCATGGCGACACGTCATTAGCTGAAGCGCAGCGAATGTTGACACAAGACGTGCTTTGGCGTTGGGAAATGGGCAGTACGAGTCTGCTGATGACAGGCTCAGGGGCGGGGGAATTGATTTAGTGCCGCAGAAGCAGGTCAGCCAGGGCGATGCGGCAAGTGATAGGATTATGACAAAATGGCGGCTCCCTGGTGCCTGTTTTCGCATGCGTTTAATGGACGAAAACTCGGGTAAGGTCCATAGGAAAGTTTTCTAAAATCGAGCCACTTAGGCTTAAAAAAACATGGCCTACCCGTAGGGACAATAACATTTTTTACTAGACCATGCCTTTAACATTTTAACCTTACAAACTGACGGAATTCTTAATATAACGTGAAATTCAGTTATACATGTAGTGCCCCTCCCCCTCAAATCTCTTAGGAGCAATGCTAGGAACATTTGCACGGTAGGGAGCAGGTCTGGCCAATGACACTAAAACCCTCAACCACACACTCCTTGCACCGTCCGCATCGCATCACACCTTGATCCCCTACAGCACCCATTTATGAGGTGACTTATGGCCCCACAAATGGTTATTGTGGCAGATTCTACATTGGACATACCACTCTTATATAGGAATTCCAAAGGCGTAAGAATCCCTATGTATGTGTAGTATGTCATATCCATACGAAGTGTTATCACATGTATGTGCTGCTGCCACACACTTGTGGGAATACTGGATGCAGACCTCCTGCGCCCCACATAATATGCGGTTTTGGGGATAAAACTGAAAATATTATTTTGCCAAATGGTTTACCAAATCCTCACCTTTGACACCTTCAGTGGAGGTGTAGGAACTGCCTTTTCTGTGGAACTACAGTGGTGGAGAAGAAATGAAAGGGTGAAGTCAGGGAATTTTCCCCAGGGAGATCACAAAAGAGAAACCCGGAACAAAGACACCAATGGCAACATGCTATTAGGTCAGAAGAAGAAAAAGCATTACTTAAGCAAGCATGTTTCAGCTTTAGTGTAGGCATGGGAAATACATATGCCAATGCCTGCTTTAACAGGACTTCAGTGAAGGACACGCATAGTGCTAATAAATCGAGTGGCTGAAGGCAGACCTGGTTGAGACATTTTAATACCCCAATAGCACGTTACAGCTTCAATTACAGCTCCAATTATTAGTCATTAAGTCTCATAAGATTGCCTTGAAAATACACTGGCAGTATAGCGTTTGATGGTAATGCTAGAAAAAGCTAACTCAAAGAGATCCCAGGAGGATGAGGTTTTGGCAAAGAGGGTCGGGAAGTGGGTGGGAATAGCCATAGGGATTAGCATGGCCATGTGCAGTCAATGGATTGGTAAATAACCAAGCAACGCCTAGAGGTTCAAGGGATGCAAGGGGCCACAACCCATTTAATAAAAAAAGGCACCTGCAAGAAAAAGAACGACTCCTCTTAATAAAAAGTGTTAGAAAAAAAACACTGCGAGAGCATCAACATGTAAGACATCGTTGAATACATCACAATCTCTTGCTGCTTGCTAACTTCACCCGACTATTTAACCAGGCATGACCAATATTTCTACATCTTCCCCCACTCTGCATCTCCAGCCTTAATCTTCTCCTTACCTTTCAGTGCACCCACTCTGCATCTCCAGCCTCCGAATCCCCCTTACCTTTCAGTGCACCCACTCTGCATCTCCATCTCCAGCCTCCGAATCCCCCTTACCTTTCAGTGCACCCACTCTGCATCTCCAGCCTCCGAATCCCCCTTACCTTTCAGTGCACCCACTCTGCATCTCCAGCCTTAATCTCCTCTTTACCTTTCAGTGCACCCACTCTGCATCTCCAGCTTTCATCTCCCCCTTACCTTTCAGTACACCTGCTCTGCATCTCCAGCTTTCATCTCCCCCTTACCTTTCAGTACACCTGCTCTGCAATCCAGCCTCCGTCTACTCCTTACCTTTCAGTACACCCGCTCTGCATCTCCATCCTCCATCTCCACCTTACCTTGCCTTCATCTCCTACTTACCTTTCAGTACACCCGCACTGCATCTCCAGCCTCCGTCTCCGCCTTACCTTTCAGTGCACCTACTCTGCACCTCCAGCTTCCGTCTCCGCCTTACCTTCAGTACACCCACTCTGCATTTCCACCTTGCATCTCTTCCTTACCTTTCAGTACACCCACTCTGCATCTCCAGCTTCCGTCTCCTCCATACCTTTCACTACACCCACTCTGCATTTCCAGTGTGCGTCTCCTCCTTACCTTTCAGTGCACCTACTCTGCATCTCCAGCCTGCGTCTCTTCTTCCCTTTCAGTACACCCATTCTGCATCTTCAGCCTCTGTCTCCTTCTTATCTTACAGTGCACCTGCTCTACATCTCCAGCTTCCGTCTCCTCCTTACCTTTCAGTGCATCCACTCTGCATCTCCGGCCTCTGTTTCCTCCTTACTTTTCAGTACACCCACTCTGCACCTCCAGCCTCCGGCTCCTCCCTACCTATCAGTGCACCCACTCTGCATCTCCAGCCTCCATCTCCTCCTTACCTTTCAGTGCACCCACTCTGCATCTCCAGCCTCCGTCTCCTCCTTACCTTTCAGTACACCCTCTCTGTATCTCCAGCCTGTCTCCTCCTTACTTTTCAGTACATCCACTCTGCATCAACAGCCTCCGTCTCCTCCATACTTTTCAGTGCACGCACTCTGCATCTCCAGCCTCTGTCTCCTCCTTACCTTTCAGTACATCCACTCTGTATCTCCAGCCTCCGTCTCCTCCTTAAATTTCAAAACACCCGCTCTGCATCTCCAGCCTCCGTCTCCTCCTTACCTTTCAGTACACCCGCTCTGCATCTCCAGCTCCATCTCCACCTTACCTTGCCTTCATCTCCTTCTTACCTTTCAGTACACACGCACTGCATCTCCAGCCTCCGCCTCCGCCTTTACTTTCAGTGCACCCACTCTGCATCTCCAGCTTCTGTCTCCTTCTTACCTTTCAGTACACCCACTCTGCATCTCCAGCCTGCGTCTCCTCCTTACCTTTCATTGCACCCGCTCTGCATCTCCAGCTTCCATCTCCTCCTTACCTTTCAGTACACCCACTCTGAATCTCCAGCCTCCGTCTCCGCCTTACCTTTCAGTGCACCTACTCTGCATCTCCAGCTTCCGTCTCCTCCTTACCTTTCAGTGCATCCACTCTACATCTCTGGCTCTGTTTCCTCCTTAATTTTCAGTACACCCACTCTGCACCTCCAGCCTCTGGCTCCTCCCTACCTATCAGTGCACCCACTCTGTAACTCCAGCCTCCATCTCCTCCTTACCTTTCAGTGCACCCACTCTGCATCTCCAGCCTCCGTCTCCTCCTTACCTTTCATAACACCCACTCTATATCTCCAGCCTGTGTCTCCTCCTTACCTTTCAGTACATCCACTCTGCATCTACAGCCTCCGTCTCCTCCATAATTTTCAGTGCACCCACTCTGCATCTCCAGCCTCCGTCTCCTCCTTACCTTTCAGTACATCCACTCTGTATCTCCAGCCTCCGTCTCTTCCTTACGTTTCAATACACCCGCTCTGCATCTCCAGCCTCCGTCTCCTCCTTACCTTTCAGTACACTCGCTCTGCATCTCCAGCCTCCGTCTCCGCCTTTACTTTCAGTGCACCCACTCTGCATCTCCAGCCTCCGTCTCCTTCTTACCTTTCAGTACACCCACTCTGCATGTCCAGCCTCCGTCTCCTCCTTACCTTTCAGTGCACCCACTCTGCATCTCCAGCTTCCATCTCCTCCTTACCTTTCAGTTCACCCACTCTGCATCTCCAGCCTCCGTCTCCTACTTACCATTCAGTACACCCACTCTGCATCTCCAGCCTCCGTCTCCACCTTATCTTTCAGTAGACCCCCTCTGCATCTCCAGCCTCCTTCTCCTCCTTACCTTTCAGTACACCCACTATGCATCTACATCTTGCATCTCATCCTTACCTTTCAGTACACCCACTCTGCATCTCCAGCCTCCGTCTCCGCATTACCTTTCAGTGCACCCGCTCTGCATCTCCAGCCTCCATCTCCACTTTATCTTGCCTTCATCTCCTTCTTACCTTCCAGTACACCCGCACTGCATCTCCAGCCTCCGGCTCCGCCTTACCTTTCAGTGCACCTACTCTGCATCTCCAGCTTCCGTCTCCTCCTTACCTTTCAGTACACCCACTCTGCATCCCCAGCGTGCGTCTCCTCCTTACCTTTCAGTACACCCACTCCGCATGTCCAGCCTGCGTCTCCTCCTTCCCTTTCAGTACACCCACTCTGCATCTTCAGCCTCCGTCTCCTCCTTACCTTTCAGTACACCCACTTTGAATCTCCAGCCTCCGTCTCTGCCTTACCTTTCGGTGCACCTACTCTGCATCTCTAGCTTCCGTTTCCTCCTTACCTTTCAGTGTATCCACTCTGTATCTCCGGCCTCTGTCTCCTCCTTACTTTTCAGCACACCCACGCTGCACCTCCAGCCTCCGGCTCCTCCCTACCTATCAGTGCACCCACTCTGTATCTCCAGCCTCCGTCTCCTCCTTACCTTTCAGGGCACCCACTCTGCATCTCCAGCCTCCGTCTCATCCTTACCTTTCAGTACACCCACTCTGTATCTGCAGCCTGTGTCTCCTCTTTACCTTTCAGTACATCCACTCTGCATCTACAGCCTCCATCTCCTTGTTACCCTTTAGTGCACCCACTCTGCATCTCCAGCCTCCGTCTCCTCTAACCTTTCAGTACACCCGCTCTACATCTCCAGTCTCCGTCTCCTCCTTACCTTTGAGTACACCCGCTCTGCATCTCCAACCTCCACCTCCTCCTTACCTTTCAGTACACCAGCTCTGCATCTCCAGCCTCCATCTCCACCTTTCCTTGCCTTCATCTCTTTCTTACCTTTCAGTACACCCGCACTGCATCTCCAGCCTCCGTCTCCGTCTTTACTTTCAGTGCACCCACTCTGCATCTCCAGCCTCCGTCTCCTCCTTACCTTTTAGTACACCCACTCTGCATCTCCAGCCTCCGTCTTGCCTTACCTTTCAGTGCACCCACTCTACATCTCCAGCTTCTGTCTCCTCCTTACCTTTTAGTTAACAAACTCTGCATCTCCTGCCTCCGTCTCCTCCTTACCTTTCAGTACACCCACTCTGCACCTCCAGCCTCCGGCTCCTCCCTACCTATCAGTGCACCCACTCTGTATCTGCAGCCTTCGTCTCCTCCTTACCTTTCAGTGCACCCTCTCTGCATCTACAGCCTCCGTCTCCTCCTTACCTTTCAGTACACCCACTCTGTATCTCCAGCCTGTGTCTCCTCCTTACCTTTCAGTACATCCACTCAGCATCTATAGCCTCCGTCTCCTCCATACTTTTCAGTGCACCCACTCTGCATCTCCAGCCTCCGTCTCCTCCTTACCTTTCAGTACATCCACTCTGTATCTCCAGCCTCCGTCTCCTCTTTACATTTCAATACACCCGCTCTGCAGCTCCAGCCTCCGTCTCCTCCTTACCTTTCAGTACACCCGCTCTGCATTTCCAGACTCCGTCTCCTCCTTACCTTTCAGTGAACCTACTCTGCATCTCCAGCTTCCATCTCCTCCTTACCTTTCAGTTCACCCACTCTGCATCTCCAGCCTCCGTCTCCTCCTTACCATTCAGTACACCCACTCTGCATCTCCAGCCTCCGTCTCCGCCTTACCTTTCAGTGCACCCGCTCTGCATCTCCAGCCTCCATCTCCACTTTATCTTGCCTTCATCTCCTTCTTACCTTTCAGTACACCCGCACTGCATCTCCAGCCTCCGTCTCCGCCTTACCTTTCAGTGCACCTACTCTGCATCTACAGCTTCCGTCTCCTCCTTACCTTTCAGTACACCCACTCTGCATCTCCAGCGTGCATCTCCTCCTTACCTTTCAGTACACCCACTCTGCATCTCCAGTCTGCGTCTCCTCCTTCCTTTTCAGTACACCCACTCTGCATCTTCAGCCTCTGTCTCCTCCTTACCTTTCAGTACACCCACTTTGAATCTCCAGCCTCCTTCTCTGCCTTACCTTTCGGTGCACCTACTCTGCATCTCCAGCTTCCGTTTCCTCCTTACCTTTCAGTGCATCCATTCTGCATCTCCGACCTCTGTCTCCTCCTTACTTTTCAGTACACGCACTCTGCACCTCCAGCCTCTGGCTCCTCCCTACCTATCAGTGCACCCACTCTGTATCTCCAGCCTCCATCTCAACCTTTACTTTCAGTGCACCCCTTTGCATCTCCAGCCTCCGTCTCCTCCTTACCTTTCAGTACACCCACTCTGCATCTCCAGCCTCCATCTCCGCCTTACCTTTCAGTACACCCACTCCGCATCTCCAGCCTCCATCTCCACCTTACCTTTCAGTGCACTCACTCTGCATCTCCAGCTTCCATCTCCTCCTTACCTTTCTGTTCACCCACTCTGCATCTCCAGCCTCCATCTCCTCCTTACCTTTCAGTACACCCACTCTGTAACTCCAGCCTCTGTCTCCTCATTAGCTTTCAGTACACCTACTCTGCATCTCCAGCCTCCATCTCCACTTTACCTTGCCTTCATCTCCTTCTTACCTTTCAGTACACCCGCACTGCATCTCCAGCCTCCGTTTCTGCCTTACCTTTCAGTGCACCTACTCTGCATCTCCAGCTTCGATCTCCTCCTTACCTTTCAGCACACCCACTCTGCATCTCCAGCCTGCATCTCCTCCTTCCCTTTCAGTGCACCCACTCTGCATCTTCAGCCTCCGTCTCCTCCTTACCTTTCAGTACACCCACTTTAAATCTCCAGCCTACGTCTCTGCCTTACCTTTCAGTGCACCTACTCTGCATCTCCTGCTTCCATCTGCTCCTTACCTTTCAGTGCATCCACTCTGCATCACCGGCCTCTGTCTCCTCCTTACTGATCAGTGCACCCACTCTGTATCTCCAGCCTCCGTATCCTCCTTACCTTTCAGTGCACCCACTCTGCATCTCCAGCCTCCGTCTCATCCTTACCTTTCAGTACACCGACTCTGTATCTCCAGCATGTGTCTCCTTCTTACCTTTCAGTACATCCACTCTGCATCTACAGCCTCCATCTCCCCCTTACCTTTTAGTGCACCCACTCTGCATCTCCAGCTTCCGTCTCCTCCTTACCTTTCAGTACACCCGCTCTGCCTCTCCAGCCTCCACCTCCTCCTTACCTTTCAGTACACCTGCTCTGCATCTCCAGCCTCCATCTCCACCTTACCTTGCCTTCATCTCTTTCTTACCTTTCAGTACACCCGCACTGCATCTCCAGCCTCCGTCTCCGCCTTTACTTTCAGTGCACCCACTCTGCATCTCCAGCCTCCGTCTCCTCCTTACCTTTCAGTACACCCACTCTGCATCTCCAGCCTCCGTCTTGCCTTACCTTTCGGTGCACCTGCTCTGCATCTCCAGCTTCCGTCTGCTCCTTACCCTTCAGTGCATCCCCTCTGCATCTACGGCCTCTGTCTCCTCCTTACTGTTCAGTACACCCACTCTGCACCTCCAGCCTCCGGCTCCTCCCTACCTATCAGTGCACCCACTCTGTATCTCCAGCCTCCGTCTCCTCCTTACCTTTCAGTGCACCCACTCTACATCTCCAGCCTCTGTCTCATCCTTACCTTTCAGTACACCCACTCTGTATCTCCAGCCTGTGTCTCCTTCTTACCTTTCAGTACATCCACTCGGCATCTACAGCCTCCCTCTCCTCCTTACCTTTTAGTGCACCCACTCTGCATCCCCAGCCTCCGTCTCTTCCTTACCTTTCAGTACACCCGCTCTGCACCTCCAGTCTCCGTCTCCTCGTTACCTTTAAGTACACCCGCGCTGCATCTCCAGCCTCCACCTCCTCCTTACCTTTCAGTACATCTGCTCTGCATCTCCAGCCTCCATCTCCACCTTACCTTGCCTTCATCTCTTTCTTACCTTTCAGTACACCCGCACTGCATCTCCAGCCTCCGTCTCCGCCTTTACTTTCAGTGCACCCACTCTGCATCTCCAGCCTCAGTCTCCTCCTTACCTTTCAGTACACCCACTCTGCTTCTCCAGCCTCCGTCTCGCCTTACCTTTCAGTGCACCCACTCTGCATCTCCAGCTTCCATCTCTTCTTTACCTTTAATTTCACCCACTCTGCATCTAAAGCCTCCATCTCCTCCTTACCTTTCAGTACACCCACTCTGCATCTCCAGCCTCCATCTCCACTTTACCTTGCCTTCATCTCCTTCTTACCTTTCAGTACACCCGCATTGCATCTCCAGCCTCCGTCTCTGCCTTACCTTTCAGTGCACCTACTCTGCATCTCCAGCTTCGATCTCCTCCTTACCATTCAGCACACCCACTCTGCATCTCCAGCCTGCGTCTCCTCCTTCCCTTTCAGTGCACCCACTCTGCATCTTCAGCCTCCGTCTCCTCCTTGCCTTTCAGTACACCCACTTTAAATCTCCAGCCTACGTCTCTGCCTTACCTTTCAGTGCACCTACTCTGCATCTCCAGCTTCCGTCTGCTCCTTACCTTTCAGTGCATCCACTCTGCATCACCGGCCTCTGTCTCCTCCTTACTGATCAGTGCACCCACTCTGCATCTCCAGCCTCCGTCTCCTCCTTACCTTTCAGTGTACCCACTCTGCATCTCCAGCCTCCGTCTCATCCTTACCTTTCAGTACACCCACTCTGTATCTCCAGCAAGTGTCTCCTTCTTACCTTTCAGTACATCCACTCTGCATCTACAGCCTCAATCTCCTCCTTACCTTTTAGTGCACCCACTCTGTATCTCCAGCCTCCGTCTCCTCTTTACCTTTCAGTACACCCGCTCTGCCTCTCCAGCCTCCACCTCCTCCTTACCTTTCAGTACACCTGCTCTGCATCTCCAGCCTCCATCTCCACCTTACCTTGCCTTCATCTCTTTCTTACCTTTCAGTACACCCGCACTGCATCTCCAGCCTCCGTCTCCGCCTTTACTTTCAGTGCACCCACTCTGCATCTCCAGCCTCTGTCTCTTCCTTACCTTTCAGTACACCCACTCTGCATCTCCAGCCTCCGTCTCGCCTTACCTTTTGGTGCACCTGCTCTGCATCTCCAGCTTCCGTCTGCTCCTTACCTTTCAGTGCATCACCTCTGCATCTACGGCCTCTGTCTCCTCCTTACTGTTCAGTACACCCACTCTGCACCTCCAGCCTCCGGCTCTTCCCTACCTATCAGTGCACCCACTCTGTATCTCCAGCGTCCGTCTCCTCCTTACCTTTCAGTGCACCCACTCTGCATCTCCAGCCTCCGTCTCATCCTTACCTTTCAGTACACCCACTCTGTATCTCCAGCCTGTGTCTCCTTCTTACCTTTCAGTACATCCACTCGGCATCTACAGCCTCCCTCTCATCCTTACCTTTTAGTGCACCCACTCTGCATCCCCAGCCTCCCTCTCTTCCTTACATTTCAGTACACCCGCTCTGCACCTCCAGTCTCCGTCTCCTCCTTACCTTTCAGTACACCCGCGCTGCATCTCCAGCCTCCACCTCCTCCTTACCTTTCAGTACATCTGCTCTGCATCTCCAGCCTCCATCTCCACCTTACCTTGCCTTCATCTCTTTCTTACCTTTCAGTACACCCGCACTGCATCTCCAGCCTCCGTCTCCGCCTTTACTTTCAGTGCACCCACTCTGCATCTCCAGCCTCCGTCTCCTCCTTACCTTTCAGTACACCCACTCTGCTTCTCCAGCCTCCGTCTCGCCTTACCGTTCAGTGCACCCACTCTGCATCTCCAGCTTCCATCTCCTATTTACCTTTAATTTCACCCACTCTGCATCTAAAGCCTCCATCTCCTCCTTACCTTTCAGTACACCCACTCTGCATCTCCAGCCTCCATCTCCACCTTACCTTTCAGTACACCCACTCTGCATCTCCAGCCTCCATCTCCACCTTACCTTTCAGTACACCCACTCTGCATCTCCAGCCTCCGTCTCCTCCTTACCTTTCAGTACACCCACTCTGCATCTCCAGCCTCCGTCTCCTCCTTAGCTTTCAGTACACCCACTCTGCATCTACAGCCTCCGTCTCTTCCTTACCTTTCAGTACACCCACTCTGCATCTCTAGCCTCCGGCTCCTCCTTACCTTTCAGTACACCCACTGTGCATCTCCAGCCTCCATCTCCACCTTACCTTTCAGTACACCCACTCTGCATCTCCAGCCTCCGTCTCCTCCTTACCTTTCAGTACACCCACTGTGCATCTCCAGCCTCCATCTCCACCTTACCTTTCAGTACACCCACTCTGCATCTCCAGCCTCCGTCTCCTCCTTACCTTTCAGTACACCCACTGTGCATCTCCAGCCTCCACCTCCACCTTACCTTTCAGTACACCCACTCTGCATCTACAGCCTCCATCACTCTGCATCTCCAGCCTCCACCTCCTCCTTACCTTTCACTACACCCACCATGCATACTGCTCAGCAGCCGCTCCTCTGCTTTCAGCTCCAAGACATCCATTCATCCAGGATGCCCCCCTCCACCTCGCACACGTCTGTCATCTGTCCCTTCAACCAGCCATCTTAATTACCGACCGGCACCACTGGCATGACAGCTAACCCTAGTGGACGTCACCCTTATAGTGCCAAACAGAGCAAACCGTGTCTGTGATTGTTGAACATTTTTGAGAGGTCCCTGTCTTTATCCTGAAAAAGAAGACTTCCCAACTTGTCAAAACATGGAGTACCTGGATTTTCGAGTGACAAATTCGGGCCGCCTTCAGATTATGTAATGGCCCTCATATATTGCTTGGAAAGCTCAAAAGCAAGTATCCCTCAATGACAGTCTGTGTCATTTCTGCTTCTCATTGCACTTCATCCCCTGGTGCAAGTGCAACCCTTAAATAAGTGGCAGTCGGGGGATCACATGACATGCTGAAGGAATCCCTCCAGCTGTGTGAGAGTGAGTGATTTCTGGAAGAGACTCTGCATCATTTTTAACAATGTCTTAGGACAGGCATTAGATTATGATTTCAATACATTTATTCTTGGTGATGACAAATTATTGATTGACCTAAGTACCTGCCAACAAAAATGTCGATTCAGAGGTGCCTTCGTGGCCAAAATATTAATATTAAGAGGATGGAAGTCGAGACTGTCTCCGGAAGTGCATGTTTGGATGAACGAAATGTTAAAATTGGTTGAGATGGAATGATTGATTTATCGTTGGAAGAAATCATTGACTTATTTTTAGAAGATATGGAGTAGATTCCTAGACATTTACTAGCTCTGTAAATACTTTCTTTGTGGGGGGAGGGTATGGGTTTACACGACATATTGACTGTATATTGTATCTATAGAATACTGTCAAATGCAAACATTGCAAATATAAAAAATAGAAGCCACCAGCTTTAAATCAATTCTCAGACTGGTACCTTTCTCTGACTCTTCAGCCTTTTGACAGTGCATTCACTATGATACAGCTCTCCTTCCACTCCTTACATACCCACTGCAGTATCTCCCTTACCTGCCGCACCCAACACACTACCACATGCACCAAATCACAAGCACGGTGTTACCTCGCTTGCAGCTACGAATTAGCACATGACCATTCACCTCTGGCCCTCTCCAGAACCACATCCACCTGCGACATCTCGCCCCAGCTTTGCTGACGCAGGCCACCAAACTCCTTCCAGGAGCTGGTGGTCCCAACAGACCCAAATCTGATGCCACCAGACAGTGGAGTAACTTTGCTGAAAATGTTGGGGGGGGGGGACATGACATCTGAAGAAAAGGTGCCCCAGCCAAATGAATAGGAACAAAATGTTGTGCCATGAAAGTTGGGGGGGACAAACACCCCTGTCTCCCCCGAAAAGTATGTCCATGCCCAGGGGAGTTGCTAGGTCTGGAAAAGACCTGGGGCTAAGCTGATGTCGGAACAGTTGGGACTGGGGGCTAGCTAGTCTTTTGGCTGTAGCTCCTGAGATTCTATCCGGGGCTACAACCAAAAGATCAGGGGCTACAGCCCCCTTAGCCCCCCCCTAGCAACGCCCCTGTCCATGCCACCAGATGGGAACCCACACAGAGGCACACACATCGCCTAATCAGAATCAGACTGGAGGGCGATGTGGGGGGCCACGAGGTTTCTGACCTCCTGCCAGTACAGTTCCTTCATTTATAAACCACGACTGGCCACCACAGTTCAGGATTTCAGCGTTCACATAAGGACATTGGGTATAACGTCGTTTTATCGACAGTCATTTTTACGGCTGCCTTTAAAACGAGTATAAAATTATGAAAAAGGTCAACGAAATTTGTTGGGGGGTGGGAAAGGGCAGACAAGGAGTTGGAGGGGTAATAGTTAAAAATAGGTGGGGGAGGGTGTTTTGGGGGGGAACCCCCTCAAAAAAACAAAGAAATTCGATTACCTTTTTCGTAATTTTGTACTCGTTTAAAAGGCAGTCGCAAAAATGATGTCGATGAAACAACATAGGAACATTGGCAGTGCCACAGGGTTGTGCAAATGGCTCAGGTGCGCCACATAAGTTCCTCGTGAGATATCATCTGCCATTGCAGGAATTTAGTTAAGCGTGAAAAAACTAGGCGGTACTAAAAACTTCTTAACCTGTTGCTTCCGCAGCACTCAGGACTGTTGGCCAAACTTCAAGTGTATTTCAGTTAGTGTGTTCTTTATTGAACTGTCCAACGCCGAATACATGAACAGCAGGAAATAGCGGGAAAATCTGGACTTACAACAGAAAGTAATGATTCCTTTAGTGTTGGGTATTGGAAGGCATCACAAGAGCTGCCTATAACCAAAACTATTGTCACGAGCAGTGAATGAAGGAGGCACACAGCATGTCGCAGTTGGGTGGCTATTTACCCAGCCATTCCCCCCTTGCGGATTCACCCCTCACGGCCATACTAGTCCCTATGGCCATTCCGACCAACTACCCATCCTGTCCCTTTCCACCCAAAAAAGAATCCCGGGCTCTCTCGGAGTCTAGCTTTGTGCTTTCGGAGCAGCCTTCTGAAAGTCAATGGGCCTCATTACGACCAAGGCGGTAGGGGGTTAACGGTGCCGGTAGAGCTGATGGCGCTGTTAACCCCCTACCGCCTTATTACGAGATCTGCTCGCGGGTCCCGCTAAGGACGCCTGGTAAAAACCAGAGTTCCCAAGAGTTCCCTCTTTGAATGGGGAAATACCCAGCCCTCCAAGGTCGGAATGGCCCGGTATTTCCCCATTCCAAGAACCCAGACCCAGTACCCGGTATGGGGGTATTGTTACGCTCACCTGGCTCCCACAGGGGCGTCGATCTGAACTGGACAGCTGCGGTCTTCACCAATGTGACGCGTAGTGACGAGATGACGGACTGGACTGGCCCACTTAGCTTCGTTTGCTTGGCCCGTAGGAATATTCTTCTGCAAATGGAGAAAGGGAATTAACCACCCGTGGAGTTGAGCGTTAACCCTCCCCCACTCCCACTGTTCTCCCCACTGATCACCTTTGATGTCCCCTCTTATAGTCTCACCTGATGGTTTGGAAAGATGAGCTCTCCATCCTGCATTGAGCACAGGGGCGCGTAGATAAACAGTTGCTTCACTGGCTCAACGGAATTGGTGAGTTCCAGAACAATATTGACTCTGAGATTCCCAGCAAGACGCCATAGGTATGTAGTTCGTAAGAGTTAAAATGTCTGACTTTCACTCTTGTCCGATTCCTTGCAGGTTGCAGCTTGACCCTAGCGAAGAGTTCCTCGTGGCAACCGGTAATATTCAGGTAAGGATTTGTATTATCCAACACAGTTCGATAAAATAATGTCAATATGTAACCTGTTGCTTTCTCCCTTATGAGGCGCTGAGAGAAAGTATGAAGTCTCGGGGAATAATGCCTCCGGCGGTAAAGTCAGGTAAGTCTATTGTGGTGAGGAGGTTTCCCCTTGTTTGTCCCTTTGTTTCACCTTGCTGTCCTTTTGTTTCCCCTTAGGGGCCGGGGTTCGGCGAGGATGCAGTGGAAGCTCTGCTGACCCGTGAAGAGGAATAGTACGCCCGGTGGTAAAATCAGGTAAGTCTATGGGGGGTAACTAATATTGCCTCTGTGGCCCCTTGGCTCACCTTGCTGTTCTTGTCTTTCCCATAGGTGCCGGAGTACGGCGGGAACATGCAGAAGGATGCAGTGGAATGTGAAGATGCTGCGAAGGCCGTTGAGTTCAGTGCGGCGCTGCAGCAGACGAGGCGACGCGCATAAAATAACTTCTTTCTTCCAGCTTGAAGGCGCGATGGATCGGGAATTCAGATAAGGATCAAAGGTATTGCTCTTGTTCTAACCTTTTCTCCTTCTTTCTCCCTTTTTCTAGGAGCTCCAGACTCGAGGCAGGCGTGTCAGAAGACTGGATGCAGACTTGCAGGCACGGTGAGCGTTACTCTGCGGGATGCAGAATAACGCGAAGCGTGTGCTGCTCTTCGGGCGTGGTTTAAATAGCCTCCAAAGTAGTCCCAGGTAAGTATTCCTCCCCAGCCCCACCCGAGTAAAAAATAGTCCCTAGGTAAAGTAGTCCCTTCCAAGCCTCTTTTGGCTTAGAGCTCTTGCAGCATGGTCTGCATCAGGTAAGTTTGCAGCATGGTCTGCATCAGGTAAGTTTTAATCTATGTCTTTCCAATTACTCTCAGTCTGATGTAACATACAATGCAGGTATTGTTCGAGAGTCTGGTTGGTCCTCTCCGTTTGACCATCGGTTTGGGGATGGTGACTGGTCGATAACCTCACATCGATTTGCGCCAATTGACAACATTTTTTCCAAAAATGTGAAATGAATTGACTGCCCCGGTCAGAGACCAATACGGACGGAAATCTGTGTATGCGAACAATGTTTTCGAGGAACTCCTTGGCCAGGATTGAAGCTGAAGGTAATCCCTTTAAAGGAATAAAGTGGGCCATCTTGGAAAAAAGATCCACAATAACTAGAATGTTGTTAAATCCATCGCAAGGGGGTAGATCAGTAATAAAGTCTAACAATAAGGTGTGCCATGGTGTAGGTGGAATGTCTAAAGGTTGTAAGAGTCCAGCTGGTTTTTTCTTTTGACTTTTGCTTTGGGCACAAATGCCACAAGGCACCACAAATGATTTAATATCCTTTCGCCAGGTGGGCCACCAGAATTGTCTCTTAATTTTAGCTTCAGTTTTTGCAATACCTGGTGCCCCTCCATTAGGGTATCATGATAACGGGAAATGACTAGCTCTTGTAGTTCCTTGTGTGGCAGAAATAGCCGCCCTTGGTAATAAGGCAGGTCATTGGTGACATAGTAGTCCGGGCCTTTCTTTACCCAGTCCTGAAGGGCGGTAGGATCAAAGAGTTGCTGGATTTATACCTGAATGTCCTCTAGTGTCTGTAGAGTAGTCATGCCAAGAATCCTTTGTTCGTAAATTATAGGTACTGGTTCTGGGTTCACTTCTGCCTCTCCCATCCCTATTCGGGATAAGGCGTCTGCTTTACCATTCTTACAACCTGGTCGATAGGTTATCACGAAATCGAACTTGGCAAAGAACAATCCGCATAGGAGTGGGCGTGATGATTGGGCCTTGGCTGTCTTTAAATACTGTAAGTTCCGGTGATCACAGTAATGGTATGCCTGGCACCAAGAAGATAGTGCCGCCAAGCCTTGAAGGCAGATTTAATGGCTAATAACTCCTTGTCGGTAACCGCATAGTTTAACTCGGGTGCCGAGAACTTTCTGGACCAAAATGCTACTGGGTGAAGCTGGCCAGTTTCAGGGTCCTTTTGAGAAAGGACAGCTCCCATGGCTAGACTGGATGCATCAGTTTCCACTATGTATGGAAGTTCAGGGCGCGGGTGCTTTAATACAAGTGCACACGTGAATTTCGCTTTCAGCTCTTGGAAGGCATTTTCAGCTTCTTCAGTCCACGTAAAGCGTTTATTTTTTCACAAGAGTTCTGTGATGGGATGTACAAGATGTGAAAAATCTGGGATGAATCTGCGGTAGAAATTGGCAAAGCCGAGCATGCTTTGCACTCCTTTAACTGAACTTGGTGATGGCCACTTGAGGATTGCGTCCACCTTTCGTGAGTCCATTTGGACTCCTCTTGGGGTCTGGATAAACCCAAGGAATTCAACTTCTGTGGCATGAAAAACGCATTTTTCCAGTTTTGCATATAGTTTGTGCTGGCACAATTTCTCAAGGACTGCTCGGATGTGCTTCACATGGTCAGATTCTGAAGAGGAGTATACTAGAATATCATTGATATATACGACAACACAAACGTCAATGAGTTCACGAAGGACATCGTTCATGAAGTATTGGAAGGCTGCTGGTGCATTGCACAACCCGAAAGGCATCACCTGGTATTCGAATAACCCATACTTAGTGCGAAAAGCAGTCTTCCATTCGTCGCACTCTTTTACACGTACCAGATCGTATGCCCCCCGGAGATCTAACTTAGTGTATATGCAAGCGTCCTTCACTTGGTCTAGTAGTTCAGGGATCAGAGGCAATGGGTATTGGTTCTTAACAGTTACCTGGTTCAATGCGCGGCAGTCTATGCACGTTCTGAGGTCACCTTCCTTTTTGGGCACGAAGAACAAAGCTGAAGATGCAGGGGACTTGAATGAGCGAATGAAGCCATTAGCAAGGTACTGGTCTAAGTATTGTCGTAGGTGAAGGTTTTCAGGTTCCGTAAGGGCGTAGATCCTACTACAAGGCGGTTGTGCACCGGGTATGAGATCGATTTGGCAATCGTACGATCTGTGAGGTGGTAAGGTGTTTGCCTGTTCCTTTTGGAAGACATCCTGGAATTCTTGGTATTCTGGAGGTAGTTGCACGACTGCTGTGGTTACTCTGGCCAGGCCTGCGTTCAGATTTTTCTTTGGGTAACAGGTTTGTGCATAATCCGGGAAGGTTATTCTCTTCTCTCGCCAATCAATACAAGGATTATGTGTTTCCAACCAAGGTATCCCCAGTATTATGATGAAATGCGAGGTCTGAGTATCCTTCTTCAAGCTCGGCAAGCGGATCTCTACGCTTGTTGGGCGTGGTTGTTTCCCGAGTCTAACTCCATATGGCTTTTATCTTTTAAGGGACTTCAATTCAGCAATCCCACTAAGTCAGTGCCTCATCTGGGACGCCCAAGGGATGCCCTTATTTATATATTTTTATGACAAGTTATACTCTGGATGATAAACCCTTATATAACGCCCCTCTCTTTGAATCCCCCTGACCTCACTGTGCCAAGAAGTAGGTTTGTTTTCCAATTTAAAAGATTTATTTGAAAAATTAAACAATATATATATATATATATATCACACTTTTATAATAAATTAATATTTGATATCACACTTAAGAATATGGCAGTGATCAACAATGGATAATATTACAATTGTAGGCTTATTTAATTACTTAGGAGTTGGTATAGGAAGGAAAAGGTAACTGAGAATGCTTTTATGGTTTCAAGGAAAAACAATGATGGAAAGAATGCGGTACAGAAATAAACTGATAGGGTTTCACAAGAGATAATACGTTCCCTTTTCCCCTGGTGGCAATTCACTCCCCCCTATGCAATATAAAAAGATGGAAAGGAGAGCACACAGTTCTCAGAAATACAATCAAATGTAGTTTAGTTCCCGTTCCCCCCAGCAAGCTTAGAGAAACAGGGATGATTTTAAAACACAGGCAAAATACTTTAAGTGTGATTTGCAAAGAATGGAAAAATATGCAAAAAATGATTTTAATACCCTGTAGGAGGTTCAGGGTAGGTGATAGCTATTTAAGATTAGTTCAAGTCACACTGGCAATACTCAATGAGGGATTAGTAGGTTGAAAACGAATTTTAGCAGTTCAAGCAAAAGTAGCTATTTTGACAGGAGCACATTTTTCAATTCGCTGCAATTTTTCCGAAGGCGTCGAGCGGGATTACGGAATAACTATAAGGAATAGAAAGTCGGTTTTAGGCTTGTTGGAAAGCTTAGATTCTTAGCTTTAAAATGAAAGTTAAATCTCGTTCCTACGGTTCCAAAGATACGGACGATTTTGTGGAGATAGATTTTCAGAAATGAAATTAAAGTTTCAGAATGACAGATGCGATGTGGAAGGTTTTGGATCAACAGGATGGACACACAATTCTATGATGCAGTTCTAGATAGGTGGAAATTGTTCAAATTAGATTATTTTAAACTAAGAGATTGGTTTGCACAGTTCTGGCTGAGTACTCACACTATAAATTTGAAATAGGCCGTCAAGGTCTGATCAGGTTTGGACTGGACTCCTGGTGGGTGGTTCTGAAGTCACAGCTCTCTGGGTCAGCTCTGCTCTGCACTTCACAGCGGTCTGGTCTCTGGTTCTGGCAAAAGTTCTTGGCACTGCTGAAAATGTTCTGATGTCTGGATTCTAAGTTCTGGAGATGGTCCTTCTGGATATTGTCTGGTCTGGCAAAATGCTTCGCAAGAAAATGGAAAGTGAGTGTGTTGCCTGTCCAAAGCAGTCTCTTTTTATGTGTTTTGAAAATGGGTGTGTGCGTGGGCATAACTAAGCCTGCCTCTCACAACTTATCATTGACCAAGCTCTCCTCTCTCCCTTGATTGGGAGAAGGAATGGAGTGTCATCAGGCATTAATTTTATGGCATACAGAAAGAACACTCCCCTTGTTAATTTGCATACAAATCTATTTTTGATCTAAATACATATTTATCTATGTACCATTTTTCTAATATTATATGTCCAGTTAACATGTTTTCTGTAGCACCAAACCATCCGATCCCTGTCTTTGTAAGATGTCGTGTCCACTTATGACAGAATTCTGCCCTTTTCATCAAGAACACAACCTCTAAACTTTTCCAGAATTTACACAAACATGCACAAGGAATATGGGCATCAGATGATAAAGTGTCAGAATTTTAACATACAGACATTCAGAGTAATACCTTATTTTCCGCTACTACCCCCCAGAACATACCACAGAGTCCTAACACCTAAAATGTGCACAGAAAAATCACAAGAATAATGATATTAATTATATAATTTTGACAAGTCAATACTATGAATTATCCATCTTTTTAAAATTATGCTCTGGCCCAGAGGGGTGTGGTATTCCCAAAGCACATGGTGGAATTTCTGGTTTGTCCACTTCCTCCAACTCAAGTTGCTCACAGAGGCACTGCTCCTCCCAGTTTCTCCCAAAAGGAAGCCATTTACGACCCCCCCTAATTTAACATTTGCCTGAGCCAAGGAAGGCTCATTGTTCTGTTTCCCTGCTCCCAGGTGCTCCTCCCCTGATTCAATCAGAGAGGTGTAATCTCCTTTTGGTGGGAACAGCAAAAGGCAGCCAGGCCTGCGAATGCAGTGGCTGAGCAAGTTTCAACTCCTGTCGGGGGTAGTTGCCGGGCAGAATTCAATCTCTTCAAGCCAGGCTTCAGCCAAATGTCACCTTTGATCCCAGTTTTTCTTCATTCAAATCAAACATACAATTTTTACACATGCAGCTAGAACGCTGATTCTAAGTTCAAAACTATGACCTTTAAACAGTTGCAACCTATGTGACACTCAAAAGTAGGTCACTCATTTATTTTAAACATTTCGATTTTAGTGGTTTTAAATCTAATTTCAGTTAAGCTGCTGACATCCACAGCTCAGCCAGTTTTGTTATAACATTGTTTTGGGCTCTTCATCTTTCCAGATTTTGTATGCACACAAGACTACATTCTGCCAAATGTCTGCTGGTGTTCAGTGAGATTTTTGAATATCTTGCAATGTTTAAAATAGGCATTTTTAGCTTGCATTTCAGAGAAACAAAGGTGATTTCAAAGCGCTTTTTGAGCTAGCAAGCACTGCTGTTTTTCCTTTGGCACCACGTTTCACTCATGGCGCTTCTGGCCCACCACGCTTGCACTGGTGGGGGGCAGGTTAGGCGAACATTCTGGTGTGCGCAAAACTGCGCGGTTTTCCTGGATCTTGGCGCAAATGTGGGCTTTTCAGCCATCTTGGATTTTCTAAGTCCACAGCACCAAATGGTGCAGCACAATAACTTGAACGTGGGTCAAGACACCCAACAGCTCCTACCACCTTCTTGGGTGGTTTTACAGGGCAATCCCGTAAAAAATGCCCAGAAGTTACACAATATAGACACAATTGCATTTGCTGTCTCCTTTCTCTTTCCTTCTGGGTTAAGGGTCCTTTAACTCCTCCGATTTGCATGGGTTCTGAAGCATCTGCTCCTTTGGGGTTAGCGTGGGTTTTGACCAACACCCGATTCTCAAACTTGGCTCGATCAGCCTTTCTGTTCTGAAGTCTGTGATCTAACTGGACCACTAAGTCTATATATTCAGCGCAGTCTTGAGGTGGGTTTAGGACTTGAGCAAAGACATCCTTGAGTTCTCCTCGAAGCTCTCGATGAAATCACGTGATTCGTTTTACCTCAGTCCATCCAGTTTCCACTACCAACCTATTAAAGGTCGCGATGTAGGATAGAAGGTCCTGGTTACCCTGTCGTAGGGACAAAAGTTCGTTATCCAGGACCTGTCCTTGGGAGTGCCGGGCAAATAGTCTTTCCATGCTCATTTGAAAGCCCTGAAAATCCCGAAGAATTGGGTCATCTTGGGTAACTAGTGGAATTGACCAATCAGCTGCACTGCCACTGAGATATGACAATACAAAGGCTACCTTGGCTTGATCGTTTGGGAAGGCTCCAGGTCTGCATAAAAAGTGCAAGCGGCATTGGTTCATAAACACGGTGAACCTTTTGGAATCTCCTGCAAAGCGTTCGGGCGGAGCTAATGGAATATTTCCTGGTAGGTTTATTTGCACAGGGTTACTCGATGACACAGGAGCTGGATTTCCCCCGGGACCTGGTAGGGGTTCTTGTCCCGCCTGGCTTTGCAGTAGTTGCCAAGCAAGGTCATCAGTTCACTCCTTTGACAAAATCAGTTCTCTCCTAAGAACATTGGTTCCTTGACGGGCAGAATGCACTTCAGACCTCAGTTCCCCTAGTAATTGGGCCAATTGGTCAGTTTCTGAGGTATCCATAACGCCCGGGTGGGAATTTGTGGGTAGGCTTTGCGTTCTGTTACGCTCACCTGGCTCCCACAGGGGCGTCGATCTGAACTGGACAGCTGGGGTCTCCACCAATGTGACGCGTAGTGCCGAGATGACGGACTGGACTGGCCCACTGTTAATGACTCCAATCAAGCATTCCCACTAAGTCAGTGCCTTGTCTGGGATTGCTCAAGGGAAGCCCTTATTTATATATTTTTATGACAAGTTATAATCTGGATGATGAACCCTTGTATAACGCCCCTCTCTTAGAATCCTCCCTGACCCCATTGAGCCAAGAAGTAGGTTTGTTTTGCAAATTAAAAGATTTATTGGAAAAATTAAACAATAGATATATATCACACTTTATAATAAATTAATATTTGATATCACACTTAGACATATGACAGTGATCAACAATGGATGATGTTATACTAGCACACTGGTTTAATTACTTAGGAGTAGTATATAGGATAAGGTAGCTGAGAATGCTTTATATGGTACAAGGAAATGTAAGGCGGGAAAGAAGCAACACAGGAATAAACTTGATATGATTTCAGCAAAACATAATATAATCACTTTCCCCCTTTGGCAATTCACCCCCCCCTCTATGCAAGGTAAGGAGGTGGAAGTAACACACACAGTCTTCAGGAATACAATCACAGTACAATACGAATTCAGTTCCCCCCTAGCAAGCTTAGCGAAACAGGGATAATTTTAAACACAGGCAAAGTACTTTAAAGGTGTTATGCAAAGAAGGGAAAAATATGCTAAAGGTGATTTTAATTCCCTATAAGGGATTCAGGGCGGGTGATAGCTACTTCAAATTTGTTCAGGATCACTTTAGCAATGCTCTATGAATGATTGTCAGGTTGCAAACTAATTTCAGCAAAGGAAAGCAAGAAGCTGCTATTTTGACACGTGAAGAAATTTGAGCCAAAACGCAAATCGTGGCACTTTTTCTGAGTGCGGCGAGCGCGATTACGGAAAAAGTATAATGAATAGAAAGTTCGTATCTTTAAAATGAAAGTTAAATCCCGCTTCTATCACAAACGGTTCAAGAGATACGGACGATTTTGTGGAGGTAGATTTTCAGAAATGAAATTTTAAAGTTTCAGAATGACACATGACAGTTTTGCAGCTTTAAAGTCACAGAAGGACACACAATGCTATGGTGTAGTTCTAGATAGATTAAAATAGTTTGAATTAGATAAACTAAGAGATTGGTTTTGCACAGTTCTGGCTGAGTACTCACACTATATTTGGACAGGAATGCGACTTCATCACGGATCGGGTCAGGATTGGCTGCGGTTCTCTCGCCACTGGGTACTGGTTCTGCGCACAGCAATTTGGGTCAGCTCTCAGCAATCTGGTCTGGTCCCTCTGGATCTCTGGTCTCTCTGGATAATTCTGCCTTCTGGGTCAGCTACCGGTTCTGGCAAAGGTTCTTGGCAAAGAATTCAAACAGCTTGCCCGGCTGTTGAATAGTTTGCAAATGATTTGGAGGCCTGATGAAAAAGGATTCAGCTTGTGGATTCAGGCCTCTCTGCTACGAGTTCTGGAGTTAAGTTCTGGTCTCTGGAGATTGATGCATTTGAAGTCTGGAGTCTCCCGGCAAAGTGTCCCGCAAGAAAGTGGAAAGTGAATGTCCCTGTCTGGCTTCCAGTGGCTCTTTTTATGTCTTTAGAAAGTGGGTGTGTGCGTAGCATAACTGAGCCCGCCCCTCTCAACTTATCATTGGCCCAGTTCTTCTCTCTCCCTTGATTGGGGGAACTGAGTTGTGAGTCAGAGTGATGAGGTAGGTTTGTGGTCAGAGGATCCTCCCCTTGTCAAATTGCACACAAATCTATTTCTGACCCAAATACATATTTCCCAGATACACAAGTGGTTGACATTACATGTACATATTACAGATTACTTATGGTACATTCTGTTCCAACTCTGATGTTTCTAAGAGCTTGCATTCATAAATGACAACTTATTTTCGTTTTTAGTTGGTTTACCAATATCGGACGTTTACCAAAAATGGCACACATGTACACCGCCTTTCTACACATATTCCAGTAACTTTTCATTTTTCTAGCGTGAACCCCGTGTCTGCAATCTCCATAATTCATGGGGTTTTGCCTCAGAACATGGTACAGAGTTCTAACACCTCTTAAAATGTGCACAGAAAAATCACAAGAATGATGATGTTATTTATATAATTTTTTACAAGTCCGCACTATGAATTATCCATCTTTTTAAAATTGTGCTCCGGCCCCGAGGGGTGTGGTTTTCCAAAGCACATGGTGGAATTTCTGGTTTGTCCACTTCCCCCAAGCTCAGCTTGCTCACAGATGTAGTGCCCCTCCCCGTTTCCTTCCAAGAGGAAGCCATTTACGACCCCCCTAATTTAACATTTGCCTGGGCCAAGGACAGTGCTTTGTTTAGTTTCCTGCAGTCCCCAGGTGCCACTCCCCTAATTCAATCAGAGAGGTGTCATCTCCTTTTGGCAGGGGCAGCAGAATGCAGCCAGGCCTGGGAACACAGCTGCTGATCAAGTTTCAACTCCTGTCGGGGGTAGTTGCCGGGCAGAATTCACTCTCTTCAAGCCAGGCTTCAGCCAAATGTCACTTTGGTTCCCAGTTTTCTACATTCAAACCAAACTTGCAATATTTACACATGCAGCTAGAACACTGATTCTAAGTTCAAAACTATGACATTTAACAGTTGCAAACTATGTGACACTCAACAGTAGGTCACTCATTTATTTTAAACATTTAGATTTTAGTGTCTTTCAGTCCAATTTAACTTAGGCTGCTGACATCCACAGCTCAGCCAGTCTCATTATGAACATTATTTTGGGCTCTTTCTCTTTCCAGATTTTGTATGCACACATGCACAAATGTCTGCTGGTGTTCATTGAGATGTTTGAATATCTTGCAATGTTTAAAATAGGCATTTTTAGCTTGCATGTCAGAGAAACAAAGGTGATTTCAAAGCACTTTCTGATCTAACCGGCACTGCTGTCTTTCCTTTGGCACACATTTCACCCATGGCACTCCTGGCCCATCATGCTCGCACTGGTGGGTGGCAGGTCAAGGGAACATTTTGGTGTGCGCCAAAACTGCGCGGTTTTCCCGGATTCTGGCGCAATGTGGGCTTTTCCGCCATCTTGGATTTCCTAAGCCCACAGCACCAAATGTTGCAGCATAATAGTCCAAACGTGGGTCAGGACACCCAACGCCATCTAGCTTCGTTTGCTTGGCCCGTAGGAATATTCTTCTGCAAATGGAGAAAGGGAATTAACCACCCGTGGAGTTGAGCATTAACCCTGCCCCGCTCCCACTGTTCTCCCCACTGATCACCTTTGATGTCCCCTCTTATAGTCTCACCTGATGGTTTGGAAAGATGAGCTCTCCATCCTGCATTGAGTGCAGGGGCGCGTAGATAACCAGTTGCTTCACTGGCTCGAAGGAATTGGTGAGTTCCAGAACAATACTGACTCTGAGATTCCCAGCAAGACGCCATAGGTATGTAGTTCGTTAGAGTTAAAATATCTGACTTTCACTCTTGTCCGATTCCTTGCAGGTTGCAGCTTGACCCTAGCGAAGAGTTCCTCGTGGCAACCGGTAATATTCAGGTAAGGATTTGTTTTATCCAACACAGTTTGATAAAATAATGTCAATATGTAACCTGTTGCTTTCTCCCTTATTCAGGCGCTGAGAGAAAGTATGAAGTCTCGGGGAATAATGCCTCCGGCGGTAAAGTCAGGTAAGTCTATTGTGGTGAGGAGGTTTCCCCTTGTTTGTCCCTTTGTTTCACCTTGGTGTCCTTTTGTTTCCCCTTAGGGGCTGGGGTTCGGCGAGGATGCAGTGGAAGCTCCGCTGACCTGTGAATGAGGAATAGTACCCCCGGTGGTAAAATCAGGTAAGTCTATGGGGGGTAACTAATATTGCCTCTGTGTATTCCCTTGGCTCACCTTGCTGTTCTTGTCTTCCCCTTAGGTGCCGGAGTGTGGCGGAAACATGCAGAAGGATGCAGTGGAATGTGAAGATGCTGCGAAGGCCGGTGAGTTCAGCGCGGCGCTGCAGCAGGCGAGGCGACGCGCATAAAATAACTTCTTTCTTCCAGCTCGAAGGCGGGATGGATCGGGAATTCAGATAAGGATCAAAGGTATTGCTCTTGTTCTAACCTTTTCTCCTTCTTTCTCCCTTTTTCTAGGAGCTCCAGTCTCGAGGGGGGCGTGGCAGAAGACTGGATGCAGACTTGCAGGCACGGTGAGCGTTATGCTGCTGGATGCAGAATAACGCGAAGCGTGTGCTGCTCTTCGGGCGTGGTTTAAATAGCGTCCAAAGTAGTCCCAGGTAAGTATTCCTCCCCAGCCCCACCCGAGTAAAAAGTAGTCCCTAGGTAAAGTAGTCCCTTCCAAGCCTCTTTTGGCTTGGAGCTCTTGCAGCATGGTCTGCATCAGGTAAGTTTGCAGCATGGTCTGCATCAGGTAAGTTTTAATCTATGAGCCTGGCGCCTATGGCGTCAGGACTGACTCTCCATATGAGCCTGGCGCCATAGACACCAGGACTGCAGCCAAATGGCCCCTAGCAGGGGTTGTTGGGCTTGCTTGGAATAACTTGATGCCTGCTTCCGGGGTTGCTGGACTTGGTCTGGGTCCCCGGGGGTAGGCATCATGACAGGTAGCCATGCCACTTTTACCTCCATACTTGTAATGACCCAAATGAATTGTTGCAGACATTAACTAGCTAAATCTGCTCCTGGTGTAATAAAACTGGCTTAAACAAGGCTTCATTCGGCCACTTCAGTGTCTGTGTTCTTTCATCTGTTCCTTGCGCTGAATTCCTGTTTAAAACAAGCATTGGCAAGGCCAACAGCATTGGGTCTTGTATAGACATTAGATAGGCAATTCCCAGGCACTGCCATAATAATATGCCGAGATAGTAGCAATATTTTCCAGCAGTTGTCATTTTATGGGCATTTATGGGCAGGTATTATTATTGTGACTGAAAAATGTAGATATCATGCCTACATGAAATCCAACATGGTTGGCTTGTCACTGCTTGTTTAAATTATCGTTGTAGTTGAGGGTTGGAAGTACTTAGTACAAGGGAGGGTAGTGCAAGGCTGTTCAAACAAAGGAATAATTGACAAATTGGGTATTTGTTTTGTAGAAATGCTATGTCAGTAGACTAAGGGTCTGATTTAGCAAAATGTTTTCAATGAGCCTTCCCCATGTTAAAACATGTTTGTAAATCAGGCCCTAGGACTTTATTAAACATTGTCATTGCTAGAGACACGTAATGCAGTGGAATTCAAGTGTGCAGTGTATTCCAAGGTGGTCCCCTAAAGAAAAACATTGTTTTTATTTAATTTTTCAATGGGTGCCCATAAATTATGGTTAACAGATTGTTGTAAAAAAAAAAAACAATATTAACGAACCACAACTAATATTTGTGCCTTTGTTGTGGAAGCGCAGTGCACGTAGAGGCCCAGTTAGACGATGAACTGCGATGTTGACCCCCAGAGCTGGGGCCCCCGTCGCCTCATCCTGCAGCCAGAGGCAGACAAGGGCGATTATTGTTTCACAATCTTGTACATTTATGAAGAGCTGGACATGCTCCACATGTTTCCCGTTCCATGAAGAAAATGCGACTCTTGATCCCAAACGGTGGCTGACTGCATTTCTCAAGAGCGAGAATGTATCGACAGACACTGCACACGAGTAGGCTTGTGGTGTAGAAAACCTCGCTTATGAACACGGCCCACATTGACTATTAGATTTACAGAGAGATGGCAGCTGTTGTCAGCCTTTTAGCAGAACATCTCAAATAAAAGGCGCGTAGTGTTTCTATATCCAGTCTGTTTATATTTCAGAAGTCCTGCTGGTAGATTTCTGCAAGCATCCGGGGACAATGTGGCGTATTACTTCTAACTCCAGTCCTAAAAATATTGTTCAGAGGCAGGCACTTTACGGGTATGTGTGCTGCAACATTGTGGGGCGGCAAGCACGTTACGGGTAGGTGTGCTGTAACATTGTGGGGCGGCAAGCACTTTATGGGTATGAGTGCTGTAACATTGTGGGGCGGCAAGCCCTTTACAGGTATGTGAGATGCAACATTGTGGGGCGGCAAGCACTTTACGGGTAGGTGTGCTGTAACATTGTGGGGTGGCAAGCCCTTTACAGGTATGTGAGCTGTAACATTGTGGGGTGGCAAGCACTTTACGGGTAGGTGTGCTGCAACATTGTGGAGCGGCAAGCACTTTACGGGTAGGTGTGCTGTAACATTGTGGGGCGGCAAGCCCTTTACAGGCATGTGAGCTGTAACATTGTGGGGCGGCAAGCACTTTACGGATATGTGTGCTGCAACATTGTGGGGCAGCAAGCACTTTACAGGTATGTGTGCTGAAACATTGTGGGGCGGCAGGTGCTCTACAGATATGTGTGCTGTAACATTACGGAGCAGCTAGCACTTTACGGGTATGTGTGTTGCAACATTGTGGGGCAGCAGGCGCTTTACAGGTATGTGTGCTGCAACATTGTGGGGTGCAGGCACTTTACAGGTATCTGTGCTGCAACGTTGTGGAATGGCAGGTGCTTTACCGATATGTGTGCTGTAACATTATGGAGCAGCAAGCACTTTATGGGTATGTGTGCTGCAACATTGTGGGGCGGCAGGCGCTTTACAGATATGTGTGCTGTAACATTATGGAGCAGCTAGCACTTTACGGGTATGTGTGCTGCAACATTGTGGGGCAGCAGGTGCTTTAGAGGTATGTGTGCTGTAACATTATGGAGCAGCAAGCACTTTACGGGTATGTGTGCTGCAACATTGTGGGGTGGCAAGCACTTTACGGGTAGGTGTGCTGTAACATTGTGGGGCGGCAAGCACTTTATAGGTATGCGTGCTGTAACATTGTGGGGCGGCAAGGCCTTTACAGGTATGTGTGCTGTAACATTGTGGGGCGGCAAGCACTTTACGGATATGTGTGCTGCAACATTGTGGGGCAGCAAGCACTTTACAGGTATGTGTGCTGAAACATTGTGGGGTGTCAGGTGCTCTACAGGTATGTGTGCTGTAACATTACAGAGCAGCTAGCACTTTATGGGTATGTGTGTTGCAACATTGTGGGGCAGCAGGCGCTTTACAGGTATGTGTGCTGCAATATTGTGGGGTGCAGGCACTTTACAGGTATCTGTGCTGCAACGTTGTGGAATGGCAGGTGCTTTACCGATATGTGTGCTGTAACATTATGGAGCAGCAAGCACTTTACGGGTATGTGTGCTGCAACATTGTGGGGCGGCAGGCGCTTTACAGATATGTGTGCTGTAACATTATGGAGCAGCTAGCACTTTACGGGTATGTGTGCTGCAACATTGTGGGGCAGCAGGCGCTTTAGAGGTATGTGTGCTGTAACATTATGGAGCAGCAAGCACTTTATGGTATGTGTGCTGCAACATTGTGGGGTGGCAAGCACTTTACGGGTAGGTGTGCTGTAACATTGTGGGGCGGCAAGCACTTTATGGGTATGTGTGCTGTAACATTGTGGGGCGGCAAGCCCTTTACAGGTATGTGTGCTGTAACATTGTGGGGCGGCAAGCACTTTACGGATATGTGTGCTGCAACATTGTGGGGCAGCAAGCACTTTACAGGAATGTGTGCTGAAACATTGTGGGGTGTCAGGTGCTCTACAGGTATGTGTGCTGTAACATTACAGAGCAGCTAGCACTTTATGGGTATGTGTGTTGCAACATTGTGAGGCAGCAGGCGCTTTACAGGTATGTGTGCTGCAACATTGTGGGGTGCAGGCACTTTACAGGTATCTGTGCTGCAACAATGTGGAATGGCAGGTGCTTTACTGATATGTGTGCTGTAACATTATGGAGCAGCAAGCACTTTACGGGTATGTGTGCTGCAACATTGTGGGGCGGCAGGCGCTTTGCAGATATGTGTGCTGTAACATTATGGAGCAGCTAGCACTTTACGGGTATGTGTGCTGCAACATTGTGGGGCAGCAGGCGCTTTAAAGGTATGTGTGCTGTAACATTATGGAGCAGCAAGCACTTTACGGGTATGTGTGCTGCAACATTGTTGGACGGCAAGCGCTTTACAGGTATGTGTGCTGTAACATTATGGAGCAAAAAGCACTTTACGGGTCTGTGTGCTGCAATATTGTGGGGCAGCCGGCACTTTAGAGGTATGTGTGCTGTAACATAATGGAGTGGCAGGCACTTTATGGGTATGTGTGCTGCAACATTGTGGGGTGGCAGGCGCTTTACAGGTATGTGTGCTGCAACATTGTGGGGCGGCAAGCACATTATGGGTATGTGTGTTGTAACATTATGTAGCGAAAGGCACTTTACGGTTATGTTTGCTGTAACATTGTGGGGTGGAAGGCATATTGCAGGTGTGTGTGCTGTAGAATTATGGAGCAAAACGCACTTTACGGGTCTGTGTGCTGCAATATTGTGGGGCAGCCGGCTTTTTAGAGGTATGTGTGCTGTAACATAATGGAGTGGCAGGCACTTTATGGTTATGTGTGCTGTAAGCAGGCACTTTAGAGGTATGTGTGCTGCAACATTATGGAGCGGCAGGCACTTTACGGTTATGTTTGCTGTAACATTGTGGGGTAGAAGGCACGTTGCAGGTGTGTGTGCTGTAGCATTATGGAGTGGCAGGCACTTTACGGGTATATGTGATGCAACATTGTTGGGCGGCAGGCACTTTACGGATATTTGTGCTGCAACATTGTTGAGCAGCAGGCACTTTACGGGTATGTGTGCTGTAACACAGTGGGGCCAAAGAAAACAAAGAGAGGTAAAAGGGACAATAAGTGCCCAAACCTGACAATCCCTGAACGAAGGTTTAGAACAACTTAATAAACACAATAGTGTGTCAGGGGGCAGACAATACCTGGAGCAGGGGCTGTGTGCCTGAACAATGACCTAAAGGAACAGAGGCAAAAACCTCAATCACAGCAACAACCATGAATTAAAAAGAACAACATTTTATTGAAAAAATATAAATAAGATACATGGAAAATAGTGACCAGACAAATTGGTCAAGTGGCTCACAATATACACAAATAATAAAAACCATTACTAGATGGTATGCCCGTCAGTACGTCAGGGAAAACAAGTAGGGTTATAGAGGGGTGGGTTCCAAAAACAGAGAGATGGTATTATGTCTGGATACCACACCTAAAGTGTCAGGTGCTGTGCAAAATCAAGCAATGTAACACAGTCACACACTACAGTCATACAATCTGAAATCACTCAAACTCATTCTTCCTCGTAACCTCATTAACCAACATGTTTCTTCCCTTACACAAGTGAAAAAAGAAAATTCATAGGAAATTCGTCAGGGTCTAGATGTAGTCCACAATGAGCACTAACAAACAACGTAAAACATACAACAGAAATATATTCTGCACAATGTATACGAGACACAGCTCAAAATATATACATAGTAAAGTGATACATTAATCAAATAATCAGCTGATCTTTATACACAAGGACGCTGCACAGATCTAGCGTCAGAACAATGGTGCAGAGCCCGTCATTGGGTCTACAGGCAACAGACATACCCAACTGGTTGGGTAGTCTTTTCACGTGGTGTGGGTACACAGAGATGTTAACAACAAGTAGTAGGTTTCTAATTGAGATGACGCCTGTCACAATGCACCGGGACGGGTGTATCTTTGCCTGGGAACTTGGCGAACACAGAGCACACGTGGCTCTAGTTGTAAAGTCACGAGGCTTAGGGCCTCATTACACGGAAGGCGGTAAGGGTTATCGGTCACCGGTAATGGTAACGGTGACCGTTAACCCTTACCGCCTTACTACTAGGTCCCTTTGAGGGTAGGTACTTTAACGCCTGCTGTTTAGCAGGCGTTAAAAACCAACCCGCAAAGGGACCAGGGTGCTAATTACGGTACCGCAATTTGCGGCACCGTAATTAGCGCCTTCCCCATTCCCATAGAGCCCTATGGGGCAAAAATGGGAATGGGGAAGGGCAATGGAGGAAGGGGGAATTACCGCCCTGCCAATCTTGGAATAGGGCGGTAATTCCCCTTTCCACCAAGGCGGTGCCGGTATTTTACCGGCATGGACAAAGGTGCTAATAGCACCTTGGTCCTCCGCCTACCGTGTAATGAGGCATGGTCTTGCTGTCTGAGCATAGCGCTGTACGTGTGCTGATTCTACTCCGAGCTGTCTCAAATACTATACGTGGAGACTAAAGGTGGATGACTGCACGAAAACGAAAGTATCAATTTCCATGCCTCAGGCTGGCCTCTTCAGAAGGTGGTCTGAAGCCTGGAGCTAGCGGTGTGTTAACCATCACTAATAAACAGCAGGCGGGACCTGAGGAAAGGCTGCAAAGTGCCAAATAGCAGGTGCACGGGTGGGAATCCCTCCAATGCGGCACAGCTCTCAATCAAGGAGAAGCTGGGCAGAACCACTGGCACCGGGCTGCGGCAAGTACCTCGTGGGGCAGCAGACACTTTAGACGTATGTGTACTGTAACATTGTGGTGCGGCAGGCACTTTACAGCTATGATAGTTATGTATTTATTTATATAGCTCCTTAATCCAAAGCGCTTTATACAGCACATATTTACATACAATATCACCCAACCAAAATCGGTACTCATTTATCGACCTCGGAAGGATGAAAGGCTGAGTTGGCCTTGCCGGGGTTCGAACCTGCAACCTGCAGATCACGCTCAGATCGCAGCAGCGAGCGCTCTCCCAACCCGTGGAGCTATATTACCGGCTATGTGCACTGTAATATTATGGAGTGGTAAGAACTTTACGGGTATGAGTACTGTAACATTATGGGGCGGCAGGACCTTTACAGGTATGTGTGCTGTAATGTCTTAGCTGAATTTGATGTAACTGAATTCACACTGCTCGTTATCAACTTTTGTAATATCGGCCTACACACCATGTACCCTTTTTCGCAATACAATACCTGCCTCTCAGTGAGAGACCTACCACACACTTATTTCTCTGCCCCCCATCGTCGATACACACTACCCACAAGGTGGCACTAGGTGCAAAATGCCCTGTCCCACCGCGAGGTGTAGCCATACCCAGAATGTGGACTTATTTACAATAATGTTTTGCAGAACAGACAATGGCTTCCTGGGCCATTTCCCTGCCATGTGTCACCCTCTCTTCATTGGGTCCTGCTATTAAACAACGTCATCTTATTTTCCTAGAGGTACCACTGTGCCCTGTGTTCTCATTTGGGATGGCATGCACAGCATCTAGTTAATAGATCCTTCAGGTTAAGTGAGATTATGTAACTGATTCCAGGTAACTACCTGCACCATTAAAATGTAGTATGCTTCACTGAAATTATAGGCAATGGGCCTCATTACACGGTAGGCGGAGGACCAAGGTGCTATTAGGTGCTATTAGCACCTTGGTCCATGCCGGTAAAATACCGGCACCGCCTTGGTGGAAAGGGGAATTACCGCCTTATTGCAAGGTTGGCGGGGCGGTAATTCCCCTTTCCCCCATTGCCCTTCCCCATTCCCATTTTTGCCCCATAGGGCTCTATGGGAATGGGGAAGGCGCTAATTACGGTGCCGCAAATTACTACCTCGTAGTAAGGTGGTAAGGGTTAACGGTCACCGGTACCATTAACAGTGACTGTTAACCCTAACCGCCGTCCGTGTAATGAGGCCCAATGTTTTTTAATTATAATGGCTAATCTCTCAAATATGTTTGCCTTGTAACTTGTCAGTGTGACGAAAAGACTTCTTCCTTGCAGGAGTACAGGTGTGTGTAGTGGCTAAGATGCCTATCCAGTCCTCACCCTTCTACTAAACAAATGGGATCCCAATCAGGAAGGTTTTTAAGGTGGACCCAATCAATAATCGATAATCAATAAAGAAACAAACTCAAGAAAATTGAGTAAATACAAGTGCACGAGAACACCCAGCTTTATTCAAACAAGAACCGGCTGGGAAAATACAAAAAAAGCATTCTCATCGTTTCAATGTAAAACACAAGCTTTTAAGTCCAAAATACGTCACCCATGATGTCATAGTTAGTGATAAGAAGACCTCTTCTAACATTGGTTAGGATTATATGGTACCTATATATTTTATACATAATGGATATTACTATTGGATGGCTCTTCCTAGGGTCAGCCTACTAAAAGTGTTCATAATATTTTCTGCTACGTTATTGGTTGGCACCACGCTGCGGTAGCCAACCTGGTGGATACAGGCCTAATTGCCCGGCGGTTTGCTCATCCGACCTTGGACACTTTAATGCAATGCCAGGATGCGTGGTGGGGAAGGGGAGATGGGTAGACTGCTGTGGTTCAGTTTGAAGAAGTCAACCCCCTTCCATTCTCACTCCTGAGACCTTCATCTGCCAATTTGCTTGGGGCCTTGACACTGCCCCTGTGTCTGGCTGCACCACGAAAATAGCAGGTGTGCCGTCTAGTTAAGCCAGGAATAAATGGTCATTGTTCAGATCCTATGGTAAGGGACCATTACTTTAGTCCTCATTTTTGTCTATTTATTGGGTTTTCTGCTATTCCAACCCATATTTGATGTTAATGTTAAAGAATATTTGTACTGCACACTATCACCACCAAAGTGGTCTCCTTGCGCTCTGGCGGATCTGAAAAAGGGAAAAGGGGGTGGGGTGAGTTAGTGGGGTCGAGCGGGGAAAAGTGCAAGCGAGCAGTGATGTGCTGTGCGCAGCTTTAGCTCGGATAGCACCATACGCTGAGCTTGGGTGTGCTTTTCGGTTGGTAGCCGTCGAGTTCTGTTGTGAGAAGGTTTGTTCTGTTGTGATTTGTTTTGTTTGTTGATGCTCTGTGTGTTTATTTATTGGGAGGCTGTTTGGCCTGGTAGGCTCTTGCACCTGGACATCAAAAGCTATCTGTATCTACGCACTGCTACAAAGAGCAACCCAAACTAACTTTTAGAGTTGCATGCTCTGCACTTCTGAGAAATGTTATTTTGTGGTTTCGATTCCCTGTTGGGGCTCCCTGTCTCATAGCCTTGACGCCCGAGCATCTGTCTGAATATTGCATGGCTTGGGACT
Source organism: Ambystoma mexicanum (assembly GCF_040938575.1). Classification (NCBI taxonomy): domain Eukaryota; kingdom Metazoa; phylum Chordata; class Amphibia; order Caudata; family Ambystomatidae; genus Ambystoma; species Ambystoma mexicanum. The sequence goes on along the minus strand of NC_090936.1, from coordinate 1,110,688,513 downwards.
CTGTGTGTAAAACAGTTTCGCTGTCTGGACTCAGTATTTCATAGTTCTATCTAAAATGGCAGTACATTGGTTCACTCTCCGACCATGCTAATGTTCTTTGTGTCTAGACTCTAGAGTATGTTCTTTGTGTCCAGTGTGTCGCAGGCCCCATACGTTTAATCCCTGCCCATGTATGCTGCCATCTACGTCTACCTATGTTCATGTCATATTGTAACCTTACCTGGGCCTGCGCCATCTTTTTTAAGCTTTTATGTTCTCTCTACTTAGGCCCTACATTGTGTGACGCAACCTATTCTACTCTTTATGGTGGCTGCATTGTCCCTAATGTTTAAACTAATTGCTTACAGGTCACTTGTCATACTTGATAACTTATATGTACGTTCACCTCTGAGAAAATCTGGGGCGGGGCCACACCTGGTGTGGATTTTATCTGCATCATAACAAGGGTAAAGAGGCACATTTAAGAGAGATGACTCCTTCGCCTTGTGTGGTAACGTTGGTAGAGAGAAGGCTACACTCTCAACAGGGGTGTGAATGTGGCCCAGCAGAACCCAAAGAGCGAAGTGTAAAAGTCCAAAATAAAGGTAAAGTCCAATCAAGGTTTTATGAAAATACCTATACTTGCATTAAACACACCATCTGCAAGAATAACTAAACAGAAAAACGGTATCTGGTCATTTTTTAGAATGCATTTCTTCGAAATGCAATTATGTCGAAAAAATAACGCCGAAAACAAATATTTAGAATGTATTATTTTTTTATTTAATATGTTTTTTTGTGTTTAGAAAGTAAAAAAAAGTGTTTAAAAAAAACGGAGGGTTTGGGGGCAAACAACCTTTAAAAAAAAAAAAAAAGACATTCGAAATCTTTTTTTTCCGCTATATGTTTTTGACATAATGGCATTCGAAAAAGTCACTATAAACCCAGAAAAACACTGTACAATACCCGTCCCTGTGGAAAGAATAGAGATGTGCAAAGAAAGAGAGATGCAGCACTCTGGAACGAATACAGGGGTGAAAGACAATTCAACAACCACAATATTCTTTGAACGGATATTCTTGTAATGAAAATAGGGTACAGGTGACCTAAGCAGTATCCTGTCCCAAAAGATGGACCATGGGGGCAGCTGTGGGCCAATAGTAACTTTTTCTGCTGTTCTTAGGTGGCTTGACAGGCTTCGAGGTATTCTGTGAATGGATCAAACTAAGTTTGGGTGCAGCGAGTTGTCTTGGCTCAAGTGTCAAGCTGGAGTTTAATCGGTTTGAAAGCAGTGGCTCAGAGCGGTTTGAAGGTGATGTTCAAGCAACACAGGTCAGAGTGATAACCAGCACAGGTTTGGCGTTGGCTGGTTCAAGAAATGTGGTAACTACTGAGTACGGTCTGCGAGTGACCTCCAGCAGTATGAGTCGAGGTCCGGTGATGGTTTCAAGCTGTGGTCCTGAGGTTCCAGTGTTGCGGTTCAATGATGTGGTGGTTTGATATGGATTAGGCTTGAGTCATTTAATAAATGCTGTTCGAGTCGGTGAGTGACATCCCAGTGGTTCGAATCGAGGTCCGGTGATGAGCAGTTGATTCAAGCCAAGCAGGTGACAGGCTCTGCGAGGTACCATGTGGCGGCAAGCAGTTTTGAAATTGGAAGCACGCTGGTCCGAAGGTTTGGTTGAGGGCCAATGGCAGCACTAGTGGGTCTAATGGTACGAATGCAGCAAACCCAGTCCAAAGGCAGTTTGATCGATTCAACATAGTTTAAAATAGGGATCCTGGGTGTCTTGACTCTCAGGATGCTGTGAGTCCCAATCCAGGGATTGAAGGATACTATTGATTCTTATTCTCAGGCTCCCAACACAAAGGAGGCTGCAACACACCTGCAAAAGTCCTTCCATGCAGAGAGGTCCTTGGTACCAGTGTGGGTGGCAGGTCTTGCTCCAACAGCAAGTCACCCCCAATGTGCCCTAGGGATGGTTAGTGAGTAGTGCTTGTCTCTGCCTTGGACACTCAGTCTTTACCTCTGGCAGATGGGCTTTGAAAAGTCATCTCTCCCAGCAAAGGTCCAATAAATTCTTCCTCAGGTGTTTGTTCCGAAGTGAATCAAAGGCAGAAGCTCACAGGTGATTGGACTAAAGCAAGCCTGCTTAATTGGTTTCATCACTGGCCTTGCGACAAGTGGTCTTTGCCTTCTGACATTACACCAAAAGCGCTTTATGCTAAAGGAAGTGTAGTGGACAGGAAGGAATAGAGAATATAGAGAGAAACAAGATGGTGGAATTTTCCTCCCGATGTTCTGAGCTCCCTCTGTCTACGCTAACTGCACCCCTTCCCTTGTCAATAGCATCAAGGTCCCTTTTGGTATGCAGCACTCTGGTGTGAGGCTAGTCCCTTTGGGATGGCTGTGCCCTTTGTTTCCTGTTTCCCAGGCCAGCACCTGCTTGGAGGCTGGCTCACTTGAGAGAGACATTACTCGACCTCACAATGGATCAAGGAGGGACAACCCACAGAGCTACAGTCTTGATGGGAGCAGCAGAGGCAGCTTGGCGGGGGGAATACACATAACCATTCTACATGTTGGCTGAGCTCACAGGGCTGACACATGTGTAAAAATAAGTTTAATGTGGCTGCAATAATTATAAAAGATACTAACCACCATTCCTCAAATTCAGGAATGTTTTATATTTAAAGATTATAACTGCCATCATTATAGTAACACCCATAGTTATGTAGTTTGGGAACATAGCTGTATATCTTAAGTGCATCCTCGGTGCTGTAGTGACTTGATTGTTACTGCAACTCTCAGAAGGGTCCCCGTGAGACCCAGATCTACTCTGTGTCACTGGAGAGATGGTGCTGCAGATTAGGGTACTGGTTCATCAGGGCACAGGTGTGCACTATGCTTTTGACATGGAGCTTATAAAAACTGAGATATGGATAGCAGATCACCCTTATTGAGATGGAATTACCTGCATCATTTTGTTTTAAAATTTATTATAATAGAGCCATACAAATTGCTTTTTTAATAAACAAAATAAAATGAATTCATCAATCAATGTACAACCATTCCACTCTATTAATTACAGTATTTCATAGACAATTCGAGGCCCAACCTCCAGATTACAACAGCATATACCTATGTAGTCTGCTTGCTTTGCACCCTCGTTAGTATATTTTTTAATAGTTGCCCACATTGTGGTTAAATGATATAGAAGCGAGATATGATTGCCTGTCAAATAAAGACTGCAGATTACATCCCCCTCAGAGTTGGACCCACTTCCGAACCCTACTGCCAACAAGTACCTCCATCTAAGAGTATGGCTTAGCTCCACAATGGTACAGCAGGTGTTTGGCTGATTCAATCTCATTGGTCCTGCACAATCGACAGTTGCGTTCCTCTCTCAACATTGACTCCGATAACTTCTAGCGACTCAAGCAGGTTCAATTTCACTCTCATGTATTCCAAGCATAGGAAACTGGGGGGGGGGACTCTTTTAGGTGTAGTGCAGGTTCCTCCAGGGGTGTTCTTTATGCAACATAATTTCTACTACTGGATTTAGTTGAAAGATTAACATAGTTCTGTTCTCAATCTAGGGTTTGTATCCTTCCCATTAGCCTCCTTTTGAATTTGTTTCTAATAATACTGCAGAAGTCAACATTTAACCTTGGGCTCCGAGTTCTACCTTCTGCCAATATACGTGCGCATGTAAGATTTTGAGCCAATCTGAGTAGAATGTTGGCCTCTACAGTTCGGAAACTAAGCGCGTGCTGATCCTACGCATCTGTTATCTTTTCCGAAGTACATGGTGCACTGATGTTGATATAGAGCCATTTATGAGAACAAAACCAGTTCACATTTCAGGAATTAGACCTGGGCGCTGTGGGGTAGGTTTGTATTCGTATTCGTATTTGTATTTCTTTATTTATATAGCGCGACTGGCCCAAAGGCATCTGGGCACGTAGCATGAGGTTACAATGCAGCACAATTTACAAGGTACGGTCAAGACAGGTCAGGACAAAACAGAGTATATACAGTATATTTACATTTTACGGTGCAGGATACAAGTTACACAGCAAAGTAAGGATAAGTCAAAGGAATAACACATTGGACTAAAGATACGCCTAAAATACAAGATATATACAGTACATAATAATAGTACACAGGAGAATCTGTGGAGATAATAGTTAGGAATAAGCAGGTCTGAGCAGAACTGAGGCATGACCCAGATAGTAGGTTCATCATAGATTGAATACAGAAGGCCTCCGATGTGTGCACTTCCTTCGCTCTTTTCCTCCCCCAAATGTCTAACCCATATGTCAATTTAGGTACCATTTTGGCCTTACAGACCATTATTAGGAATGTAAGAGAGAAACCAGCGTGATGTATCGAAAAACACTTCACGGCACCTATCTGTTGACGGATCATCACGTCCAGCTTTTCAGTATGAGGGCCCCAGTTCAAGTGCTCATCAATGGCGACCCGAAGGTTTTTGTTCAAATGAAACATTTGCCTGTTTTTCACATGTGTGAATTGACCTTCTGTGCACTTTGCCCACATACTTTTCAGCATATCGAACACAGAGAGACACCGCACCTCAAGTTTGGTATATTTCAGCTTCAGGGGTGCAGAGTGTCCCTCGCTTCCTTAACATTGGAGGCGGGGGACCGAAAAAAGAAAAGAAAATATACCCTTAAGATGTGTGCCCGAACAGTTATATTGTGGTCAGTTTACCGCGAACAAAATGAAAACAAACAAACAACCCGAATCCAAGTATTTATATTCTGAAACACGCTCAACTGCCTCCCCATTCAAAATCCATTTAGAGATCTTAAAAGATGTTTTCCTTCCTAGCGAAAAAAATCATGTTTGTTGTTATAGAGGCATTGATATTGATGTTGTGTGTGCTTGCAAAATCGAACAATTGGGCCAGAAGAGCATGCAATCGCCTAGGGGTTAGGTTCATGAGCAGGAGCTCATCAGCATATCCCAGCCAGTGCATTTGGGGGCCACCTAGTCTGGGTGGATTCGATGGCACTCTAGTTAAAGGCTCAGATAAATCTGCCAAATACAGAGGGAATAAGAGAGTCGATAGAATGAAGCCTTGTTTTAGGCCAGTATGGGTTGGAATAGGTGCTGTTAGGTAGCCCTTAGCATAAAACCTGACTCTGATTGTAGTATTTTGGTATAGGGAGCTAATGATGTTCAGTAGGCCTTTAGACATTCCCCAACCATTAAGCTTTTGCGAAATCCTGTTTCTGTCCACAGTGTCAAAGACACCACTAAAGTCTATAAATGCAGAATAAACTATTTGGTTGCGGAGACTCCAGGCGCTCTCTATCATGATGACAAGGGACAAGACGGTGCAGTCCGAGCCGTGCTTGGTCTAGCCAGGCACTCTTGCATCACTGAAGCCAGGAAGAAATTGCACTGGTTGCCCATCAAGCATAGGGTATCCTTTAAGATACTCACTCTCACCTTCAAATGTTTGATTGGTTCTGCACCCATCTATTTGACCCAGTGTATTCCTCGCTATGTCCCTGGCCATTCACTCAGGTCCACTGAGCAAGCCATGCTCACTCAGCCGCCTTTTCGCTCAGTCACATTTGGCAAAAACCATCTTCAGTGTCTCTGCCACTACTCTCTGGAACACTCTTCCTCTTCACCTTAAGAGCTCCTCCTCACTGATCCAGTTCAAGAAAAACCTCAAGACCCATCTTTTCAATGCTCCTTAACTTTTCGCCACATAGTCCCTCCTGAGCTCTCTGCCTCTCAATTTTCTTGTTCAGTTTTTGTCTTATTTGTTTTATGTGCGCCGTGGGGTCCTTGGGCGATTTGGTGCGTTATCAGGAATTAAAATAAATAAATAAATAAATAAATAAAATAAGGTATTATTGGGCATAGAGTGAGATTTGCCAAAGCCAGTTTGAGTGAATGGCAAGATTTGCCTCCAGTTAACCCAATCATTCAGGTATGTGTGACGAATCACAGAATTCAGTCACTTCTCCCAAATCGGGAGCCTTTCCTTGTGAGGCTAGGGAGGTGAGTCCGCTATGCAATATCCTCCCTAGTGGCAGAGGCACGCAGTACCTCACTGGGAGAGACCCCCCTTGGGGACAAGGACTCCCCGTTTCAAGAGGAACTCTCGAAGTCACTCACTCACAACCCATCATTTACATCTACAACACAAAGAAGCCAAGAAGAACAAACTGCTGTTTGCAATTGTGATCTAACACCAGTAGTTAATTGTGAAGAAACGTATGTTATCGATACTGGGAAGAAGAAGAGTGATGAAGTGATACAGAATGCTCAAGTATCAGAAACTAGTAATATTGAAAAGAAGAAGAGAGTTGAGAGTCACAGAATGCTTAATGGAAACTGAGAGAGGACTATATAGCTCCTCTGGGGAATGCCCAGCTGCACGTCATAAGGAGAGAAGGAGGAGTGTTATCCTTGAGGGAAGCCTGGGAGTTTCAAACCCGGGTTGCTGCGACAGCTGAGAGATGTCGAGAAGTGCAGCGTGAAGAACCGGAAGACAGCTGGCATGTGAGAGTTATGCGAGAACAGTTAGAACCCAGAGAAACTGCGGAAAGGGAACCCCCAATGAAGAAGCCGAAGAGTGAGTGGTGGTGTGACCGCAATGATGTGGACTGTTCAGTCCAGTAGCCAGGACGAGACCACGGACACTACTGGGTCTCAGAATGGGTGAAGAGGGAGAGAGCCAGAAGGATAGAAGAGCGAAGGCAATCTGAGAGCGCAACAAGAGTTTCCCGTCCTGCCGACAGGCCCAGTGACACTAACCTCAAGGAAAGGATGTAATGAGGACAGCGGGAGAGCAGGGAGGGATAACAAATCTAATGATCATATGAATCATACTCGTCTCAGTAATAGCAAAGAGGGCAAGTCAAGTGATAAGTATTACACGAGCAATCATATGCGTCCCAGTAATAGAGAAGAGTGGAAGCAAAATAAGAAACTTGTTGAAAGTTTTATCTGACCCAACCAGGGAAGAGGATGTACATTAAGTCAAGAAAGAGTAATACATAAAGAAAAGCAAGGAAGAGAAAAAAAGGAACCTCAGAAGGGAAAAGCACAGTGTTAAGGACACGTTAGGAAATCCAAAGAATCCTATTTCTGAACTGTATGAACTAATGAAAGTAGTTGCCAAGAACTACCTGAGGATCAACTACTAAAGTGACTTTGCTGAGAAGCAGAACACAGGAGAAGGGAGTCATTCTTCTGTGCCTTAGTTCTTTTCTGAATAGTGTTAGGGACAGAGTAGATTAGATTTGGACAGAGGACAGTTCTTTTTGGACTCAATGACGTCTGACAAGCACTTTAGGGATAGCTTTTACTTCACAAAATAAAACCACTTGAAATGAAAGACACTCATCTCTGTCCTTCTTCTGACCCACCACATCTGCTAGTAGCACTCTTGCAAAAATCTTGGATGGAGCACCCAACAGCGTAAGTATGCGGTAACTCTTTGGGTCACTATGTGGGCCATGTTTGTAGACAGGAACCGCAACAGTTTTACTCCAGGAATCTGGAAGGATGCCTGCGTTACTAATAGTTTGAAGGATTTGTAATATCTTCCCCTAGACATCAGGGGTCATCATCATTTTATAAATTAATAAACATTGAAAAAGCCAGGGCTTCTTCACTCTTGCCAGATGGCAATTAGACACAGTCAGGGGGACATTTCTTCATATTAACATTTTGTGTAACCTTTTGGTGTTTGCAAATACATACCTTTTTTCTGTAAACTCTGCCATATCTATTGTCAACGAGCGGAAGAGATATGTCTGGTAACTAAATTGCTGATTTTGGAGTTTGGAGAATTGGTTTCAAACCATGACCAACACAATTGTAATGTTTTGGGCCAATCACTTAACCTTTCTGTGCTTCAGGTTATAAATAGGCCTGATGCTGATTTTGAAAAACCACCTGCATTGTGTACACTCCAATTACAGCTGTGAAAAATCAGAGATTGTCTAACCCAATAGTCCCTGGTGATCTCTCTCTCAGGTGGCAAGGGCATGGCCATCGCCTTTAGATCCAGACCCTGGGGGTGGACCAGTGCGGGAGGATCACCTGGGTGAGGGGTCTTCAGGGAGTGGGAGTGAGACAGCCGATGGTGAGACATGGTATTATCCCCTCTTTTGTTCATCTAACCCATTCTATTTTGTAGGATTTTCTGGATTCCCAACCCCCCCACTTTTTACACAAACACTGGGCCGAGGAAGAGGGTGACTGGGAGTAACCACACTAATTCTCTCACATCGTACTGGACATGTCCCGTTAATCGGGTCAGGCAAAGTCAGGCACTTTACACTAAGTGCATACACCTGATACCAGTTAGCTCTCCTCACATGAATAAAAGGCAACACCTAAAGACACACTCTGAGCAAGGCTGAACCCAAATATGAGCAGAACATCTTGGATGAAGGCACAACTACTAGAGCAGAGCATAGGCCCAAGGCATGAGAGCATCAGGTCACAAACCCCAAGGGTTACCTACGGGAGGCTGTAGAAAATACATGGAGAAGGCCAGAGCCCACAAGTGAAGATTGAATTGTGTGTTCAAGGACGCCAGCGACGCCAGCGAGATGTAAAGAAGGCAGTCCTGTGAATGGACTTTAAAGTAAAAAACAGCTGTGAGATTAGCAATACTAAGTAACGGAGTGGTCTGGCGAAAGGAAGTAGTCCATTCGAAAGTCTCATTGAAAGGTACATTGTTTGAAATTATAAAGCGAACAAGCATCAAAAGTGAATTAAGCAAGAGTAAACGTGAACTTTGAGCCAAAGTGGTCCTGCGCTGGTCTGTAAAAAGAGCAACGCACATTCAAAAGGCTTCTACATCTGAAAGGGGTCCGAGCCCGATTGAGGAAGACCCAAAGTACAATAAGCTTGGGGAAGGGAACCCCCGGAAAGTGTTTGTTGAACTGTGATGTGAAAGGTCTAAGCCCGACAGAGGGGGACCTATGTGAACTGTGTGCTGTAAGGTCTGAGCCTGGCAGAGGAGGACCTACTTGAACTGTGTGCTGTAAGGTCTGAGCCCGGCAGAGGGGGACCTTTGTGAACTTTACGTTGGAATACAGTTAAGAAAGTCAAGAAAGGGACTTTAACATGGAAGGCCAGTTGGGCCTCAATCCACGATTTGGAACTGCTTAGAGTGATAGTAACCGAGCCAAATGCGTCATCCTGTGTACAAAGACAGCCTTACTCCATAAGGTTCAACGTGGGCAGATGAAATGGTTCAAATACCTTTATTCTTTTGAACACTGATTTTTCCTTTGCATACATTTCTCTTTTTTACACTTTTTGTACAGGAGGTAGGATAGGCATCAGGTTGGTATTAGCATAGGGCATTTTGATTTGACGGACTCCACCAGGACTGTTTTGTTTATCATTTGGTTGGTCTGTTTATCTATTGGTTGGTCTGGCAAATCTATTGGTTGGTCTGGCGTGCGGCAAAACCCTGTGGGGGTTCTTATGGGCTATGCAGTGGGTCCTTGTTTCAAGCTGGTTCTTATTGTATGGTGCTTCCTGGTGTCCTGCAGTGTTTCGCACGAGACCACCCAATAGATGCAGCAACCCTAGGCTTACTCGATAAACAAGAAAGTATCTGTACGCTAGGATGAATCCATCTAAATAAGAACGCAATCGGAATAAACCACCCATCAAAGGAAAACGAGAGGGGCTCTTCCAACTTGACCTAACACTGGCCAGTTATACACCAGAACGCTGAAAAGCAGATGGAATTACCACAAATGCTATGCTAAAATTACTGACACAGTGTGAATGTACTAAATGAATAGTATGCATACAATTGTACTTACTTAGATTGGGTGCGAACAGAAAGTAGCAGACCCACTGGGTCAAAGACTTAACCTGCAATTCTAGCCTTGACAAAGCCAATGAATTGGCAAAACATCAATGCACGTGCGCCAAAGGTGATTGTTGGCTATGCACACCAAATGCATGCAAACTATATAGAATGTCACAGAAGTCACACAGTTACATGTCTGTTTCCTTGGGATATGATGGAATATTCCAAGCATAATACAAAATAAAAACAAGCAAAAGGAAATATACAATTCAAGGTACTGTGGGTGCGATTTCTCGCCGTCACCATAACCAGTACAATGAGGGACCCTGCAATAACTCAGACAGAAAAGAGCCAAGTAAACATTACTTTATTAATGCACAAGCATTCGCGAATGGGCCGCAAGTTCAAACGTCTCGCTAAGCAAGTCGTCGAAGTGCCGCGCCTTCCTCTACACATCGTGCTCTTTTATACTTTTCTGTTTACATTGTCTTGCACATAGCACACGTCCACCCCAGGGCGGATCTCCAGTTGGAGTTTATCTGAAGTATCCAGTTGGAGTTTAACGAACAACCATTGCACATTTGCTATCGTGGTCTATCGTGGTTTCCTGTTATCCCGGTCTTCACATTCTTTCGTGCCCCTTTGTGCCCGTATCTCTGTGCTCGAGGCCATGCTTACTCATTCCTTCCCCCCACCCGTATTCTGCAGATAGTTTTAGCAGGCTCAGCATGCTTCGACATACAGTGACCAAACACAATTCTTCTGTTAAAAACAAGTTCTTGCCGGGTCAGCAGGTCTTAAACGCTGCCGTATAAAAGAGAAGGCCTCTTTTTTTAGCAAAAAGTACATTCATCTAACGCATATGGTGATTAGTACAAACTCCAAGTGTGAGCACAACGTTACATATGCATGCGTACCTTCAATCCACCCTTTGCTCACACTTGAGCATCAATCTAAGCAGTCCTAGCATAAGCAGATGGCAGGAAAGCAACATCATTACATAATGTATGTACCATAATCTTCTCCAGGCCTCCCATGTCAAAAAATTCCTGTTGTACATGGCTTTTATCCATTGGATTTAGGCGCGTTATGCTGGAAGAACACATGGAAACACAGCCCGACACACATACCGGGAAGCATTGGATGCAGAGACAAATTCCTACAACTATTGCCGCTAGAACCAGTATGGGCGTAAGGAGCTGCCACCCGATTTCTTTTAGGAGCTTCATCCACCAGCTATCTCCTGACCCTTCCTCCTGGTGGATACTATCCGCTATTTTATGTAGTTTGTTTATTCCATCTAAGATTCCTGTACTTTCTTCTGGTATGTAAACACAACATTGGGACCCCACCATGAAACAGACCCCGCCCCTTTCTGCAGTGAGTATGTCTAAGACATACCTATTCTGGAGAGCCACTAGCTGAATTGCTTTCATTTCATAAGTGATGTTTTCCATTAGGTCTGCGGATTCTTCGATTACGAACTCAAGGGCCCTGCTTAGCTTTTGGATTTCTTGACTGTTCATAAAGATGCCCGCTGGAGGAACCAGGGCCCCCATCAGATCTATAAACGTTTCCCATCCTGTAGGTTGATACGTAGGAATTTTTGGGTTTACTGCTCGTTTATTTCTGCTGTGTATTTTTTTATGCAGAGTAGACGGGGCATATACCATCACAGCCGGCATTATTCTGGCTATGTAACATACCACAACAAAATCTTTCGCTAACCACAAATAAGCCCTCTTGTTACAGACGTAGGCATGTCCTTCTATCTGTAACAATCCCTTCGTGTAGTTATTTAGATTTACCATTTGACTGCACCCCGAGATCATTCTTTGATTACCTCTTGCGCTTCTCTAAAAACATATATTCTTTGGCCTAAACTCTTGTGTGTTGGTGATAGGGGGAGGAGGTTCTCTTACTATCTGTACCATAGCAGGTGCAAGCCCGATCCGCTCAGTTTTGATTTTATAGCGTATCTTTTCCATTAGAAGGGTTTTGTTCTCTCCTCTAACATAACAAGCGGTATTCGGTATCATGTATTGCTGTGCTGACACTATTCTCATGTAAATTAATGTACACCCGGCATCCTCAGTAACTGGCGACGCGTACACTGGGATGCCTTCACTGCTATGTCGGGGCATGTGGGTGCAGATCCAGCAATCAGTTTTATTCACTACCCCATATGTTGTGTTTATTATCTTCACGTATTCATTTTTAGCATAGTCTTCCGGGTCGTGTTGGTCATAGGCATCTCGATTCCTGCTCTTGACCCGATCTATTCTCCCTGTTCCGTTTGACACGGGTAACAAGTTCTTTAATTCATATCTAGATGGATGTTCCAAATACCAGAATAATATGGCGAACGCTATTAATACTACTATCGAGCATACAAAAAATAAGATTTTGTTCCTTGTGGTGCAAAGTGGTGTTTTTCTCTTACCTTCTGTGTTTGGGGAGCATACATTTATCTGCTCAGGGATTAAACCAGCATATACGGGTGCAGACATAATTCAGTATGTGGCTCAATTATAGGTATGTATGCATATCAGATGCAACCTAGCGATATAGCTGTATTCCCTATTTAAAGCACCAGTGTCCTTATTACTCTAATAGTGGTAGGTCTCACTGAAAACCTTCATCCGATCTGTCCCACGCCTCGTAGTGCCTGTCCCATGAGGGGAACGCCGGAGGCCCTTCAGGCTACAAGCCTGTTGTCTTCAGTAAGGCACAATCTTGCTAAAACCAACAAGAGAGTCCAAATGTTCATCTCCCTAATGATCAAAGTTCAAAACAGTGTCCTTACACGTTGCTTGGCACATACACGTCACGGGATCAGAGACGATGGGCACACCTACTAATGGTGTCTGGCAGTACTGTTGCAACCTGGGGTTGGTTGGTGCCCTTTTCTGGAGGAATCAGTAGTGGAAGCGTCTTCTTGACGTGATTCACGTGGTACCAGTGCGATTTGCCATCAACTTTTACCGCAGTTTGTGTCGTGAGGAGCACTTGAAACGGGCCCTTCCATCTGGGTTGCAGTCCGCTGGTGCGATCGAAGGCTTTTATAACAACCCAGTCACCGGGCTGCACGTCGTGACCTTCTCCTATCAGAGGAGATGGAGCTACTGCGTTCACCTGTGCATTAATAGAAATCAGTCTATTAGTTAACCCAATACAGTACTGTTGTAATGCAGGCCATGCTTGCTCAGACAATCTCTTAGGTGATATGGGGGTCCCAATACTTGGTGGACGCCCCATAACAATTTCGAAAGGAGATAAACCATGTGTACGTTTAGGCATAGTACGCATACTCAATAATGCAATAGGCAATGCATCCGGCCATTTCAGTCCCGTTTCAGCACAAGCATTTGCCAGTTTGTTCTTCAGTACCTTATTTGTGCCCTCTATAATCCCAGCTGATTGAGGATGAAAAACTGCATGGAAGCGTTGATCAATACCAAGGGCCTTGCAAACTTTGCGTACTACTTCACCAGTAAAATGAGTCCCATTGTCAGACCATAGATATCTGGGGACCGTATACAAGGGCACCCAGTGTTTCAATATGCATTGTGCTGTAGAGGTGGCACTATTGTCCCGCAGGGGATATGCTTCCACCCATCCTGAGAACCCACATCTCATCACCAAACAGTAGGAATGTTTATTTACAGGCTCCAGCTGTATAAAGTCCATATACACCACCTCAAAAGGGCAGGTGGGTAACTTACTGTGGCCCGCCGGGGCTGGTACACCTTTCCCCACATTGTATAGAACACATATTTCACATTGTTTTGCCCATTGACGACAATGCATTCCCAATCTTTTGTTGTACCACACAGCACTCAAAACTTCTTCCATAGTCCTTGCGTTAACGTGAGTTGGACCATGAGCCACACTCACTATCACAGGTAAGTATGCATCAGGTAGTACCCAAGTATTCGTATTGGTATGTGCCCATAGCCCATCTACCGTCTCCTCCTATTGATCATCCTTGTGCCAAGATAGTCTTTCTTCAATGGTTGCATCTGCTTGGATTTCCTTTACGTGCTCCTTCGTCCCTTCCATAGTCACATCCCTCCCCACTATGAGTTGTCGGGCCTCCCACCGTGTATCCCTTGTGGCAGCTAGTTTAGCCATCTGGTCGGCTAAGGAGTTTCCTTGCGTGACATAATCTAGAGTCCTTTTATGCGCTTGGCATTTCACTATGGCCACCATATTGGGCAACGTAAGGGCCTGTAATAATTCAGCAATCAATTGGGCATGTTTAATAGTATCACCTTGGGAGGTTAAAAACCCACGCTCTCCCCAGAGTTTACCAAAACTGGAAACCACCCCATGAGCGTAGGCTGAATCAGTATAAATTGTCACTTTCATACCGCTGCTTAACACTAATGCTCTCGTTAGCGCAATCAATTCTGCTGCCTGGGCCGATTTTTCACACACTTTCCCACTCTCAATCAACCGCTCCCCTGTGGTTACAGCATACCCTGCTGTTGTCTCCCCATTTTTCAGTTTGAAACAGGAACCATCACAGAATAATATACCCTCATTATCACCCAGCGGGGTGTCTTGCAGGTCTGCTCTACCCTTAGTGTGTTCTTCCATTTGGATCACACAATCATGCCTAATGTCATTAGGTGAGACGGGCAAAGGAAGCAGTGTCGCTGGATTCAAAGTGTTACATCGTTCGATTTTTACATTACTGGCAAACAGAATCATCTCATACTGTGTGAGTCTAGCTGTGGTCAAATGCTGTGTATGCACTCTATTCAGGAGAACGTCCACCGCATGTGGGACTTTTACTGTCACTTCGCTCCCTAGGATGATACCTGCACTTTGTTTTAGGGCTGCCGCTGCTGCGGCCACTGCTCTCATGCATGGGGTAGGCCTCGAGCTACTGAGTCCAGAGCACTGGAGAAATATGCACGTGGTCTCTGTTTACCCCCTTGTTCCTGCGTTAAGACTGACACAGCGCAACCTTCCTGTACATCAACGAAAAGGCAAAATCTCTTGGTATAATCAGGTGTGCCTAAGGCCGGTGCGTGGCATAGAACATCTTTCATAGCTGTCAGGGCTTTTTCCATCTCAGGTGTCCATTCTAATGGTCCGTTTTCTTGTACTTCTTTTAAAGCTTTTAGCATGGGCTGGATCAATACAGAGAATTCAGGAATCCAGTGCCTACAATAGGATAAAACACCAATTATCCTTCAGAGACCTTTTGCCGTGTCGGGGCCTTTTATGGACTGTAACAAAGCAATGCGATCAGTAGACAGAGTTCGCCCCTCTTCGGACAACTCAAAGCCTAAATAATGGACCTTTTGTTTTACATACTGCATTTTGGCTAGGGCTACCTTGTGCTTATTCTCTGCTAAGTGCATTAGCACCAATCTGGTCACATAATGGCATTCCTCTTCTGTGGCTGCACATAATAGCAAATCATCAACATATTGTATTAGAGCAGTGTTAGCGGGTAGGGCTAGGTTATCCATCTGTGTTTTTAGTGATTGGCTGAATATGGTGGGACTTTCTGTATATCCCTGCGGGGCTCTAGTAAATTGGTACTGTCTATCTCGAAGAGTGAAACTAAACAGGTACCTGCTTTCTTCGGCAATAGGAATGCTGAAGAAGGCATTTTTCAAATCAATTACCGTAAACCATTTCGCTGTTTTGGGAATTAAAGTGAGTACACTTGCAATATTAGGGACAACTGGATATCTGGGTTCTACTATTTTGTTTATCTCCCTCAAATCAATAATGAAACGATAGGGTACCGCTTCATCACCTTTCTTGTGTACTGGAAGGATCGGAGAGTTACAAGGGCTATCATTTGTTGGCTCTACCACCCCTAACCGTATCATATCACTATTTGATATAGTGTCTGCTCTTCCTCGTGTGATATGCGATATTGTTTTATCCTGGGCAACCTGGCACCGGGCTTTAGTTTGATTACTACTGGGGAAACATCCAACACCCCTACATCATTCCCATGAGTGGCCCACAGTTCATTCGGGATGTCTTGGAGTTCCGGGGGCAGGGTTTGCGTTACTCCTATCATACCCATAGGTTTGCTTATAGTCATTCTCACCCCCTGAGGGGAGCAATATATTGTGGCCCCTAGTGTCTTTAATGCATCAATACCTAACAAGCTTTCTGGGCAGTGATTGGTCAATAGCCACCCATTCTCCCATTTTACCCCATGAAGTTCTGCTTCTACTATTTCACTTACAGGAGTCTTTATTGGATTTCCCCCAAATCCAACTGATACCTTGCTTTTATCCGATAATGGGACAGCAGGGACGGCTCTGATATTCACTGAACTGTTTCCAGCTCCCGTGTCTACCAGACATCTCAAGTTTTGGTGGGGGCCGATCCTAATGGAGGCATAAGGCCCCCTCTGATCTATAGGTACTTGTACCACTCCCGCTGTCTCATTTCGGCCTCCTCAGGAAATATCACTTGTGTTATCCTGGAAGTCGTCATTATAGTATACCCCTTCCCCACATCCTTCGCCCTGGCATACACCTTGTACTTGTGTTGTTTGTCGTGGTTGATACAGTAGATTGGGGGGAGGCGGGGCCGGCCAGGGAACATCCCCTCTTGCTTGTCCGTCAAAGGCATTGGGTTGAGGGGGTTTAAACATTCTATTGTCTTGGTTGCCGTACCCACCAGTCCTATTTCCTGGGGCAAATGTTGTCTGTGAAGGGGGCCGTACGCCCCTTCCTCTCCCACCACTCTGGGGACACTGGGATTTCCAGTGTCCGGGTCTCTTGCAGAAGGCACATACATCTTGGGGTAGCCCATCCCTCCTCCCATATAGCGCTCCTCCTTGCACTGTACCTCTACCTGTCCCTTGGCCCCCTATCATGTTGCTACTATAGCCCTGTGACGGGCCATTATTATTGTAGTTATACCTGCCTTGGGGCCCTTGATGCAACTGTTGCATCAACACTTTGGTTTTTAGATCCTTCTCTTGTCGTGCCTTTTGTTGTCCCTTTACTCTTTCCCCTCTTTCATAATACCTGGCCATTTCGAGGAGATCCCGGGGGTTTCTAGTCATCCACGTACTTTCTGCCTTCCTAATGTTCTCCTGGATTGGCCCGTGGAGCCCTTCTATAAAGTTTGTGGCAAAGTACCGTTGGCCCGTCTCAGACCCTATCTCTAGCCCACTGTGTGCTTTAAATGCTGCTTCGTAACGCAGGAAGTACTGTGCTACTTCCTCACTTGCGCCCTGTATCACAGCAGACAGTTTCTCCACATTCACATCAAATGGGGGTAATACCTTTTCTAGAGCCCTCAGGACTGCCATGCCATGCCCCCTTAGGGGTTCGGGATATTCCTCATGCAGTTTCCTATTTTTACTCGCCTCCATTACATCTTTCCATTTTATTGTATCATTGTCTTTGGCACGAAAGTGGGTCCATATTTCCTCTGGGACAATAGCCAACAATATGTTATCTACATCCTCTACAGTAAATAACCCGGGTCTGAATAGCTTTCCTACTTCTTTGTAGAATCCTGCCGGGTCTATACGGGGGTCGGGGATGGACTTGGTGATATGCATCAATTCTATTCGAGATAAGGGGACATACACATAGGTTCGCATCATGTTACCAGTAACTGCATCTATGGTGGGTTGACACTCTCTCATTGGCATTGATAGTAACTTTTCCGTGTTTGTTTGTTCACTTACAAGGGCCTGCACTGGTGATGAAGCGGAGGACTGGTGACTAAGGTTTTTCTCTTTTATTTTTTTATAATCTTTTAACAGTTTCTCCACCTTAGCCATTCTCCATTCTTCCGCCCCAGAATCATCCACTCTTATATTAGGTAGCAGTTTCTTATCCAATTCCGTCTTAATCCTATTCCACTGGGACACATATCTAGGCTCCTTTTCCTCTTCTATATCATCCACCCTAATAAGAAGATATTTAATTACGTTTACTTGTATAGGCCAGCCAAGGCCCTCCATCAGACTCACCAGGGTGGACATGGACTGCGAGTGTATGGATGCTATCATACGATTAGCTACGTTTTGGCGCGCCTGGTCTACATCTTTGAGTTTAGCCTCTCTTTCCCTCACCTCTCTTTCCCATGCCCTCTTTTCCTTCTCCCATTCAACACCGCCCCTTATGACTTCCGCTATTATGTCGGACATACATCCCCATAACTGAACACTGGACGCAGTCACTGGTAGTAACGCGACAGCGTCCTGATATGCTGAGGGCAGATCCGCAGTACTCTGTCCTCTCAATTTACAGTTACCCTCATGAAAGGTATATAGTTTAGTGGCCACTGTCCTAAATTCCAAAGGTGTCAAATGCCCCAATTGGTCCCGTAGGCTGTCATTGAGGGGTGCGCCATACAGCCCGGTCATAAGGATTTGCAAGTCTCCATCTCTATCCTTTTCTACAGTAGTCGTTCTCCTATGGTCTATCAACCTATCTGGGTCTCCATACTTCATTGGGAATTCCGCCCTCTCACCCTCACCTTCTCTCGGAGGAGCCGTAGCCCCTGGAAATAACAATTCAGTCGTTGTTTGTTCTGCTTCTAGTCCTATCCCATCTTCATACCGAGGCGCCGGCAAGGCAGGATACATACCCCCGCTATTCTTAATCATCATACGTCTATCCAACTGGTCTAGTTTCTCATCCTTCTCTTTTATCTCTAGGTCACGTAATTTTTGATTTACTGTTCTCTTCTGCCCCTTTGCCTTTTGTTTGTTCTGAGCATTGCGCCTGCGCATTGCTTCTACCCTCCATAGTCGTATAGCCTCAAACTGTGCGGGTCTGACCCGTCTTTTTACTAATTCTATTTCTACTTTGGATATGCGGTCCACATCAAAGGACCCAGTGTCTGGCCATTTATGCTCAATCGAATCTTTTGTATATTCAGACCACTCCCTTAAGAACAATGTTGAATTCAATCCATGTTTAATCAACATATCAAATGCAGGGGTTCCTTCAAGAGGGGCATAGTGTCTCTTGCCTATACCACTCTTGCTGGAAGCCGCTTGACCCATTTTGTTGGTATACCGCAATTGCCTAAAAACACTCACCTTTCCCAAATGTGCATTAATAGGCTAACATTAACAGTACATCCTCCTGACATATATCGCCATACCAATATCAATACATCACCGTTTCATCATTATTATTACATAGACGGACATACCACCGTCCTCTTCATAAACCCTAAATCGTTATTTCCTTATTCCATCATGCATCCATCCATACCACTTACCTTAAGGGTCCCACCAGAGTGTTCCGGACCCGAAGGGCGACAGCCTGCTGTTCCACCGCCGACGGAGCCGGAAAAACAAGGATGACGCGTTGGTTGCAATCAAAGGTGCGGATTCAGTTGTTGGGGCCCCGTGATCAATTCCTTCTCCGGTTCCGCCGCGGCGTTCCTTACCCAGTGACGGACTGTCGCTCCTTCGCATCCCACTTCTGACACCAAAATTGTGGGTGCGATTTCTCGCCGTCACCATAACCAGTACAATGAGGGACCCTGCAATAACTCAGACAGAAAAGAGCCAAGTAAACATTACTTTATTAATGCACAAGCATTCGCGAATGGGCCGCAAGTTCAAACGTCTCGCTAAGCAAGTCGTCGAAGTGCCGCGCCTTCCTCTACACATCGTGCTCTTTTATACTTTTCTGTTTACATTGTCTTGCACATAGCACACGTCCACCCCAGGGCGGATCTCCAGTTGGAGTTTATCTGAAGTATCCAGTTGGAGTTTAACGAACAACCATTGCACATTTGCTATCGTGGTCTATCGTGGTTTCCTGTTATCCCGGTCTTCACATTCTTTCGTGCCCCTTTGTGCCCGTAACTCTGTGCTCGAGGCCATGCTTACTCATTCCTTCCCCCCACCCGTATTCTGCAGATAGTTTTAGCAGGCTCAGCATGCTTCGACATACAGTGACCAAACACAATTCTTCTGTTAAAAACAAGTTCTTGCCGGGTCAGCAGGTCTTAAACGCCGCCGTATAAAAGAGAAGGCCTCTTCTTTTAGCAAAAAGTACATTCATTTAACGCATATGGTGATTAGTACAAACTCCAAGTGTGAGCACAACGTTACATATGCATGCGTACCTTCAGTACAATTTATTTGTCAAGACACAACAGGACATCGATCGCACTATTGTGGGGAGAAAAATCTCTGTACCCTTTGGTTGTTAGGTAAACTAGTGTTCAGGCAGTGGTTGCCTTGTATGTGTTGCAGGCAGCTTTTGAAGAAATCCCAGGCGGCATGGGCAGCCAATATAATTCTCTTAGGATGTGAGAGATGTCACATTTCTTAATCACTGTTATGAGGCATGCAGTGGTGTGTTGAACAGCTCAACGGAGGGCCTGCTGCGTTACAGGGAAGCCAGTGAGGAGGGCACTCTCTCCATCGAGGTGTGAGATTACTAGGGCCTGGACTGTAATTTTGAAATTCCCAGGTTTGAGGAAAGGGTTTAGTCTATGGAGAGAGGAGTGTTAGTTGATAGCAGGTGGTTTGGGCTTTTTTGTTGATATGTTGCAGAAAGGAGATTGCCGTCAGTAATGAACCTGAGGGATTTGCCACTTGGGGTTAACTGGGGTGTGTCCATCAAGGTGCATGTCATGCAGAACCCCTGGGTGGCCTCCTCGTTAGATCGATGGCCTAGTATGACACATTCTGATTTCATGGGATTGCGTTTCAGGTAGGAGCTTGTCATCCAATTAATATCCTCTGGCTGGAAAAAGTGTCTTAGCACTCTGCTGTTCTGGGAGCTAGGCCCACATTACATCAAACACCTACCATGACCACCTTGTGATTAAAGGCAGCTTATCCCATCATAGTTTTGGGACTCATTTACTTTTAAGTCATAGGTTTTTCAGACACAAACTAAAGCCCCTATGAGTAAGCAGCTGTACAGAGAGTTTGAATCATTGAAAGTTGCCTGAGATTATTAAATGCTCTTATGCATACATTTCTCATTAAGCAGAGAAAACAAGTTTATGTCTACCCTTTAAATGAATGCGGTCTATAACGTTTGGCTGGGCAGATGCTTTGCACTGCAACTCAGATCAGCTCTAGTCAGTTCCCTCAATGAGGAGACATAGCCAAAAAGAAATGGGGAGCTGCTGGATCAGAACATGTATAGACTCTACATCAATATATTAATTCAAATATACCCTGAAAAGGCAAGTGCAGCAGCTGGATTCACAAAGCAATGACGTGCCCATCCACAATTGTGCGTGGCAAACATGCGCAGGACTGCTTGACTATTGGCAGCAAACTCTTGTGCTGCAACAGATCTACTTTGCCAATCTGTTTATGTTCAGATCTGCTATTTACAAAGATGATTTGTGAATCCACCTTTATAGATGCATTTCGGAAAATATGCATTATGTGCACACATGACAAATGAAGAAAGAATATTCTACCTAGGAATCCTCCCGTGCCCTGCACACTTTCCAATTGTTTGGACAGAAGCCCAATACTGTGGTTCGTTGAAAAATATAATAATATATTGTACAATTTCAATGTAGAGAAATAACAAGGTCTTGCACAAAGAATATTTTTAGAAATAAAGTCTATAATTCAATATTTTACTATAAGGTGTGCACCGGTGTCCAAACCTAACTATTTTGTTCACTAGTCACCTAGTGTGGCACATTACAGTGGTTGCACCCTACCTCTTAACTCCAACATTCTAGAATGTCCTTTCCCAGACTCAATGAGCTCACAGATAAACATGCTACTACATTAGCTTTCAGCACAGAAGAAGCAACCCGCATCTTAGGCCTTATAAAAAAACACAGAAGAAACACTACAAAGTGAGGATAACCCTGAGAAATCAATTCAGAAACTGGAAAAACACATTAGACGGGAGATTTCACAAAGATTGCATGCTAGCACACTAGTGGAGTACTACAAGGCAAAGAGAATACCAAGAGGTCTTAGGGTCTACTTAAAACCTACATTCTGCAGTGAAAATAAAGCCTTTGTGACAAGATGGGACTTGATACTTCTAACTATTGAAGAATTATCTATGTCGCTTGAAAGTATTGACTCAGACATCACAACCCTGAAGGAACAACTATCTAAATTCAAATCATCAAAAGATCTCTCAGATATATTAGAAGATATTAACTCCAAATTATCAAACTACAAATCTGAAATAGAGCAAAGGAAATTAAGAAAATTCAAGAGAGATACTTTTGACTATTTGAATGACATTGTGTATAACTGGCAGGAGTATTATTGTCAGAGGAACTTTAATCATAATAGACCACTCAATACCGGCTCATCTAATTCGGGGAACAACAGTGATAGTAGTATTGGAGAACCGATACAGAAATCTGCCCCACAGCAACAGGGTGAACACAATCAACCTGAGGATACAATTCAACCACGAGATCGAACATCTCCAGCGAATAGAGAAATTGAACCCGGTACCACAAGCGGGGTTTTTTTTCGGTACAAGAGAAAGACCAGGAGAGGCAAGAAAACAGCCCACGAAAAAGAAGAACAAGTAAGGGCTAACAATTTGGTTGTAAATATTTCTAGCAAGATAATTTCAGCTGAACAACTTAATATATTGAATAAGGGACTGCCCTTTGTTCCTACATGTAACACCTCTCTCTTCCAAGAAAGAATTTGTTTACACAGATTGCTGAGAAAATTGAGACTAAAAATATTTTTTGACTCACAGGTTGAAATGGAACCTGAAATAATTCATGAAGACGCACTAGAAATGCGGCCTAAAAGTGTGTTTGATCCACATGTCCAGAATTCGGTTTTAAATTTATTTGAGAAGAGTGTACTGAATGATCTCAACAGAATTGACTACAAAAGGAAAACACCTGTTAATATCAAGAATTGTCAACTTGTCTTAGTGGACAATTTAGCTAAAAGTTAAGCAATTACCATTAAACCTGCTGATAAGGGAGGTGCCATAGTAGTGATGGATACATCTTTCTATCTGGGCAAATGTTTAGAGCTCCTTGATTATGTTAATACCTATACCATCCTTGATAGGGATCCTTTACTTGAAATCAGGTGTCTGATCAATAAAACACTAGATAGGGCTAAAGAAAATAAGTGGATTAGTGACAAGACCCATCAGTTTCTAATCAATTACCACCCTGTAATGCCTGTATTCTATGGCCTCCCTAAAATTCACAAGGACAAATACAATCCTCCATTAAGGCCCATCGTTGCTGGAATGGAAAGCATCTTTGATCCCCTAGTAGTCTACACTGATAGGCTAGTACAACCACTTATACAGGCAACATCAACTTATTTGAAAGACACTATTGATGTTCTGAATGGTTTGAAAGATTGCACAGCACTTAGCACAGACTGTATACTATTCAGTTTGGATGTATGCAGTCTGTACACTTCAATTCCTCATAATAAGGGGATAGATTCAGTTGAATGGCTGCTCCTGAATGGTTCTGGATTGAAAGGAAATGCACAGTTTGTTTTGGAATGACTAAATCTAATTCTACATAATAGCTAATTTAGGTTTCAAGGCAAATATTATTTGCAAACCTCAGGCACTTCGATGGGCACATCCAGGGCTTCAGTGTATTGTATGTTCCAATTTGAAAGCCAACATGTTCTAGAACATCCTGCATGATCCTCATATATTCTCACATGGAAAAGATTAATCAATGACATCTTTGGTATCTGGTGTGGTACAAAGGATGACTTATATTCATTTTTTGAATATCTTAATTCAGTACACCCACAAATTAAGTTCACTATAGAAATTGGTAACCCTTTGGTACACTTTCTAGATGTAAATCTAAGAATTGCTGATAATAAAATCCCTACATCAGTTTACCATAAACCAACTGATGCCAATAACTTATTGCATTACTCAAGTTTTCATCCTAGGGCAATGCTCCAGAGCTTGCCCTATAGCCAGATTCTACGACTCAAGAGAATTACTTCTGACCCAGAAAAATGAGGTAAGGAAGGTACAGATCTTATTAGTAAATTCCAAAAGAGAGGTTATCCCCCCGAGGTCCTAGAAGAAGCCAAAAATAGAGCCTCCGGCATAGCACGAACTGATCTTCTTAAACCCAAAACACAGACTAAGGAAACACTGCTTCTCTTTATAGCCAAGTTTTCTAGGCAAAGCTTTCAAATTTCAAAAAGCATCAAGAAACACTGGAGCATTTTGCACAATGATCCGACTCTCCCAAAACTATTCCCAGCACCCGCTTTGATGTGTTTTAAAAGGGGCAAGAACATTAGGGATAAACTGGTTAGGACAGGGAGAATACCCAAAGATAAACACAATTTGTATCCTCCAGAAAACTGGGGACTTTCCTGTGCTTGGGATCTACACATTGCAACAATGTCATGAAAGGGAATGTAGTAGCCCACCTAAGGACGGGTACAAAAATTAAACTCAGAGACTATTCCACGTGCATGTCATCCGGGGTAATTTACCTTATAAAATGTCCATGCGGCAAAGTGTATGTTGGACAGACAAAAAGACCAGTTAAATTGGGATTAAGTGAGAACAAGTCAAATACACGGTGTAATAATCAACACTCACCAGTGGCACGACATTTTAACTTACAAAAACATACAGTTGCACAATTGAAGTTTCAGATTCTTGAAGTAGTGAAGCGTCCCCCAAGAGGAGGCGATTTTCAATCTCTTCTACTGCAAAGGGAATCTTATTGGATTGACATGATGGACTCAACACACCCTTGGAGTCTGAATGAAGACATCTCTTTAAATTGCTATTTATAAATCTGTATCATTAATGATATACTTGGATACATGCAAATGCTATGATTGCATCACAATGGGAGTCATTACGACCCAGGCGGTAATTACGCCAACTTTACCACCATGGTGTAAACTACGTTTACACCATGGTGGATGGCGGATTTACCGCCCCATTCCAAGGTGAGTGGGGCGGTAAATCCCCATTTCCCATTTTCCCTTCCCCATTCCCATTTTTGCCCCATAGGACATAATGGGAGTGGAGAAGGCGCTAATTACGCCACCGTAAATTACGGTGGCGTAATTAGCACCATGGCGGGTTAGCGCCATGGATTTTAACGGCTGCTAAAAGCAGCCGTTAAAATCGGAATCAGGCGTTAAGGGTTAACGACGGCGTTAACCCTTAACGCCTGAGTTGTAATGAGGCCCAATGACTTTCTTTACTACCTTGTGAAGACTTCAAAGTATGACCCTAGTTAATGTTGTTCCACTGTCTAAGATGTGATCTATGTGAATCCCTGACCAAAAATATACCATTTTCTTTTTTCGTTTCTTATTTGAAAGAATATAGACTTTGTTTAGTAATATGTAAATCCCTGTGAACAAAATTAAACATCTAGGACTGTTTTACTTTAAAAACATGAATATGGTAATATTGATTGAATGTATGTAGAAATATTTTTTACTCATGATTGTCTCTATTTTCAAATAAGACTATTTGGTACTCTTTGTAGCGGTTGACTGATGCCCTCTGGATGTCTAACATTGCTATGAACTTTATTTGGTCTGACCGACTCTGAATCTATCTACCTAAACTGCATCTAGGCTCTTGACCTGTCATGCCAAGGTTTTCCTTGTACTATCTTTACATTCTAATATTTTCATTATTATACTCCATCTTGGAGATGCAAATCGTAACGCTGGAACTTCTAATGCACCCTCCTGGCATTTTTACATCTTTCCTCATGTCGATCCATAACGTATCATGTGAGTTCGTTATTTTTCTTAGTTGGTGCTCACATTTTGGGAATTTTAAGGTATCTTAACACGACCAGTCCAGCAGTATACCATGGACATTCGTGTCCAACACATCTTTGCATTTATTACTCAAATCATCATGAGCTATATCATATGAGCTTAATACTCTATCATTGAAATATTTCACGCATTGTGACATTGACAACATTTTTTTATGATATACGCAGAATGATGCACTCTTTCAATGTTTCACTTTGAGCGGATCAGGCATGTTTAATCTTTTGCTGCGGCATCTTCCATTTATCATACATGCATGTTTGATACATTTTTAGTACTTCCATCATGGACGACCTCGCGTCTCCATGCTATTAGTCCACTTTCTATTGTGACTTTCTATGTACTATATAGCTGCCTTCAAAATGGCGCAGCCTGTTTCCATAGCAACTGACATAGACGCTGGCAGTAAATGCTGACCCTCCATATCGCGCTCACCCGAGCTGAAGGTACGTGCTTGTACCAATGTTTATTCCTCCATTAGGGACCCTCTACAAATTACTTGGTCTTTACCTATGCTATGTGTATCTGTTGAAGAATCTGCATGGTGAAACAGCGCGGCAATGCGCTAGATGAACAGTTAAAGTTAGGAAATCAGGAGTAGCTGTATCCACACGCATCTCGATGCATTCGCTAGTGTAATTACTGGTATGTAGACACTTTTGTCTTTATGTTTCACTCATCGTTCTCCTCGCACTTGACCTGGGCGCACTTTGAATAATTCCCCTTTGCCTGCTATTCATGTCTATTACTCTATAGATCGAGAAGGAATCACCACGAAATTCAGAGACTAACTACGTGAGCATGTTGACATCGATCCATATATTAAGGAACATTTTATAGCTGGTCTAATTGACGAACATCGCTACTTGTTAGACATTTTCTGGGCAGGTCACGATCCTCGAGTTTCATAAACATTTTGATAATAGGAATAGAGGGACTTTGACCGTGCTCTTTTACCTATACATATGTGTATATATTTATTTTTCCAGGTTTAAGTTCGCTTCTGGATTAATCTTTTGACAATCCTTGGAGCTCCTGGAACAAATACCGGCTGCACCTATTTAACCAAGATACATTGTTTTATATTCTTTAATACCGTGATCTTTTCACGCACCGCACATGGTAATTATGGCTTCCTTCCTATTTTAGTTTCTGTCTTGGATGACAATCCTCTATCAGTTTTGCTCGTAAAACTTTCCCTAATTTAATTCAGCGCCATCCTTGGGGACTACTCGGAGTAGCATCAGCCAACCTACCCTTGTCAAGATTATTTTAATGGGCTCCCCATATCAAAATTTGATCTTACCAGACACTGTTCAGTTTATAAAGTTGAAAGCCACTATTATGCCTAAATTGAATTTCGGATTGTCGTTTTGAACCCCTCAATGTCACAGTAGTACTTTTAATCCAGGGGACTGAGTTGATGCATTTTATGTGTATATATCATGTAAAATAATGTGAATAAAATACTGTACACTATTGTCTTTTTTCTAAAGAGTCCATACTGGCCATTTGAAGAAGAGGAAAGTATCCTCGATACGCGTCGCCGAACAAAAACTGACTCCATTCTTTCTAAAAAAATGTATGTACACTATGATGCTGGTTTGTTTTACTTGTAAACAAATTTTTCTTTTATTGAATTATAGACTTTATTTCTAAAAATATTATTTGTGCATGACCTATTTCTCTACATTGAAATTGTACAGTATATTATTATATTTTTCGACGAACCACAGTATTGGGCTTCTGTCCAAAGAATTGAAAGTGTGCAGGGCACGGGAGGATTCCTGGGTAGAATCTTCTTTCTTACATTTGTCTTTTGTAGGGATTTTATGCCATGATCCCAGTTCCTCCCCCGCACCTAACAACATAAGATTTAGATTCAAAAACATAATTGAAAACTCTTTTACCATAAGGTGTGCACCGGTGTCCAAACCTAATTATGTGCACACATGCACATGCCATGACATTCATAGGAGTGCATGTTTTTCTACTACTGTGCCATATCCCGAATTCACCAATACTATGCGGTACACTTTGCCTTTTTTACCTATTGCTGCGTAACTGTGCCATCGTTTACGCTGGTCCTTTGTCACTGCCTCGTGTAAATTTCACCTTGATGGCTGCCTCATGTAAATTGCACCTTGATGGCTGCCTCATGTAAATTGCACCTCAATGGTTGCCTCATGTAAATTGCACCTTGATGGCTGCCTCGTTTATGAGGTTTCTTGATTAGCTGATGCTCAAATATGCTGTTTTGCAGCTGTTGTCACATACATGTTGTTCCTTGATCAACAGTTGCTTTATAAACAATGCTCATTGATTGACTGGCGATCCATGCATGCCGCTTCTTGTTTGAGCCCCTCACCGACCTGCCTGCATTACACTTATCAGCTCGCCACTCTCACACTTTGGGTGACAACTGGTGATTCCCCCTTACCTGAACAAATGATGACCATCCAACCTCTACACTTCTCCCACCAGCGTGTCACATACAGCCTCCCAGCAGCCCTCCACCCTTCCTCGCTCTCAGGGCAAGCCTTGTCAATAGCAAACGAAGCATGAGGCTTCCACCTTGGTCTTTCCAATACACAAACCCTAAGAGCCCTCAATACAACTCGCCTAGACACATATCACGACCCTGAGAACAGGTTCTTTTGATTTATACACATCAATGTTTCAAGCCTGGCATCATGCCTCTCTCTCCTCCCACTTAATGCACTCACCAGCACTCTCCTCCCACTTAATGCACTCACCAGCACTCACCTCCCACTTAATGCACTCACCAGCACTCGCCTCCCACTTAATGCACTCACCAGCACTCACCTCCCACTTAATGCCCTCTTCACCTCTCTCCTCTCACTTTACACCCTCACCACCTCTTATAAAGGACCCATAGCCAAGAGGCTGCTAAAATGGCAAAGGCTGCGCTATACAAGACCACTTTGCATTGCATCACACACTGGTGACCCTCTCTCTCTGGCCTCACCAGGGCTCAGATGAGAATGTGAGGCAAGAGTATTTTACTTTCTTTTTTGGGAAGTTGGAAGTAAAAGGATTTATAGGGAGTACACCTGTTATTCTCATTCCTGTTTGGCGCAGAACATAGAAGTAGATACAGATTCTAATTTAAAAATGCTATTTTCCTTGTAACACAAATATTCTTTGCAGTTAGCAATTCCCATAAATGAAAGAAATACTTGTATCATACAGACTGTTTTCACATCAGGCAACACTGCAGCAGTGAGCCTCTTTATGGAAGATGCCGGTCATACCGCTGGCCAGACAAACTCACCGGAGCATTGCAGGTGGCATAAAGCGTCACATGCATAACTGTTACCAGCATTGGCCTGATTATATAGACTAAAATAGCAGGAATGTACTGAATAGTAGATTTAAGTATTCAATGACTACCAAATAGCTGGCCAAGCAGTCGACCAGAGGCGAATACAGAGCCGAATAGTTGCCTTTTTTAATAAATATAGTTATATAGAGATGAAAAACACTTTGTAAATTAAAAACACACTCTATAATGTGTGCATCCATTCTTTATTGCCTTTCTCTTCTTTGTTGTCTATAGAAGATATTTGTGTAAACCATGCAAATTATCAGAAAATAAACAGGTCAATAACAGCACAGTTTGTATTTTTGTGCATTCATAGGTGTCGCTTGTTGGGCAGCTCCCAAGTAACTAAGACTAGGCCAAATGTATAGTGTGCGTGTATGCAATCACTGTGAGGGGAGACTGGGATGCGTTTACTTATACTTTCATGTGTTCCTTTTGTGCCTGCCCATCTTTAGACTTCTGGCTCCAGCGAGGCACTGAAACGGAAAAGGAGGTATTACGTCAATTAGCACCCTGCTGCCTGCTGAAGTGCTACTGAATACAAACATTGGGATGCTAAAGCCATGCTTTCTACGTGTGGTAGTGACATGAGATGAGACATTTGAAAACTGTCTTTTCATTAATAGTATTTTTCTTGGTTTTGTGTGTGGGGTATGTTTGCGGTGTTTTGGGGCACGGTAAAAGACATAAATAAAATATAATAACATATGTAGGGAATGCTGACTCCTCCCTGGTTCTCGGCTGACCCTATAGGGAAGAGACAGTGCTGATTTTCAGATCCTTAATTGGCATATGCAAGTTTATTTTACTTTTTTTGCTTCACTTGTGCAACCATTTGGTCCTATGTTTCTAAATTGTAAACTTGTATCTTGTCATCTTTACTACATTAATATCCCTCTTTTTTAACTCTATAATACTGGGAGGAATATTTTATTCTGTCACATACTGGGGCATTTTGGTTACACATTTTTTGTTGTCAAACTCTCAGTTTATAGGATAGCCACATTCTTTAGTTACAGCTGCCACTTTTGCCAACACGAGAAAGTTGGGGACAGGAATTGTAACCTGTGTAATGATATGATGTGGCATTTATAACGCGCCTGTTCGCAAGTGTTTCTAGGCATGACAAGACAGAGAGGGGGACACAAAGGGAAGACAATGTAACGTTTCGATATTACAAGCATATCTCTGCCACTGAGCTACCCTACTTGGTTTATAACCTTGTCCTGCAGGTTGAATACAGTTCTTTGCTGTGGGCACACTACTCCCTGAGCTATTTTACTCATGGGTTGGAACTTCCTGTGGTATCTGCTGCAGTTATGTTAATGCACTAATCTGTATAAGTTGGATTGGGAATTTGAACCTGTAATTTTCAGATTACTCACACAGGTCATCAGCAAATCAAAGAGCCCCTAAAGAAAATACCATTTTCCAATAGCGACTTTCTATTGGTCCAGCTCAATGTTTTCCACTTACAAACTACAGGGGAGGCCTGAGACATCTCATTGCAAATTCAAAATATTGAGAGTTTTGCTTCAGTTCACACCTCCCCAGAAAACCGCCAGATTAAAGTCTGCCCATCACATGGAGGGCTGAGGCTTTGCACTTTCACACCTATGCCCTGTCGGTGCTCAATCAAAAAGGTGACTGCAGCACTTATTTAATTATCTTTGTAAAGGATAAACATGACATGGCTGAATGGTTCCAGACAGGCAGTCAAAGCAGCACTTCATGCACTTTATAGGGGAAACTATTCAGCTTCGAGTGATAAACCGAATATCTTATTTTCAGCCGGAATTCGTCCGAATACTTACTCGAAGCTGAATTTCAGACACCCCTGCAAAATAGGCAGGCGCGCTGGAGACCTCCTTGCCTGCATGTTCAGGTACTCAAAGATCCAACTGCAGAGACAAAAGACACACAAAGCATGCTGGGATAATTCCTCTCCACTCTGGGCTTTCACAACCTGCGGATAAGCCACACTCATGATCATCAAAGCCCTAGATTCACCAACTTGCTATATATATAATCAAAGTGGTAAGGACAAGTTTGCCCGCCTGCTGTTTTTGCGCTCTACAACCTTGTAATGGAGGCAGACTCCTGAATGCTCTGCCCCCACTTCCATCTAGTTACGAAGATACAGTTAATATTCGGAGCTGGGCATGAGGAGGACAGTGCCTATAAGTTACATTATAGAGCAGGTCCTTCCTACATTTTCAAGTTCCATATGTGGTTCAGGGCACTTGGCATTTGGAAAGATGGTCCATATAGATCATACAAATGTGGAAAAGCACTCGTGCATTCCTGGTAATTTCTTCATGAGTTTGGGCTTGGAAATTTGGGTGGGAGATCTATACTTCAGGATTGCACAGTCTGCAAAGGAGCACCTGCTCCGCCAGCTGTGAAAAATAATGCGATCCCTTTATCTCATGTAACTCTCATCTCGCGGACACTGTATTGGCTCCCTGTCCAAGCCAGGATTACCTACAAGGGGTTTTATGTTCTTTCATCGGCAGTCGTTTTACGACTGCCTTTTTTAGGAGTACAGAATTACAAAAAGGGTCATCAAAATGTTTCCTTTTTTTGGGGGTGTTCTCCCCAAACGCCCCTTCGTCCACCTATTTTTAACTATTCCAGACACCCCAACCCCTTGTCTGCCGTTTACCACCCCCCAAAATTTCGATGAGCGTTTTCATTATTCTGTACTCGTAAAAAAGGCAGTCGTAAAAATGACTGTCGATGAAATGACGGTATGCCCCTCCTCAGTAAAGGGCCACTCTATTTAAAACCCCAGATTGTATCCTACTTTCCAAGTACTGAACAAGTATTAGGGCCTCGGAAATGCATCTTTTTAGCACTCACACTTCATACTGAATTCGGATTTAGAAATAATGTTTGATTGGCAAGGTTAGAATGTGGAATAACCTAGCCACAGAGGTAAGAGACCACTTACACTTTACCTCTTATAAAAAAAAAACAGAAAACTGCTTATAATACATCTGTTTGGCCTTAGGCGTAATATTTCATTTTCTGGTCATAGGTGACCTTCTTTGTAATGTTGCTCCTAAACGTATTATCTGGCTTTTGGGGGGACTGCTACAGCATTCTAATAGCTACGGACCCTGGGCAATATCCAAACTTTATAAATAAAAGACAAAAATGAAGAAGTGCACATTAAAAATTATGAAACCCTTTTGAATAAGTGAAAACTCCAAAATGATGAAATGTATGGCCATAATTCAGCACCAAAGTGATTCACAATTGAAATCAAATAAAAATTCTAAACAACCAAACTGAATTCTAGATAGGAAGCCAGCACATATGTCACCTGAAATGAGTACTCACCTTGCTTACCCAACAGCACAGAGTTGCCCTGGCATTCATGGTTGCAAAAGAGAGCCTCGACCACTGCAATTCTTTATCAACAGGACGCCCAGTCAAGACTATCTGAGAGCTAGGCAGACCCCAGAGGTACGCCACGCACATCATCTTGACCTTGGCCACCTTAAAGTCCTAATCTCAGCATCTGCAGCCTCATAAGGGCTACCTAACAGAGAAATATCACATGCCAAAGCACTGCATCTCGTAAATGTTGGGTTCCTCCTTGCAGAGCCTTGAGATATTTTCTCAAAGATTTCTCTGTGCACCAGGACCCCAGCCAGCCAATAGGACTGGGGGTTGTCCAATGACACTTTAAGATGGAATAGCAACACCCGTGAGATGGATGGGGATGCAGATTAATACTCAAGTATCAAATCAATAATGACAACTCAACGGTTTGGCAAAGGGAGTCCGTTTAATGACAAGTACAAAAAACGGGGAGTTTCATGAATATCAGCGGATGCGTGATCTTCCCTCTCACTTCACAACTCCAACGAACTTCATAAGAAACACAACATTTATACTAAAAACTTGTCATCACTGATGTTTAACGCTTAAAAGTTGGAATGCAATTCTATTGGTTCTAGGAAGGTAACTTTAATATAGGTACTATATCTGTATATGGTAACGGAATAAGGGGATTGGGTAAACACTGTCAGGTGGAGCATCTAAGCCCTTCCTTCAAAATGGCTACTGTAGACGTCACTAAAAGTACTACGTCCCATTGGTTCTACTAACTATAAGACCCTAGATTACTTGGTCCATTATGATTGGGTTGGCAACAACCCCACACATACTTTTCCACTTTGCCTAGCAGCATGCAGAATGGTCGGCAAGGTGCAGGGTACCCACCAACTCCCCCGGCCTTCCTCCAATTATTGTTACAATCAATCATCACTTTAGTGGCCATGTGTCAATGATTTCACTGTGGTTGGCCTCGAAACTGCATCTCCTGTCTGGAAAAGTTCTGATATCTTTGCCTGGCCCACTGCCATGCGTAGGTGTGAAAGTCTCACTTCCTCTCATTCGGCTGGTCATGTGATTCAGACATCGTGAAATCGCCTTCTTCTCCATGTAATTTGTGTATTTGATTTTCGTTTTGCCCATCACCTGCCTTTGGTTTCTTATCTTGACCTTTATGAGCAGGATATTCTGTTCCTTGCTTCATTAATTGTAGCTACTGTTCGTCTTTTTTAGCTGATATGACCTTGGCTTTTTTGGCACGATTTGCCTCTGCTGAGTTTCATTTGCCTTTTTATTCTTGATTTGTTAAATATGAAGCTCTTCTTGTGTGGCCTTTAGTAACCTTTGGTTGATTCTGCTTCTTGTGCATAGTGGAAGTATACTTATATAACGTGCTTCTTTTGAGGTAGATATGTATAGGGGGTGCTTGCTGCAATCTATCTTACTACTAAGCATAGTAAGCTGCACGATTTTCTTAGCTTTCTTGTGGTTCCAAGTATATGTACATGTGTAAACTGGTCTAATATCTTTGTCATGCTCATGGCATAAGCTTCTTACATTTGACATCGTCCTTTCATTTTAGGTTCATGATGTCCCTTGTTCATGGTGTTTCATCTCTTTACGTCATTCTCAGGTCGTCATATCTTCTATATGTGAGTCAGTCCGGGTTCTTGTGATTTCACCATTTGTCTTCCATTAAAACCTTTTTGCCTTCTTCAGGGACTGTACTCAGACGATCTTCATTTCGTTTCATTTGTTGCTATGGTTTTCTCAATGGGTACCTTACTGTCCATGTTTTCCTTGGTGTCGGTACTTCAATAGGTGCTGTTCCTCTGATAGGTACTGGACAGAGCCCCACTGCGGCTCTCTGCTGGTTCATTTGTTCATCATATGTCACATATTTCAGCGTGAACGTTCCTGCCTGGTACTTCAAAATGGACGGTTTGAGTGCGGGCCATACTTGGGACCCCCTCTAAACTCCCCCCTCTGGGCAATTCATCGACCACTTTCATTCATTCCTGAAGCACAATTTTGGGCTTTCCAGTGGCACTATCTGCAAGAGTCCTCCTCTGTCTTC
Organism: Ambystoma mexicanum; assembly: GCF_040938575.1. Classification (NCBI taxonomy): domain Eukaryota; kingdom Metazoa; phylum Chordata; class Amphibia; order Caudata; family Ambystomatidae; genus Ambystoma; species Ambystoma mexicanum. Next base: position 1,110,654,173 of record NC_090936.1, on the reverse strand, counting down.
GACCCATGTTAGAATTTTAGCAAGTTTTTACTATAATGGCTTGCATATCCTTTGTGTGTTTTCAATTGCTTCTTTGCAGGCTCCAATGACCATCCATGCTCTGCAAATCACTACTCCTTTCTCCCATTCATCTGGTGAAAGCACTGGCCCCCAAATCTGCATTTGGCCTCTGTTATTCCAACTTCGAGCTTCTTCTGGAGTTTTTCCTTGGACATTTAGCTTCTTGTTTGCTTCTCTTCTGTTTTCTGCTCCTTTAACTCCAGGCTTCTCATATCTGATCACAATGTGTTTTGTCTTTCCATTGTTTCTTGTCTTTATGTCCTGGTCGTAATCATCTTCATTTGGATCAGTTGCTTCAGTTTCCCATTCCAGTGAGGCATCACTTCCCATGAACTGGCCTCTGGTCTTGCACATTGCCACGTGTGATAGACAGTGTGCTGTCTGGACATCAATTTCTACAGCTACAAAGATCTTTGACTTCCCCATGCTGTAAGGTAAGAGTGCACAAACAAAGCATTCCCCCTCTGAACTCCGTCTTCCAACTTATTGCATGTTTTGGTACTAGATGTTGTTTCCCAAATGTGCTGTGCTGTCCAATTAGTCGTTTAGTTTACTGTCATCTCCTTGTATGCTTCTCTTGATTCTTAAGGTCTTCATGTAGTTTGTTATAACTACATCCTTGAATGCATCCGTATGGCTTCTTCTTGCTGGAGGATTCGCAGGTATCCTGATCCATGGTGCAGGCCTCCTCATCTGTGCCAGTTGAGTAGAGGAAAGGCTGGCAATTCTTTCTTTGTCCTCTTGTATTTTCTTGGCTCTTGTTATGAACGACCATAGTGATTCTGCTATCCTCTGTGCCTGTGAGATTTTCTCTGGACTTGCCTTTGTTCCCATCAGTGCTGTATCAGGGATGATCATCAGTGTTGTTTCGGTTGGTTTCCTCTCCAACTCCTTTTGTCTCTTCAAGAGGTCAGCACCCATCATGTGGCTCTTAACTTCACTGATCGTAGAGCTTCTCATTGTTGGTAATCCAACCTTCCCCTCTTCTTTGGCATGTGGTTCTGTAGTTATTGACAATAGACCTGGTGTGTGTGCATTCATCATTTGCATGCGTGTGGTTGCCAGTAACCTTTTCTCATTCTTACCCTGCCAACGCTGTCTCCGGCTTTTCAATTTGCTTGTTACCATAAATGTGTGTGTGTCATTGCTAATCACATCCATCTCAAGTTCACTCATTCCGCTATCAGACCTCCTAGGGACTGGAATGACTATGTTAGGTCTGGGTGCCTGCGTAGGTTTCATGTGTGCATCATTAGGTGGGTGCACTGGAATTGGAACAGTTTGTGCACCAATAAAAAATTCAGTTCTAATCGTCAGTGAGAGTAAAACAATGATGAATACAATACATAAATATATGATACCCCTATAGGGTAATCTACTGCATTTAGTTCTGTAAAAATACGAGCATCTCTCTTCCTGACGGAGGACTAGGTTGCCATTTTGATTCCCCATCTCGATCATTTGTTGATAGATACTTACTTTGAATACACTTATAGACAGTATTATTTCTGGATTCTGCTGGTTCTGCTTGTGGGTTGCAGGTACTAAAACAATTGCCCCTCTTTGCCTGAACAATGGATTGTCTATTGTCTGTGGATACAGTTTCTTTTTCTCCGTATGAGGAAATGTCAAAATCGAGTAATACTTCAGCAAGTCCCTTTACTGTGCATGTTCAAAGTACACGAGTTCCCAATTGGTGCCTCTTATTTGCTTCATTCCAGAAGACATCTCGTTCCTGTCAGTATACCAAAAGCGAAGTCTCTGGCAATACCCTCTCGATCTGTCCCTCGGTGGAAAGTTTAAAATCTTCTCAGATAGTTCTGTTGATGGTTAGAAAGTTCGACTTGCATCATGATACCATGCAAGAGCATGTTCATCTGTGTAGAATTAGCTGGTTCTCTGATGAATGTGAGGACGTCAACACCGGCGGGTCTCCCCACAAGTTCTGGGAAATCCTCGATTAGGTGAAAAAAAACATTAGTTGCCAACCTGCTATCTTCTGGTGACAGGGATATTTGTCCTGCCCTTTGAAGTCTGGAACTGTTTGGCCCCTACTTCACTGTGAGCAGTTTCTGCAATTTTGATGTGTGTGGAGAGCAACTTGGATGACTATTCCGTTCAGGATTATACTTAATTGTTCTGTATTTGCAAGATCTCAAAGAAATGTCAAAATGTCCGTGGTTCTCCCAACAAGATCTGGACAGTCTTCAATTAGACGAAAGAACAGTACGTTGGTAAGCTTATTCGCTTCTTCGTCTGCTTGGGACATTTGGTTTTTCCTCACTGTACTCCGGAAGCAGGAGGAACTGCTCGGCAATCACAGTGAGCAGCCTCCTTATTGTCTTTTCGTTTTCAGGATCTTGAAGAAATTCAGTGATGCTGGTGATTCTCCCCACCAATGACAGGTATGATCTCAGTACTATCTCAAAATATATCAAAATGTCCTTAGTGATGTCACTACTGTGGGACACCATAAGTGAGTCCGAACAAGGTCTCTGTGTTGAAACAATCTGGATACTGTATTTTCTTCCAATTTATGTGTCCTCGGTCAAAATTTGGCATATTCTTTTCTTGTCAAGGCTTCAGTATACCTCAGTCCAAAGTTCAAAGTTAACAGACTATGATGTGGCTTATACATGCACTTTTCTTCTTCACCCTGCAACTAGGATGCACAGAGTGTTTGTTTTTATGTCCTTAGCCTCTTTTTTGCTCAGAGGAATGTTCAAAAATGAAGCCACAACTTGCACAAAAGTTCCTTGTCTTTGCTTTGCTGCTGGTCAAGCGTCCTTCTTCCAAGTCATGGATCTCGTCTGCACGTGCTGTGGTTCTTCCCCATCATCTATAGTCTCTACACGTTGGGGTGCGGACAGGGGGACTTCTCCGATGTGTGGCTTGATGTCACCCAAAAAGATCCAAGCTCTTCTTCCTTGTAGCTTTACTGCAGAGGGAGTGATGTCTTCCACTGTAAGAGACTGTTAAACCTTGGCTCGTCCCACTTCTTTCTCGTGTCTTCAGGGAAGATTGATGGAACACATAGACTCTGAGCTGTGTCTGGAGTAGTATCTCCTTCTGTGTTCTGTGCTGCCCTGCACCCTTTTCGTCATCACTGCAGCTGGCCTGAAATTACAGTAAGACAAGATGTCATGCAATTCAAGTAATTTTGTATTTCAGACCCTAATATTTCTCTTGTCGGCTGGGCATCACATTTAGCTCTGTCTTAGGGTGTCAGGGGAGTGGAATCCTTCTCCCTGTTGCTATTTCGTGTGCTGTAAGATGATGGTCTGAACAAGGTAGGTTTCTGAGTGCATACAGTGCCAAAGGAAGGCAGTGTAACCATCCCTTTCTTAGAGTAAGCTTGAACTTGGCTATCCTGTCCTTTAACAAGCCATTGAGCTTCTCACATATCTCATTACCTTGCGGGTGATAGGCCGATGAGAACTTGTGCTTTATTCCAAGCAACAAGCTAATCTGTTCAAAAACTTTGTTGACAAAGTGAGCCCCATTATCTGATCTCATGACTTCACATACTCCCCACCTGGGAAATACCTCTCTCACTAGAAATTTGGCCACAGGTAGAGTCTGGGTGTATACATGCACCTGCTTCTATCCATCTAGTGAATGCACACACCACAACAACTAGATACCTGTACCCGTTACATACTTGAATAATATCGACGTAATCGACATGCAAGTGCTGAAAAAGGTCCATTTGGCCTTGGGATGACTCCTCTAATTACTTTTAGTGTGTGCCCAGCTGTGAACTGCTTGCAGATTATACAGTTCACCCTACAAAATGCAACGTGCTCTGCTAAATTCGGTATAAACCAGTCTTCAGCCAGTGTTGTCGCGAGATTCTCTTTTGTCATGTGCGCTGGATAGTGCAACTGTTCCAATGCTTTTTTTTACAGGGCTATAGGCATTACTGGTTTACCAGTGCTCTCTTGTCACCACAAGCTTTCGGAGGGGTTTAAAGAACACCCTTGCCGCTTCCAGAGATTTTTTTCATCTTGTGGTGCCTCCCCTTGGAGTTCCATAACCTGGGATCGCCCCATGTTATTGTAGCTTTCAGGTTCACTTCGTGCAACAATAATGTTTTCGTTCACATGAGTGATTTCCACATCCATGATGGGCTCGCCCTTGGATGCCATACGCTTGGCTTCTCTGTCTGCTGCTTGATTCCCTCGTGAGATCAAATCTGTTCCCTTTGTGTGGCCGGCGCATTTCACGACCGCTATGCCCACTGGGAGGTGTAGTGCCTTAATGAGCCTATCCAATAGGGCTGTGCGTTGCACTGGCATGCCGTCCGCTTGGAGTTAGACCCTCCTTTTCCAGCCCGCTAAGCCTGCTTGTACTGTTGATGTCACATAGGCGAACTCACTGTACACCGTTACTTCCTGGCCTGTGTGATTCTCAATCGCGAGTGTCAACGTCACTAATTCTGCAGCCTGTGCCGAATAGTGAGATGGTAATCGTGCACTAATGAGTACTCGAAATTCTCCATTTGCTGTGTGCTTCATCACAGCAGTGCCAGTATATCTTTGCCAATCATTTTGATCGATTCTCGAGGAACCGTCAACGAAGACAATTTCTTCTTCTGCTAATGCATTTTCTTTCACTATGGGAATTTCATCATAGAATTCTTCATAATTTGCACAGTCATGGATCGGTTCTCCTTCAGTGACTGGCTCTGCTATGAACATAGCTGGGTTCACTATCTTACATCGGACTATCTTAATTGATGGATTTGATATGATCACTTCATAGGCAGAAGCTCTCTGCGATGTCAACGTGCCCTTTGGTTTCTCTAGAATAGCAAATAGCTCATGCTTGACATGCAACGTCATGGAGCATCCCATCACAATGGTTGTAGCCTTCCCTATGGCGAACGTTGCGGCAGCTAAACTTCGCAAGGGAAATGGCCTCTTATTACTGGGTCCAAATTGCCACTGTAGTATGCCAGGGGCTTGTACCCCAATGTGGTTCTCTGTGTGAGCACTGCCGTCATAACGCTGCCATTCGTGTGTGAAAACAAGTAGAATTTCTCTGCATAATTAGGAATCCCTAAAACTGGTGCCGTGCAAATGGCTCTCTTGAGTTCAGTAAACCCTTCTTCCATGGTCTCAGACCATTCAATATTTTCTTCCGTCACCTGTACCTTCTTTAGGGCCTGCAACAAGGGCTTGGTATATGAGCTGTAGTCAAAGACCCATGCCCTGACATAAATACAAAGACCTAAAAAGCTCTGCATCTGCTTTATTGTGTGTGGCTTAGCTGTGTTCAATATGGCTTCAGCCCTTTCCGGGGTAACCCTTTTTCTCTCATTTGAGATCAGCTGGCCTATGTACAGCACTTCTTGTTGACAATATTGTAACTTTTCTATATCCTTTTTCAGCCAATATAATTAATAGCTGAATAGAATCGCATCTGCATCTTTCCTCTGTAGTGCTGCAAATTAAGATGTCATCCACATATTGCAAGACAACACTTTCTAACGCAATATTGCTTAGGTCCATCTGCAGGACTCTGTTGAAAATTGAAGGAGATTCACAGTACCCCTGGGGTAGCCTTGTGGTTTTCAGACACATCTGTCTGAACTTAAATGACGTCAGATCTTTCGAGTCTCGGTGCAATGGGATTGAGAAAAATGTATTTTTGAAGTCAATCACCGTAAAATATTTTGCCTCAACAGGTATATTACATAGGATTGTAGCCGGGTTAGGGACTAAAGGGAACTCGACCTCTACAATATCATTTATCGGGCGTTAATCTTGAATTACAGGCCGATTCATGGAATAAATGTGCGCCGAAAATCCCGGCGCAGAGGGGCCAATACGTGCGCTGCGCCGAAAATCAGCGCAAAGCGCAGGGAAACCAGCGCACGTCGATTCATGGAAGTCCGTGCGCAAGAAAAGCAGAGGACGTGCGCCGAAAAAGCGCGCGGCGCAGGCCGGCGCACAGGTCAACCAACGTCGTGCGCCACGGCCACTGCGCCATCACTCCGAGCGCAGCGCACAGCTCTAAAGTAGGCGGAACACAGGGCGGGACACTCGGAATGGGGAATAAAATGGGGCACAACACTCGGAATGGGGAAGAATGTGGGCGGCACGAGGAAAGTTCAGGAGGCAAGTGCGCGGAACGCCCACACGCTCGCATACAACACGTATTCATGGAATAGAATAGGGCAAAAAAGCGCACGCTCAAAGCAGCGCACAGGCACAAACAGGCACAAACACGACCGCCACAAGAAAGCAGGCGGTAGCGTGTCTGCGCCTGCAAGAAATGTGCGCTAAAAGGCGCGCCAACAAATAGCACCTATATACAGACATGACCAATGTACAATACTGTTGCCCTCCTGGACAAATGACGTACAAAGGGGTACCCACAAACACAGACACGCGCAGAGAGAAAAAATAAACGTGTGCGTGCATACCGGGGTGCGCGGTAAGTTCCACACGCGATATGGGCTGGGCGGGTACGTGGATTGCAGGGGTGCGCGGGAAGTTCCACACGCGATATGGCAGGGAACGTGGATTCGAGGGGTGCGCGGGAAGTTGCACACGCGAAATGGGCGGGTACGTGGATTTCAGGGGCGCGCGGGAAGTCCCACACGCGATATGGCAGGGAACGTGGATTCGAGGGGTGCGCGGGAAGTTGCACACGCGATATGGCAGGGAACGTGGATTCGAGGGGTGCGCGGGAAGTTGCACACGCGAAATGGCCGGGTACGTGGATTGCAGGAGCGCGCGGGAAGTTGCACACGCGATATGGCCGGGTACGTGGTTTTCAGGGGCGCGCGGGAAGTTCCACACGCGATATGGCCGGGTACGTGGATTTCTGGGGCGCGCGGGAAGTTCCACACGCGATATGGCAGGGAACGTGGATTCGAGGGGTGTGCGGGAAGTTGCACACGCGAAATGGCCGGGTACGTGGTTTTCAGGGGCGCGCGGGAAGTTCCACACGCGATATGGCCGGGTACGTGGATTTCTGGGGCGCGCGGGAAGTTCCACACGCGATATGGCAGGGAACGTGGATTCGAGGGGTGCGCGGGAAGTTGCACACGCGAAATGGCCGGGTACGTGGTTATCAGGGGCGCGCGGGAAGTTCCACACGCGATATGGCCGGGTACGTGGATTGCAGGAGTGCGCTGGAAGTTGCACACGCGAAATGGCCGGGTACGTGGATTTCTGGGGCGCGCGGGAAGTTCCACACGCGATATGGCAGGGAACGTGGATTCGAGGGGTGCGCGGGAAGTTGCACACGCGAAATGGCCGGGTACGTGGTTTTCAGGGGCGCGCGGGAAGTTCCACACGCGATATGGCCGGGTACGTGGATTTCTGGGGCGCGCGGGAAGTTCCACACGCGATATGGCAGGGAACGTGGATTCGAGGGGTGCGCGGGAAGTTGCACACGCGAAATGGCCGGGTACGTGGATTTCTGGGGCGCGCGGGAAGTTCCACACGCGATATGGCAGGGAACGTGGATTTGAGGGGTGAGCGGGAAGTTGCACACGCGAAATGGCCGGGTACGTGGTTTTCAGGGGCGCGCGGGAAGTTCCACACGCGATATGGCCGGGTACGTGGATTTCTGGGGCGCGCGGGAAGTTCCACACGCGATATGGCAGGGAACGTGGATTCGAGGGGTGCGCGGGAAGTTGCACACGCGAAATGGCCGGGTACGTGGTTTTCAGGGGCGCGCGGGAAGTTCCACACGCGATATGGCCGGGTACGTGGATTGCAGGAGTGCGCTGGAAGTTGCACACGCGAAATGGCCGGGTACGTGGATTACTGGGGCGCGCGGGAAGTTCCACACGCGATATGGCAGGGAACGTGGATTTGAGGGGTGAGCGGGAAGTTGCACACGCGATTTGGCTGTGAGCTCCCAGGCATTACCTGTACACCCTCCACGGCCCCTGCAGGCAGCACACACCACAGGGAACTACCCTGCACACCTGCTCATGTCTCCCACCACCCCCACCCCCAGCACTGTGGGCAACCTGCCAGCAGGCCCCCACCCATGGCCAACCCATGTCTCCCACCACCCCCACCCCCAGCACTGTGGGGAACCTGCCAGCAGGCCCCCACCCATGGCCAACCCATGTCTCCCACCACCCCCACCCCCAGCACTGTGGGGAACCTGCCAGCAGGCCCCCACCCATGGCCAACCCATGTCTCCCACCACCCCCAGCACTGTGGGGAACCTGCCAGCAGGCCCCCACCCATGGCCAACCCATGTCTCCCACCACCCCCACCCCCAGCACTGTGGGCAACCAGCCAGCAGGCCCCCACCCATGGCCAACCCATGTCTCCCACCACCCCCACCCCCAGCACTGTGGGCAACCTGCCAGCAGGCCCCCACCCATGGCCAACCCATGTCTCCCACCACCCCCAGCACTGTGGGCAACCTGCCAGCAGGCCCCCACCCATGGCCAACCCATGTCTCCCACCACCCCCACCCCCAGCACTGTGGGGAACCTGCCAGCAGGCCCCCACCCATGGCCAACCCATGTCTCCCACCACCCCCAGCACTGTGGGGAACCTGCCAGCAGGCCCCCACCCATGGCCAACCCATGTCTCCCACCACCCCCACCCCCAGCACTGTGGGCAACCAGCCAGCAGGCCCCCACCCATGGCCAACCCATGTCTCCCACCACCCCCAGCACTGTGGGCAACCTGCCAGCAGGCCCCCACCCATGGCCAACCCATGTCTCCCACCACCCCCACCCCCAGCACTGTGGGCAACCTGCCAGCAGGCCCCCACCCATGGCCAACCCATGTCTCCCACCACCCCCACCCCCAGCACTGTGGGCAACCTGCCAGCAGGCCCCCACCCATGGCCAACCCATGTCTCCCACCACCCCCACCCCCAGCACTGTGGGGAACCTGCCAGCAGGCCCCCACCCATGGCCAACCCATGTCTCCCACCACCCCCACCCCCAGCACTGTGGGGAACCTGCCAGCAGGCCCCCACCCATGGCCAACCCATGTCTCCCACCACCCCCACCCCCAGCACTGTGGGCAACCTGCCAGCAGGCCCCCACCCATGGCCAACCCATGTCTCCCACCACCCCCAGCACTGTGGGGAACCTGCCAGCAGGCCCCCACCCATGGCCAACCCATGTCTCCCACCACCCCCACCCCCAGCACTGTGGGGAACCTGCCAGCAGGCCCCCACCCATGGCCAACCCATGTCTCCCACCACCCCCAGCACTGTGGGGAACCTGCCAGCAGGCCCCCACCCATGGCCAACCCATGTCTCCCACCACCCCCACCCCCAGCACTGTGGGCAACCTGCCAGCAGGCCCCCACCCATGGCCAACCCATGTCTCCCACCACCCCCAGCACTGTGGGCAACCTGCCAGCAGGCCCCCACCCATGGCCAACCCATGTCTCCCACCACCCCCACCCCCAGCACTGTGGGCAACCTGCCAGCAGGCCCCCACCCATGGCCAACCCATGTCTCCCACCACCCCCACCCCCAGCACTGTGGGGAACCTGCCAGCAGGCCCCCACCCATGGCCAACCCATGTCTCCCACCACCCCCACCCCCAGCACTGTGGGGAACCTGCCAGCAGGCCCCCACCCATGGCCAACCCATGTCTCCCACCACCCCCACCCCCAGCACTGTGGGCAACCAGCCAGCAGGCCCCCACCCATGGCCAACCCATGTCTCCCACCACCCCCACCCCCAGCACTGTGGGCAACCTGCCAGCAGGCCCCCACCCATGGCCAACCCATGTCTCCCACCACCCCCAACCCCCCATCCACCTGGGGCACCCTCCACCAGGCCCCCACCCATGTCCCCCTGGCCCCTGGTCCTGACGATACACAATAATGGCAGTAATGACCAGCATACCCAGCACAAACACCCAGGCAAGGATTGCATGCACCCACATAGTGAATGCAATCACATGACACAACCCCAAAGGCAAGTAAGCAAAAGAACACATGTCCGCCACACACACATACACAATGGGTGCAAGTCAATGTCAAAACCCATATCATGGCATGTAAGAAACCAAAGAAAAAATGACACAAGTGTAAGATAATATCAAAATGTATTAAAAATAAAAATAAAGTAAACTCTGACAACTATCTGGTAAAGCAAATAAAAGGTCCATGTCCGGGAACAAAAATGAGAAACCAAAAAACAAAGGATAGAAAAATGAATAGATTTTGTCCAAAGTAAACACATGTAGAATGAAATGAAAGATAAACCATTACGACATGGTGTGACCAATATGAAAGTTAAAAAATTTATCTCACAAAAAATAACTATATTCACAGGATGGTTCAAGGGTCCATGAGCCCAACACCACAAATTAAACCTAATACTAACTATTTAAAAAAATATGTACAAAGAAGTGGCCATTGTCCAAGCGGTCCAAAAAAAAAAAATTAAATAAAGGAAACCTAGCACTAACTAACTAAAAAACTATATACAAAGGCAGCGGGCTAGTCCTGCGGCTCACTTGGTGATGCTGGCCAGGGCATCCTCGAACTCCACGTCAATGTCCTGGAGGCGGGACTCAGTCCTGGCCCCGAGGTCTCGCAGGGACAACCCCATGTGCTCTCCAAATTCCCTGCGAGCCTCCTCGAGGCACTCAGCCCGCCTCAATGCCTGATGCATGGAGATCTCCGCCCTGGCCATGGCGAGCCGCTCCTCTTCCGCCCGCTGCCGCTCCGCACCTATCCGCTGGCCAAACTCCTCCCACACGGAACACACCGCCATGCCAGGGTTGCCCTGCCCTCCGGCCGATGCCTGCCCCTCCGATCTTGATGGCCCTGAGCCATGATGCCTCCCACGTCGAGCCCGCTGCTGCCTGCGACGCCACTGCCTCTGCCAGCACGACGGCATCCAGGCTGATGGTAACCACCGACGCCGTCGTGCACGTGCCCTGCCCGATGATGCCGGCACATCTTCCATCTGCTGGGGTCCACTTGCTGTGTCGTCCACCCCTGCTGGACCTCCGACTCCCAACTGTGGCAGGGATGGGATCCCCACCGAGCTGGCTGCATTGGTCGGGGCAGGTCCACAGGGGGCCATGGTGGCATCTGGGCCGGAAGACGGCAAGGAGAACGACTGGTGGATAGCCTGCACAGAGGAGGAGAGGGCCGTCAGATTGGCCAACACATGCAGGAACCCCCCGAACATGGCCGATCCCAATTGGGCCACGTCGGCACGGTGCACTTCGTGATGACGTGCGTGCTCCTCCCGGGAAGCACGCACGGCATCACGAATCACAGCCGTGCGCATCGCGACCCCAATCAGGACCTGCTCCACGCGGCCAGGGGTTCCCACGGCCGCAGGTGGAGGGGAGTCAGTTGACATGGACATCCCCTCTACCTGCGGACGGGCCTGGGACGGGGCATCCCTGCTGGTGCATGGTGGTGCACTCACAGGGTCAGGGACAGCGACATGCACAGGCCCCTCCACGGTGACCTGTGCTGCCTCCTGCCCCTGGCCCTGGACTGCACCACTTGCACCAGCAGGGATGCTCCCACCAGGGCCCATGTGTGCACCAGTGTCGGCCTCCTCCTCCTCTGTGCAAACCACCAACCTGGATGGCTCCTCACCGTCTCCCGCCGTAGCAGGCCCCTGTGGGGGCTCACCCACCCCTTCCGCTGCAGCCGTGGGGGCATCCCCGCCGCCTTGCTCCACAGCGCCGTCTCCGCCCTCTTCTTCACTAGCCGCTGCGTAGAGGGAGACAAAGAACACAAGCATCAGGCTACTGTACAATGGTCCCCTAGACAGGAAGCAATAGCAGATGAGCACCCCTGTCAAAGTACACTTCCATCATGTCCCTCCACAACACATGGGTCAGTCCAGGCAAAACACACACAGTAACAGGCATGGTGCATGCCATGCACATTTCCATGCATGTCCAATTGACTCTTGAAACATTCAATGAAATGTAACTCACATGCATCATGGCTCATGCATATCACATGCACACACTACACCTCAGTCACATCCATCTGGCCACAATCACACCAAACACAGGCAAAACAAGGGTAAGGTGGGTGCGTCACTGAATCTGTGCATTGTCACACACATGAGTCATGCATCCATGGCATGCACAAGTCACAGACATGCAGGTCAGGCACACAGACATGGCTACCATATATGTACCTGGCATCAGCACCCATCCTCACCCCCATCCATGTCCAGGTACAGAGACTGGCATGCTCTCATGTCCCAAATCTGCATAGTGCTCCCCATGCCGCATTTCTACACATGCAACAACCATGTGGGTCACACATCACTGGTCGCACATGCATTACCATGATGTCCCAGCACACATACATGCATACATGGCACATGGCACACATACAGGCAAGTATCATAGAACCAGCACACCGCAACATGCCCTGTCTCACACAGTGATGCTTGGACACTTACCGCTCAACTCCAGACGGGTCTCCCTCTCAAGGATCTGGGCGTGGAGCGCTGGGCGTACGCGTTCCAGGACCCTCTTCTGGATGGAACTCATGTGGCCCCGGCCCCCCTCCACGAGGCGCCGGGCCTTCACAAGGGTCCTGGACCTCAAGTCCTCCCAGCGCTTCTTGATCTTCAAGACGTTGCGGGTTGCCACCCCCTCCGCGTTGATGGCAACCACACAGTCGGCCCAGATCCTCTCCCGTCCTTCCTTGCTGGCGCGGGACGATCCAAAGAGGGCATCATACTGCCCCAGGACATGCTCCACCAGGACACCAACTTCGGTGGCAGTGAAGCTGGTGCCCCTCTGCCCCTCTGGCCTGGGGTTGCCACTGGTGCCAGATGTAGAAGTGCCCGACATGGCAACCCCAGAGGCAGGTGTGGGTGGGCAACTGGGTCCTGGGGCTGGGCTGTGGAGCGATGTAATCCCAGTTGGGAGTCTTCAGTTCCAGCAGGGGTGGACACAGCAACTGGACCCCTGCAGATGGCTGATGTGCAGGCACCAAATGGCAGGGCACGGTGGCAGCAGGCAGGCAGGCAGGCAGGCAGCAGCAGATAGCACGTGGGAGGCTGCTCAGGGCACTTGGGGGGCAGTAACTCGGCCTTCGGGGCAGGAGCGTGGTGTTCCGTGTGTTTTCGGGTGGCCAGCTTGATACGGAGTGATTTGGCACGTGAAATTCCTGCACGTCAGCGTGAAATCCGAGGAAAGGCCCTTAGCGCGTAAGTGCGTCAGCACGCATACGCGATTCTATTGGACCAGAGTCCCTCATCGCGTAAGCGCGTCTGACGTGATCCGCACGGGCGTTCCCCACTCAGCACGTGAAGACGGAGCACACGTGGAAATCCTGCACGTCAGAGTGTCATCGCGTGTAATTGGCCAAAAGTGCGCGTACACGCCATTGGCCTATGTACGTGTATTTCATCGCGTGTAATTGCCCAAAAGTGCGCGTACACGCCATTGGCCTATGTACGTGTATTTCATCGCGTGTAATTGCCCAAAAGTGCGCTTACACGCCATTGGCCTATATACGTGTATTTCAGGGGCGCGCGGCCACTTACACAGGCAAGTACGTCAGCGCACCTGTATGCCTGCAGCGTGGGAATTTCCACACGCGATTGGAGTGGGAACCCGATTCCAGGGGTGCGAGGCTCACACGCTGCCTACTACACGCGCAAGGCATTAATTTGCGCACTTTTCAATAAACAAGCCAGATGCCAGGATGAACATACCGTTCCTAGCAGCAGTGGCAGTGGGCTACCAAAGGAGGATGAGGAGGAGAGTCAGGGCCAGAATATTCACACCCAGAACCAGCCTATTCGGGATGCCTGATGACCAGGTGTATGGGAGGTACAGGTTTCCAGCACACATCATACTGGACCTGGTCAGTGAGTGGGAGGATGACCTCACATCACCCACCCTGTGCTCCCAAGCACTCAGCCCCCTGCAGAAGGTCCTGAATGTACTGCACTTCTTGGCCACTGGATCCTTTCAGCGGACAAGTGCCATAGTGGGTGGTGTGTCACAGGCCACGCAGTCACGCTGCCTACACCAGGTCTTGAACATCATCACTGCACGGCCTTCAGTCCGCAGGCACATATATCTCCCCAGGACTCATGCAGAAAGGCGGACGTGCATCCAGGAATTCTATGGTGTGGCTCAATTCCCCAAAGTGCTTGGTGCAATTGACTGCACACATGTGGCTCTACGTCCACCCAGGGCAACAGAGCACATCTATAGAAACCGCAAGCACTGGCATTCCATCAACGTCCAAGTTGTATGCAATGCCAAGGGAATCATCACATCAGTATATGCCAACTATCCAGGGTCCACCCACGACAGCTTCATCTACAGAATGTCTACCCTATGCCGGGACCTAGAGGCTGGCCAGCATGGAGATACATGGCTGCTTGGTGAGCATGAATGCCACTCCACATGCATGCATGTCAGATACTGGGTCATGACACAACACCACTAATGATACCCATCACCACCTCCGCAGGGGACAGTGCCTACCCTATCAGCCCCCACATGATGACCCCAATCCGGAACCCCACCACGCCACCCCAGGTAAGGTACAACACAGCCCACATTGCTACACGGGGCATAGTGGAGCGCACATTCGGAGTGCTCAAGTCACGCTTTCGCTCCCTTGACCGTTCTGGCGGGCAGCTGTTATATGCTCCCCGAATAGTGTGCAGGATCATAGTGGCAGCATGTGTCCTGCACAACGTTGCAACACGCCGGGGCCTGCCCGTGGACATGGTGGTGCCCCCACATCCACAACCACATGCACGCCCGCTGCGCATGGGAGGGGAAAGGGCACGGGGGGAGGCAGCCCGTACGCAACTGGTGGCCAACTTCTTCACCTAGGAATCACAGTGCTGGCTAGTGCACACTGCTCTGGCACATACCATCTGACAATCAATGATGACTCTACCTGACAATGTCTGAAAATTACTTGACAATGAACTGTCAGATACACATCAGCCTGAGATTGTTAACATGGAAGTGTCAATATGTGTGCACCCCTAGCTACACATACACCAGCTATGCATCACAACGCAAAGACACAACTCCATCAATCTAAAATGCATTGCCACAGGCGATTCACTACATGACAACATTGCCATGTCACCCACTCCCTTCACAGTCCCGCCACTGAGGACACCATGTCATGGTATGTGACAGCAAACAAACTGGCCATCACAACATGACACCAGTGTCACAAATAGCAGTGCCCCAAATGGAACATAGCCGCACTTGAGCAGCTAACCGCCCTGGAGCCACTACTACACACCTGTGTAAGAGTAATTTCTATCAAATTACACACCAACCCACCCTGAAGCCCACCCAAACAAGACACATTGCATGTAATCAATGGTAGTCTCATTACCTGATTCAGCTGGTATGTCCTCACCGTCCAGATGTACAGTGATGGCGCCATGCAAAAGTGTCAGTGCACATCTACCGACATGTAGTGTGACTCCAGAGAGTATGCCCTTGTGAAGATCTGTGTGAAATACCTGCAAAACATGAGCAACATATGTAAGTAGAGGCACATATCATACCATCATGCATAGTTAGGTGCAACAACAATGAACACTATGAATGTCTACACAGTATTGACTATGGACTGGCCAACAGCTCATGGGAGTCCAATGTCACCGTGTAATTTGCTGTCACTTGGGCACACCCTTTGCAAGCCCATGGAAAGGGAAGCAGGAGGGGTGTGGATGTCTGCTACCCAAGCATCGAAACCAAACTCAGGACAAGCCTGCATGTGCCCAGCCACAATACAGTGTATGCCCAGGTACCCACACAAGGCAACACTCTTGCAAAATAAAAATGAAAAAGAGAAAAAATGGCCATGAAAGGGCCGGCGGGGGGGGGGGGCCACCTATGAGGTCCGAGGACAGGATGCACGCCACAATCCACCTGTGTGGATCATGGGAAAGGAAAACACCCCATAGGCTCGTGGCCCACACGGCTACTCTGTTGTGGGAGATGAGTCGCTATGGCTCTGCCCAGACCCTGCAGCTGACTCTGGAGGTGGGGGAGCTGCCTCAGAAGATGGTGTGACAATGGGAGGCAGCCCACGCAAAGCACGAGTTTGCTCCTCCATGGCTGCAAGCAGGCGGGTCTGGTAGTTCTGGTTCTGGGTTATAATCATGCGGAGGTCCCCATGCAGTAACTCCCGGGATGACCTGACCTCCGCACGAGTTGCCTGCATCTCGGCCGAGAGCGTCCGTGTCAGACGCTCCAGCTGCTCCTCTGTCCTTCTATGGGATGAAGCCTCAAGCTCTAACAGGGTCGACCTGAGGTGACGGAGTTCTTCCCTCAGGGCTTCCCTGTGGCGCTGGGACTCCATGGAAAGTGATTCCCGCAGAGTCGCCAGTGCCGCCCGCCTGTCCATGTTGGACGCCAACATATCCTCCCTGTGTGCCTGGCAGATGGACTCTGTAGCCTGCTCCAGTCGCTCCATCAGCCTTTCTGGGGGGACAATGGAAGTGGCCACCCTATCCATGGCCTGTGCAATCATCTCGGATGATGCTGCCTGTTGGGTGGCCATACCGTAGATGGATTGCTCCCATACGGTATTTCCAGGTGGCATACGGCCACCACGTTGACGGGCACCACACCTGCCTGGGGCAAGGCGGACTGCGCCTTGCTGTGCCGGCAAGGCCTCAGGCTGCAGGACTGCATTCCCTCTCTGATCTGCAGCCCCAGGAACAGGATCAGAGATTGGGTGGTGTGGCCCTGCATCCGTAACCACCGGAGGCTGATCTGCCGACACTGACATCCCCATTGAGGCCAATGGCCTGGCTGCAGGTGGGTCGGACAGAGGAGATTCTCTCCCAAGAACACTCACCTGCGACTGCACATAGGTGTCATCCTCCGAGTCTACACCTGAATACTGCTCGGGGGAGGAACCCCCAGAGACACCCCTCGACAGCACGGCCTGCAGCACTTGTGGGTTTTCACCCACAAACACACCACGTCCCTCACTTGTGGTAGGTCGGCCCGGGTTGCCCTCCTGGGACGGCTCCACCACCACATCCCCAGCATCAACAAGTGCTTCGTCCCCTGCAAAGACATGAAAGAGAAAAATGGAAACAGGCATTAGCACCATGGCATGCAACAAGGGCTGATGAACAACATAGGCAGTAGTCCTACGACACATGTCCTACATGACTGGGAGTCCTCCTATGCATTCACCATCACTGGGTCTGTAGGGGAGGCTCAGGGCATACTATGTACTGATTGGAGAGCAACGCCTGCTCACCTTGATGCCTAGCACTGCCATCACACATTGGGCGGTGATTGCCATGTCAAAGGCACATGCCATCACACACATGGCATGTGACATAGCCACCAAGTGAAGAGGGAGAGGAGGGCTACTTTTTTGGATTTCAACCACTCTGGTCCTGACATTGCATCGTCACATCAATTAGTATACATGTTGTACATGGATCTGCTAGTCCAAATTGGCAACGATGCACAGTGCATTGTCTAGATCAACATAATGCAGTAAACATTGTGATTCCACCTCCCCAACACCTGTAACGGAATAATTTTGCATTCGTGAAGCACCGGTCAAGTAATGTTTGTAGGTGCAGCGGAGCACTGAGGGGTGGTGGGGCAGAAGGGGATGCCAGTCAACAATACTACTGGTGCTGGTGTCATTCATGTCACGCAAGTGCAGGGGTGGGTGGCACAATGAAGTGCAAGGGGGAGTGGCGGCTGGAAGTGCTGTACAAGGTAAGTAGGACTTGACGTCAAGGGCAGATGGTGTTAGGCGCAGACAAGTGCTGGGGGGGTGGCCTATAGGGGTACAGAGACAATCATGCTGTGCTGTGGGCTCGGAGGGGACAGGGGAGGTACACACTGCCTCTGGCTCGGCAAGGTCCTTTCAGATTTCTATGTGTCCTGCAGAGTTGTCACATGCCGCAGATATGTGCCCTTGGATTGGGGATCTCATCTTGGTGAGAAGGGTGAGGCGCTATTGCCTTTGGAGCATGTGGCAGGCCAGTTTGCCAGAGGATGGCCATGATGCAGGACATTCCCTCTCTGCCACCCGGCACCTGTGGTTTGGGTTCACAAGATCCGAGTCATGCCAGGACTCTGCATTGGCATGGGGCTTCAGACAGGTGGTCATGACCGTGGCTAAGACATCCAGTGTACCTGACATGGAGTGGAGCATGGAGTGGGCCCTGTCAGGATGGGAGTGAGCCTAAGGGGGAGCTGGATGGGGGGGACATTTTGGCAGCATGAGCCTCGACTGACACACACTTCATGGGTCGGAATACCAAGAAGGTGTGTGACAGTGGTGAGGGTGGCTTTGCCTGTGGGGTGTTGAGGGTGAGCTGGGAGGAGAGGAGAATGTGATCACTCCAGGAGAGAGGAGTGCAGAGATGGACGGAGAGGGGAAAGTCAGATGAGATCAGAGCATCAAGAGTGTGCCCTGCAGAATGAGTAGGGACAGACGGGAGTCTAGAGGGTGAGAGGGAGTTGCTGAGGTCACAGAAAGGTCACGTGGGGGCGTCAACAGGCATGCAGGTGGATGCGTACCGCACCAAGGATGAGGAATTCTGTGTCTGGGGACATGAGTGAGGAGGAGAGGTGAGGACACTCAGAAAGGAAGTAGTACATTTGACCAGTTTTCCCAGACACAGTACGCACTGTTTGGAATGTCAAGGTGTGGTGGACAGAAACCTCACACAAGCCATTCCAGAGTGGAGTAGGTCTAAGTAGGTGTGACAGTGGCAGGAATACCCTCAGGGAAGCCAAGGGCACACCCCCCCTGCACAGTAGTGGCGGGCCAAGGAGAGGGTCAAGGATGCAGACAGAGCTGGCCGTCAGACATGTTTCCATGAGACCAAGGATGTCAAGGTGCATAACCTCATGTAAGTGACAGTTATCGGAGGAATGCCTGATGCAGCCGCAGTGAAAGGAGTGTAATTGTGGAGGAGGTTGACAGCCTTGTAGGACTTACGGGGAGTGCTAGAGATCAGAGGTGCCGCATGTGTAGGAGTTGGAGTGGGAGGCGGAGAAGGTTCATGGGAGGGTGCAGGGAGGCAGTGCAGGATTGATGAGGAGAGAGGAGGGGGGACAGCAGGAGCGGTAAGGAAGTTGATGAGATGTGGGTAGCATTTCTCAAGGAGATTGAGGTTGGCCTAAGGGCCTTGGACTGAGACGCTCCCATTACCATGCACATCATTAGTGGTATCTGAGGATTGGAAGGAGGCCAGGAGTACACCCCAACGGGTCCCACCTATGATGGTGGAAGAGGAGCAAGGAGAGAGGACAGGGACCATGTGAAGGGTCTATGGGACAGGCAAAGGCATGTATGAGCAGATGTCAGTGAGAGTTAGCTTAGAGTAGGCTCAGATGCACTGGTCAGCAATAGGGTGGGTCGCATTGGAGGGCAGGCTGCCCTCATTTGACTTTTGGCAAGCAGGTGTCGTGCGTAGGGCACGATGGTCTGAACTGTAGAAGTCATGGAAGATAGACCATGAAGAGCAGCATGGAGTGTGAGGGAATGGGGCTCGAAACCAGACGGTACCAAAGGACCCAGGAAGGAGGTGGATGTCAAGGCTACATCCACATTATGACTGCATGTTGGTAGGCATTTATATACAGAGGACGCATTAGCATGTGGTATCATTGCATGTCAGGCATGTGAAGATGAAACTTTAATGGCTGGGGGAAAGGAGAGGAATGGTATGTAAGACATCAGATGAATAGACAGGGGAGTATGAGCAACAATGTAGTGACAAAATTACTAATCAAGGGCAACTTCCATGGTGTTGGCCCATATGTGCACTGTTGCCAGTAGGGATAGTGCTGTGGCCAGATGGTGTTGCACTGAACATACTGGATGAGGCACATGGGTGCCACTATCTACTCTGCCACACACCCCCTTGACAGGCACCCAACATGAATGCTTCACACACACACCATGCACATGGATGATACACACATGCATGTGCACTCACCGGATGATGCCTCGTAATCAGGGAGGTCTCCCACACCTTGGAGTTGTCCCTCGGTGACGTAGGATCCAGCTACGGACTCGTGTGGTGTGAGTTCTATTTCCTGTGCTGGGGACCCACCTCCAGTCACCAAGGTTGCGGCATGACTTGAGGCCAGCTTATCCTTTGCCCTGCGCTTAAGGTCATTCCAGCGCTTCTGGCAATCACTAGCTGTGCGCCTCACTACTCCAAGGGCACTTATTCTGTCAGCAATGGTCTGCCAGTGTGCCTGGCGTCTGGCATGTGTGGTCTTGGACCCTGCAACGATGACCATTTCCCTATCATGATCTGACACATACTGAACAAGTGCATTAAGTTCGGCGTCTGTGAAGCTTGGCTTCCTTGATGGGCCGGACTGTGCAGCCGTGTCTGGGGCATCAGCCTGTGCCGGACGTGCACTCTTCCTCTTGCGCTTGGAAGGGGGTGGGGATCCAGAGTGTCCTACGCCGCTGTGGACACTAGGGGCAGGAGCCGTGGTGGACTCTGTACTGGGTGTGTGTGATTGCCCACTCAGCATGGGAGTAGGTGCAGGCATTGGGGGTAGTGGGATGGGGTCAGGCCTGATCTGAGGTGCATGAACTAGGACCGACACAGTCTTGGCAGGGTGTATGAGAGGTGGGGTGGATTGAGCCACACCCTGGCTACGGGGGCCAGCAGATGACCTATCTGGCATAGATGCGCGTGCCCTGATGACACCAATGTGCACCGGTGCACGTGCAGTGGACCTGCTGACCTGGATGTCAGCGATGGAATCACCCTCGGACAGGTCTGGTGCCACAATGGCCTGGTCCGACATGGGCTGATCAGGGTTGGTATCAGCCACATGACTCTCAACTGGGGGGGGGGGGGGCATGGGTGTCCCTGACTGTTCCTCCAGACTGGGGGGAACAGGGGCGCCCTGCAAGTCACAACCACGTCCCCTGTTGGATCCTCCACGGCCACCACGTGTGGCTCGGCCACCTTTGCCACCCTTACGGCTTGCACGCCTCCCAACCATGGCACTGATGGTATTGTGCGTATGGGAGTGGGTGTGCACAATTGTCCTGGGCAATTGGGTGTCAAAGGGGTTGGGTACCAGATGGTATTCGTACCCTAGTGCAGTGGCAAGGCTATATGACACCCCTGGGGAAAGATGACGGGTCACGCAACGCACAGGCACCCCAAAAAAGTTAAGGAACGTGCACAATACCCCTCCTAGACCACGTGTGCTGATGGAAAACCCTGCACTACGCTGTGGCATCCAGTAACACAATGAACGTATGCGTGTCACACGCGGCCTAGATTGACCTCTGAAGGGGTAGGCTACACACGGGGCAAGCACAGATGTTAGATACGTGCGTGACTCACCGTCTGCCAGGTAAAAGAGCGTGAAAAAATAGCACTTTTGGTTGGCAACACCCCCGCCAAAAGAAGAGGTGTACGCTGTCTGAGGAGACAGGACAACTGTAGAAGGGGACACTGTTTGAGGGAACAGGCCCAGGAAAACCAGTACAAGAGGAAAAAGAGAAAAGAGCTGTCAGAGGTAACAGGGAGTACGAACTGGAAACGCTGTGAAGTAAATCGCGTGTGAAACGACAAGAAGTACCGAATTCACCCACTCGCTCTCCACGAAAAGCACGTACAAGGAAATTGTGTTCAACACTACCTTTTATACAGGCCCACACGTACATCGTCACTTACGGCGTGTACGTGCTTGGCCCATTTTCACCAATCACACGCTTTGGCACTCCTGCGTGTAGGTATCTTTTCACCAATCACACGCTTTGTCACTCCTGCATGTGGATCCTTTTTCACCAATCACGCGCTTCGACACTCCTGCGTGTAGCTCACTTTTCACCAATCACACGCTTTGTCACTCCTGCATGTGGATCCTTTTTCACCAATCACGCGCTTCGACACTCCTGCGTGTCGCTCACTTTTCACCAATCACACGCTTTGACACTGCACGTGCAGGTAACTATTGACGCACATATGCTGGTGACGGGTTTTCGCGCGATGCGGGTTTTCGCGCGATGAGTGTGGGGTTTTCAGGTGCAAAATCACTCCCTATCAGGCTGTCCACGCGTTCTAACACGAAAGACCACGCTCCTGGCCAGGAGGCCGAATTTAAGTCCCCAAGAACCCTGAGCACGCTCCCACCTGCCATCGGCTGCTGCCTGACTGCCTGCTGGCCACGTGCCCCACAGTGCAGGTGGGTGGGGGTGGTGGGAGACATGGGTGGGGGCCTGGTGGAGGGTGCCCCTGGTGGATGGGGGTTGGGGGTGGTGGGAGACATGGATGGGGGCCTGATGGCAGGTGCCCCTGCACTGCTGGGGGGTGGGGGTGGTGGGAGACATGGGTGGGGGCCTGGTGGAGGGTGCCCCTGGTGGATGGGGGTGCAGGGGGACATGATCAGGTGTGCAGGGTAGTCCACTGTTTTGTGGGCTGCCTGCAGGGGCCGGGGAGGGTGTACAGGGTACACCTGTGGGGGCCCACCCAGCCTATTCGCATGTGATAATTCCCACGCACCCCTGTGATACACGTACCCTGGCCAATCGCGTGTTGAACTTCCCGCTACCCCTGTAATACACGCACCCTGCCTGTTCGCGTGTGATGATTCCCGCGTAGCCCTGTAATACACGTTCCCTGGCCTATCGCGTGTTCTACTTCACGCGTCCCCCTGTAATACACGTTCCCTGGCCCATCGCGTGTTGAACTTCCCGCTACCCCTGTAATACACGCACCCTGGCTGTTCGCGTGTGATGATTCCCGCGTACCCCTGTGATGCACGTTCCCTGGCCTATCGCTTGTTCTACTTCACGCGTCCCCCTGTAATACACGTTCCCTGGCCCTTCGCGTGTTGAACTTCCCGCTACCCCTGTAATACACGCACCCTGGCTGTTCGCGTGTGATGATTCCCGCGTAGCCCTGTAATACACGTTCCCTGGCCTATCGCGTGTTCTACTTCACGCGTCCCCCTGTAATACACGTTCCCTGGCCCATCGCGTGTTGAACTTCCCGCTACCCCTGTAATACACGCACCCTGGCTGTTCGCGTGTGATGATTCCCGCGTACCCCTGTGATTCACGTTCCCTGCCTAGTCGCGTGTAGTACTTCCCGCGTACTCCTGATTTGGAGATTGCCCGCTTTGCTTTCCTTGTTTGCCTGCCCTGTGAAGTGGTCCGGGGTTAGCGCAGCCCTTAGCGATGATTTAGCGCTTTTGATGGCTTTTCCGTGCGCGAGGGCGTTCTTGGGGGCGTTACTGGCGCTGCTGCAGGCTCGCTGCGATTCTCTGCGCCACGGCTGTTTTGGGAGCTTGAAATCCATGAATACGCTGTGCGCGGAAATCTGTTTTAGCGCACGTGCCTGGCGCAGACTATCGCAAGCGCACGCTGTGCGCCAGCCGCGTGCGCTACTTGTGCGCTGGATTCTATGAATTACCCTGTTAGTCTCCAAGACCCCCCTTTGATTTTTTTATTGGATAAACAGCGGTGTTGCATGACGACTCTGACGTCACTAAGATGCCCAGTTCCATCATAGCCAAAATCGTCTTGAAAATTCCTTCATTTGCCTCCGTAGACATGGGATACTGTTGTGCTTTTGGTAAAATTGCTCCTGGCTTCAGTTTAATTTGTACTTCTCCGACTCCTTTCAATAAGCCTATGTCATAGGGGCCTGTGGTCCATACTGAGACAGGCACCATGTAGTCCTCGAAATATTCAGGGCAGTTCTGTGCTAACATCATTCTCTGGGGCTCTTCTCTTTTCATCATTTTAACCCAGAAAGTGAGATTTACCTCAACTGTTGTTTCTTCCCCATCTGCTTGTTTGTCAAACAGATCATCAGCAGTGACGTCAATCAATCTGTACCCTTCAATGGCGATTACTGTGCACCATTGTCAGCCTTTGTCATCACAACCATCGATCAAAGCCATTTTCCCTCATATTGTGGCTGTGTATATCACCAAGGAAAATACTTGTCCCTTTTCCTTGTGCATAGGTATTCTTGGCCTAAAGAGAAATTCATCTGGGGTCCTCATGATTTTGTCTGTAAGGCCTGGCAGCCCTGCCATCAGCACACGTACTCCATACGCAAATATTTCTGGCTCTAATGGGATAGCTCTCATAGCTGTGTGTCCTGCGTGTGCTCTAATCATCTCACACACGTTCAAATAGTGCATTCCTGGAGTTGAACATACTATGCCTTTCTCTGTGAACGAGATTCTCATGTTTAACATTGTCATTAGATCTCGTGCCAAGATATTTACTGGGGTTTGTCTTGAATATAATAGTGGTACATTCATACCACATTCTCCTATAGAGACTGGAAGTGCATCTGTAAAAGAAACACGACTTGTAGCTCTTGTGAAGCCCTGAGTATTTATAGCATCGCCAGACAAGGAAAATTTGCCTTCACTTATATACAAACGTGTTGCACCCGTGTCAACTAAGAAGAAATATTCTTTATCCCCTATAACGACATCCACCCTTGGTTCCTGGTGAGGGACGGGTATCACTGATAGGATAGAACACATCAGGTTTCCCAGTGAGCTGTCCTAGTCCATATACAACTTTGTCCCATTTTGCGTGAATGGACTTCCCCCACCAGTGTTAGCTCTCATTCCAGAGTTCACGGCTTGCCCTGCACTTACTGCCTGTGACTGTTGCATCGGCGACTGTTGAGACTCTCCTTGTGGAAAACTCATCAAATTCTGAGGTTGCAAGCTTTGTTGTGCTCCTGGCTGTTGCACCGTGTGATTGTGTGTAACTCCATTTCCTCCCGGTTGTAAAAACACAGGTGGATTCACCATACCTGCTCTTGCTCCTTGGTCTGTTTGCACTATGCCTTGACTTCTGCATGTACGTGCTAGATGCCCTGTCATTCCACACAACCAACATATTGGCGGTGGTCTGATTATTTGCCCATTTGATATATATTGATTGCCATTTTGCACATTTTGAAAGCCTCCCTGATTACTCTGCCATCCTCTTCCTCTAAATCCTCTTCCTATGGGGTAAAACCCAGTATTGCCCTGATTACTCTGTTGAGGATTATTGACCTGCTGCATGCTCGATCCGTCTGTGCTGGTTATCATTGCCCCTTCAATGGCATATTTTGACAATTTCTTCTGCACTAATTTTGCTTCTTCTGCTTTTTGTGCAGCCTCTTTTTTGCGATTCTTTTCTTGCAGTAGTCTGCAGTAGTGCGCTATGTTCAACTGTATTTCAGACCATGTATTGGCCTCAATTCCAACCAATTTTTTTAGCTGTTTCTGTACCTGATCAGGCAGCCCTTGGCATAATATATGGTAAAACATGGGTATAGATTTCCCCCAAGATTCACGAGTCTCGAGTACCCATGCGTCTTGGAAATTCTGAATGTAAAGCAAAGGGTCCTCTGACTCGTTCATCTTACATGTCATTATAGCTCCCATGTCGGAAGTATCCGGATATAGCAATCGTAATGCTTTCCATACCGCGGCTCTTTAATTGTTAAACAGTGCTCCGTCATGTGCTGCATTAACTGTGGTCACACCAGGGTATCCTGCCCGTGTCCACATATCGTCTGCTCTATTACTGAGTATGGTGATTAAAAGACCCTTGATATCCCCTATAGCTAATGTGTTCTCTCCCATCATTTTTTCTAGCTCGTGTATCCATTTTCCGGCTCCCGATGTCAGCATTGGAAGCTTATTTTTCAGGTTTTCTCGATCCATGTGTGGCCGTGGAATATACTGTGGTCTCGTTCCACCTTTCTCGAGCAACAGAAATTGGGACGCATAGCCCTCTCTCTTCTCTCATTGTTTTTCTGTCTATTGCATAAGTAATATTCCTGCATTGCCGTCTGCCTGGTAATGTCCTTAGTCAGCTCACATAGGGTGTTGGAGACACCCCCCTCTGACCATAAGATATTTCTTCACGTCGGTCTGACTGTGTGGCTGACTCTGATGCCCTCAGTGCAGATCCACTAGAACCTGACCATCTTATCCCTTTCCCTCCTGAGAATTGTTTTTCACATCTCCTTTCTTCTTCCTTTTCCTCATGTTACTCTCTTTCGGTGTCTGACATTGTCTGTGCCCAACTTGTGCAAATTCTTGCATCCTCTTTGTTTTTACTGATTTTCAACCTATCTAGGGACAGTTCTCTATTTCTACTACTTCGGGAGGTGTCTTCAGCATTGTAAAGCTGAGCGCTCTCCAGGCGCTCGTCCTCCCCCACCCCTTGAGGTACTTGTTCTAGCAGCCCCATTTCATCATATATTCTAGACGTGCCTGGTTCTGAATCGTACTCAGGAAAGAATTTGTCTATGTCTTCCCAATCTACTACTGGATCAGGTTTTTTAACCTCCCTTTCCAGATATTCAAGATCGTGTGCTCTCTCTCTTCACATACGTTCTACGTCGTCATCGAATTCTCTGTGCTTCCTCACTTCCTCGCTGAATCTGTCTAATTCCTCTTTCATTGCATCTCTATGTTCATTTGCCCTTCGAATTTCCTCATCCCTTCGTCTCTTTATTCTTTTCTGCCGTATCCTTTGCTCTTCTTCTATTCTCCGCTGCTCCTGCCTGTCCTGATCATTAGCTACTCTCTGCTTATGATCGAGTAGTCTTTCTTGCTCTTCGCGATACACCTGCTCTTGTCTCTGCCTATCTTTTTTCCTGATTCTTTTGTCTCTCAATCCCTTTTCCTTTTCCTTCTCCTTTCTCTGTAAATTGTCTAGCTTCCCTTTTTGTTTCGCGTCATGAATGCTTTTACCATCGAGTTTCAATAAAATCTGACCTCCCATCCATTTGTTCTGTGTGAATGCTATCTCATCAGTTCCTTCCTCATTTCCTTTCCATCTTTTACCCTCTCTCTCTGTATTGAGAGATGTACTTGCTTGTGCCTGGTCTTTTCTCTCGTTCTCGCGT
The DNA here is from genome assembly GCF_040938575.1 of Ambystoma mexicanum. Taxonomy (NCBI): domain Eukaryota; kingdom Metazoa; phylum Chordata; class Amphibia; order Caudata; family Ambystomatidae; genus Ambystoma; species Ambystoma mexicanum. The sequence continues at coordinate 1,110,627,257 of NC_090936.1, read as the reverse complement.
CTCTCCTCGTCCCTCAGGACTTTGGAGGTGATGTCTCTATCTTTGTCCTTGTCTGGGTTTTCGTCACTACTTTGCGTAGGTGACTCATATGCCGGGTTGCTATACCCCGTAGCTGCTTTAAGTTCTCTTAACGGGTATAAACCTTCGTCCTTACCGACTTAATTTTTCGTTTCAGATGGGGCAGGTGGCACGGAAGGCATCTCACCCCCCTCTGTGCATATGTTAAGTATCCAATCTAACGGCAGCTCCTCCTCGTCATCGTTTTAGTACATCTTCCAAAGCTCTAGACTAGCTAGGCATTTGTCTGACTTTTTGTCTGTGTATGGGGCGTGCAAATATGTAATCATGTGCTGTAGGACTGTTTTAGATAGCGATCCACCCTGGGGCCATGGCATAAACATTTTGTTTAAGGTTCCTTTAACCATTCTGCACTGTACTTTTTCCGCTTAGGTGCATGTTTTGGCAACTGTTTGAACAGATGTACTAATCTGTCATGTCTTCCATGTTTAAATCTGTTCATTTTCTCTTTATATAACACTTGTTATGTCTTTCATTTTTTAAACAACTTCAACAATATGAGCGAGCACCAATTGTTGCAAGCTGCAATCCCGTTTTTTCACAAAAATGTATACCTCCTTTTTCAATCAACAAACATCAATTCGTATTCTACAATATCTCAATTACTCAATCGCGTATTTTTTATGCTAGTTCCTCGGAGGAAAAATGTCATCCTATGATGTCACAACAAACAATACATAAGACAGACGTTGACAGAATAGACAAACTCCAGCTGTACACAGATCTCTGTCCCTAAATGTTACCCCGACATGGGGTGTAAGCCCATCCCTTTCACAAGCATCTTTAACCGCTGTGGTTTTCTATTTATTCCTATTTTATTCAGCACTATAGATGCAGGCTTATTCTAACCGCTATATTAAGCATAGGAATTTGGGCGTATCCTCTCTTCTCGGGTGTCCCCCCAGTATCTCTCTCTTCTCAGGTATCCTCCTGGTATTCTCCTCTTCTCAGGTGTCCTCCCCGGTATTCTTCTCTACTACTCAGTCACCCTTTGAGTCACTATTTCCTTCCCCTTATATATATATATACATTCTACTCTACTTCTAACTGTATTTTTGTTTTCCCGCCTCCCTCCGTTACCTTCCCTTTCTTGTTCTATGGCATGCACTTTTTGCCAAAGCTTTTAGTCTTTTTCATTCACCTTTCGCATGTTTCCTCTCTGGATGCTCGGCATCACCGCCTTCGTCACCTCCTCTCTTGCCGTTCACCCGCTCAGCTGCTTGTAGAAGTGGGAAGGGGTTTTGTGGGGGAAACACAAGTCCCTTCAGATCTTTACTTGCAGGTTTTGCTCTTTATTCTAACCACTATCTACGGGGAGCTTCACGGTCTACTTAGCCAGATGACAAAGGACTTGTGATATTGCCGAGGACTTGGAGTTACTTTATGTCGACAGTCAATGGGTGGCTTATCTAATCGATAATCGATAAACCATCCTCTGCTAACAAGTGTGCACCAGGACCCCAGCCGGCCCATAGGACTGGAGGTTGCCCAATGGCACTTTAGGATGGAATAGCAGTACCAGTGAGATAGATGGGGATGCAGATTAAAACTCAAGCATCAAATCAATAATGACAACTCAACGGTTTGGCAAAGGGAGTCCGTTTAATGACAAGTGCGGATGCGTGATCATCCTTCTCGCTTCACAACTCCAACGAACTTCATAAGAAACACAACATTTATACTAAAAATTCGTCATCACTGATGTTTAATGCTTAAAAGTTGGCATGCAATTCTACTGGTTCTAGGAAGGTAACTTTAATATAGGTACTCTATCTGTATATGGTAACGGAATAAGGGGATTGGGTAAACACTGTCAGGTGGGACATCTAAGCCCTTCCTTCAAAATGGCTACTGTAGATTTCACTAAAAGTATGATCTCCCATTGGTTCTACTAACTATAGGACCCTAGGTTACTTGGTCCACTATGATTGGGTTGGCACCGACCCCACTCATACTTTTCCACTTTGCCTAGCAGCATGCAGAATGGTCGGCCAGGTGCAGAGTGCCCACCAGCTCCCCCAGCCTTCCTCCAATTATTGGTACAATCAATCATCACTTTAGTGGCCACGTGTCAATTATTTCACTGTGGTTGGCCTCGAGAATGCATCTTCTGTCTGGAAAAGTTCTGATATCTTCGCCTGGCCCACTGCCATGCGTAGGTGTGAAAGTCTCACTTCCTCTCGCTCGACTGGTCACGTGATTCTGACACCGTGAAATCGCCTTCTTCTCCATGTAATTTGTGTATTTGATTTTCATTTTGCCCACCACCTGACTTCGGTTTCTTATCTTGACCTTTCTAAGCAGGATATTCTGTTCCTTGCTTCATTAATTGCAGCTACTGTTTGTCTTTTTTAGCTGATACGACCTTGGCTTTTTTGGCACGATTTGCCTCTGCTGAGTTTCGTTTCTGCCTTTTATTCTTGATTTATTAAATGTGAAGCTCTCCTCGTGTGGCCTTTAGTAACCTTTTGTTGATTCTGCTTCTTGTGCATAGTGGAAGTATGCTTATATAACGTGCTTCTTTTGAGGTAGATAGGTATAGGTGGCGCTTGCCGCAATCTATCTTACTAATAACCATAGTAAGCTGCACGATTTTCTTAGCTTTCTTGGGGTTCCAAGCATATGTACATGCGTAAACTGGTTGAATATCTTTGTCATGCTCATGGCATAAGCTTATTACATTTGACATCGTCCTTTCATCCTAGGTTCATGATGTCCGTTGTTCATGGTGTTTCGTCTCTTTACGTCATTCTCAGATCGTCATATCTTTTATATGTGAGTCAGTCTGGGTTCTTGTGACTTCACCATTCGTCTTCCATTAAGACCTTTTTGGCTTCTTCTATAACTGTACTCAGACGATCTTCATTTCGTTTCATTTGTTGTTATGGTTTTCTCAATGGGTACCTTACTGTCCATGTTTTCCTTGGTGTCGGTACTTCAATATGTGCTGTTCTTCTGATAGGTACTGGAGAGAGCTCCACTGTGGCTCCCTGATGGTTTATTTCCTCATCATACGTCACAAATTTCGGCGTGCACGTTCCTGTTACTTCAAAATGGACGGTTGGAGTGTGGGCCGTACTTGGGACCTCCTCTACACTTTCTCCCATGGCCAATTTCCATGAATCACTTGACCATCATGCCTGGTAAATGTCAATGATATGCGGGTTGTGGCGACTCTGCATGCACATGGATTTTTCTTCTGGAAATGCAACCCCTTTGCCCCAGACTGGACTGCCTAACCCTCCAGAGAGAGATGAACGCATGCTGGCTCTCCAGCTGTGGGAGAGGCTAGCCACAATCACCCCAGGTTTGTAGGATAACTGTGGGGAGCTAGACTTGCATATTGCCTCGTGCTGTCACGCGTGCCTTTGTTGTGATATGACTGCGGACGCCGCGTGACAGCAGAGGTGGTTGGCGAGCTAATGGAAGACTGTGTGTGAGCTCCTAACGGGCTTGTTAAATAAAGACTCTTGAACACCTACCGCCTCTGCGAATCTCTACTGTGGCGACGAGGTGTAGCTTCAACGAGCCCGTTACGGAGGAGTCCTGTGTGCAGAGGTAGTCCCAGCCGAGCGGTCCCTCCAGCCTGACCAACGACTCAGCGGACTGCCGCAAGGGTACTGCAGAGAACCTTTTCTCTTTCTGATGAGAACTGGGATACCACGGCAACATTGTTGGACAGCGCTTGTTCCGAGAGGCCCGCTCGGAGCACGCAGCATAGTGCTGCAGGGGGACGGCCTCCACGGCCTCACAGCGCGCTGCCAACAATTTGCTGCACTCGCAAAACAGCGATCATTCTTTGGACCTGCCCTCCCGGAGTGACAAGGCCTGCCAGCCATTGAGGTGAGGAGGAGGGGGGAGGCACATCCTATGGGAGCAGAGTATACAAGCAAAGGAAGCCCAAAGCTTGTAAGGAAAAATAGAAGGCTGACTTTCATAGGGCACCAAACAAAGAAGAGGAAAAGCAAGAAAACAGGATCAGAGTACCGTCCACGTAAATGTGCAGTGAAAAGATGCGGACACAGTGAAGAAAAGGCACAAGGGCCCTGCAGACTTGAAAAAAAAAGAATTCATGAGTGCAGCAAACCAAGAAATTAAAGAATAACTAATTTACAAGCCACATCAGATATACAAACAGACATCCAGACTAGTAATAAAATCAGCCAGTGAAACATTGTACTGACTTTAACAATTATGGCTGCAGCAAGTATTCCCCCCCCACCCTTCTTATCAGAGCCCGGGACGCCACCTATAAGATGGGACAGGTGGAAGAAGTTGTTTGACACCTATCTGGTTGCAATAGGTGGGGAAAAGTTTGCTTCCGCAAGGAAGGAAGCAATTCTGCTACACAATCTGGGCACAGAAGGTCATAGTGTTTATGATGGCTTACCAGAGCCTCCACAAGAAGGTCAAGGTGACATGGACCAATACACTGGGGCAGAGAAAAAGCTGGAGATTTGTTTTGAAGCAAAGAAAAACATCACTTTTGAGAGACATAAATTCTTTCAGAGAGTGCAAGACCCGCAAAAACCCGTAGAGAACTTCATCGCAGCATTAAGATCCCTTAGTCATACGTGTGAGTTTGGTCCACTGACAGACTCACTCATACGTGACCAACTGGTTCTTTGTACGAATAATATGAAAATACAGGAAAGGCTGCTGGCTAAAGATGCATCTTTGGAAGTTGCAGTGGAAACAGCAAGGAGCATGGAGCAGACACATAAATATATGTCAACTATGAGGAATGACAAACAAGAGGGAGAAGTTGCTGCGGTGAGGGAAACAAAGAAGACAAGCATTAGCAAGGAGATCAAATGCTACAAGTGTGGCAGCAACCGCCACATATCCACAAGCATGTTTTGTCCCACGAGAAATGTCTCTTGCCTGAAATGCAAGAAAAGGGGACATTTTGCGAGGGTCTGCCGGGAATCAGGGCATGTGCAAAACATTGAGTGCAGCGGGAGAGTGCCAGAACAGGAAGAAAGTCCTGTGGTTCTGCAGAGTGGTCAAGCCAAGCATGTGCTAGAGGTATCGGAGCTCTCGAATAAGAGTAATGCACCACGGACGTGTTTCTGGTCAACAGAAAGGTTGTTTCTATGAAGGTGGACAGCTGTTCACCGCAGACTTTAATGTCGAAAAGAACCTTTGAAGGATGTCTACAGGGAGATGTTAAACAGTTGTTGGAGCATGAAATTGAACCCTATACCTACGGAAATGTGAGGATTCAGATTCTAGGAAAATTTCAAGCATCCATAAAATACAAGGGCAGAAGTTGCGATTCGAATGTATATGTCACACAAGAGGGTTCTTCTGTCTTAGGATGGGCTGAACAATGCAAATTAGGGATCAGGATCCAGGCTAATGCAGAAGAACCGGTTACAGTTGCTGAAGTCAGAGACAAATGGGAGAAAGAGTTTCCGATGGTGTTTCAGGAAGAGTTGGGAAATCTAAAAGGATTCGAATATGAGATTCATTTGAAAACTGGGGCTGTACCAAAGGTACACAAAGTAAGGTCAGTGCCCCATGATCTCAGCGATAGAGTAAGAAAGGAAATTGAAGAATTGCTGCAGAAGGGGATAATAGAAAGATCTCAGGGTTCAGAGTGGTTGTCCCCAGTGGTGGTGGTGGCAAAACCAAATGGAGACATAAGGTTATGTGTAGACTTGAGGGACCTCAATAGGAACATTCTCATAGATAGAAAAGCTATCGACACTGAACAGTGCCAAGATATTTTCGGTGATAGACCTCTCTCAGGCATATCACCAAGTTCCTTTGAAGAAGTATTGTCAACATCTAACCGCTTTCATAACAACGTTTGGAACCTTCAGATACTGTAGGATGCTGTTTGGCTTGGCCTCGGCAGCGGCGGTGTTCCAAAAGTTTATGGAGACTATATTGGATGACGTGCAAAATATTATAGTGTTTCAAAATGACATATTAATCTATGCCAATTTCATGAGTGAGCATGATGTAGTGTTGAGTCAGGTTTTATGCAGATTGGCGGAAGCTGGATTGACAGTAAAAAGGAACAAATGCAAAATTGCGGTTGATAGTGTGGAATATCTGGGGCATGAGATTGATAAGGAAGGGGTGCAGCCTAAGAGATGTTTGGTAGAAGCTATGAGGTGTGCGCTGGTGCCAACAGATAGAGACAAAGTGAGATCCTTTTTAGGATTGGCTGAATATTATCATAAATTTGTTAAAGATTTTGCAATGATGTCCACACCTCTAAGGATGTTACTCAAGAAAGGGTCAAATCTGTGTGGTCTCCTGAGTGTGATGAAGCGTTCAATAATATTAAGGAAGGGGTGAGCAAAGCACCCTTGATTGGAAGGTTTGATTCCAAGGACAAGACTGTTCTGGTGGTGGATGCAAGTGCCCTAGGTCTGGGTGCATCATTGGTTCAATATGATAAGAACAACAATGAAAGAGTGATAGCATTTGCTTCAAGGGCACTGAGGGATGCAGAATGCAAGTACTCTGTCATTGAAAGAGAAACTCTGGCAATGTCTTGGGCGATTGACCACTTTATGAATTTTTTGGGGGGCAGAAAGTTCATAGTTAGATCGGTCCATAAACCCATGGTGCAATTGTTTGAAAGTGGGAGATGGGCTTTGGGGTCCCCTAGGATTAGTCGGTGGGGTTTAGGTCTTCAAAATTATAATTTTGAAGTGAGTTATCTTCCTGGAAAAAAGAATGTGGTGGCAGATTGCCTTTCCAGGCCACCAGTGAGAGGTGAAACGGAAGTTAAGAGCGTGGAACAGGAAGAGTCGGTAGTGGCAGAGGTGGATGGTGCTGTAGCACAGGAAAGGTGGTCACGTGAAGAAAGCTTAGACAATGGGGGTCATTACAAGCTTGGAGGTAAGGGATAAACGATGCCGGTAAAGGATTACCGGAATCGTTTACCGCCCCGGGCCATTACGACCCAACAACCCGCTATTAGCGTCACCATAACTAACAGTGCCTCAAATAGCGGCATGGGTGCGGGCACGCGACCCTTCATGCTGGAAATACCACCATGGCGTAAACAGGAGGCCATCACAAGTCAGGCGGACATGCAAATAACGGCCTACTGAAGCCCGAAAACTACCTTACCGGCATGGAGTAAATACCGGCATCGCGGACCACCAGTAAACGGCCATGTGCAGTGTTCCCAACTGTCATAGGTGCACACAATCAGCACAGGTGGAGGCAATATAGACTGGGCCAGCACAAAAGGAGCACACCCCGCCCCTTCCCACACCCAGTCACACACCAAAATGATTCCAATACTACTAGCAATGCTGGGGCTGGAGGACATGATTGCAGTGGAACTGCTGCAACAACAACAACAACAACAAAAACAACAGGCAGCACAGAGGAGACGCAGGAGGAGAAGGAGGGTGAGGCAGGCCCAGTATGCCCCACCAGTGCAGCCAGTGGTACCACGCAGGCTATCCCCCAATCCCTCGCATCCGAGCCAGTTCATTCAACCTAACCCCTGAGCAGATCCACACCCTGTACCGTCTGGACCAGGACACCATCACCACCATTCTGGACATGATACATAACGACATCATCAGCCTGATTGAAATACACACCGCCATCCCACCTCTACTGAAGGTAGTGTCTGTGCTCCACTTCCTCGCCACAGGCACCTACCAGCACACAGTGGGGCACATGCATTGCATATCACAACCATATCACAACCATTATACGCTGAACCAAGTGCTTGATGCCCTCCTGAAGCACACAGGCGACCACATTTTCCTACCACGGACAGCCCAGGAGATCTCCAACACCAAAGTCGGTTTCCATTCACTGGTTGGCATCCCTGGTTGCATTGGCGCCATCGACTGCACCCAGGTCAAATTGGTGGTCCCACATGCCATGGAGGTAGTGTACCGCAACCGTAAGTTATACCACTCCATCAACGTGCAAATGGTATGTGACTCAAACAAGATCATCACACATTGTTGTGCCCGATTCCCCGGATCAACCCATGATTCAATGGTCCTGCGGAACTCCATGGAGCGACATGCAGGGCAGAGATCCTGGCTTCTCGGTGAGTTGCATGTCAGGCTCATGGAAATGTGATGTGGGTAGGTGATTGGGGGGAGAGATGCATACTTCACCTGGCTGAGATGAGGGGGGAGAGATGCATACTTCACTTGGCTGAGATGAGAGGGGAGAGATGTATACTTCACCTGGCTGAGATGGGGGGAGAGATGCATACTTCACCTGGCTGAGATGGGGGGGAGAGATGCATACTTCACCTGGCTGAGATGGGGGGGGAGATGTATACTTCACCTGGCTGAGAGTACCTGAGAGGATGTACCATGCTCATACCCCAAAGCAGGCCAGACTTGACCCGACACCTGACCACAAAATACAAGACCTAAGCTGCACTACCACGAAAATGATGCAGTGCAACAACCATTAACATTAGTCATCAACATGTACATGGGAACAACCATCGTGGAATACCACAGTGCATGAGCACTCACAAGGAATTGGCCCCCCTGCGCCCACTAGACGATGGCACACACACCTGCCTATAAGAGGAATACACAGATAGCAGTCACATCATGTGTCTCTATTCATGCATGGATCTGTGGGTGCATACAGGAAATGAGTGCATGCTATGGTGTCATTGATACAGGTCCCATGTGATGTGAGGACTCATACATAATCATTGTTGCCCACATACAGGTGATGCAGGCTATCCCTTGAAGAGGTGGCTCCTTACCCCAGTCCGGAACCCGCAGAAGAGGCACGAGGAGGACTACAATCGTGCGCAGACAGGTACCCATGTGGTCATTGAGCAGACCTTTGGCCTCTTGAAGGCACGCTATCGCTGCCTCAGCAGGTCTGGTGGGGCACTCCTGTACGGCCATGAGAAGGTGGGCAAGATCGTCATGGCATGTGTCATGCTACACAATATGTACATCAGACGGAATGTGCCTCTGCCCCCTGATGCTGAACTGCAACCACCTGATAATGAGGATGAGGAGGGTGGAGATCGGGCTGCACCTCAGAGAGGCAGCGATGCACAGGATTGACGTGCCATGCGTCAGACTCTTATTGACCAATGTTTCTAGCACACATGGATGGGGAGTGTGACATGGAGGTGGAACTCAGGGCACTGGGTGTGTCAGGGACAAGGACACTGTAGACTGTTCAACAATAAAGCACACATACACAATAAGCAATGTCCTCACACGTGAATTCAGATTTCATAACAGGTGTATTCAGAATATGTAACTAACAAGTGCATAAGCCCTCAACCCAACACACCCACGTACCCCCTCCCCCTCCTCCCTCAACTTCCCCACACACCCTCTCCCCCCTCAACATCCCCCCTCAACTTCCCCACACATGGTGTGCACTGGCATGCACCATAAGTCCACATGGGACCAGAATGCCTGGCTGAACCTACAGCCCTTCCCTTCCGGTAGCAGGTGGACCCCTGTCCGACCTGCGCAGGATCTGGCCAGACCTACGCAGTGGGCTGGACTTAGTGGAGCTGGCATTGGAGGATGTCCCAGGTTGTTCTGCCACCTGTGCCGGACGCATGGCCTCCAATGCTGCCACCATTTGGGAGAGGACCTGCCGCACTGCTGCCAATTCACTGCAGATGTCTTTTGAGGAAGTCTCAATTGCAGATTTGAGGGATGAAGCACATTCCCTCATCTCATCCCTTGCCCAGCCACATTCCGTAATGTGCTGTGTCAACAGCCCTGTCGACTCCTCCTGCCGCTTCTGGATAGCCCTGATCCCCTCTTGGCTGTTCATGACACTGGGGGATGTATGAGGTGCTACCGACATGGTTGGTTCAACATGTACGGTTGGTGTGGGGCTGAAACTACCGGGCCATGAGTCCCAGGAGACAGCTCATGGCTGTTGCTGTCGTGTTTGCTGGATGGGGAGAGGTGTAGTGAATGCGGGGGGCCTGTAGTGGTGGTTGTGCCATGTGGCAGAACATCTGCCTCGTCATCGGACACGGCTGCTGTGGCAGCTGTCTCCCCCACAGTACTACTGGCAGGCGATATAGTGCCTTCTGCCACTGGCTCCAGTGTGTTGGTGGCTGGTGTGGGTGCTCTGGTGGGGGCTGTAGTACACGTTGGTGCTGTGGGTTCTCAAGTTGTCTTGCCCTTCCGCTGTGGTCCAGGTTACCCTCTTCCCCGTGATGTACAGGGGTGGTTTTCTCCCTCCGTGCCCCTGGCTTTCTTGTGTGGTGTTGCAGCATCCTCCCTGGTGTCCTGGCCATCGCTGTCTGATGGCTTGCCTGTGGGGGACTAAGAGAGGGAGAGGATTAGTGATGGGTCTACATGCATCAGGCATGCATTGGGGTAGCTGCATTGATATGTAATGGCAGTTGATTGGCATTGGGTTACTGACATACGGGTTGCTTGGCTTTTGGGAGGGTGATGCAGGGATGCATCTGGGATGGGACATATATGGGGTGCATCATGCATGTGGACAAGATGGTGCTGTGCACTGCCCGTAGGCAGTCTCGCAAATATGTGTCTGGTGGACCCTGCTTTCCATCATTGCTCTGTCAGTTCAGGGGGACATCATCGTGTTGGTCATTGCAGTGTTTCATTTTGGACACATACCTGCATCAGCCGATGATGGGGCTCCTCGCTCCATGTCCCCCACTCCCTCAATAGCCTCCATCCCAATGGTGCTTGCGCAGATCTCCTCCCAGGGTTGTATCTTAATGGGGGAGTCCGCACCTCCAACTGTTGCCATCGCCTGCTTGCGGTTGACCGAGAGGATGTTCCGCACGCATAAACGCAGGTTGTCCCAGCGCTTCCGGACATCTTTAAGGGTGCGGGGGGTGGTGCCAACGGCACTCACCTTCTGTGCCACCTCCGCCCATATCTCCTTCTTCCGCTGCACTGCAGGTCGAGACATGTTGGTGGAGAATACTACATCCGCATGTTCTTGCAGCGTCTTGGCCAGCATATTCTGCTCCTCTAGTGAGAAGCGCTCCTTGCGCAAGCTCTCTGCACTTTTTTTGAGTGCTTTGGGCATGGTAAGATGCTGCAGGTAGTGTTAGAGATGTGGTAGAGGTGTGGTGGTGAGATGGCTCCTGGTTACAGAGTATGGCAATGGATTGTGTTTTTAAAGATGGCTGCCGTGCTCTTTCCCGTTCCTGTGCGATGACGCTACTTCAGTTTGCGCTTATTAGCGGTGACCGCTAATAGCGGTAACCGCTAATGCCGATGGCTTGGGTGGTGGTGGAGCTATTTGCGTTTCGCACAATGCCGGTAAGGGAGATTCTTCGCCCTTTTACGGCATGGCGGAAAGGTCGTTACCGGCATGGCAGAAAGCTTGTGCCCACGTACTCTTAATCGCCCTCTAACAGCGGCCTTGTGGAAACACGGACACGGTATTTGCTCCATGCCGGTAAGGGCCGTACATTACCTCCAAACTCGTAATGAGGGCCAATGACTTGTAATTGATTAAATAGTGGACAGTAAAGGGATGGCCAGATAAGAGAGTGTTGGACAGGAACTTTGATGTGTGGTGGGAGATAAAAGAGGATTTGAATATTTTTGAGGACAGGTTAAGGAGGGGACGTTGTGTGGTTCCTCCGGAAACCATCAGGACCATTTTAGTAGAACTTGCGCATCAGGGGCACCCAGGAGAAAGTGCCATGAAAAGAAAACTAAGGCAAAATTATTAGTGGCCAGGTATGGACAAAATGGCGGAGAAACAGGTTAAGAACTGTATGGCATGTCAAACTAGTGACAAGAGTAAAATCACAAGAGAAACCCCTTTGGTTCCCAATGTGATTCCCGACCAACCATGACCAAGTTAGCAGTAGATATTATGGGCGCAATTGCAGGATTAGGGGAAGGTTTAAGGTTTTTGTTTGTGGTGGTAGATTTTCATTCGAAATGGATACAGTGGGAGGCAGTCAAGGAAGTCACTGCAAAGGATTTAATTGTGTTTCTGGAGAAAGTCTTTTTTAAAAAAGGTGTACCTTCTGAACTGGTGTCAGATAATGGGGTACAGTTTGTGTCAGAAGCAATGAGGAAATCTTTAAATAGTTATGGAATAAAACACACCAGAACAGCGTTGTACCACCCGAGAGCAAATGGGCTTGTAGAGAGATTGAATAGGTATCTGAAAGGAGGTTTACAAATGGCCATGAGGTTAAATCAACCATGGACAGAAGTATTGAATTTGTTAACATGGAACTATGGTACAACGCCGCATTCAGTGACAGGTGTCTCTCCATTTGTCTCCATTAAAGGGAGAGAACCTGGGACGAGACTTTACCCAGGGTGGCTAGGAATGGCGAAGGTTGCTCAAGTAGATAGGGATCAGATTATGAGACTTATTGACATTAGTCAGCAGAATAATAAGCAGTTGTTTGATGTAAGAGAAAGATTGAAGGACCGGGAGTGGAAAATCGGAGATCTGGTATATGTCAAAAATCCCAGGTTAGTAAATAAATGTGTGGAAAGTAAATTCATAGGTCCAAAGACAATATGTGCGGTGAGGAAGAGTGTGGTTGTTCTGGAAGGGAGAGAAGTGTGGTCAAAAGGAAGACTGGCAAGGGCTTGTGACGTGAAAGTTGATAATGAGCTAGTAGACCTACAGGCAGATGAGAAGAGGGGAAACGGTGTCATAGTGCACGATAGTTCGGTGGAAGGTGCCCAAAGATCGAGATCGAAACCTGTTTGGTTGAGTGACTATGTATATTAGGAAATTGTACTGAGTTTGATGTAAGAGTTTTTCATTGAACGGTTTCATCAAAATTTCTTATCTCATCAAATGTATGTTGTGTTACTGTTATCCTTATAAGTAATTCTGTGTTTTTCTTTTTAGGCATCTTGTTTATTCACTTGTTTTTTGTGTGGTTGTTTTTGAGTAATGCTGTTATTATTTCAGCTAGTAACATAGCTTTTCAATTGAGGTGTTTTGTTTTGTTTCTTGGGGGATAGATATGTGGGGAGCTAGACTCGCTTATTGCCTCGTGCAGTCACGCGTGCCTTTGTTGTGCTCTGACTGCGGACGCCGCATGACAGCAGAGGTGGTTGGTGAGCTAATGGAAGACTGTGTGTGAGCTCCTAACGGGCTCTTTAAATAAAGACTCTTGAACACCTACCACCTCCACGAATCTCTACAATAACCTCTAAGTAAAGAACTCACTGTATTCAAGTTAATATTGGTGTCTATTATGAAAAACATGGGCTGCATTTGGCTCTCAAGGTTGCGACGGGTGCGAATGCCTGAACTCCGGGTTGATGCGGATCACATGGCATAGAACTGGCCTACTGAGCTTGACTCTCCCAGTCTGAGCACTCAGGAAAGATTGTGGAGAGCCTAAGTATATAAATGCTCATAGGTGTTCATTAAAGTGTGCATTGCCGTGCGTCCTGATGTGGAGTCCAAATTCCAAAGGACAAGTTGTCTCATTAGGAGTTTGGCGGAGATTACCACTATGGCCCATTGTTATTGGGCCAAATCCAACCCGAATTACAAATGGCAGAATAGCGGTGTTAACCACAATCTCCCCAATTCATATGATTCCTGGGGATTTGGGAGAAATTGCATTGGGTGGTAATGTGGCCCAAGGTAATTCCTCCAGATGTTGGCACGAATGTGCTGGAAATGACTCCAGCCAAGTGTTGCAGGTATCCTGACCACTTTACCTCCAAACTCGTAGCATGGCGGCGCACTAAATGTGCAGTCATTCTATTAGCGTCACTGTTTTACCGCTCTCAAAGACTAGGAATGTGCCTCAATGCGCTTGCATCTCAGTGCAGGAGAATTGGTCATCTGAATTCTGCATGGGCAACTGCAACTTCGAATTTCACTGCAGAACGAAAACTTGGAGGCTGCTCATTGGGAAAAGGTGTCCATGCAGACAGGAGCCCCAAGCCCAAGTGACATTTTGGCTTGACTGAGTGCAGAGAATGTGTGGGAGGTGACTGACAGGAGAGGAGGGTGCTGCAACCAGTTCCTTCACACTAAGGGCCTCATTACAAATGAGGCGGTCAGGGGTTAACGGCTGGCAAAGGTGCCAGCGCCGTTAACCCCGTACCGCCTCATTACGAGTTCCCCTCGCGGGACCCGCTCTGGACGTCTGGTCAGACCAGACGTCCTTTGCTGGTCCCGCGAGCGGACCAGCATGCTAACAACGGGCCCGTCATTAACGTTAATGACGGGTCCGTTGTTAGCATGCTCCCCATTCCCATTGAGCCCTATCGGGGCTCGAATGGGAATGGGGATGGTCTGGGTCCCCTGAATGGGGAAATACTGGGCCCTCCAAAGTCAGAATGGCCTGGTATTTCCCCATTCAGGGACCACGGATCGGGACCCGAGTTTGGAGGCAGCCATGCCCTTATCAAGGGCATGGCTTCCTCCAAACTGGTAATGAGGCCCTAATATCTTGAAGCAACCTGCTCCAAGAGGGTGCCACATTAGGACAAGCCCCTTTGTGATCTCCTGGCAGGTGGAGGACCACTCTGCATATTTTGGACTCAAGGAAAAGCTTGAAGGCGTTGACGGTGTACATCATGGTATTGGTGGAAGAGCCCAAGAAGTTGAGAAGATGAGGCTGTCAATAGGGTGCGTGGACTGGGTCAATAGGGTGCGTTGACCGGCCAGTGTGCAGCATTTTGTAGTACACACCCCTTGTTTCTTTTTAGGACTAATGTACTGGCACCTGAGGCTGCAAGAAAACCTTCTGAGCGAGGGTGTCAGTGACATAAATGTTTCAGTCAGGAGCTGTTCCCATATGTCATTGCCAAAACAGGTCACCCTACATCTTAGTGGAGCATAATTTCAATGAGGGTCTCTGGCACACAATGTGCCTGGCTTCAGCAAGTGCCTTGCTCGCCACCAATAAATTGTGGGAGCTATATAAAGAAATGGATTGGCTCATTGGAGCCTCTGAAAGCTGCTTTGGTGTTTACCAATGTGGGTTTGCTTCAACCCGGCCAGTGGTGTTTGGAGATAGGATCCTTGGGAACAATGTTACCCCAAGCTTACTGCAGGAAAGAGGTCCTGTGTTGTAAGATTGACTAGCTGTGTTTTAGGATTTGTATTTGGAATCATAGGACTAGCGATGTGCAAGGCCTCAGGGATGTTTGCAAGCCATATGTAGAATGATGTATGTAATAATGATTAGTACCGGGCAGGGCATGGTTTTCCGTGTCTCAGCCAATGAGGAGGCTCAGAAAGGGGGCTTTACCACATGGTAAGACTTCTGCTCTGAGCCTCATCGGAGCTGCAGGCTGCCATCTTCTGCCGCCGTGTGTGCGGTACCTGCTCCCCTGGCCCCCTACGTCCCTATCCCCCACCACCCATTTCCACACATTTAGCCCCCCCACCCAACTTACCTTGTGCTGCCTTGTCCCTCCCCGGGGCCAGGAACAGTAGTGTTCCCAACGCATCTCTGATTCGCGAACAACAGCCATGGAAAGAGAGAAGCGACTATGTGTAGTTCCCTTCTCTCCAATCCATGGTGGCCATCTTCTTTTGTATTGTTTTCTCGGTTAACACGTCATTTCTCAAATTCAGAAAAATACACTATTAGTACCGAGGTACAAGGTGCCGGGGTAATAATAGCAATATAATCTGAGCGGGCACGGGGCATTGCCAGTACAGTAAAACTCTAGGACCACAGTTAAAGCCCTTGCTTCGTTCAGGATTCTAACTTTTGACCCCCTGCTCGAGTTATACTGTTTAAATATTGACCCTTTTGCAATGTATGTTAATGTGTGTTCAGGTTGATGTTAGACAGTGAGATAGCTCTGTGGGTCAAGTAATAGCTCACATTATTCATCTCTGTGAAACATGCAGTCACAGGTTTGACTACTGATAGCCATATTTTATAAAGTACAAAACATACACTGACAGGCATCTTGGCACTTTAGAAAAAGAAGCCCCGCAAATCGGTTACATAGACAGCTGTACACAGGAGACCAAGACCTTGCTAGTCGGTTAACTTGACAGCTGTACACAGGAGACCAAGACCTTGCTAGTTATGCCCGACTCAGCCCTTAATCCTTCAAATCTTCATTAATTGAGAGTGGATACATTGGGCCTCATTATAAGTATGGCAGTAAGGCAACAGCAGTGCTGGTAGTGCTACCGGC
The DNA here is from genome assembly GCF_040938575.1 of Ambystoma mexicanum. Classification (NCBI taxonomy): domain Eukaryota; kingdom Metazoa; phylum Chordata; class Amphibia; order Caudata; family Ambystomatidae; genus Ambystoma; species Ambystoma mexicanum. Next base: position 1,110,611,076 of record NC_090936.1, on the reverse strand, counting down.
ACCGTTGCTACCGTACCGCCATACTACGAGTTCTGCTTGCGGGTGCCCTTGCAGGCACCAGGTCTGACCTGGTGGCCGCACTGGCACCCGCGAGCAGAACATGACAGTAGCACGGACCTGGGGATTCAAACCTGTGTTGCTCTGCTGTCATTTTGCTGTCATTTTGCTTCCAAGGTGAGTGTGTTGTCCCTGAGCTATCCTCCCGAATCAGTTTCTGGAAAAAACATTGCCTATTGACAAGGTGAAGATCATACAGATGTTACGAGTACTTCATTTGTGAAATCATGATATGCTGTCTTTTACCATTCTTTTGTTATGTTGCCAAACTGAATTGTGTGCTTCAGGAATTAAAACAAGCAATCATTGACAAAGACAGTAGGTCTGGCCTGCGGGGGGAAAGTGTTGGATAGTGGCTTAAAAAATATCGTTTACCCAACAATGTTTGTTTTCGGTGCTTAAAATGCTATTAACCCATACTCCCAAGGACTGCCCCAGATGCACACGTGGTAGCATCAAACGACAGGCGCGGCCTCGTATGGAAATATATGATCCTAAGGTGCAGTCTCGTTTGCCATGTAGCAATCAAATACTCAGGTTCTATGTTCTTGCATCCCAAGTTATTTTCTTGATGAGTGTTTTGTGGAAAATATTTTAATGAGAAAACGAATAAAAATGATTTAAATCTATCTGCGGGGGGGGGGGGGGGGGGTTCCCTACCAAACCCTGATCCCCTATTATTTAATACCTATTCCTCACTCCCCCTGCCTCTTATATCCCCTTACCCATTCCCCCTATATTTTTCTAGCAGTTTTTAGCTGAAAAATATTCAGCACAAAAACAATAAAAATATATACTGGCGATGTAACAATGTTGTAGCAAATACTCTCATCTACCAGCCTATGCCTCAGGCTAGACTTCTGTTTAGGTGTAGCTACCGCTCTGATATACCCTATGGCCCACCTACGCCTGTACCGCTGCCAGCAAAGAGACCCAGTTCCCTGCATGCTCTCTGCCTCCCAGAGTACAGGTTCCCACACTGGTTTACATAGCATGCGTTTCAACTCACTTAAAACGCCGCCAAAAGACTCTGGGGTCATTTTAAATGGCGTGTTACTTGCAAGCAGAGGACCGTCCTAAATGCCGCTCGCTCTCCCACATGCATTTCTAAATATTTTACCCAGGATTCCTACGGCATCCGCCTGTTTTCAGCAGCTGCTAAACAGCGTTGCCTTCTTTAAGAATCTGATCATTTTGCACCTGCAGGAAAATCTCATGCGGGTATAAAAACGTATTGCGATGTGAAATCGAAGGAGAACGTGTACAGAACCCCTAATCACGCTGTGTGCCCCACCTGCATTCCCAGGAGGAAGGAAAAGGGGCCAGAGCGGTAAACCAATGCGCAAAAGCATTACGCTTTGCTTTACATCTCTGCCGGTTACAAACGATCTGGTATGGGTGCACATACCCCCCAGCCACCCTCTCCGCAATGAGGCCCGCGGGCGTTTGGCGCTTTATAAAAAGTAATAATAATAATAGTACAGCTACCTCAACAGAGAGGCACTGTGCCTCACACAGATCACGTCTACTCCTGTCCACCAAAAAGATAAAATGTGAATCAATGCACATTAATTCCACTCAATGTTGAAACACCATACGACTACTTTCCTGGTATGCACTCTGCAGCACACATGCCATGAGTCCAGAACACTAGACGTCCCATAGTGCACTAAGTGCACTTGCCTCATGAGACTGCCGGTCCGAATACTGTCTTTCTCCGTTCAGAGCCCTCCTCAAAAGGGCTGCATGGCCCAGAATGCACTTTGGGCCTCTCAGTACAGAGTCTCACGTAGCGCCACATATAATAGAATACACTCTGCATCAATGAGGACAGATGCCTTACCAGATCTACACACCACAGGATATCCCCAGGACTCGCAGAAAGAGAACTACATTTCCCAGGAAGCATTCTGCGTAATGTTTCCAGAATAAACATTGCCCACTGACAATATTATCCGACAAATACACACACTCTCTCTTGCTCTTTCTTCGCGCTCTCTTTCTCTCCGACTCTCTCTCTTTCTCCCCCGTTCTCGTCTCTCCTTCGCTCCTCCACCCCCCTCCTTCATTAAGCTGACCTACCTCCTTTATTTTCCCGACAAATCTCCCTGATTTCCTTCGCCGTGCTCTGGGCGTGTGGCTATTTTCACATGCATCTCTTCTGTTTGTTCTGTGCCGGAGTTTGGAATGAAGCATTGTGCTGGGGTGTGTGAGCAGAGGAGGTGGGAGTTGGGCTTACTTCACAATATAATCCATTGATTGCAGGTGCCTGATAAGTGAGGTGAGGGTAGCTGTGAGAAGGCTAAAAGGAGAAGGACGGAAACAGACAGTCGAATAAACAAAAGTAAAATAAAATGAAAGCGGATCCCACCAAAAGGTGCATTTGCCAGAATGCACACTGCCTAACTCAGCATGGACCACCCTCAACATTACATTTCCGGTTTGCTTTCAAAAGAAGACGAGTGAGCATTTCTGCTTCCAAGTGTATCAGTACCGTGTATTTTGAGAGATGTCGTTTTTGCTGCTTAATATTCCTGTTCGATGATTTTCAACAGCGCAGCACTGTGCATTGAGGGAAATGTGCTGCTCAAAAGTGCATATGCATGTGTGATGAATTCCCATCTGGCAAGGGTGTGAAAGCCCTGATTTGTATTAAATAATTAAAGGATGCGGGTAATTCCATCTCTGAAAGGGAAATCTGCTAATCAGATTTCCCTTTCATAAGCTCCATGCCATAAGCAAAGTGTGAACCTGTGTCCTGCTGTATCAGCATCCCGATTCACAGCACCTGCTCTACCAGTGGCACAGCGCAGGTTCAGAGGTCACAGGTGCCCTCTTTACAGCTGCAGTGACATCCAAGGTTCTGCAGTGCAGGGGCTGCATTTAAAATATGCACTGCTGTTCGAAAAATGAAATCCCTCTGAAGTTGTTGTTCTAGTGGTACATACAATTGTACATTTAAGCCATACCTGAGTTAGGGAATGGTGGCCAGCATTACATTGATATCACACATGTATCAGCTCTGAGGGCCCAGTTCAGCTGTGGAAGGTTATGTGTATTCCCCAAGACAGGCTGGACCCTGCCCTATTTGCAGGAAAGTAGCCTTGTGGGGTGCCTCTCTTTGTTCCTTTGTAAGGGCAGGCAACAACCTTCTCCCTGGAACAGCTACTCCACAGGACCCTGGACTGGAAGCAGGTACTGAGAGGCACACCCATTCAGAGCAAGCCAGGCTTCACACCAGGGGGCTGGATTTCTAAAGGCCTTTGATCCTATTGAAAAGGAGACAGGGTAGAGTTAGAGTAAGTCAGAGAGGGGTCTGTTCAGTTTTGCAAGGGTTCTGCCATTTTGATTCTCTTTACCTTTCTTTCTCTTTCTTGTCCCCTCCACTTCCTCCTGAGCAAATCACTTTGAGTGTGACATCATATAGGCAAGGTCCACACATTTTATGTGCAGAGATTGGACCCCTCAAGCAAGCTAGCTTAAGTCCAATCACCTGGGGACCTTTGCCTAAAAAAGAAGGGGTCTCCCACCACTTCTTTGAATTATCTTGGGAATCATCTTGAAGCATCTTTGGATCACCACTTGAGAAGATTTCACTGGACCATGCTGAGATAATAGTATTTCCTAAAGTCCCCCAGTTGTGAGATGAAGACAGGTGCTCCAAGGTAGAGCTCTATCCCCTAACCACCCCCAGGGGCCATTGGAGGTGATCTGCTGCTGGAATAGGTCGTGCCTCTCTGGCAGTCACAGAGATGACTATGGCCTCACCATGTTGGAGTGCTGAAAAGTGTATATCCAAGACCCAGGTTTTGCTGAATGCCAACAGAGTGTCAGGGTACCAGAAGTGCCAGGCAGCAGTACAGACTGCCCAGCGTGCGAGGGGATAGTGTTTTGCCCTACAGAAGGCTTCTTCATCCTTTCCATAGGAAGAAGCCTTCCAGGACCACATTTCCCAGCACACCCGGCGGCAAGAACTACACTTCGCAAGCCACATGGGGTGTGGCGAGCCGGCGCGCATGCGCGAAGCTCCAAGCACGGGGCTTGTGCTCAGAACTTCATCGCGAGCAGTCGCATCTTCCGGAGCTCCAGCCTGAGGGGATTACGCGAGGGGCCACGCCCCACGGACCTTTCAGCCAGGCCCCTCGAGGCTCTCAGATAAGTGATGCATGCATGCCCAGCTGTGGGAGAGAGAATTAATGGGGAATCACGCGCAGGGGGTTAACGCCCACACTCTTAAGCCCCCCTGCGTACGGCTAAGTTAAGTTCTGTGCACAGTTGCACTGGATGACATTTAATCCTGAAAGCAACGTTATTTCTTTTGAGTTTGCACATTAACCCATACCAGTGGGAACTAACGGCGCTTGCGGTTAAATTGTAGGCCACGTGCGGCTTCCGCATGTCACGCCCAGAACCCCAAAACAATGCCGGAGCGTCTTTAACCATGTGCGGTTCTTTTTAAACGCACGGGTTGAGGACCAGGAAACATAGCCGGCTCAAAACAGTACTCGTTGAGGCGTGAGGACGCTTCAACCTTATGAGCCCTATTCTGGTGTGAGAGTCAGGGGGGAACCAAGACACGGCAGGGGCCCCGCGTGGCTTACTCACTAACTTTCGTGTCCTGAGAAAAAAAAGGACAATGTGCATGCATGAGTAAAACGGTGCTGTGTCGCTGTAATTCAGAGCTATAGGGAGCATTGCCTAATTCTTGCTCTTTTTGCAGCGATCGATCGCTTCTGATACCGACTGGACCTGGAGTGCGCAGGCAGGTGGCCAGCACTCAACCCAGAGCTAAGTGCCCAATTGTTTTGTTTATTTGGAGTCACTCCCCAAATGGGTGTGGCAATGCATGGATGTATGTAATGTCATGATTTGGTTTTGAATGATTTTTTCCCTATGTTTCCCGTGTCCTATCCAATACTATTTCCTGCAACCTCAATCCGGTGTTCCTACTTCCCCGTACCCATCCAACCAGCGTTCCCTAACCCTCTTTCCCCGCTGGGGTTGCGGACGTCTGCGTAAGCTTTCGCTTGCAGGCGCCAAGACCTTGGAGGGGGTGGTTGGTTCGTGCCACTCCTGCGCCTGGACTCCTGGAGCCCTGATAGTAGCACAAGCCCACGTGTGGCGGGCGCCCGAGTGGCACGACCCATCCCCACTATGGAAGAGCTTAGTAATGCCGTTTGGTCTCTGTAACGCCCCTGCAGCCTTCCAACACTTCCTTGACGAAGTACTTCGTGAGTATCTTGATGTGTTCGCTGTCGTGTACATAGACGACATCTTAATTTACTCACGAAATATGCAAGAGCATGTTCAGCATGTAAAGGCAATTTTACAACGCCTTAGAGAGTACAACTTGTTCGCCAAGCTTGAAAAGTGCGAATTTCACTGCACCACGGTTGAATTCCTTGGGTACTTTTTGACCCCGTCAGGAGTACAAATGGACAAAAGAAAGGTCCAAGCAATCTTGGATTGGCCAGCACCCACTTCCGTGAAGGAAGTGCAGGCCTTTCTTGGCTTTGCTAATTTCTATCGGCGGTTCATTAAAAATTTCTCAGAACTGGTAACCCCAATAACGACGCTATTACGGAAGGGTCGAGCATTTCGTTGGGACGAATCTGCCGAGCGTGGCTTTCAACAACTCAAGTCGGCATTCACGTCTGCACCAGTGTTAAGACATCCAGATCTGTCAATACCATTCGTGATAGAAACAGACGCGTCTAGTTATGCTCTGGGAGCAATCCTCTCCCAGCGTGATCCTAAAACTGGCCTTCTACACCCAGTAGCCTACCATTCCAGGAAGCTGCTCTCGGCAGAAATAAACTATACCATAGCCGACAGGGAACTGTTGGCAGTGAAGTCCGCCTTTGCAGAATGGAGGCATTATCTGTTAGGGGCCCGTCAGAAAATAACCGTCATGACTGACCACCGCAATTTGCAGTTTATAAAAACCGCTAAGACACTCAGCCACCGCCAATTACGGTGGGCTCTGTTCTTTGCCGATTACGACTTCCTTATTACGTATCGGCCTGGGACCGACAATCGTAAAGCTGATATCTTGTCTCGGTATCCCGAGCCAGAGGAGAAGCAAGCGAGTGAGACCCGACCAATAATACCCCCACACCAGATCATAGGCGTGGTGGGTAGACCCAACATCTTTGAGGATGTGCTAGAAAATATGTCAGCTTCAGAGTTAGAAGAATGGAGCACTAGAGGGCCCAAACATACTATTGTGAATGGCCTTCCCTATTATGAAAAGGCTTTGTATTTGCCCACGTCAAAGTTGCGGACTGAGGTAATGCAGTGGTGTCATGATTCCACACTAGCTGGGCACCCAGGTATAGCAAAAACCCAAAGAAATGTAGCGCGACATTTTTGGTGGCCCACTATGTTGCGAGATACTCGAGTTTACGTATCCGATTGTGACACATGCAGTCGACAAAAGGCTGGCCATCAAAAACCGGCAGGATTACTGCAACCCTTACCCACGCCATCAGCTCCATGGCACACCGTAACAATGGATCTAATTGTGGATTTACCACCAGTGGATAAACACACTTCGATCCTAGTCATTGTAGATTCCCTCACTAAGATGGGTCACTTTGTCCCTTGCAAGGGCGTGCCCACTGCGGGGGAGGTAGCTGAGTTATTCCTTAATAATGTAGTACGTCTACATGGTCTTCCCTCTCGTGTTATTACAGATAGGGGACCTCAGTTTACATCCCGATTCTGGCGGGCGTTCTGCAAGCTAATCAATATGGAAGTCAGTCTGTCGTCTGGGTACCATCCTGAGACCGATGGTCAGACTGAGAAGGTCAACCAAGGTCTAGAGCAATATTTGCGCTGTTATGCCACCACTGCCGAAACTTCCTGGGTGCAATATGTCTGGTTGGCCGAGATTGCCTACAACAATTCTGTGCACAGCTCAACAAAGTATACGCCGTTTTTCGGCATGTACGGTTATCATCCACGGACCATGCCCATGTCGCCGATAGCCCCTTCAGTAGATTTACCCACGCTTGTAGGACGGCATGCACACGTGAAACAAGTATGGGGGGATATACAGCACAACCTACAACAAGCCAAAGAGACCTATAAATCTTATGCGGATAAGAAAAGGCGCCCTAGTCCTGTTTACCACCAGGGGGATCGGGTATGGTTGTCCACCCAGCATATACGTTTACAGGGTCCTCGTAAATTACAGCCCCGGTATCTTGGGCCTTTTACAATCACAGAGATGATAAATCCGGTGGCTGTTCGTTTAGCCTTGCCAACTCAAATGAAAATCCATCCCACGTTTCATGTGTCTTTACTCAAACCAGCTAGACCCACTATTCGCACTAAGAAACCACCACCCGTGTTGGTGCAAGGTCACCCCGAATATGAGGTGCAAGCTATCTTGAACTCACGACTGCGAAAGGATGGCCAGGTGTATTATTTGGTAGAGTGGGTTGGGTATGGGCCTGAAGACCGCTCCTGGGAACCAGCTTGTAATGTCCATGCTCCGAAACTTGTGAAACTCTTTCATACTGCTTATCCGGGGAAAGCCAATCCTCAAACCCTTCGGAAGGGGGGGGAGTACTGTCAGGGTACCAGAAGTGCCAGGCAGCAGTACAGACTGCCCAGCGTGCGAGGGGATAGTGTTTTGCCCTACAGAAGGCTTCTTCATCCTTTCCATAGGAAGAAGCCTTCCAGGACCACATTTCCCAGCACACCCGGCGGCAAGAACTACACTTCGCAAGCCACATGGGGTGTGGCGAGCCGGCGCGCATGCGCGAAGCTCCAAGCACGGGGCTTGTGCTCAGAACTTCATCGCGAGCAGTCGCATCTTCCGGAGCTCCAGCCTGAGGGGATTACGCGAGGGGCCACGCCCCACGGACCTTTCAGCCAGGCCCCTCGAGGCTCTCAGATAAGTGATGCATGCATGCCCAGCTGTGGGAGAGAGAATTAATGGGGAATCACGCGCAGGGGGTTAACGCCCACACTCTTAAGCCCCCCTGCGTACGGCTAAGTTAAGTTCTGTGCACAGTTGCACTGGATGACATTTAATCCTGAAAGCAACGTTATTTCTTTTGAGTTTGCACATTAACCCATACCAGTGGGAACTAACGGCGCTTGCGGTTAAATTGTAGGCCACGTGCGGCTTCCGCATGTCACGCCCAGAACCCCAAAACAATGCCGGAGCGTCTTTAACCATGTGCGGTTCTTTTTAAACGCACGGGTTGAGGACCAGGAAACATAGCCGGCTCAAAACAGTACTCGTTGAGGCGTGAGGACGCTTCAACCTTATGAGCCCTATTCTGGTGTGAGAGTCAGGGGGGAACCAAGACACGGCAGGGGCCCCGCGTGGCTTACTCACTAACTTTCGTGTCCTGAGAAAAAAAAGGACAATGTGCATGCATGAGTAAAACGGTGCTGTGTCGCTGTAATTCAGAGCTATAGGGAGCATTGCCTAATTCTTGCTCTTTTTGCAGCGATCGATCGCTTCTGATACCGACTGGACCTGGAGTGCGCAGGCAGGTGGCCAGCACTCAACCCAGAGCTAAGTGCCCAATTGTTTTGTTTATTTGGAGTCACTCCCCAAATGGGTGTGGCAATGCATGGATGTATGTAATGTCATGATTTGGTTTTGAATGATTTTTTCCTTATGTTTCCCGTGTCCTATCCAATACTATTTCCTGCAACCTCAATCCGGTGTTCCTACTTCCCCGTACCCATCCAACCAGCGTTCCCTAACCCTCTTTCCCCGCTGGGGTTGCGGACGTCTGCGTAAGCTTTCGCTTGCAGGCGCCAAGACCTTGGAGGGGGTGGTTGGTTCGTGCCACTCCTGCGCCTGGACTCCTGGAGCCCTGATACAGAGTGTGGTGGACCTAGTGCGGAAAAGTGCACATTCAATTTGATTTGATTTTAAAATTTATATAGCGCAAATCCCGAAGGAACCAAGTGGCAAGCCACCTCTAGGCTCAGATTTTACCAGTAAATGGATAATATACAGTAGAGATATTCATGTTACATTTTACGTAAATAGATATGTTTTAAGCTATTTTCTGAACAGGGCTAATGATCCAATTTTCCGTAGGTGGACCGGCAACTCGTTCCAGGCCAAAGGCCCGGCTGTTGAGAACCTTCTTTCTCCCAAACAGAGGAATTTTGAGGGTGGAACTACCACAAAATCTTGATTTGAAGACCGTAATGGTCTTGTAGGATTGTAGATCTTAATCTTTGCAGCTAGTTATGGTGGTGACAAACCCCACAGACATTTAAAAACCAGGCATAGTAACACAGTGGTGGATTGGCAACCAGTGAAGCCTCCTACAAATTCTGAAATGGGTCCCTTCTAAGGGAAAGAAAATAACAGTCAAACTGCAGAATTGTGAGCTACTGCAAGGCGCTTCTTCTGGTATTTTGGACAACCCACCAAAAGCCCATTGCAGTAGTCCAGCCTAGCATTAACAAGAGTGCCTATCACAACTGATCGATCTCCCTCTGAGATAAGGGGGCAAAGTGGTTTCAATTGGAGGTATACTGATTTAATTATCTGGTTAACATGGAGATTAGAACCCATATTTGATTGCCAGATATAACCCACATGTTTTACTGAATCCGAGTACTTAGATGCGATTCCAAAAAGAGAGGGGAATGGAACCAATGGAAAAAAGGTTTGCAGTTTTTGTTTTGACCCAAAAACAAAAATGTCTGTCTTATTGGGGGTTAGTTGTAACTTATTGTCAAGCATCCAAATTCAAATCCCCTCTCCACACTTCAGAATGCATTCAGCCGCCGCTACTGGTTGTCTCAAACTAACATAGATCTGCGTATTGTCCACATATGAGTGGAATTGAAGATCAAACCGAGAAAAGATCTTTAGCAAGGGCCAATTATAAAGATTAAACAGGATGGGAGACAAGGATGACCCTTGTGGTACTCCACAAGATATTGTTAACATTTCTGACAGAAATTAGTCTAATTTTACCTGTGGCTTTCGGTGGGTCGGGAAGGAATTAGACCATTTTAATGCCTTTTCCAAAAGCTGTGCCAGTGATCTTAGTCTGGCACTAAGGACAGCAAAGTCCACTGTGTCGAAAGCTTCCGACAAATCAAGCATGATTAACATGCTGATCTCACCATTGTCAGCATTTTCAAAAATATCGTCCCAGACTTTGAGCAACGCAGTCTCTGTCCCATGACCAGACCCAAAGCCAGACTGATGTATATCCAAGATACTGTTACCTTCTAAATTATCTTGAAGCTGCATAGTAACAACTTTCTCCAGTATCTTGGTTGGCTATAGTAACCCTGCAATCAGACGATAGTTTGCCAAAACTTTGTGATACAAGGTGTTTTTTTTAATAATGGCGAACATTCCTGTTCAATTCTTCAATAAGACCAGCTAGTGCGTTGTGGCGGTTGTAATAATTAAAGGTAACATTTCTGGTTGCAGGTCTTGTAGTCGACCAGTACTCTGCATTATGAGAGATGAAGTTTTTTACCATGAGCATGCCTAATAGCACAAGTTATTGATGAAGGCTTCTTTGGAGAAATTACCTCAGCTTTTCTGTCTTGAACTACCTAACTCTTCCAACCTCTGCAGACAACAGACTGAGATCCTAGCACGCACGACTACTTATCCAAGGATCCACTATGTCTCCCTGAAAAAAACAATTCCTCAATAGCTACACATCCCATTATGTAACAAACTCAAAGGAGAGCATGGTGAACGGCACACAAAACGGTGTACTCTGCGACCCTCCCAGTACTTCCAATGAGCCCACTCATATAAACTTTCATTGGTTGAGGACTGAAGAGTAGGTTTAGGTCAACAATAGGATGGTTGCCAAATGCAGTGTCTCAGAGATGGAGGGTGGAGTTGGCCAGCCAATGGAGAGCAAAATGTTTGGCTTCTTCTTCTGTCTTCCCACTTTCATGAAAGGAGGCCCACTGATAACTGATGACAAGCCTCTGCTGGCATCTTGGATTATTTTTATTTTAATCGTGTATTTCGGTAAACACTGCCATTAAAGTAACACAAAAAGTCCTCTTCAAATATAATATATACACGTTATTACATTACTCCGTCAGTAGCTGATATACAAATATAGACTTAGCCACTGATTCATGGAAATATTTGCAGGGAAAATAGGGGATTTGCGTACCAATCTGTGTTCAAATCCCTTTTTGTCAATTCATGGAACTGACTGCTTGGGACTTTCCTGGGACTTGTGTGGAGTTTACGCAGGCCTGGCACGTCTCTACGAGTCGACGGGGGCCTTGCACGAGACCCTACGCAGTGGGTGGGCCGGGCCTACGAATTGACTTAAATAGAGGGTGGAACCTGCAAAATAAGGAAGAACACGCAAATATGTGGGCGTGTTGAGGACGGTACATGACCAAGCAATCGCCCACCCATCGCCGCACAAATATTTATGTATTAGAACTGGGAACATTGGGTTGCGAAAAGGTACACACAAATCCCAGAACCAGTGGTTGAAGTGTAAGAAAATAAATAGTGGAACTATGTTCCCTGCTGGCCTGCCCGCTCCTCACAAACCCCATTGCCCTGCCCCCTCCCACACACAATACAAACCCCCAAACACATTTGCCTGCTGTTTAAGGGAATGGTCAGTGCAGTGCACTGAAAGTGCAAGTTTCAACATCTTCCTACACTGTTATTTTAAAACGAAACCATTCTGCAACGGTTTCTTTTTAAAATAAAAGTATAGGAGCTGTAAAACTTAATTTAAAAAAGTAGAGGAGCACCGCTCTCATCCGCTCCCGCTCACTTCGACCACTGCCCATAACCCATACGCCACATGGTAGCAGGCATAAATGTCAACACGCTTTCAACACGCATTGGAACAAATGTGTTTAAAGCACACAATACACACCAATTGAACGTCTACAGCCACAATGAATTCAGCAGTACTCAGAGCCATTCTGCACAGACAGCGCAGGAGGAGGAGGATGCCACGGGCCTGGATCTTCACAACACACACCACACTTTTTGGGATGCCTAATGATCAGGTCTATGGCAGGTACAGGTTCCCTACCCATATAATCCTAGACCTTGGCCTAAAATCACCCACCATCTGCTCCCAGGCCCTTAACCCACTAGAAAAATTGTTGACTGCACTACATTTCCTTGCCACTGGGTCCCTCCAGCGAAATATGCATGGGTTCCAGGGTGCACTTGCAGCTCACACAGTGAGAACAGATGAAGACAAGCTGTGGGGAGTGGACGATCATACACATCCATGGTTCCCCAATGTGGGAATGCAATGTTCACTCACTGACAGTGGCATATGACATGAATAAGGAATCAAAATCAACAAACATGTAACACACCCTGGTGCAGATAACCAACAAAATCAAACACTGTAATTAAAGTGGCCTCATTGTGTAACACAGAACCTGTCATTCACGGGAACCCATGCGCATATTTGTCCATCCCGACATGCATCAAGTGTGACAAACATGTCCTCTGGAGTCAATGCACACAAGAGGCCAGAATGATTATCCACAGTCTGCATCATGAAGCGCTGCAGCGGAGGATGATGATACATGAGAATCAGTGAGTGTCGCACATGCTGAACACTACAATCATGCCACATTCACAGTGCAGTTTGCCGCAGGCACATACATGTGTGTGTGTGTGTCAGTTCATGGTTATGACATGATGCATGATTCCTCTTGTTAATTTTGTGTATGTAAGACATCCATCAATGACGATAACTGATGTCAATATTTTGGGGGGAATTTTCTACAGTTACTGCAGCTCGTGAAGAGGGCAGAGGCATCGTTGTGGAGCGAAAGGACAGGGACAAAGCCACCACGCAAAGGCGCACGCCTGGCTTGACCTACGGGAGTCTCCATAATCACCTAACCGTGCGCTTCTCAATGTCCCAGCAGTCACGTGCTGCTCTCGGCTGGTCTCTGTGCCCTGGCACATTCAGCTGCCCCCTCCTCCACTGCCTCCTCTGTGTCCCAGTCATCCTCCAGGGGGGCCTTCCTTGCCAATTCCCATCATCGCTCCCTCTCCTCCTGTCCTCCCACACCGCCCAGTCTGGTGTTCAAGGCAGTCCCTGCCTAAGGTCGAAGTCAAACACAGTACAACAGAGGTGGTTGCTCTGCCTGCCCAGGCACCTACACAGGAACAGGAATCAGTAGGGCAGCTGGCACATCAGGACAGTGCTGGTACTGTGCCCCCCTATCATGCAACATCCAGATGGTAGGGTGCACACTTGGCCAGGCAACAGCACTATAGGAGTGTCCAGGGGCAAGCAACACAGGGCCCAACAACATTGGGGAGGCAAGCTACACAGCAAGGTTTGGACAACTGACAGGAGGAGTCCTGCCAGTTCAGGCATATGGTGTGTGTCTGGATGGATTTGAGAATGCAGCTGATGGCGGAGAGGCAGGGGGCTAGGGTGGCATGGGTTGCCAGGGCAGAGATGGTGGAAAGAAGGACACTGAGGCGGGTTGAGATTCTGGAGGAGGCTTGCAGGGATGCGAGGGAGGAGGAGAGGAGGATGAGGGACCACCTGCTACCCAGACAGGGCCGGACAGTGGCCCGCCTCCAAGTGGAGGATGAAGAATGCAACTCTGCCCTGGAGGACATAATGGCACAGTATTGAGCCCGCTGCCCATGTGAATAGTTGATTGTGTGGTATATTGTTTTGGCTAATTTTGTACCTTGGACACAGAGATTTTTGATTGTGTATACATTGTTAATAGAGTTTCTCATTGTTTATCACACATTTGTTGTCTCTTTGTTCATGTGTTTTATTTTGCAATGCATTTGTTGTGTGACTCTCACGTGGGTTGGGGGCCAAACTTTGAAGGGGTGGCATATGCTCCCCAATTATGTATAGGGGTCATGGGAGAGCTCAGAATGCATGGACACCCATCAACACACATCAGCTAACAGTGTGTGGTCTCATGTCATGCAGCACCTCTGCCACTGTATTGATTCTTCATCACATGTGAGTTTGGTTATATGTGGCTGTACACATCATATGTCTGCTTGGATCACACACTCTCAGGATCCCTTTGCATCACCCCAAAACATGCCTGTTCAAATTATGTTAGTTGCAGGTGCTTGGAATGCTGTGCTTTCTGACCTCAGTCCCTTGATTCATTGCATGTTGTTTGCAAGTATCCACTGACATCACATGTGACTCTGTCCTGTCAGTGATGTCTTGGACTAGTGTCCACCTAGGCCATTCACCTACAGCAGCCTGAGGAATTTGCAATGACACATGTGCACAATGATACTTCAAATTGCATGACATTGCTTTACTGTGTGACATGTACATGGTGATTTCACTGTGTAGCTGCTACTAAATTCAGCTGTCCTGTTGCTGTGCCACTGGTTGTGATGGTCACACAGTGGTTGCTGTGCCACTGGTCCTGTGATGAGCTAAGAGACCTGCATTCTGCATCAGTGCACCCAGTTGTTGGGTGTATGGGAAAGTATCTGGCCAGTGTGCTTCATGTTGGTGGCAGGCCTGTAGAATTGAGGTAAGTTGTTGTGCAATATTGCACTGTTAGGGGGTCCAGGCTGGGTTTGTGTCTGAGGTGAGGAGGGCTGGTGTGTGGCGTGAGGGCTGCCTGGGGTAGTGGCAGAGGTGAGTAGGGCTGGTGGGTGGTGTGAGGGCTGCTTTGGGTGGGTAGTGATACAGGTAAGGGGCTGGTGGGTGGTGTCAGGACTTGGGGGGCTGCTTGGGGGAGTGGAAGAGGTGAGGGGGGCTGGTGGGTGGTTTCAGGACTTGACAGGGCTTCCTGAGGGGGGTGAGAGGTGTGGACGGGTTGGTCGGTGGTGCAAGGGCTGCCTGGGGCAGTGGCGGAGGTGAGGAGGGCTGGTGGGTGGTGTGAGGGCTGCCTGGGGTAGTGGCAGAGGTGAGGGAGGCTGGTGGGTGGTGTCATGACTTGAGGGGGCTGCCTGGAAGAGTGTCGGAGGTAAGGGGGCCTGGTGGGTGGTGTCAGGACTTGAGTTGAGGGGGCTGCCTGGGGGAGTGTCAGAGGTGAGGGGGGCTGGTCGATGTTGTGAGGGTTGACTTGGGTAGTGGTGGAGGTGAAGATGGCTGGTGGGTGGTGTGAGGGCTGCATGGGGTAGTGGCGGAGGTGAGGGAGACTAATGGGTGATGTCAGGACTTGAGGGGGCTGCCTGGGGGAGTGTTGGAGGTGAGGGGCACCGGTGGGTGGTGTCAGAACTTGAAGGGGCTGCCTTGGGAACTGTCAGAGGTGAGGGGGCTGGTGGGTGGTGTAAGGGCTGCCTTGGGTAGTGGTGGAGGTGAGGTGGGCTGGTTTACGGTGTGAGGGCTGCCTGGGGTAGTGGTGGAGGTGAGGCATGCTGGTGGGTGGTGTGAGGGCTGCCTGGAGTAGTAGCAGAGGTGAGGTGGGCTGGTGGGTGGTATCAGTATTTGAGGGAGCTGCCTGGCGGAGTGTCGGGGTGAGGGGGGCTGGTGGGTGGTGTCAGCACATGAGGGGGCTTCCTGAGGTTGTATCAGAGATGAGGGGGCTGCTGTGTGGTGTGAGGACTGCCGGGGATAGTGGCTGAGGTGAGGAGAACTGGTGGGTGTTGTGAGGGCTGCCTGGGGTAGTGGCGTAGGTGAAGGGGGCTGGTGCCAGGACTTGAGGGGGCTGTCTGCGGGAGTGTCGAAGGTGAGGGGGCTGGTGGGTGGCGTGAGGGCTGCCTAGGGTAGTGGCAGAGGTGAGGTGGGCTTGTGGGTGGTGTGAGAGCTGCCTGTTCTAGTGGAAGAGGTGAGGGAGGATGGTGGGTGATGTCAGGACATGAGGTGGGTACCTGGTGGAATGTCGGAGGTGAGGGGGGCAGGTGGCTTGTAGCTGCACCTGTGGGTGCTGATATGCAGTCAGGGTATGTTCCAGCACTTTGTGGGCGGTGGGAGTAGGGGGAACGGTTCGCAGGGGTGCAGTCATTAGTTAGGTGGGAATTTAAGCAGAGTGGCTGGGGTGCAGCCATTACTTATATGGGACCTCACGCAGAGTAGCTGGGATGCATCCATTATTTATGTGGAACCTTGCGCAGAGTAGTTGAGGTGGAGCTGTTACTTAAGTGGAACCTCATGCAGAGTATCTGGGGTGCAGCCATTACTTACGTGGAGCCTTGTGCAGAGTAGCTCTGGTGCAGCCGTTACTTATGTGGGATACTCATGAAGAGTAGCTGGGGTGCATATGTTATTTACATGGAACCTCGCGCAGGGTAGCTGGGGTGCAGCTGTTACTTATGTGGGACCTTGTGCATCGTAGCTGGGGTGCAGATTACTTATGTGGAACCTCGTGCAGAGTAGCTGGGGTGCAGCCGTTACTTATGTGGGACCTCTTGCATCGTAGCTGGGCTGCAGCCGTTTCTTATGTGGGACCTCACACAGTGTAGATGGGATGCAGCCATTACTTACGTGGGACCTCGCGCAGAGTAGCTGGGGTGCAGCCGTTACTTACATGGATCCTTATGCCGAGTAGCTGGGGCGCAGATTACTTATGTGGAACCTTGCGCAGAGTAGCTGGGGTGCTGGATGTTGTGTCGCAGGTGGAAACAGAGCTTTGCGAAAAAAGGTTGGTCTTCGCCTATGTTTTTGGTATGCGTAGGGGCATTTGTGGGCGTTCCTCACGCAGCCCGATTCCCTTTATGTGTCTGCTAGAAATACGTATTTTGTTCCATGAATACACGGAGCGCGCAGATTTACTTCTGCGTGCAGGCTCGAGCGGTGTCATTCTCTGCTCATGGCCTTTGTGGGATAAATGCACACTTTTCCATGAATCGAGAGCTAAAGATCAATCCTTCAACTACATATTGCTTGAATATAATCTATGAAAAATGATCTGCATAGTGATATAGAATTGGGTTTCACCAGTTGACAGCCGCTTATAGTTTCCTCTGGTTTAAGAACTAGCCTCTTCTTTTCCAAGTTCTTTTCAAACATGATACAGTAGCAAGAGTGCAACAGTCGTGATTACTTGATTTACATAATTTCAATGTTTTATCCACTGTGTCAACTTTCACATTTTTAAAAAGCGGGATGATCCAGCTGCGTCTCAAATCGTTAGTTGTAGGGCAAAAATATTTATAATCTTCAATACAATATTGCCACATTGAACAAAACTTTCAATTAGAAGTACACCAGGAATTTTTGACAAATAAGAATCATATACTACACACAGTTTTACTTTAAATAGGGGAATGCTAAAGTCAACATAAATCCAATAGTTATACTCTTGTTTAATGCAATTGACTGAATAAGTCATTCTTGCATCGGGTTTGTCCCATAAATCACTCAAATTAATGTAACCTTCTAGATGGACACAGCGAGACATAAGTTGGGAGAAGGTCATTATTCCTAGCAATAATGGCCCCTCCCGAGGTGTACAAGGCTATTAGCACATAGTGGTAGTAGCAATACATATTTTGGAATTTTGTGTCTGAAGTAAAATGTTACTTTAATAGTAAGCAAAGTAAATAGACAAAGTAACTTAGTAAAATAAATGTGGTTTTATTTTGTAGTGTTTAAATAGCAAGGTCCCGCCTACTGCCGGCCCACCGATACACAGCCAGCCCACTTCCTTATAAGCACCGGTGCACGCGCATCCCACCCGCACATCCGGAAGTGCTCGAAGTGCGGCTGTTGGGCTGCATTGTCTGCTGCTGCTTGGATCCTGAAACAGGCGTCGTCGGCAAGCTGAAGCTTGCTGTTTCTTCGTCGCGCGAAACGCGCAACTTTTGGGACTTTATCTGTGGACTCGAGGCTATGCCCAAGGTCCCGCCTACTGCCGGCCCACCGATACACAGCCAGCCCACTTCCTTATAAGCACCGGTGCACGCGCATCCGGCGCACGCATCCGGAAGTGCTCGAAGTGCGGCTGTTGGGCTGCATTGGCTGCTGCTGCCTGGATCCTGAAACAGGCGTCGTCGGCAAGCTGAAGCTTGCGGTTTCTTCGTCGCGCGAAACGCGCAACTTTTGGGACTTTATCTGTGGACCAGAGGGTATTTATGCTCATTTCTCCCTCCCTGCCTTAACTTGACCGCGGGTTCACCGCGGGTCCCGCTCACGGAAGGAGTGTTACTTATTTTGGTCTCCCTTCCCTTTTAGCTACGCCCCAGGTACCGCCTACTGCCGGCCCACCGATACACAGCCAGCCCACTTCCTTATAAGCACCGGTGCACGCGCATACCGCGCGCGCATCCGGAAGTGCTCGGAAGTGCGGCTGTTGGGCTGTTCGGCTGGCGGAGGGTGGAGGGGGGAACAGTTAACTGGGACGAAGAGTTTCAAAGAAGTTTGGTGCAGGAGTCAGGGGTCTGATTGGGCTCATTAGTTGGTATATGGTATACTGCTGTTGGGTATAACCTGGAGTAATTGAGTAATGGGGAAAGTAAAACTCCTGCCCCGCAAAGATGCGAGGGCAGACCACTTTATGGCAGTAAGCACCAGAAGGGCAAGTTTGGCCCGTGCAGCTGCTCTACAGCTGCCGGTGGCTAACGAGGAGGAGGCAGAATTACTACAATGTGCACAACAATGTTCCTCGCAGGAAAAACAGCAGGATGATAATATTGACCCCTCTCAAGAGGCTGAATTTCTAAAAATTGCCCAAGAACGTTCTCTTCTCGAGAAACGGAGTGAGGACAGTATTGATCATTCTCAACCGCTGTTTGGGGATGAAGATATAGCGAATATAACTCAGTCTAAAGTGATGGAAATTAATACAAATATGGAGTATGAGAACTTTCAAAAACTTGATGATAATGATGTGCAGGATAAATTGAATTATGACAAATTTTTAGATTTTTCTAATGGCAGTACTTTGGGAAAGGAGAATTCCACGAAAACTAGCACTGATTCTGCTCCCTCGGAATTTACTGTAATGATGACAATTTTTAATCGTCTTATCTTGTCTGAATTGCGCAAGCAAACAGAATGTTTGACTAACTTGACCACTGATTTCAGAACGTTACCTGATAAATTATCGGAAGTTTTCCTTAACTCTCTGAAGAAAATTACGGAGAGGGAAGGGGAGAACAGGGTGGAGGATCTTACTAAGGCTCCTCTTACGTAAGAGATAATTCTGGTAGATGGCTCACAAGAAAATGCATTTGACTCAATAGGGGGGGGGGGGAAATACCTCGTTGGAGGATACTGACCCAAATTGTCTAGCTGCAAGCACTGGGGCAATTGGGTCAGGGGGTCAAATGACTGAATTTAAACTGTCGAAAAGACAGGTAAAAAAATGGCAAAACAAAACAAGAAAAATATGAACAAAAATGGTGGAATGGGTAAAACATCTAGAAAATTCTTGAGAAATGTAATTCAGGGGGATGTGAATGAGGAATTCCCACCCAGAGTAAACATACAAGCACAGAAAAAAATTCCATTAAAGGAGAATTGTTGGTTTACTAATAAGGGGAAGGACCAATCTATTCAAAGTGAATATACACAGGGAAATCAACAACTATGTGAAGTAATGAAAAATAAAAAAAGGGATGAGGTATATGAAATTTTCAATGCAGCTCCCCCGCAGGAAGTGATGACTAGCACAGGGCCGCTTGTAAAAGCGAATGAGTCTAACCATGCTACACGAAGGGAAGGACTTATGACTAAAAGTAAGCAGAAGGGGACGATTGAAATACCTACTAATAAGGGCCCTGTAAGGAATATGATCCCCATTGCTGACAACAAGGGTGTGGGCACCTGCGATTGGAAAATTCCTCAGGGAGATGAAACGGAATCCAACCCGAATTTGATTAGGGGTAATATAAATCCCTGTACCCAAGATCAGGGACGGGATGGGGGGGCAAATAACCCATGTCAATTGAACCCAGAGGAGAATGGGGGGGCTCAGAGGGGTTATCAGGCTCAGCAGGAGAACCAGAAACAGGAAGGGACAATACATCAGAATGCTAATAATGAGGCACTTTACCTAAATATCCTTAGAATGTTAAGGGAGAAACAACAGCTGGAGATACCCAAAAATGGGTTTGAACCGCGACAGAACCATAGGAGGCTGGATTCATATGAAGAATACTGTGCTGGAAGGAGGGAAGTGGACTTGGGGAGGGGAAAGGAGATGATGGAGAAGGATCTGCTTCTTTCGAATCAGATACTTGATCTGAAGGACCCGGTGAGACCAGACTTACCGGGCCTTGTTCTGACTACATTATTTGCAGATCAGAACTTTACTTCCCTCAATCGACCATACATTTTGTCCCTAGTGGGTCAGATTCCAAATTTAAGCCTGATTGAATCAACTGACATTTATCTGGTGGATTATATACACAGGCAGAGGCTGGATTATGTCCGTTTAGTTATACCATCCCCTTTGGTCAGAAATTTGATGATGAAAGAAGCGGAAGAAGTTCATCGTAGGGGGTTTGATATCTTTGAATATGTTCAGACTCACTCCCCTCTAACAGAGACATCAAGAATTTCAGCAGATTACAGAAGGAGGCTCCTCCAAATAAAGAGGAAGGTGCTAGGGGTAAGGAGAGGGAAAAGAAGGAGACACAGGACTGGAGATGGCTCGCACTTACTTTGAGAGAGTCTATTGACAGCCTCAAAAAACTAGGGAAGCCACTTTAGTCAAGGTAAATGGCAAATTGAAATTGTTAACCTGGAACTCGAGAGGCTCTGTTAATCTCCTATATAATGTGAATTTAATGAGGGACCTGGCACAATATGATATACTTTTCGGTGGTCAGTCAAAATCTCGAAAACAAAATCTCGAATGACAAAAAGCCCGAAACAAAAATCTCGAAAAAAAAAAATATCGAATTTTTTATTTATTTATTTATATATGTTTTTAGGGTCAGGTAAGTAAAAAAAAAGGGGTAAAATAAAAAAAAAATGAAAAAAAGGGGGGTTGGGGGGAACCCCCCCATTTTGGAAAAAAACACATTGAAAAAAAAAATCGACATTTTTTTTTTTGGCCTTTTGTATTCGAGATTTTTGTTTTCGAGATTTTTTGATTCGGTATTATCACTATGAACCATACTTTTCATCCAAGAAACTTGGTCAAGGGTCCCTTTATGCTGGGAGGGTTATACGGTATCCTCTATATGTGCACAATGGGGAGGTAGAGGTCGCCCTAAAGGTGGCCTCCTTATTGCTGTGAAAAACCATTTGAACCCTAAAATTAGGGGGGAATGGGTTTTTGCGCATCACTTTTTGGCTGTGGGCTTCTCACTAATGTACAATAATATGGACACACCTTTTTTGTTGGTCAACTCATATTGGAATCCAGCTGAGCTATCGGACAGGCAATTGTGGTTGGAATTATGTAATTTAGGATCCCTTATACAGAACTGGTTGTCAATTAATATAGGTAGCCAGATAGTGATCGCAGGTGATCTGAATGCAGTCATTCATGGGGACTCCTTCAATGGGGATGTTTTGATTAGTAAGTTGGGGGAAGTTTCCCAAAGTGTTGATAATATGATGTGTAGGGGGAGGCTGTGGTCCCACTTTGCAGAGACGTGGGGCTTGGAAATTTTGGTAAATAATCTTTCAACTTGGAAAGCTAGAGGCTGGCAATCAATAATTGACTATATCATCTGCTCAGGGGATTTGTTCTATCGTTCTGGTAAACTCGAGTGCATTGTGACTCCCTTTAGTGATCATTGTATTTTGTCGCTGGAAATATGTATTATTGTTCTTAATGAACCTAAAACTATGTTTAATTACAATTTAAATGTCAATCACACAGGGGCCCTCATTACAAGTCAGGCATTAAGGGTTTAACGGCGCCGTCGGCGCCGTTAACCCTTAACGCCTGATTCACACTTTAACCCCTGCTTTTTGCAGGCATTAAAGTCCAAGGCGCTAAGTGACCTTGGTGCTAATTACGGCACCGTAATTTACAGTGCCGTAATTAGCGCCTTCCCCATCCCCATTATGCCCTATGGGGCAAAAATGGGAATGGGGAAGGGCAAATGGTGAATGGGGAATTACCGCCCCACTCACCTTGGAATGGGGCGGTAATTCCGCCATCCACCATGGTGGAATCCGGCATGGACCATGGTGCTAATAGCACCATGGTCCACCGCCTGACTTGTAATGAGGGCCAGGGAATCGTATTTCTTGGCAATTTGAATATCAGGGTAGCAACATTTCTGAGAAATGTTTGTGCTCTGTTTTAAATTTACTTTTTCATTCTGTTTTCAAACTGTGAAATTTCTTGGTTTATTTTTTCTGACTTTGGTTTTCTTACTATGTAAGAGTTTTGAGTTTGAATTGTTTTGGATCGTAATTAAGTGACTGTGAAGCAACAATGTGAAAATCAATGAAATGAACTTGGTATAAGTTTTACTATGTTAGATATACAAGAATAATTACGCTTTCTCTAGTGATAATGTTATTATGTCTCTGTTTCGTTACTCTCCTTTTACTTTGTAACCTTGTAATGAAAATGAATTTTGTAAAGGTTTTTCTAAACCAACAAAAATAAAGTAAAAAAAAAATAGCAAGTTTGTCTTTGTAAGTTAAGTATTTTAATTGCAAACTTGGTTGAACCTGAGTGAGTTTAACATGAGCAAGTATCTGGCATCTTGTAAAAGTAAACTAAAAAGGTCCTCCCAGGGTCCTCCCAGAGTGCAAGTGCCTTGTTAAATCAAAATGTGCCCAGAAACTGAATTTTTGCTTCCCAGTCTGCTTTTGAAGTCACTGTGTTCTGAATGCAGACAATGCCTCATTACATGTTTACTGGACCGGAAAACAAGGGTGCTGGTAAGCTCACAAGCACCCTTGTTTCTGGAGCAGCAAACTACAAGTCTGCCTGCCGTGGCTGCTGTGCCCGACAGGTCTGACACTGCTGGACGCAGCGGCCACGGTAGGCAGACTTGTCACAGGAGCACCGGCACTGTTGCATACGGTGCCAGTGCGCCAAAGTCCCCACTCCCATAGAGTCCTATGGGGAGTAACACATGTATTGGCTCCTGACTTCCTGGCTGCCAGACTTGTAATAGCACAGTGGCACCAGGAAGTCAGGCGCCAATAAATTATTACTGGTCCGGCGGCAACCCATCGGTAGCACCAGCAGGGTTACCACCAGACCCGTAATGAGGCCCAATATTATTGACTGCACTGTGACAATTCTGATTGGTTGAGAAGTCAATAATGTTAGACATATCGAACACGTGTATAGGAGGTCCCAAGCACGATTCGCACCCCTACCACCCATTTTGAAGTACCGGGAACATTCATGCCGAAATATGTGATGTATGATGAGCAAATAAACCAGCAGAAAGCCGCAGTGGGGCTCTGTCCAGTACCTATCAGACTGACTGCACCTATTGAAGTACAGACACCAAAGAAAACCTGGACAGTGAGGTACCCATTGAGAAAACCATACCGACAAATGAGACAGAATGACGATTGTCAAAATGCAATACCTGAAGAAGCCAAAAAAGAAACTAAAAGAACACGAATGATGATGTCACAAGAACCCGGACTGACTCACATATAGAAGATATGACGACCTGTGAATGATGAAAAGAGACGAAACACCATGGATAAATGACATCCCGAATCTAAAGTGAAATAAGTGATGCCAAATGTTAGAAATGTATGCCATGAGCGTGATGAGGATATTCAACCAGTTTACATGTGTACATATGCACAGTTGCCGCAAGAAGCTAAGAAAATTGTGAGGCTTGCTTAAGCTTAGTAGTAAGATAGAGTGCGGCAAGCGCCATCTATACATATCTACCTCAAAAGGAGCACTTAATACAAGTATACTTCCACTATGCACAAGAGCAGAATCGACCAAAGATTACTAAAGGTCTCAAGAGGAGAGCTCCCAGCAAGCAAATCGAGAATTAAAGACGGAGAGAAACTCAGACGGAGGCAAGTCATGCCAAGAAGCCAAGGTCGTATCGGCTGAAATAGACCCACAGTGGATACAATTGATGAAGAGAACAACAGAGTATCCTATTCTGAAAGGTCAAGATAAGCCACAGATGGCAGACGCCGGGCAGAATCAAATCAAATACACAAATTGCATGAAGAATAAGACGATTTCACAGTGTCGAAATCACGTGACCGAGCAAGCAGAAGGGAGGAAACTTTCACACCTACGCTTGGACTTGAGCCATGCCCGGACGCCTTCACTTTTCCAGACCAAGAAGCAGTCTCAAGGCCAAAATACAAAGAAATAATTGACACATGACCACTGAAGTGATGATTGATTGTTGCAATAATTGGAGGGAGGCTGGGGGTGCAGACGAACTCCCTGCACCTGGCTGGCTATTCTGCACGCTGCTAAGCTAGTGGAAAGGTATGAGTGGGGTTGATGCCAACCCAATCATAGGGGACCAAGTAATCTAGGGTCCTATAGTTAGTAGAACGAATGAGACGTCATACTTTTAGTGACGTCTCCAGTAGCCATTTTGAAGGAAGGGCTTAGATGCCCCACCTGACACTGTTTATCCAATCCCCTCACTTTGTTACCATATACAGATATAGCACCTAGATTAAAGTTACCTTCCTAGAACCAATCAAGTTGCATGCTAGGTTTTGAGATATTACACGTCAGTGATGACGAGTTTTTAGTATAAATGATGTGTTTTTTATGAAATTAAGTGGAGTTGAAGCAAAAAGGAAGATCGAGCAACTGCTGATATTCATAAACTCCTTGTTTTTTGTACTTGTCATTAAACGGACTCCCTTTGCCAAACTATCGAGTTGTCATTATAGATTTGATGCCAGAGTATTAATCTGCATCCCCCTCCATTTTGAGAGTGCTGCTAGTCATATTAAAGCGCTGTTGGGACACCCCCACCTCTATGGGCCGGCTCGGGTCCTACTGCACACACGGGTCAACCATGGCCAAGGAATTTCATTATTGAATTTAAAAACATCCATCATATCATAACAAAAAACATTTGGTCTATACCTTCTTTCCAACCATTGTATAATGGGTTTAATGGCAACATCATATTCAATCCCTTGCCAGCCCAATTCCATTTATAGTGAAATATTTGGTGTTCATTTAGGTAATGCTCATAACTTCTTAACTAGATTTTCACAGACTTACACGTTTTTGATAGTCTGGTGTCCCCCTACCCCAGCACCATGGAGGCTTGCTGAATTTAATTGGGCCCTATACACCTCGAATGATTTTTCCTTTCCTCCATAACGATTGGAGAAAGAGACATTATCACCCCGGGCGTGGGAACCAGCCAATCAGGTGGCAAGGAACGTGGGCTTGAACTGCCGGTACAAGCCCGCGTTCCAAGCCAATTGATGGCTGGATTTCCCCGCCGCCATCTTTCCCCCTACGCTCTATCCCCATTTTCTTTATTAACCCTCCTCACCCTCACTTACCTTCTATTGGCTGCAGGGCCCTTCGCCGCCAGAGCTGCACCTTCCTCTCAGCTTCCAATGGCCGCCATGGAAAGGGAAGAGGGGCTACGTACGGAGGCATGCCTTCCCTTTCCATGGCAGACATGTCGGTAAAGGATTTTTCTTCCTACAAAGAGACGCCTGCAGCATCCTGTTGTAGGAAGGAAAATCCTTTTTTTAGCATCCCGGGTTGCCACTTTGGTAACCCGGGGTGGTAATGGCCTTATGTACCCATTCCACAGGCAACACCGGGGGGTAACAGCCCTGTGCCCGTGTTAATGGCCCTCGATCGGGATGTTAAACAGGCGCGCGGGCCATTTCCTCCGGGTGTGGCCGACAGAACGGGTGAATTACGCCACAATAGCGCTATATTGGCACTTAAAGATGACTTTGTTGATGTGTGTGCCAATAACACTTGTAGCCAAAACGAATGCCCAAGTAATCAAAACATTTGAGATTCTTTATTTGGTTACCATGTAAGGTCTGAAGGATAGGGCAAGAATTCTGAAGCATTCCATAACCTTTATGTTATCTATGTTGATCACAAGATTCTTTTAATAATATACATTTCTTAAATAATATTAAAAGTCTATAAGAATATATGTAAAGTCTCTACACAGTGCACTTGAAGATGGAGGTGGGTAGTGGAATGGGAGTTAACTTTCTGCCTCGCTTTTCCCCTCTTCCTGCAAAAAGCACTTGATTTTAAACCTGCAATATCAGTGGTCGAAGCGTACGCAAAGAAGTAGTGGAACATTGTACTCTGCTGGGCAGCCGTCACTCCCCACAAAGCGCATTGCCGCGTCTCCTCCCACGCGCAATCCAAACCCCCAAACAAACACACCTGCTGTTTTAGGGAACGTTCAGTGCAGTGCATTCAAGTGGCAGTTTTAACTTTTTCCTACTAAACCATTCTGGAACGGTTTCTTTTTTAAAATAAAAGTATAGGAACAGTAAAACATTTTTTAAAGTAGAGCAGCACTGCTTCCAACCGTTCGCACCCACTTCGACCACTTGCCTGCATGACATTGCTGGCGTTAAATTAAGGAATTCCTATGGCGTCAGTTTGCTTTTTTAATTCTTGCATCAGCAAAGCATGCGCATTCCATAGGCATCCATTGTAAATCCTGCCTGCCAAGCACAGCAGCGTTCACTCATTGGCCTGACGGTGCTTCTTCCGTCATTTTACACCTCCCTTTAACATTCCCAGTGCAAAAGTCGAGAATTGCATGGAGGGGACCTGTTTGCACGTAGGTGTAAATGTAAGCGGCTTCCACTGGACAATTTACCATTGCTTGGAAAATGAGCTTCATGAGGAATATGTGTGGACCACACGTTCACCCCCAGAGGGGGCCTCTTAGGGCCACAGCAGATAAAAGATGTTTTTTGTTCCCCAACTCAATGGCATTCTTTAGGGTCTTGTCCAAAGATGCACAAAGCACATTGTATGTCTTGAGAGCTATCCTCTGTAGAATGTGTCCACTTAGAGCAGAAGGCCTGGTGGTGTCCGAGAGTGGTGGCGACCCCGAGTCCCGCAGTCCTACAGACCTATAGGAACTCTGCATGGTCTTCCATTCAAGGAGCGAACAGACTGCAGCGAGGGGTCTTGTAGAGATCACACCCGTCCCTCCCTCAAAAGAAAGACAAACAGAGCACTTGATTGACACAATGCACCATGGGAATGTAGGGGCACTTGATTGGTCAGGAGCGATTCATCGGCAGCACCTTTCTTCCCCATTGCCTGTCCAAGGCATGTCCCTGCCTGCCCCAACGCATTGTGTACTCGTGTCAAAGCAGACAATGGATTCATTCACACAGGAGAAGCTGGCATGGTCCAGTGGACAAGACCGCCGACACCCGCCGCATCGAGCCAGCAGAGAAAGGCAAGCCTGGAGCCAGCAGAGAAAGGCAAGCCTCGAGCAAGCAGAGAAAGGCATGCCTCGAGCAAGCAGGGAAAGGCAAGCCTCGAGCAAGCAGAGAAAGGCATGCCTCGAGCAAGCAGGGAAAGGCATGCCTCGAGCCAGCAGGGAAAGGCATGCCTCGAGCCAGCAGAGAAAGGCAAGCCTGGAGCCAGAAGAGAAAGGCGAGCCTCGAGCAAGCAGAGAAAGGCATGCCTCGAGCCAGCAAAGAAAGGCCATCCTCGAGCCAGCAGAGAAAGTCAAGCCTGGAGCCAGCAGAGAAAGGCAAGCCTCGAGCAAGCAGAGAAAGGCATGCCTCGAGCAAGCAGGGAAAGGCAAGCCTCAAGCAAGCAGAGAAAGGCATGCCTCGAGCAAGCAGGGAAAGGCATGCCTCGAGCCAGCAGAGAAAGGCAAGCCTGGAGCCAGAAGAGAAAGGCGAGCCTCGAGCAAGCAGAGAAAGGCATGCCTCGAGCCAGCAGAGAAAGGCAAGCCTGGAGCCAGCAGAGAAAGGCAAGCCTCGAGCAAGCAGAGAAAGGCAAGCCTCGAGCAAGCAGAGATAGCCAGCAGAGAAAGCCAAGCCTCCAGCGAGAAAGACAAGCCTCCAGCCAGCAGAGAAAGACAAGCCTCGAGCCAGCAGAGAAAGGTATACCTGGAGCCAGCAGAGAAAGGCAAGCCTCGAGCAAGCAGAGAAAGCAAGCAAGCCTCGAGCCAGCAGAGAAAGGCAAGCCTCGAGCCAGTGAGAGAAAGGTATGCCTCGAGCAAGCAGAGAAAGGCAAGCCTCGAGCAAGCAGAGAAAGGCAAGCCTCGAGCCAGCAGAGAAAGGCTAGCCTCGAGCCAGCACAGAAAGGCGAGCCTCGAGCAAGCAGAGAAAGGCATGCTAGGAGCTTGTGTAAAGCATCGAACATCTCTTTTGTGTAAACCAGTGGCATTAAATCTTTTTCATACCGAACCTCATCTTCAGTAAAAATCTGGGCCCTCCACCTAGGGGTTAGCCCCCATAGGGGGCCCAAAGGATGTTGGGGGTACATGCTCTTTAAAATATAAGCCGATTTTCTACTAAAAGCAGTCACCTTAATCCTTTTTTAAAGAGTCTGGGGCCTCCCTGGCCAGCCCCCCAGTTGGAAGACCACTGATGTAAACATATTCAGAGTGGAAGACGGGCACACTCATATTTATTTTGGGGTATTTGTTGTGAACGTGCACTCATGTACAAAGTATCTCACTGACATTTCTTTGAGGTGGGAGATCTGGGCAGCTCACTTGAGGCGTCATAAACCTCGCCCCTCTCCTTGATCTCCTCTCTCCCCTGGTCCTCTTTCTCGCTTATGCTCTCTCGCTCTCTCTCTTCCTATCTCTGTATGTATTTATATATTCAGTGCTTAAGGGATCTTTAGGTTGCAATGCAAAAAAACAACATCCAACAATATCCAACAATATCCAAGACAATATCCTTCTGCGTTTACCTATTTTTGATCCTATATGTACTGCTTCACCTGTATCATTTGTTATAAGTTACTACTGTTTTGTAATAGCCTGTGTCAGGCATTGTAACTAAGTTTCGAGTCTACTTGTATTGTTGCGCCCAGCTGCCCACGGGCTTGGAGCGCATTACCAAATAAATAAACAAACAAACAAACAAATACAGGCTGGGAGGATAGCTCAGGGGCAATGCATGGCAACACAGGTTCGATCCCTGGGTCCGAGCTTAGAAACCTCTTGGTATTAACCAATTACAATATTTATGCCTACTAAGTCACAATTATGTTAAAATAATTCTGACTCCGCCACCACTATGCACTTACTTTTCACACTTGTTATGGTGGCTGACACATCAATTTAAAATTAAACTATCCAGTTTGTGGCACGTGTCTTGTTCTCAGCTCTTTTTCGTTTCTCCTGAACACAGTGTGGATGATGTGCATGCCATGTGTGTTGACATATGTGGCATCATGAGATGTGCATGCCACTGGGTGACATATGGTTGTTGTATGATGGCAATGGTGGAGATATCACAGCCTTTGAAGCCATAATTAGCACATTATTGACTCATTGCAACCTTAACACCTCTATAACAATGTCTAGTCACTGAATTTCAAAGATTCTTTTCAATAGAAACATAACCATAATATCCTTTTAAGCAATGTTTTCAATTCATGTATTTTTTCATGAGATATAGAATTATACTGATTGTGCTCACTGGGAATGACCCTTGGCTGAGCCAAATGTGCACCCATAGTGACCACTGGGAATGACTTGCGAAAAATACACAGGGGGCACATTGCTTGGGGCATTGTCTGTAGCCATGTACAGGGATTGTTTTGCTCAGGGCATGACTTTCGTCCATATCCACCGCTCACCCAAGCCACCAGTAGTAGCCACTGGCAAACCCCTACTGTCACGGGCAGTAGTCACTTTGCTTGGACATGGCATTTGACCATGCCATGGGCACCCATAATTAACCTCTAGTGGGCACTGAGTTGGCTTGTCTCCATGGACACTGGTCACTTTGCCCAGCCATGTCCAGTGGCCACCTGGCCTGGGGCATGGTCGGGAACACCCACATTCACCAGTATTGGGCACTGGCCAAGGTACGTGGCCACAAACAGTGGCTACCTTTCCCAGACCACTTAGTCTGACCCCTAGTGACCACTGACTGTGGCCTGCAGCCATGTCCAATGGCCATTCCAAGTGTCCAGGGAGTGGCCCCTGCCCATGACCCTCGTCCCCAAGAGACCGGGGTGGCCAATGGATATTGCCAGTGTTTATTGCCAGTGGCCACTCCGCTCCCTGAAGCGACCACTGTCCATGCCCTGTGGCTCTAGATTTTGGCCTTGAATCCTCAGCCAGGGCCATAAACCAAACCCCGGGTCCACCAAGCAACCAATAGTGAGCAATGGCCATGGCTTGTGCCCACTATGGGCCATTTCCAACTAGAATTCTGCTTGGTGCATGGCCTCTAGCCACGCCCTGGGCTCCCGAATCCCACCCTCATTGGGTACTGGCCAAGGCATCAAGCCATGCCAAATAGCTACTTTGACTAGGGCAAAGCCCTTTGGCCAAGTCCCTGGTCCCTCAAATCCACTCATGTTAGGCATTGGTCATAGCCTCCCAAACAAGCTCACAAAGGCCACTAGTTTTAGCCAAATGCTGCCTTTTCTCCAGAATTAGCACTAACAATGGCCTGCAATCATGGCCAGTGGACCTGGTGTCTGTGGCATGGCTGAATATCTATCCTCACAGTGTAGCCACTCGACCCAACCTTTGCCCAGACTCAGTATCCGTGTTCTCTCTATTATGGGCCCCTGAACCACCATTAGTTAAAGATCCATTTCAACCCACAGACCTGGCTAGTGGACCACAGGCCACCACTGGTACTGTGATCCTGCCATTCAGGCTGCTGTTAACCCTCAGGCCCGTCTACAGCCCCTGTGGCCAAAACTGAAATGCGTCGTTGTATAGAGTATATTCCATCCCTAGAGTGGGCGGAACCCTCAGAGGGCCGAAAACATCATTTTTTTCACTGGACCATCACACTTGGTCCCCATGGCAGTCCTCATGCACATATCCATGGTTTATCAAAGTTTGTACCATATTCCACCCCTCTGTGGACTCCTCTGGTTTCTAGGGATGAGGGGATAACATAGAGAGCTGCAATTTTCCCCCTTTCTACACCTTATCAGCAAGGGTCCGCACAACAATGGTGGATATTTGGACATTTATTTCTGAGCCCCAACAATGGCCAATCTGGTTGCCCCTTACTAAAATGTGCTCACTGAATGCCAATTGGCCAACCTTGACTTTAGAAACAATCCTGTGGGTTCTCAAACATTTCATGCTAACCCAGATATCACTAACAGGATTCTGGTCACTTTTGGCATGATTTAAAGCAAACCTCTTAAGGGATAGGAACCAAACCACAGAATGTTAGCAAATCAGGTTAGGTCAAAGGTCATTTCAACGGGTTGTGAAGAATCTGTCTAACAAAGAGGAACATTTCACCACTTATAAACATTTAGAAAATTCAAACGCACAATGCAACAAACAAACAGTCATACTTTTGGTGCATTCACATAGAAATCACAAAAACATTAATGCCATGTCAGTAATGGATGATATGTCTAGAAAAGGGCAGGGAGCAGACCAAATCGACTTCAGATTATCACACAGAGCATGGCACCAGCTTCTAGTCTCTGGGCCCTAATAGATAACAAAGAAACAGAAAGTCCTGCAATGATCATTAAGCAAAATAGGTCATCGTTGTTACAATCAAATGCATACTATAGGTCAAGAAATCAGTGAGATTTATCACAATGAATCCGAAGGAGGAATACAATAGTTTAACTGAAATTACCATCCTGGCTGTAGTGGCGTAACACAACATTTGAGGGCCTCCCTGCGAGCCATGATGAGGGCCCCCACCCCAACTCGGCAATCATGGGCGGTGCCACACTCAGAGCCGGCCTGGATTACCACACTTGTACAATACGCACAAGCGTGCGAGCGGTCTGCTTCACGGCGTATGCTGCACACTGCACTAGGAGAAGCATGTATATATGTGCAAGTCATCAACACTGAACAGGAACTGTAATGCTTTTATTGATTTAATGCTTTGCTATTACAAATGCCATGCAACAGTGAAAACATGTCCAACTGGCCGCACATTATAGACCAGTCTAAACACATAATAACATATTACAGTAAAGCATGCAAGGCCACATTTAGACATACCTAGACTGGTTGCACCAAAAATGGCAGTCGGAGCAATAACACTTATCATGGTCATTTTATCACAGATGCCCAGAACAATATACAATGCCACAGTAAGAAACGGCTAGACTGGCAGCACCCAAACGCCAGACTAGCCAGGTAATTACACTTAGCAGAACCGCTTTATCAGAGATGCCCAGTTAAAAAAAAATCAAGCCAAACTAAGAAATGACTAGACTGGCTGCACAAAAATGCCTTTCTAGCCACTAATATCACATATCATGCCTGCTAAGCCTGGAAATGGATTGGCATTACGATTTATCGGACAATCCCCAACCCCCCATAAAGCACCTCTCCCTCCAACCCCCTGCCCCAACCTCCAACATCAGCACATCGGCCCAGAATTACCTCCACGTCCCTCTTCTTTGTCCCAGTGCTATTGTTAGAGGCACCTTGCCTCATAGGTAATTACTAGGACAAGGTAGAGTGGAGCTAGGAGTAATGAAGATTACCAATAAGTAATAATGGTATTAAACATAAGCAGTGGCACAACACCATTGATCTGACTGGGCTTCAGTCCTATCCCCACCCCCTGAAATGTTGGGCTATGTTGACTCGACCTGGCTGGCCTACAAAGCCGTTTGCAGACAGAACAGGACACACATATTAAACGGTGCCTGTGTTTCATCATTAACAAAGGCCCAGCAATTACTAGCGTAAAGCATTTCACTGTTAGTTTATAGGCAGTTGAAATTGTGATGTGGGGTTAGTACTTGCATGCCAGGGGAGTGATTGGAAGGGTAGAAAGGGGACAGGACACCAATCATTCTCACAGCAGTCCATAAGTGGGTGCTTTTAGACTTAAAGGAGAGAGTTACCTGCTTGTAACATTGAAGCTGCACTACAATTGTCTCATTAGAATGCGTAAAGAAGTTAGATCCCCCACACAAATAAGATTGCCTCTAGCCCACTGCTCGTGAAGTTAGTGCATCTCCCAACATTTGAAGGGTTAGCGGCCTCCTGAAATTTAGGTTTTGTTGAGCCCCTGAACACAAGCACACACACCATTTACCATACACATACACGCACACACACGCAGACCCAGCCACCCATACATTTGAGTGTTCACACTTTCACCATACACTCACACAGGCATACCCAGGCCACATCATGCACTCACTCATTAATGCACATTACATTATATGCATGGATATACATACACTTACATGCATGCCAATCAGATGGCTAGGAACACAGGCTTGAACCGCTGATGCAAGCCCACATTCCATGCCACCTGATAGCCGGCTCCCCCTGCCACCATCTTGCCCCCACCCTCCGTTCCCCTATTTTTTATTTTCCCACCCACCCCCACCTCCTACTTACCTCACTTCAGCAGCGGCATCCGCTCCTTTCCCTTGCCTCCCACAGGCCACCATGGAAAGGGAAGAGGGGATCCGTACGGAGCCCTGCCTTCCCTTTCAATGGTGGTCATCTTGGAAAAGGATTTTCCTTAGTACAATGGGACGCCACACGTCACTTAAAGACATCTGAGACATCTCAGACATCTGAGACATCTCGACCAGTGCTTAAGAACTGCCGATCATCACTAAAACGATTCCTCACCCCGAGCCACAGTGTAGGCTAGCGTGCAGCCATTCGTCCAGCTTCGCTCGCCAAACCGTCTTGCCACCTTATACCCGCAGCTGACTCCCATCTCGAACTCTGTCACAGAAGCTTGCAAAGTGCCCTGAAGCAGACACGACTATGTCAAGCACCAAGAACATCTACAGCACAAGGTACATTGCGGTTCTGTCCCTCTGGTCCTGGTTTACCGCTTTGGCAACCTGGGATGCTAATAGCCTTAATCCCCTGTTCCAATGGCTGGAATGGGGAATAACGGCACAGAGACCTTCTTATCCACCCTAACTTCGCTCGGGCCCACAACTTGGGCTGCTGGGACGTTATCCCTCTTCCATCCATTGGAGCGGGGGATTTACGCCACATTATATAACAATGGAGGAATTCTACCCTAGAAGAGACCAGTGTGGAAGATGCAACAGTAAGACCTATGTCTCTAAAAAAGGAGTGGCCATGGAAGAGAGACGTAGGTGTAAGAAAAAAGAAAGTATACCTTCATTTGTATTAACTGATGCCCACACTGTCTCAGAATCATATACTGAAACTT
Organism: Ambystoma mexicanum; assembly: GCF_040938575.1. NCBI lineage: Eukaryota > Metazoa > Chordata > Amphibia > Caudata > Ambystomatidae > Ambystoma > Ambystoma mexicanum. The sequence continues at coordinate 1,110,576,892 of NC_090936.1, read as the reverse complement.
AAAAATAAAAATAAATGAATGCTGTTTTTAAGACAATGATTTTCTGAAATTAAGAGTAGATTTGGTGATCTAGATAATTTACAGATTGCAATCAAGACTGTATGGAAAAGTCCTGAAGATCTTAACTCTAGAACTTTATAGGTGGTGCAAACACTCTGGCCTATTAAACCATTTAAGAGTGAGGCTTTTCTCATAGTTCACACTTCACAGAATAACTTCAAGGTGGTCCCACTTTTTGCAGAGAAGATAATAAGATCCCTTTAGGTCGAATGATTTGCTCAAAATCACATCGAAGCCTAGCTGTAAAGCCCAGGTTTCCTAGCTGCACAGTTTGCAAATGTCCTTGCTTTGCTTCACACTGCACATTGTCCTGTTGCATCTTTAGTAGTCCTAGGTAAAGGCTGGATGATAGGTTCGTTTTTATTTTTTTTAGCTCACAATATTCTGCAATCTCGTACAATATTTCTAGTTTTATTTTCCCAGTATAAAACAAAGGGCAACACATACCAGAATAAAATATAATAGGAGTCAAAAAGCCAGCATGCTCAGAATAGAGCATCACACATGGGCCAACTTGAAATGCCTTTAATATGCGTGTGTGACAACATCATCTGCTCTTAGTCAGTATTGTAAACAGCAGTGAAATGTATTGACATGGATGACGTGAAGACACGTTGAATTCCCACACAAAAACTAAACATACAATGAGTTACATCAAGTGGTGGTTTTCAGTTTTAAGAAGTGGTTTTACTTTGTAAATTAATCTAGTAGAGAATTTGAAATGCTTTATATTAAGCAACGAAAACAACTCTTGAGAGATCATTTTATACACTTGCAACAGTTGGCGGCCCTGCTATGCCTACTCTCAGCTGAAATCAATTGCCGAGGCCAAAGAAAAGAAAGAAAACGTTAAGAAGGATTCATGGCCACATGCATTTCCATCAGAATTCAGTGACGACCTACAACAACATTCGGTGTTGTTTAAAACTTAATGATTCTCTCGTGCAGTCACACATGTTGCTCCCACTCAGCACCCATTGATGTGCCTGAATTCATGGGTTGCTTACTGGAGCCTTGCCCGCCCTCATAGCTCGTTATTTGGGCCAAATGCACATACACATTCTAGCCTTCACACAACTTCCCACACCTTGGACTTCGGCCCCCGTGGGGCCTTCCCACTATAAGGTGTGAGGCCATACAAATGGCATAAAGGCGTTATACAAATGACTGCTACTGCTACTTCTCAGCCCGTCTAATCCATGGTAGCGCAAGGCTTGAAAAGTCTGTACCACTGGAAGGAATCCATTAGCTGAAATCAACACAGACATCCCGTTTGGACTTCCTCCCACACTGCATCTAGACCTAACTGTAGTAGCTAACCTAGGGCCCCATTACGAGCTTGCTGGTATCCTGGCGGTTGTACCACCAGGATATTGTCAAACAGAATTGCTGTTACCGGCACTTGGTATGCCGGAATTCCCTGAAGATTACAAGTGCCAGTAAGGGCAGTAAAATCACTTTCCACTGAGTCTCCTAGGACTCCATAGGGGGATTTGCTGGTATTAGCCGCACTGGTGTTACCATGCTGGTAATACCAGCAGTCTTTTGCCAGTAGGATGTCTGATTTAACCGCCATCCCTAGCAGCAAACTTTTGGTTGGCCGGTCCGGTAAAATACTGGTAAAAGTTATTACCGACACTTTTACTGTGTACCAGCCAACTTGTAATGAGCCAGAGTGTGATGTCAGTCAATGTGTTCCATGCAATGTCATCACTAACACAAATGACGGTTGAGAAGGCGATGGCTTGCTCTGCATGTTGCAGCTGCAGCTGGAGTCAGTTTATCAAAGTACCTTTTCGCACAAAAATGGCTTATGGCAGTGAAGTGACCCCAAGCGGCAGTGATATTCCAGAAGCTGAAGGCAGGTTGGCTCAATAACGGCAAGCAGAAGGAATGGATACCCTTTTGGATGCGAGATAGAGGAATCGCAGCATGGGTAAGGCAGACTGGACTGCAGCGACATATGGCTGTGTGAGAGGCTGCAACCACAGCTCGGAGCAGAGCCACAAGATCCATGACGGAGATATTAGGTGGTACCGAGCTAAGTACAAGTGTTGTTGGGCACATTGGTATGCATCGTTATGTCATGCAGGGCAGGGCGCGCCGGTCAAATTAGAGCTAGGCATTGTAGTGCATCTAAGTGGGAATAACAACAGCCAGATTGAGGCCAGGTGGTTGAGTGGGTGTAAACTGTGACAACATTAATTCAATGATTGTAAGGAACACAGAACATATCAAATCTGCATTGTATAGTGTGAAAATCAGGAGAGAGGGATAAAGGGGACAATGCCGAATTTGGAACCACCACCGAAATATTTGGTAACTCCAGGTGAACAACTTGTGCCAGATTAAGATTGGAAAGAGATGTTTAAATTTTACTTTGGAGCTTCGGGGAGAGAACGATTTTTTTTCAGATGAAAGGAAATGTTCTACTCTGATTGTTTTTGTGTTGTTTGGGGATAAAGCAATGAGAATAGTGAAGACGTCACCAGATGTTATTTATTTATTTGCATTTTTAAAGTGCTCACAGCCTGGGGGCATCGAGGCGCTGTAACTGGAATATGTCTCTTAGTTGCATATTTATAACGCGCTTAATACCTGGAGGTTTCTAAGCGCGGCCCCAGGGATCGAACCTGTGTTGCTTCGTGTCGTTTTGTTTTCAAGGCGAGCACGTTGCCTGATGGAAGAGGTGAAGGAGGGGGTCTGTATAACTAAGCTATGCAAACATGGATGGACAATTCGGTAACGAATGTGGTTCTAGAAATGTATAAGTTCTTTACTAGGAAGCACAATATTGGCAAACCGGTTGATGTGTTTATAGCTGATTTAAAAGGGTTGTTGACATCATGTGAATTTACTGAAAGGGAGAATGAGCATGTACAGGACCAGTTGACGATGCACACATCTAATCCCAAAATACGAAAAAACATTAATGGCAGGCTAAAAATCCCTCACAACAGGAGGCTTTGAAAATAGCAAAAGGGATGGAGTTGACCAGCAAATGTCTGAAAGAGGTGAATGCCAAAGTAGGGAAAGAAAACATAGAGATTGTGAGTGAGGGACAGAGCAAGCATGAAGTAGAAAATGTTGAGGACAATATACATGTTGTAAAAAGGGGAAATAAAAAGGGGAGGTTTCAGATTTCATAGGAGGCTAAGAAGGGGCAATACACTAGGTGTGGGGTTGAGAAGTAGGCAATGGGCCTCATTACGAGGCTGGCGGTAGCCGTGCCTGTAGTACAGGCACGGCGGCAGCTGGTATAATTTTTTTCCGGTACCCGCGAATAGGCAATTACCGGGTCATGCCGAGTTTGGCGGACCCGGTAATTGTCCATTCGCGGGTGCCGGTAATAAGGGACTCCCCATCCCCATTCGGCCCCATGGGGCTCAATGGGAATGGGGAGGGTGGTAGCAGCGGTACTGTTAATAAAGGTATCGGTATTACCAGCAAGTTCTACTTGCAGGTGCCGGTACGGCCACCTGGTCAGACCAGGTGGCTGCAAGGGCACCCTCGAGCAGAACTCGTAGTATGGTGGTATAGTAACAACGGTGCCGGTAGCGATACCGGCACCGTTGTTGCCTTACCACCATACTTGTGATGCGGCCCAATTACTTCAAAGGAAATTCTTGCAATGAAACATGCAGGACATTTGGGAGAATGGGGCAATTTGCAAGGTTATGCAAAACAAACAAACCAGGTGGGAAAGAATGGGGAGTAAAATATGTCAGTGAGGAGAAGGATGACTGCTGCACAAAGTGGTGAACATTTTGAGCATGGTGTGCGATGAGGAGGAACGGAAAAACAAGCCTCCTTGGGTGGAAATTAAGCTGGCAGGCGAAGTGGTAAGATGATGGCAGACTCTGGAACGCCATACATGATAATACCAGAGAAAGAGTACAAAGACATTTGGTTGGGAAAGACCAGACACTACATGGCAGTGATATAAAGCCAAAGGGATATGGTGGTAGCAGAATTGAGGTGATTGTGTTTGTGAAGGATACCATTACGTATGGTAAGAAGACAGACAAGGGAAAATTATATGTAGTAAATAAGGGCGATTGTCTTCTTGGTTAGCGCCACCAAGGGAGATTAGGTACGGAATTACATCCAGGGAAGAAAGAGCAGGCGAGAGCATTAAAGGAAAACAAATCTGATGCATTTTCAAAAGATGTTGGGCAGAGATTCAAGAAGGGTTTGGCTAAAGGGATTGGAAAATTGAAGGGATATTGTCACCAAATAAAATTGAGGACTGGAGCAGTGCCATTTGTGCACAAAGTAAGATCTGTGCCCTTGGGAGTACGTAAGAAAAGTGAGAGTGGAATTGGAAGGATTATGTCAGGCTGGAATAATCGAGCCAATTGAAAGTAGTGAATGGTTGTCTCCAATTGTAGTTACCCAACAGCCGGATGGTCGCATAAGATTGTGCATCAATCTGAAAGACCTTAACAGGGATATCTGGGTGGATAGTTATCCATTACCCAAGGTGAAAGAGATGTTGATGACCATGGATGTGGGCATGATGGTATAGTATATTAGATTTCTTATTGGCATATCATCAAGTAGATTTGCACCCAGCATCACGTGCCTTAACAACATTCATTATGTCAATGGGTGCATACCAATATAGGAGAATGCCATTTGGATTGGCATCTGCATCTGCAGGGCTTCAAAGAGTGATGAAAGACGTGTTCAGAAACGTACCAGGTGTGAAATGCTTTCAGGATGACATCTTAGTGTGGGCTAAGAGTGAGGAGGAGCAAGACAAAAGGGTGGAGGAAGTGTTATGTATACCAGAAGGGACTGGCTTAACATTAAAAAAAAGAAAAGTGTCAATTTAAGGTGGAATAAGTTTTGTATTTAGGCCACATGTTGACGAAGAAGGGTTTAAAAAATGGCCTGAAATGGTGGAAGCAAACATGAAGGTTAAGATTCCGAGGAATAAGGATGAGCTGAGATAATTTCTCGGAATTATTATTATGATAAATGTAAGGGGAGTGTTGCCACTAAGGGCCTCATTACAGGGACGGCGGTGGACCAAGGTGCTACTAGCACCTTGGTCCATGCCGGTAAAATACTGGCACCGCCTTGGTGGAAAGGGGAATTACCGCTCTATTCCAAGGTTGGTGGAGTGGTAATTCCCCCTTCCCCCATTGCCCTTCCCCATTCCCATTTTTGCCGCATAGGGCATAATGGGAATGGGGATGGTGCTAATTACGGCACCGCAAATTGCGGTACCGTAATTAGCTCCCTGGTCCCTTTGCGGGTTCGTTTTTAACGCCTGCAAAAAGCAGGCGTTAAATCCTCCATCCCGCAAAGGGACCTCGTAGTAAGGCGGTAAGGGTTAACGGTCACCGGTACCATTAACGGTGACCGTTAACCCTTACCGCCGTCCATGTAATGAGTCCCTAAGTGTTTAATTTTACGGGAGATGTTAAGGGTAAGGAAGGAATTTGTGTGGGGGAGAAGAAAGAAAAGATGAGGATAGGATAGCTCAGCAGCAACGTGTTCGCCTTGGAAACAAGACGACACGAAGCAACACAGGTTCAATCCCCGGGTCCGCGCTTAGAAACCTCTGGGTATTTAAGCGCATTATAAACACGCAACAAAGACAAAAAAAAATAATCAATTACGCAAACAATGTAACAGTGCCTCGATGCCCACGGGCTGTGTGAGCGCTTTAAAAATGCAATTAAAAATAAAAAAGATGTTCAGAAACATGAAAGAAGAAACCTTGGGGTCAAACCTGTACAGCATGTGTCAATACACCCATGCTGTACAGGTTTGACCCAGAGGCTTAGACATTTGTAACTGTCGATGCTTGTATGCAAGGGTTAGGAGCAGCATTAAGCTAGATCAGAGGGGGAATAGATGTACTGATTGCGTTTGCATCAAGGGCTTTACTGGAGTCTGCAACAAAATGTTCCTCCATAGAAGAAGCATTGGCATGCTATTGGTTTAAAATACTTTAAGACATTCTTATGGGGTATATACCATACTCAATTAGAAGTGACCTCAACCCACTTTTGCATTTATTCACAACAAGACCATCAGGGCTGGCAACTCCATGGATAGCGAGATGGTTGGTGGCAATGCAGGAGTACAATTTTAAGGTGCAGCCTATCCTGGGGAAATACAGTCCGGTAGCAGATTGTTTGTGCATGTCGCTCGAGGAGGGGAGTGTGACAGAGGATGATGAAAGTGATGAATGGTTTGCACAGGTGAAAGCGACGGTTTCCAGCATGATAGAACGGTCAGCTTGTCTGGAGGCAGTGGGGTGGATCAAGAAATCGCAGTTGCAATGATGTATCTAAAGCAGGAAATGGAAGAGGAAAAAGTGACACTGTACTATAAATTGAGGGAGGAGTAAGGGGTACTGAGTTCGGATTTACGACTCGATAAAGACTTGTACCTCCATCAGTGTTGAGGAAGGAGTTGATACACCTGTGCTTAATGGCCACATGGGGAAGAGTCTAACTAAAAGAAGACTTAGAGCAACGTTTTGGTGGCCAGGCATTAGATAAAATGGTGGAGAAGGAGGTGGGGGCATGTATTCCATCTACCTTGAGTGAAAAATCAATAATTGAATCACAATGCCAGGAGGCAGGTATGGTTGAGGTTCCTAATTTAGTATGGGAGTAGGTGGCAATAGACTTTACTGGGCTGATGGAAGCACTAGAGCAAGAGAGGAGATTTGCAATTGTACTAGTGGATTATACGTCCAAGTAGTTTGTGGTAGAGTATGTTGAGAATATAACACCTAGGAAGGTCATTGAGTTTATGGAAATGGTATTCCTTGGGGAAGGATATATAATGGCTATTGCGTCAGACGATGGGGTGCAGTTGGCTTCGAATGAGATGCTCTGAGGAATTCGACCATCCGCATGGTGGGCGTGCGTTCGCATTGGCTTTTTGAAATGTTTAGGAATTATGGTAGTAATTCCTAAACATCAGGAAAATGTGGTGGGCTAATCCACACACATTTTCCTATACTCACACCACGACAAATGCGTAGACCTGTGTACTCTGGGTGGACACAGCCTACAGGCACAGTCCGCCCTATCTTGAGGAGAACCATCTCCGGTTCCGGAAGCACCTCAAGACCTTCCTCTTTGTTTCTGCCTTTGCTCTCCCTCTCCCCTGCTGAACTGTCTGCTTCGGTGCCCTGTACCTGGTTACCCTCTGACTTCGGTCCCAGGACCCTGCTGACCCATCCACTCACCCGCACTGCCTCCTGGCAACCCCTGCACTTGGGTCTGTATCTGTAACCCTACAGTCCCTTTACCTGCACATATTAGACACTCCTTGTCTGTGCGTCAAACCCTGCACTTGCCACCCTGCTGGCTGCCCAACCAATTGTTGTTGTTTATCCCTGCTCAGCACTTTCCACCTCTCCCCTCCCCTCGGCATCTACCCAATTCCCCCCCTGCACTTGCGTGTTCTCAATGTCATTGGGCCTAGTAAGATCGTTGCTTTGTCCCCCCTTGTTTCCCTCTCTTGCCTCGTCCCGCTCTGAAACACTTGTCTATGAGCATGATACAAACAAAATGTCATATCAAATCTTATTTAGTTGGAATGTGACAGCCAGGAGTACACTATGACATCTCCAGGAATTGGAGGACCAAGCTTCCCCCTGGTATGGCCAGCCTGACTAACTAACAAAGGCTCAATGGATCTACCCTGCTCTTTAGTTAGGCCCTGCAGCTGGTGGCAGCGATTAACATACCAATAGAATGTACTTCAAACAGGCCCATATGGGACCTGGCTGCAAAGGTAACAAAGGAGACAGGAAACCCAACAACCTTTCATATGTAACTGTGTCAGCCTGAAGCCAGCTCCCACCCTCAGTATCAATGACGGTGAGCTGTCAAGTCTGGGACTGCTGTGTTACAGTAAGCCATCCAATATGGGGACCCCATTCATAAGGTATGACAATGTGGTTTGCAGGAGCCAGAGAGTCTGATCTCGCTGCAGCTTCAAGGGAGACCTACCGCTTTAACAGGGACCACATAGTGAGGACCTTTAACCAGAGAGACTCTTTGATCAACAACAGACAGGAACATGAGTGGGACTTAGTATTACAAGTGAGTGTAGCCACAGATCTTTCTGCTGAGAGAAGGTTTGTGCCATGTTTAGTTCTGGGCCACACCTTGTTCCTGTGTTCACCCCCTTATCTTTCCTGTTGCAAAGTACTATGGTTATGACCTCACACATACAGGAGATTGTTGGCAGGGACCTAAGGTTGGGTTCATTTAGGTAGGCTTAGCCTACACCAGTCACTGTGACCCACTAAGCTTTAAAAGAGGGCTGGAGCCCCTCTTTAAGAAGATCATATGAAGACATCACAAGAAGCAGCAGGAATAACTCAACCTTGGACTCTGGCTGAAGGTACAATCTGCCTTACAGCTTCCGCCAGTGAAGGAAGGCCAGGATCCCCAAAGAGGGAAGCAAGATCCCTCTCCTAAGCTTCTCTCAGGGAACAGAGGGAGATAAAGAACTCAGAGGACCCTCCGGCCTCTCCAGAACCAGTACCCAGCCAGCACACAGCGTGTCCTGCCAGACTCTGACAGGGAGTGCCAGAAGTTCTCTGAACCTACAACACACTCCTCAGCTTTTGACGATCTGCCTTAAAGGACAACACAAGCCCATTGAAAAAGCTGGGAGAAGTGCCTCAATGTGCATCTACCGCAGTCCGCCTTTCGAGCCAGTCAAGTTCCTCAAGCTGTAACCGACTGCAATGCTGACTGCTGTGAAGCCGCTGCCGCTTAAAGATATCCGAGGCATCTCGACAAGTGCTTCAGAACTGCCAATCAGCATTAAAACAATGATTCCTCACCCTGAGCCGCAGTGTAGGCCAGCATGCAGCCATTCGTCCAGCTTGGATTGCCGAACCTTCTTGCCGCCTGATACCCGCAGTTGACTCCCATCTCAAACTCTGTTACAGAAGCCTGCAAAGCACCCTGAAGCCGACTCGACCATGTCAAGCACTAAGAACATCTACAGCACAAGGTACATTGTGGTTCGGTCCCGCTGGTCCTTCCCTGAAGGCCACTACAGACATTTTAATAATCATTGCTCCCTTTGTGCTAAAGCCAAGAAACCTTAACAAACTATGGGCATTATTAACCATACCGATTACCCTCCTGGCAGTCTCCAGGGTGCACTCTGTATTTTTTCGCTGTGCTGCAACTAACCAACGATCCATGACTTTTTCAGAGATAAGCCTGCCGTTCCATTTGTAAGAGGATTCAATTCAACACTACAGCTAAGTCAATGCCTAGTCTGGGATACTGAATGGAAACCCTTATTGATATATCTTTATGTCCAGTTCATGAGTTCTGGACGACTACCCCTATATAACACCCCTCTCTTAGAATCCGCCTGACCCCACTGAGCCAAGAAGTAGTTCTGTTTTGCAAGTTTAAAAGGTTTATTTGAGAAATATAACGGTATATCTATCACACTCTTATAATAAATTAATATTTAATATCACACTTAAGAATATGAGCAGTAATCAACAATGAATAATGTTCTACTAGTAAACTGATTTGGTTACTCAGGAGTAGTATAGAGGATGAGGTAGCACACTTGTGAATAGGAACAGAAGAATAAAGGGGTAGAGAATGCTTTATACGGTTCAAGGAAAGGCAAGGTGGAATAAATGCAGTACAGAAATAACTTGATATGACTTCAACAAAACAAGCAATCACTTTTCTTTGACAATTCACCCCCCCTTTTATGCAATGTAAGGAGATGAAGAGGAGAGCACACAGTTCTTAGGAATGCAATCAAATATAATTCAGTTCAATTCCCCCCCCAGCAACTTAGAGAAATCAGGTATGAGTTTTAAAACACCGGCCCAAGTGCTTTGAATGTGGTGGCAAGGAAGTTAAAAATATGCCGAAAATGGTTTTAATTCCCTTAAGGAGGTTCAGGGTGAGTGAGAGATACTTGGGATGAGTTCAGGCTCACTTTAGCAATGATTCAGAGATGGTGATTAAGAGGCAAACGAATTTTTAGCAAGGAAAGAAATGACTGCTGATGGTTACACATGGCTGGATTTTTAACCAAATCGCAAATCGTGGTAAAATTCGTGAGTGCGTGAATCGTGATTACGGCAAAAGTATAAGCAAGTCGGTTCTAGGTTCGTTGGAAAGCTGAGATTCTAAGCTTTCAGAGGAAAGTTAAACCAAGTTCCTAGGACGAACGGTTCCAGAGATATGAACGATTTTGTAAGGGTCGTTTTTCGGATTTAAAGTAACTCAAATTGACAAGTGACAGCTATGCAGCTGCAGAATTGACAAGTGACAGTGGTGCAGCTTTACAAAATGACAAGTGACAACTTCTAGGAGGCAGTTCTGGTTAGATTAAAATAGTTTGGATTAGATTATTTTAAACTAAGTGCTTATTTCTGTCACAATCTGACCTAAGTACTCACAATATATTTTGGAAGGACTGGACCTCGTCACGGATCTGATCAATCAGGCTAGCGGCACTTCACAGTGATCTGGTCTCTGGGTCTGCGGTTCTGCATGGTCTGGTCTGGCACTGGTCTGGTCTGTCCGGATACAGCGGTCTCTGCACGGCTCCTGGATCTCTGCACTGGTCCTGGCAAAAGTTCTTGGCAAGGGATTCAAGCAGCTCGCCCGGCTGTGAGTAGCTTGCAATGATTTGAGGCCTGCTGCAGAGAACTCAGCTTGTGGTTTTAGGCCTCTGATTTAGGTTCTAAAGTATAAGTTCTAGGTTCTGGAGTATGTAGCTGGAGTCAGTCTGGAACTGGTATCTTCTGGATGTTGTGTGGTCCGGCAAAACGCTCCGCAGCAACTGGATTTGAATGTCCTCTCTAGCTTCCAGTGGCTCTTTTTATGTCTTTTGAAAGTGGGTGTGTGCGCAGCATCACTAAGCCAGCCCCTCTCTCAACTGATCATTGGTCAAGCTTTTCTCTCTTCCTTGATAGGGGAAAGGAAATGTGAGTCATGGTGATGCTGTTTTATGGCCTGCAGAAAATACACTCCCCTGTCAAATTGCACACACATCTATATTTGACCCAAATACATATTCCACAGATACACAGTTGTTTGTCATTGCATACACACATCATGCATTACTGATGGGAGGCACTGTTCCCACCCTGGCGTTTCTAGGAGCTTGGGTAAAGAAATGGCAACTTTTTGCGCTTTTTAGTAGCTTTACCCATATCGGATTTTTCTCCAAATTTATACAATTGTGTGCAAGGCATGTGGGCATTTAGATAAGGAAGTGTCAGATTTTTAACATGCATACATTTAGAGTAACAGCCTCTTTTCCGCTCGTAAACCCCCAGATCATACCACCGGGTCCTAAAACCTCTTAAAATGTGGGCAGAAAAATCACAAGAATTATGGTATCATTTAGATAATTTTGACAGGTCCGCACCATGAGTTATACATCTTTCTTACAATCATATTCTGGCCAACAGGGGTGTCTTCCTAGGTCACATGGTAGAAAAACCAGTTTGCCTACTTTCTTTAAGCTCAGCCTGTCCTCAGAGGGGGCTGCCCCTCCCCGTTTCTGCCAAGAGGAAGCCACTTTACGACCCCCCCCAATAAACCATCTGCCTGAGTCAAGGAAGGGCTTTGTTCAAAAGGAAGCCATTTACGACCCCCCCAATAAACCCTCTGCCTGGGCCCTTTGTTTAGTTTCCTGCAGTCCCCAGGTAATTCAATCAGAGAGTGTGTGACCTCCTTTTGGCAGGGGCAACAGAATGCAGCCAGGCCTGGGAACCTGCGGATCAAGTTTCAACTCCTGTGGGGGTAGATGTCAGGCAGAATTGGAATCTCTTTAAGCCAGTTTTTAGCTACATGTCATTTTAGGTTCCCAGTTTAAATCAAACTTACAATTTTTACACATGCAGCTAGAATGCTGATTCTAAGTTCAAAACTATGACATTTCAACAGTGACAAACTATGTGACACTCAAAAGTAGGTCACTCATTTATTCTAAACATTTCGATTTTAGTGTCTTTCAGTTCAGTTTAGCACTCAGACAGTCTTGTTATCAACATTATTTTGGGCTCTTCATCTTCCCAGATTTTGTAGGCACACAAAACTTCATTCTGCCAGATGTCTGCTGGTGTTCAGTGAGATTTTTGGATGTGTTGCAATGTTTGAAAATAGGCATTCAATGTTTTGAGCTGGCATTCAGCGAAACCAAAGGTAATTTGAAAGCGTTTTTTTTTTTTTTTTTTAACAGGTGCTGCTGTTTTACCTTTGGCACCCATTCCACTCATGGCACCCTGGCCTATCATGCTCGCACTGGTGGGTGGCAAGTTAGGCAACCATTTTGGTGTGCGCACAAACTGCATGGTTCTCCTGGATTCTGGCGCACATGTGGACTTTTTGGCCATCTTGGATTTTCTAAACCCACAGCGCCAAATGTTGCAGCATGATAGCTCAAACGTGGGTCAGGACACCCAACACGTCCATGTTACCAAAATTGGACAAGGAGATTTATAATTTGCTTGTTATTCCAATCTGGTCAGATCTCTTGTGGTGTATTATAGGTGTGGGGCTGATTGATGGTTTAGAAAGCAATATTCACTCCTGGACCACAAGAACACCGGAAATGGATTTGTCACAGATGCAGTAGTACTTGGTGGAGCACGGCATTGAGAACCATACGAGTACACTTTACAATCCGAAAGCAAATAGATTGGTAGAGTGAATACATAGAATAATCAGATAATCTATTAATTATTATTGTTATTATTATTATTATTATTATTATTAATTTATTGAGGGCAGACCTAGCTTCGGGAAGCAACGGAGCACTTTACAATCATAGGGGGAAGAACACAGTGATGGATGAATTGGATAGTGAAGTTGCACGAAATGGTGGTGGCATACAGGGCCACACCCCATGTTACCACTAGTGTGGCACCATCCATGAAAATGAGAGGAAGAGAAATGCATTCATTGGATGACAGTAGGGAACACAAGGGGGAAGAAGCGAGGAGGAAAGTTGATAAGATGAGAATTATGGTGCATACGAAGTGAAGAGGAGTGGGGGAGAACCTGTGAATGTGAGCGGCATTGTGAGAGTGAAGAAACCGTACAGAGTACCAAAATGGCGTTCACGATATTATGAACCCATTGTTGTCAGTGAAGTGGGGACGAGGCATGTTATCACCACTGATGGAAAAATATTGAGTACAGATTGGGTGGCAGTAATAAGAAACAACTAAATTGCCAGACGTATTGAGGATGGGGTTAGGAAATAAATTTGCAAGAACGTACACAAGTGGGAGGAGAAGGTGATGGATCACTCAATGGGCAGTTGGGAAACATGTACAAGTGGAAGGTGGACAAACAAGGGGAGTGGTGAAGAAGAGGATGAAAGTCAAGAACATGGAGCTGCACCTGAGGTAGAAGTGCAAGTTGAGAATAGTTGTGCGGGTTGTGTCTGGAAAAGATCGGTACAATTCAATGAATATGTTATGTATTACTGTGGAGGTAGGAACTTAGTAAAAGTATTTGCATGTTTCAACATAACGGGTAAGATGAGTAAAATTAAATGTGTGGGAAGGGAAAATGTTAATTAATGTATGATAAAGTTTGTGTGCAGTGTATGAGGAGAAACAAAATGTAGCAGTTAACTTAGCGCGCAATGTCAGTCCACGTGTTCCATGGAATGTCATCACACACACAAGTGAGAGTGGACAAGACGTTGGCTTGCTCTTCATGTCGCAGCTACAACCGGGTCTGATTGCACCCCAATTTAACTATGTTGTGTATCTCTATAATTGAGATCATGAGACAATTGATTGCACAGTATTTATGTTTGTGAAAGTTCCATTATTGGCAGATTTGGGAGTGCCAGCCTCCCCCCCCCCACGTGATTCCCTTCACTTGGAAGAAGTTCCGACCTCCCAGTCTTTCCTTTTTGTGTTGACCAGAAAAAGTAGGTCTACACGAGGGATGTATTAGCACTTTAATCATGTGTACTTCATCTTAATTATGAAACCCCAATATGCATTATGGGTATTTGTAGATTCTAATATGTTTTTATCTATTTGATACTAATTAAATTTGGTATATTTAAATATGTTTTTCTAGTTTTGTTCTGATTAAGCCTTCCCACAGCCGTTCATTTGAAGTCTGTTGAAAATTATTTAATGTATTTCTGAGTTCTGCTTGACATGACCCCCATCCCCTTTGAAGTTCGTGTTCGTTGTTCCCCTCTGTCAGCGATGAAGGGGACACCCATCTCTTTTATTCTCACGCCTCCAGCTGGGGTCACTTTGTTTTGAAGAAACTTACCTTTTCAAACAAGAACGGGTTGCAAATCATTACACTAACCCAGCTCGACCCTGCTCATTTTTCATTATTCACTCATTCATTTTATTTATGGGACATAGTATACTAGCTGGTTAGGTTGTGTAATGTCAGGTTATATTATGTCATGTTTGGTTATGTCATTTCAAATTAATGTCAAATGTCAATAACGTTAAAGCCTTGCTAATAGGGTGTACATCATCTAGACAATCTGGATTCCGTCCCCAACACGGGACCGAAACCGCTCTTATTGACTTGAAAGCGCAGATCGATTCGCTCAGAGACAATGGGCAAGCCGCCCTACTCCTTCTCCTCGACCTATCTGCAGCTTTTGATCTGGTCGATCACTCTGTCCTATGTTCACACCTCCACACTTCAGCTCACTTCTCCAGCGAGGCCATCACCTGGATCACATCCTTCCTTAACGGCAGGACTATGAGGGTCTTCTCTCCCACGGCGGCAGCAGACCCTATACCCATCACCTGTGGTGTTCCTCAGGGCTCTTGTGTCTCCCCCACATTATATAACATATTTACCAAGCCCCTTTTCGATGATTTGGATCATCTTGGTATCACCTACACTAACTATGCAGATGATACTCAGATCCTCCTTCCGCTTTCAGGAGATTATGGAAAGGATTTGGCCTTGCTAAATAGGGTGTACATCATCATCCAGGCATGGAGGGCCACTCATGGACTATACCTGAATGATGATAAAACAGAACTCATCATTTTAGGCACCACATTCAGTATAAAGAAACTCGGCCCGGCCTATAACTCCTTCATGATTGATGGGAACAACATCAAAGTCGGACAGGAGGTCAAAACATTGGGATTCTATCTAGACTCCAATTTTTCCCTCAAAAGACAAGTGAGCTCCCTTGCATCCTCCACGGCTTATACGTGTAAATTAATCCGCGCAGCCAAACCTTTCCTGTCGGACACTAGCTGTCTGACACTCGCCAGAGCCCTCATATTGTCTCGCCTCGACTACTGCAATGCCCTTTACCTGGGATCCACCAAGGCCACCACCAGGAAACTGCAAACCCTTCAGAACAACGCTCTCAGAGCAGCTCTGGGCATTTCCAGAAGAGAACACATCACAGGATTCAGCCAACAGAACAACTGGCTCTCCACCAGAGATAAAATTCTCTTAAAAACGGCATCACTCACCCACAAGTCTCTTAACAACGCAGCCCCAACCTACCTGATCAACAGATTCCACAGACAGTCCTCCTTAAGACCCGTCAGAACTGCATACAAAGATTGTTTATCTGTTCCCCACTACAAACGGGCCACCATAGGAGGCAACAGCTTCCCGGTAAAAGCTGCCAAGCTTTGGAATTCCCTGCCTCCACACCTTAGAGTAGACTTGCCCTATCAGAACTTCCGCTCCAAGGTAGTCTCCTGGCTGAAACTGGAGACCCACTAAGACAAGGTAGTGCCCAGCGCTACACGCACACATTGTAACCACGTGTGCCTTCTTGCTTACCTGTATATAACGGCCTGCTGGCTTTACTGCTGATTTGTATATAACATTTGTGTACCTTATTTTTGCATTATGTCTATTCTTCGTGTACTGTAACCAAGCTTCGAAAATTCTTGTAAAGGCTGCGCCCTGATACCCCCGGGTAAGCTTGCGCATTATAAATAATAAAAACAAACAAACAAACAATGCAGCGATGAGGTGGCCGGTAGCACTACAGAAAACACCTGAGCGGCAATAAGTTCAGGAAAAGAACCATAATGGCTGAAATAGACCTTCATATGTATATTGGTAGGCAGACTCAACACCCCTCATACCTTCTGTTCATAAGACAAGGTAACAGGTTGAGAAGGATAGAGAATGCTGGGTTATGAAGTTCAACTCCCAGAAGAGCCCAGACTCTGCCCAAGAGGAATCCTACCGCTTGCAGCACTTTAACTATTCCCATGAAGATCCTAGCAAGCCTCAAGCACTCCAAGGACTCCCAAGACATGGGCCTTGCACCCGAAGGAGCAACCGTTCAAAACCCTTCCTCATTTAAAAGTGCCTGCATTTCTTCCCAGATTTTCAGTCTATAGACCTGGGCTGTTTGTGGCCGAGGGAGAGAGCAGAAGTGAGGTTCCTCTCCTCTTCTCTTGTACATGGTATGAATACATCCAGGCTCACAGTGATGCCCTGGCCTGTAGAAGACATAAGAGCCTGCCTGCCTCTAAGCCAAACTTATATTTACATCCTTAATCATTTCACTCTATGGGCTACCAGACTATCACTGCATATAGGAGGACAGACATCCGGCCCTTATCTCCCTGCCTACCCTGTTTGTCATACATTCACATCTGTCTTTCAGACTGCCTAATGAACACAGCCTGCATAGGGAGGTCTGGGTATGTTTTCTCACTGTAGATGGGTACCTATTACTATAACTTGAGAGCCTACAGCCACTTACAGCACCCCACTTTCTCACCATGGACTAACATATAATCTAGCTTGAAATGGCATGCATACATCTTATAATAATACCCTTTTTGACATCAAGGTGCCTGGCTATTTCAATTTTACCATATGCATTTGATCACTGCAGTCCCTCACCTTCTGTTACCAACATCCACCATTCTACACAGTCTATTACTGACTAGGCCGCCCTAGCCTGTGGCATGGCAGTCCCACAGTAAACATTCTGGAGTTCGATCAGGGGTGCAAAATACAGAGATCCCCGGGCATGCATCCAAGGTTACATTGTGAACTAACTTACCTGTCTCCACCCCGGCCTTGGAAACACAACCAATTCTCATAACAATTAAGGGCTTATCCTCCAACTGTGTGTGCATAACTATGCACCACCTAACAGGACTGACGTGCACGCACGACATCACGCAACATTCTTCCCCGGCTACATCTGTCCCTTTTTTTCTCCCTCTCTGTGTTTGCACAATCTTTTTCTCGCATTCCCATCTCCTTATCTTCCTCCTGCTCATTTTCTTTCCACTGACAAACTAAGGACAGGACACACCTGGCGAGGGCACAGTATGCAGCTCCACGGACACACCTCGGTGTTCTTTAACTCCTACGGTGGGGGTTTGGCACAGTGTAAAAGCCTCTTCAATATTTTAACATAGGAAAGTCCCATTGAAAACATTTGTGTAAATCAGGCCCGTGTATTCTGTGTGATATATCCCATCACTTCCTACTATAAACTTTGAGCTAACCAGCGATTTAGAAAACTAAGATGGCGACTCTCCTGTGCATGCTTCGCACAAGGCGCGCGCCACAACAGGTGTGACTTATTTTGCTCATTAGCGCTCTGTCTTTCAACCTGCCCAGAGGATGCTGCAGGAAGCGGGCCCGCATTGCCCTGGAGAGTGCTGTCAGGTGGCGGCGCGCTCCACTGGCAACTGTCGGTCCTGGAGCCAGTACATCTGGTCAATGGGAGTCTACCATTGCTGGGCCCAGTGCTCTATGGGGCATTACACATCCAGGTGCTGGGCCCTAAAGCATGCAGGAACACTATTTATTTTGGGGCGTGGCCCAAGAAACTTGAATAACTAAGGAACCTTTAGTGAAAGATGGGGACTTTGTAAATAAAGGAACAGCCTAACAGACGTGCTCACATTTTCTACATATTACAAAATATACCTAGTGTGAAAAGGGGAAACATGTATGCTAAAACAGTTGGGTTGATACAGTATTCAGAAGTCAAAATGACTAATCTAGAATATTAAAATCAAAATGTGAAATCACATCAAAGTACGTGTTAAAGCGGCTGCTGGAGACCGAAGTTTACAGATCATAAATTCTCATTTCAGTGAGATAGCTCGTCAGGTTAACGGGCCTGCTGCAGCTCTCTGTGTGTAACATTCAGCACACAGCTCCTGCCACCAAAATAATAGAAGTACTTTGGTCTCATTCTGACCATTACTGTCCATCCCCCACGGACAAATCTGCACTCCAATTTGATGCTAAAAGAAGCCATTGAAAACGTCTTGTCTAAAGCGGCACTATTTGAAAAAAAAACTTCTAGGCGCACTAGTGATCAGTGACAATGCGGTGCTTATGTGCCGATTTGCCTGCTTTTGAGTTTCAATGCTCCCAGACACTGAAGGATACGCCTTGACAATGCAGAGGCAGGACCTCGGGAGAAGAGGGTGATTCACTTGTGGTAGGAGGGGGTGGGGGGCTCTGAAGCCGAATCTCAAACCCTGCTGGGTCTGAACCCACTTGAAGCCCTTGTTCTGCCAACAGCCTCGTTCTGCAGCTATTAAGGCGGCGCATGTCGGTGCCAGCTCAGCCTGGCTCAGACAGTGGAGCCAGAAGAAAGGCTGGCCAGACATAGGGCCTCATTACGACCCAGGCGGTAAGTTACCGCCTGGGCCGTGACTTTACCACCATGGCGTAAACTACGTTTACGCCATGGTGGTTGGCGGACTTACCGCCCCATTCCGAGGTCGGCGGGGCGGTAAGTCCCCAATCCCCATTTACCCTTCCCCATTCCCATTTTTGCCCCATAGGGCATAATGGGAGTGGGGAAGGCGTTAATTACGCCACCGTAAATTACGGTGGCGTAATTAACTCCATGGTCCCTTAGCGCCATGGATTTTAACACCCGCTAAAAGCAGGTGTTAAAAGCGCCATGGCGCTAAGGGACCCCGTAATTGGCGGTAAGGGGTCGGCGCAGCTAACGCTGGCGCTAACCCCTTACCGCCTGGGTCGTAATGAGGCCCATAGAGGCTTAGCAGCAGGTAAGGCACTGTGAAAGGAGAACACTAGTCATCACACAGTGATCAGCAGCAGAAGCATTGCAATATAAATGTTTGCTCAACTTAAGACCTGGGGAATCCCAAATGATGATGACAAATAATATTGTTCCAATATTACAGGATCAGATTTGACTAATGCTTGCTGTGGCAATTCGACAAAGAGTATCATTCCGACCCAGGCGGTTAGGGGTTAACGGCGCCGTAAAAGGTGGCGGCGCCGTTAACCCCTTACCTCCTAATTACGAGGTCCCTTTGCGGGTCCCTACCTTAACGGCTGGTTTTACGGGACCCGCAAAGGGACCTTGGAGGTAATTACGGTACCGCAATTTGCGATACCGTTTACGGGACCCGCAAAGGGACCTTGGAGGTAATTACGGTACCGCAATTGCGATACCGTAATTACTGCCTTCCCCATTTCCATTGAGCCCTATGGGGGCAAAAATGGGAATGGGGAAGGGCCAATGGTGAATGGGGAATTACTGGCCCGCCAACCTTGGAATGGGGCGGTAATTCTGCCATTCACCATGGCAGAATCGGTAAGGTACCGGCATCAACCATGGCGCTAATAGCGCCATGGTTAACGTC
Organism: Ambystoma mexicanum; assembly: GCF_040938575.1. Classification (NCBI taxonomy): domain Eukaryota; kingdom Metazoa; phylum Chordata; class Amphibia; order Caudata; family Ambystomatidae; genus Ambystoma; species Ambystoma mexicanum. The sequence continues at coordinate 1,110,557,199 of NC_090936.1, read as the reverse complement.
TGGGTCGTAATGAGGCCCTTTGAGTTTCTTTGCATAGGATTAACATGGCTCTCTGCAGTTCCCCAATGACTGCATCTCTCTGAAATGGCCCAACTCACAGCAGTCACAGTTGGACATACTGGGCAAAACAGGGCATGCTATAACCAGCCGATGCTTGCATGGGTGGGTATCCACTCAGGGGTGCGTGGCTCCCCGTGCAGGAGGTTGTATGGTGGTTTGATGGGTGCTTGAGACACTCTTATCTGGGAAGAGAGGATCAGTGCTTTATTTGTGGCGGTGTATGCCAGGACTCAGCCCCTGCACTTATTTTTCAGCACCGCCACTTATTGTCTCAGACTCACTTTAATTTTCGAAGTGCTGATAGTCAGTGCCTCCATGTCAACACTGTGGGGAGCAGCTATGGGTGGTGGAAGCAGTGGTGGGGAACTGCCCACCTGCAGTGTCAAAGGAGTGCTAGAAAATATTTGTGCCACTATTTAAGCACTGGAGAGGATAGACTGCTAGGGACCACCCCCATTTAGAATTTGGTGGGGGCAGTGGAGAGATGGCAGTAATGGCATCACTGCCTTTTTAATGCACTGCCAAATTCAGAGTTTAAAAACTGAAACTCACCAGAACTGCCTAGTTTTGTGTTGGCCGGAAATATACTCTTCCTCCCAGAGGAAAAACACTGGCAAGATATGGTTGAACGGCAGCGCGCTAGGATTGCTGATAGCTATTGGGCCAAATTAAGTTCTGACTCCCTATTTGACCTCTGTGTGGTGGGCTTAGCAGAGGAAGCCTAATATTGATAATGTCTGATTCTCATTTCCAAAAGCATCATCATATGGTAACTATTCGATTGGCCAGGCAAGGCGGTTGACCCTGGTCAGAGCAGGGTCCTGTCTTCAAAATTCGGTCAACAGGTGGGTGCCAGTCACTAGGCTGACCATCAACCCTTGACTTCTTAGCCCCTGCTTACCTCCTTATACAGTATCTGCTGCCCACTCCTGCAACTCTCCCACTGCCCGGAGAGTAGTGTCAGCCCTCTGGGACTAGACACAAAAGTTCACTATTGTGTGGGGGGTCTGACTGTAGGCTAGCAGCAGGCTCAGGGTGCTAAATGTCTGGCCAACCAGGCCTGGCTGCTGGCTGTCGAGACAGTTATGTTATCTTGTGTTATGTTAAAGGTTCTTATACTGCGCACTGTCGCCACATGCGTCTTTTTTTGGCGCTCTGTTGGATCTATAAGGCAAGGGGGGGTGTAATAGTGGGACAAAGGGGGAGAAAAGAGCAGGAGAGCTGTGAAATGCTGTTGGCAGCTTTAGTTCGGTTGGTACCGTTCACTGAGTGTAGGTGTGTTTTTCAGTTGGTAGCTGCCATGTGCTGTAGGGCAAGGCTCTGTCTGGTTTGTTTTGTTGTTGTGGTGTAGTGAAGTGCATGCGGTTTGTTGTGCTGTAGAGGTATGGTTGTGTTTAGTTCACAGTTTTAGTGGTTTATGCAGAAGGATGAGTTTTTTTGTTGGGTTGGTTAGTAGCAGTACCCTATCCTACCCCCTCTATTTTGATTGACTGTGGCCCACATCCCTTTGCCTGTCGTACATTCTGGTGTGCTACAATTACCACTCCAATGTTGTGTGCAGGCGAGTGGGTCCTCAATAGGGCCATTAGTGGCAGTAACTTTTCTACAAAAGTAAAGAGAGGAGAGACGTAGTTATACGCAGAGGGGCACCCCTATGTATCTTTCTTGATAGTGATTTGTATGTTTTTCCTATTTCCAGTTTTAATAAACTTAAAACTAAATGTGTTTACTTCTGGTGCAAGGGGGTTAATCTCCTGGCCCTAGGAGACCAATTTGAACAAATACCCAAACACCCTGTTGTCACCAACAAGTAACCCCAAAGCACTCTAGTGGGGTCTAATGACCTCATAATACCCTTAGCGTACACTATTATTCATATATTTTACTCAGTGTTTCAACACAATAGAAACATTGGCAATTGCACCATTCAAAGTAACAATTCCACAATTCTCTTAGTGCATCATACAGTTTTTACTCAAATTACAAACAAGATTTAAAATAAAACCTTCAAACATGTGGTTCAATTTCACCATCAAAAAGTTACTTTGGTATTCATCAAAAAGCAAAATGTCACAATATCGGGCTATTGCCTTCCTTGTGTGCATTTATATGTCTACATTTTTAATGGAACCAATTTCCTTTCCCTTGATCCAACAGTAAAACCATATGCAATGCTGGTCTGAATTCAATCATTCAGCAATTAGCCGACGCGTTTCATATATGCCATCCATCATCAGTTGCTCTGGTCTTTCTGTGACCCAATGTCTTCTTAATTCACATTGTTGGATGACCTACATAAAGCAATAAAATACGTCACTATCATCACCTAAACAGCAGTCCTATTCTGTCAGTTTAAAAATGTATAAAACCTATAGGGCATCTAGACCTCATAGTTTACCTGGGTGTTAGTACCACAGGTATCCTGCCAGTAGTCTTTGTTTGTCACACTCCGATGTTCAGCCTCGGGAGGTGTGATTTGTCCTCTCCATCTGACTACTGGCTTGTGGGTAACAGTTCAAAAGGGAGCCTTTTCAGACAAAATGTTTTCCAAACAGCCCTATCAAATGTGGGATATACTGAGAATCTCTATCAGAAATAATTGTAAGTTATAATCCTTGGAGGCAAAACTTCACTGCCAAAAAGATCTGGCTGACCATAAACGGTGTAATTGGATTTTCTATCTTAGAAAAGGTATTTACTGTACCCAAATCATCAGATACTCCAGATAATGGCAAGATAACAACACAATTAGTGCTGATGGCATGTGATGGCTTAGACACCACTTCTAAAAGTCATAACAATTCCCACGGGTTGCTGATAGGAAGACGTACTCTGAGCGCACTCAGTATTACCAAAACATACAAGTGAACATCACTTTCGTCGTCACCAAAACAATCACTGTACCTACAGTAACATTCACAACATTGTGATCAAACAATCGCTCTAATGGAAATCAACTGTTGCATCAGCCGCAAATGACTCTCAAGAGGATTGGCAGAGGCAACTTTAATTTTTGGGCACCTACCACTTGGGATCCACTCCCTCTCGGTCTTAAGAACTGTGCTTCCATTGCTCTTTTTAAATAACAGCTGAAGACATTACTGTTTCATGTAGGGACGGTGAAGCTAATCAGATTTTATCTTACTCTGGCCTATCAGAACTTTCTTCACTGAATGCTTACTATCCTATGTTATATGTTGGTCTATGTATATGTGAGCACCTTGAGGCCTATGGGCGAATGGCGCGATACAAGAAACAATATAGATAGATAGATGGATAGATGGATAGAAAGATGGATAGATGGATAGATCGATAGATAGATAGATCAGTCAGGACTGTGTCATGGCACATCCCCAAAACATTTTCCTGCAGATTTTGACTCAGCACAAACAAATCACATCTAATAACAGCAGACCATTCGTAACCAACTGAAACCTACTTCCCTATCAATCCCACTTAATACTAACCCAAGAAAATGATGACAAACCTACAACTTTGCTCTGAGGGATGCGTAGTTAACTCTGACCCCACGATTTAACTCAGCACACCTACTACATAATGGATCTGCTTTGACACTTTTAGTCCCTGAACCATTCGTTATTACAAAGAAATGCTGACAAATGAATAGGACAAGTTGGCTTCATGACTATGTTGATATTAAGTATGTTTTTTAAAATTGTCAAATTGCTTTGAAAAGTACAAATTTAGGATTTGGAAAAAAGGCCACAAAAAATGCCTCCACTTGGAGCAGGCATCTTTCACTTCGACCATCATAGCAAAAAACTTTTAACAAGCTCCTCATTGTTCAAATGGCAAAAAATGCCAGAAACATAATTGGAAATGTTGTGGATAAAATGGCAAGAACATTGTGCACTCTCTAAAAGGCATTGGACGTTTTTAATTGAGGCAGGCGCAGGCCATTTTTATGCAACCATCCCATTCTTAAGATCCATAGACAATGTGTTTGGGGAACAAATAAATCCTATATATTCCACTATAGCCTTTTCAATCTTGCACTTTTCAGGTTTAGCTGATAAATGGTCAGCATGTAACCTCAAAACCTCAAAACCTCAAGAACATATTTTTATATCGAGTAAGAATAGATCAATATCACACATAGGAACTATGTCCCCACAGGAGAATTTGATGGCAGACTCAATCCACTCTGGAGAACCTTAGTGAGCAAATGAGACAATGGGGGCCTCATTACGAGGTTGGTGGCAACCCGCCAGTGCAACCAGCGGGTTGCCGCCAACTCAGTAACCCCTAATGTGGCGCCTGACTTCCCGGTGCCACCCAGACATTACAAGGCCCGACACGCAGGAAAGCAGGCACCAGATTTTTTAACTCCCCATTCCCGTAGGGCCCCAGAGGACCCTATGGGAGTGGGGAGACTGAGGCACCGTCACCGTTGCTAATGGTGCCGGTGCTTCCACGACAGGTCTGACTACCGGGTGGCTGCGCCCAGCAGGTCAGACCTGCAAGATGCAACGGTCCCGGCAGGCAGACTCGTGATGTGGCTGTCTGAAACAAGTTGTTTCTGGACCGCCACACTTGTAATGAGGCCCAATCTCTACTTTTCTTGCACAATTAAGTGCTATGAGTGGTGAAAGGGACAACTCCTAAAACTTATAGTCCCGGGACGGGACAGAACCCTGAAGACATTAGACACCAGAAAGTTCCCTGGTCATATTCTGTTTAAATTACTATGTTCAGATTTTCTTCTAAAGCCCAAAGTCCAATCTCCGGCGTCATTCAAAATATTCTTCTGACAAGAGAATAGACCGCTACAATGTATTTATTTGGACTTTTATTGACTGCCCAAAAAAGTGCGGGCACAGAAGGGGAGGGGGTTTAAGATGACCCTCCAGTACAGCACCAGGTTATCTGATCTTCATTTTCCTCAGGTGGCTTGTCAGTAAACTGTAGAGTAGGTCCCAAATACGGCCTGCACTCCAGCCACCCATTTTGAGATGCCAGAAGCATACTCGCCAAGATATGTGATGTATAAGGAGCAAATAAACCAACAGAGAGCCACAATGGGGCTCTGTCCAGTACCCATCAGAAGGACTTGTATACCTATTGAAGCGCCAATAACCACACAACCATGGGCTGCAAGGTACCCATTAAGACAACCATACCACCAGCTGACGCGAAAGGAAGACTACTTACAAAGAGACCCAAAAGGCCCTTATTGAAGACAATTGGTGACGACACATTGGCCCGGACAGACGGTTCAGGTGAACGAAATGATGATCAAAAGATGACACTTCACGATGAGATGATATGAATATGGATGTGACGGACATAGAAGAAGGGACGATATTGAAATATAAAGAAACGTTACCATTGAAAACAGGATGAAAATATGTAACTGGCTAAATGCCTGTAAATAGGCTTGGAACGCAAGACGCTAAGGAAATAGTACTGCTTGCAATGCTTAGTGGAAGGTCAGAGCGGCAAGCGCCAACTATATATCTACCTCAAGATGCACATTATACAAGTGCGACTCCATTTTAAAAAAACAGAATTAAGCCTAGGATGATAGAGGATGAACAGGCCAGGATTCATAAACTAGCTCAAAGTCAGACAAAAGAACGGAATCAAAATTCAGCAAGAAGCAGCTCATGGCCAGGAATTTGAGGTCAACCCAAGTAAGGAAGGAGAGCAGCAACTCCGAAGAATCGAAACTTAAGAGCATTGAAGCCTACCCTGTGAAGGTCGAGATAAGGAGGCCCAGGCAGGTGGCGAGGCCGAACAAAGAATCAAATACACAAATAGAGGGAAAATGAAGCCGATCCACGGTGAACAGACACGTGACCAGCCTGGCGCAGAGAGGTGCCCACATCTGATGCCATCCAAACCCAGAGGATGCCATAACTTTTCCGGATAAGAAGCTACAGTCCGAGGCCACTCTCATCCAACTAACTGACACATAGCCCTAAAGTGCTGATTGATGGAAGGGAGGTAGAGTGAATCTTGGGGTACACTGCATCTGCGTGTCCATTCTGCATGCTACTAATTAAAGTGGAGATTTATGCCTAGGGGTGTAACCGACACAATCACAATGGACCAAATAATCTAGGGTCCTATAGCGAGTAGAACCAATAAGATGTCGTACTTTTAGTGACGTCTATCACAAGTGTTGTAGAGGGATGGGCATAGACGCCCACCCGATAAGAGTTATCCAATCCCCACACTCTGTTACCATATACAGATATAGTACCTATACTTAAGTTACCTTTTCCAGCCAATAGCATTGCATGTCAAACTTAAGAGTTTTACACATCAATGATGACGAGAATTTGCTATAAAAGTTACTGTTTGCATGAAGAATTTGGAAGTTGAAGCGAGACAGGCGATCGCAGTTCTGATGATTTCCATTTGTTTCCCTGTTTTTTGTACTTTTCATTAAACGGACTTCCCTTTGCCAAACCATTGACTTGTCCTTATTTATTGGTGTTGGAGTAAGAGAATCCTGCACCCCATCCTCCTCAAGGTGCAGCTGTCTCGACTTAAGGTGCCGGAGAGCGAGCTCTGAAACTCATGGGCCTATTCAGAGGTCGCTCCGCCCTCCTGTACACTTGGCAGCAGAGGGTGGTTTTGACCAACAACTATTGAATTTTGATTATTGATAAGACACCTATTGACCGTCGACACGAAGTAACACTAGGTCTTCGGCAATATCACAAGTCCTTCGCCATTTTTGCCGAGTAGACTGTGAAGCTTCCCGTGGACAATGATAGCATAATACTGTCCAAAAAACTGCAGTGGGTTGAAGGCGCCCGTTTTACAAAACACAAACCCTTCCATTCCTACGGGCAGTGGATCAGACGAAAGACCAAAAAAAGGCAGTAACGGAGGCGGTGATCCCGAAGATTCAGAGAGGAACGAAAATTGATGCTTTGGCAAATGTCCTTAGGCAATAGAACAAGTAAGGGGAAAGGTAACAGAGGGAGGTGGAGAAAACAAAATATTCAGAAGTATAGAAGACTGTATATATATAAGGAGATAATGACTTGAGAATTACTGAATAAAAAGAGAGTATTCCGGGGACGACACCTGAGATAAAAACAGAGTATACCGGGGAGGACACCTGAGATAAAGAGAGAGGATACTGGGGAGAACACCCGAGGTAAAGGATAAGCTTTGTTCCTGCACTTTAATATAGCGGTCAGAAGAAACGTGAACTCATAGTCCCACATAATAGGGAAAGATTAGGCTACTACGACAATTAAAGACATCGTAAAAGGAGTTTGTTTAAACTCCATGTCAGGGTATTGATTAGAAGGCAGAGATATCTGTGTCCAGCTGGTGTCTGTCTAGTCTGTTTAACGTCTGTCATACATGTTCTGTTGATATGTCATATGTAAGGAAATTTGTCTCCTTGTTGTTTGACATTGATTAGGGGTTTTACGCGATTCTATAGTTGAGAGGGAATCGCATATGAATTGATGTCCTTAAGTCAATTGGTGATATAAAATTTGGTAGGAAAAGATTGGATTGGAGCTTGCGATATTTGATGCTCGCTCATATTGTTGGATGTGGTGAAGTTGCATGAAAGTATTGCTAGAACAGATTTAAGCATGGAAGATATTACTCCGCTAGAACACTTATGTAAACAATTGCCTAAACATGCACCCAAGCTTAAGAAATACAGTAAAGAGTGGATTAAGGGTACTGCCCGCAAGATGTTTATGCCATGGCCATAGAACGGGTCCTTATCTAAAGCCGTCTTACAACATATGACGACTTATTTGCATGCCACATATACAGGCAAAAAACTAGAGAAACGCCTCGCTGTTCTAGAACTTTGGAAAATGTTCGAACAGTCGATAGAGGAAGAGCCACCTGCAGACTTTATATTAAATGAATGCACGGAGGTGGGTTGAGACGCCTACCGCGCCACCTGCCCCGCCTGAAACAGAAACCAAGGGAAGTAAGTTAGAAGGACTCAGAGCTCAAGGCAGCTACGGGGTACAGCAACCCCGCATATGAGTCACCTACGTACAGTAGTGACAAAATTAAGGGAAGGATCAGGATAACAATATTACCTCCGCACACCCGAGGGACACGGAGATGCGATGATGAGAGGAAGGACCAGGCATAGATTAGTGCATCTTTCGATAAAGAGAGTGAGGGAACAAAATGGAAAGGAAGTGAAGACAGTACTGATGAGATGGCATTCATGAAATATGAATGGATGGGAGGACAGATATTGTTGAAACTCGATAGAAAAGGAAGTGATGATGTGAGACCGAGAAAGAAGTCTGATGAGGCACAAAGAAGGCAGAATGAGAAGGAAAGGGAAATCAGGGACGAAAGGATAAAAAGGAAAGCTAGGCTAAGGCGAGAACAGCTATATCGCGAAGATCAAGGAAAGCAGCTCAGTCGCAAACAGATTGTAGCCTATAACCAGTACAGGCAGAACCTGGAAAAAATGGAAGAAGAGCAGAGAACACATGAAAAAAGGATAAAGAGACGAGAAGACGAGGAAGTTCGAACGGCAAATGAACGTAGAAATGAAAGGAGAAGGGAAAAAGATAAGGTCAGAGAAGAAGCAAGGAAGCGCAAAGAATTTGATGATTTTGAACGTAAGCGTAGACAGAGGGCACGCGATCTCGAATATCTGGAGAGGGAATTTAAAAAACCCAATCCTGCTGTAGAATGGGAAGACATTGAAGAATTTTTCCCTGCGTATGATTCAGTACCAGGCACTAGTGGGGCGAATATTGAAGATGTCTTCGACACTAGAAGCATCGGGGAAATGATCGATAGGATATATGATGAAATGGGGTTAGAACAAATATCCCAAGGGGAAGACGAGCGCTTGGAAAGCACTCAGCTGTATGACACTGAAGAGGTCACTCAAAGTAGTGGGAGCATGAGACTGTCCCTGGATGGGCTAGAAATCAGTAAGAACGACGATGACGCAATGAGTTGTGTGAATTGGGAACAATCAATGTCCGACTCCGGAGAGTAGATGGAGTGCGAGACAAATGAAGAAGTCAGACAGCACAAAAAGTGGCTCCCAAGGGACAGAGGGGTGAGACGGTCAGAAGCTAGCGAGTCTGCACCAATGGCATCAGAATCTGCATCACAGTCTGACCGACATGAAGGAATGCCCCATGGTCAGAGGCCGCCTATGCGGACAGGTTGAGGACATTGCCAGGTAGACGGCGATGCAGGAATATTACCCCAGCGGTAGACAGGAGAACTATGGGGAAAGAGAAGGGAGTCTGCGCATTCCAATTTCCACTTCTAGAAAAGGGGGGAGCAAGACCGCAATATATTCCATGGCCACACATGGATCGAGAGAACTTGAAAAACAAGCTTCCAATGCTGACATCAGGAGCTGGGAAGTGGATACATGAGTTAGAAAAGATGACCGGGGGTGTCACATTAGCTACAGGGGATATTAAAGGTCTCCTGATTGCCATACTCAGTGAGAGAGCAGACGATGTATGGGCACGGGCTGGGTACCCTGGTGTTACCATGATTAACACTGTCCACGACGGAGCACCATTAACAATTGCAGAACAGCAGTATGGAAAGTGCTACAAGTGCTTTACACAGACACTTCCGATATGGGTGCTATAATGACTCACAAAATGAAGGAGTCAGAAGATCTGTTAATTTACTTCCAGAATTTCCAAGACGTGTGGGTGCTCGAAACCCATGAATCTTTTACAAAATCTATACCCGTATTTTACCACATTTTATGCCAGGGGTTACCAGAGCCTGTACAAAAACAGCTTAAGAAATTGGCAGAAGTAGAGGCTAAACCTTGGGCCGAAATACAGTTGACTATTGCTGCCTAGCCCTACCGCACCAGCATGCACCAAGACTGTAAATTTGTAAATATGTATTCGATTTGTACATTTCTGCTGCATTATTCTTGTTGTATTCATTATTCTTGTTGTATTCATCGCAAGCGCCTGGATGCCCTAGGGCCAGGCGGCGCTATACAAATAATAAACTAAACTAAACTAAACATTATTGTAGATTGTTGCAAGAAAAGAATCGGAAAAAAGAGGCAACTCGAAAAGGTGAGGAAGCAAAGAAACTATCTAAGTACGCTCTCGAAGGAGCCATGCTAACTAGCCCAGCTGAACAGAATGCACAACAGGTGACTATCCCACAACAGAATAACCAAGGTTTCGTAGGACAATACCCAAGGGGAAGGGAATTTAGAGGAAGAGGATGGCAGAGTAATCAGGGAGGTTTCCAAGGGAATCAAGGAGGTTTTCACAATGTGCAAATGGGCAATACAGATATGACGAACAAACAAATAGCTCGACCACTGCCAGTGTGTTGGCTGTGTGGAATGACAGGGCATCCGGCTCGCTTGTGCAGAAGAGAAGGCGCATGGCAAAATAGCCAAGGAATGGGAGCAGGCACGGCAAATTCACCTGCGATCCCACCACAGGGCGGCGCACAGAATTACAGAGTGCAGCAGCAAGCACCAGGCATGCAGCAGGGTGCGCATCAGGGGTGCAACTCCGAGCATGGGGAATTTGCCACAAGGGCAATTTCAACAGGCGCCACCGCAGATGTTGGAGGGCACAAATTCCGCTAGGGGGGGCAACCCAGGGAATGGAGAAAATCCACAAGTGTACAGTGGACCGAACTCATATATGAACTAGGGCAGCTCACTGGGAAACCTGATGTGCTCTATCCTATCAGTGACACCAGACCCTAATAGGGAACCTAGGGTGAATGTCGCCATAGGGGGTAAAGAATATTCCTTCTTAGTTGACATGGGGTCAACACGCTTGTGCATACGAGAAGGCAACTTTTCCTTGTCCGGCAAGGCTATAGATACTCAGAATTTTACAGGAGGTCACAGTCGAGTTCCCTTTACAGACGCACTCTCAGTCTCTATAGGGGAATGCAAAATGAATGTACCTTTGTTGTATTTGCATCAGACCCCAGTAAACATTTTGGGTCGAGACTTAATGACAAAATTGAAATATGACCATCTCGTTTACAGAGGAGGGCATAGTATGCTCTACCCCGGGAATGCATTATTCGAACGTGTGCAATATGATCAGAGCCTATTCAGGACACGGAGCCATGAGAGCTATACGGCTGGAACCTGAGGTTTTCGCATATGGCATACGTGTACTTATGGCGGGATTACCAGGCCTTGCAGACAAGGTCAGGAGAACCCCTGACGAATTTCTATTCAGGCCAAGAATACCAATGCTTGAAGAGGAGGGACAAATATTTCCCTTGATGATACATGCTGCAGCAGTGCAAGGTAGGATAGCATTAGTTGAAGGCTACAATGATGAAGGCAGACAATGGTGTGCGATTATCGCCATTGAAGAAGGGTATCGAGTGACTGACGTCACCGATGACGATCTGTTTGAAGAACAGCCGGACTCAGAAGAGACGAGGGTAGAAGTGAGTCTCATATTTTGGGTAAAAATGATCAAAAGAAAGGTGCCCCAGAGAATGATGTTGGCACTGATACGTCCAGAATACTTTGATGACGACATGGGACCAGGTGCCTGTCTCAGTATGGACCACAGGACTTTATGACGAAGGCCTCCTGAAGGGGGTGGGAGAAGTGAAAATTAAGCTGAAACTATGAGTAAATTTACCAAGAGCACGACAATATCCCATGTCAAGGGAGGGGGTGAACGAATCGCGAAGACCATTTCCGCCATGATGGACCAAGGCATATTAGTGACGTCAGAGTCACCATGTAATACAGTGATTTATCCTGTCAAGAAATCAAAGGGAGGGTCTTGGCATTTAATCCAAGATTTAAGAGCATTAAATGATATTGTTGAAGCCGAGTTCCCTCTAGTCCCTAATCCTTCGACAATTATATGTAATATACCCGTCGAGGCTAAATATTTCACGGTGATTGACTTGAAAAATGCCTTTTTCTTAATCCCGTTGCACCGTTATTCACAAGATCAGACATTGTTCACATTCAGACAAATGTGTCTGAAAAGCACAAGGTTGCCACAGGGGTACTGTGAGTCCCCGTCTATCTTTAACAGAGTCCTGCAGATGGACCTGAGCAATATTGCAGTAGAAAGTGTTGTCTTGCAGTATGTGGATGACATTCTAATCTGCAGCACAACAGAAGAACAATGCAGGCGCGATTCTTTTCAGCTACTGACTACACTGGCTGGGAAAGGCAATAAGGTTGACAAGGAAAAACTGCAATATTGTCAACAGGAGGTGCTGTACATAGGCCAGTTAATTTTGCATGAGGGGAAAAAGGTAACCCCAGAACGGGCTGAAGCTATCATGAACACGGCAAAGCCACTCACGGTAAAGCAAATGCAGAGCTTTTTAGGTCTGTGCAATTATGTTAGAGCATGGGTCATCGATTACAGCTCATAAACCAAGCCCTTGCTCCAGGCCCTAAAGAAGGCCCAGATGTCAAAGGAAAAGATTGAATGGACCGAGTTAATGGCAAAGGGGTTTACGGAACTCAAGAGAGCAATTTGCACGGCTCCAGTTCTCGGGATTCCTAATTATGCATAGTAATTCTACCTATTCTCGCACATAGATGGCAGGGTTATGACGACAGTGCTCGCTCAAAGAACCTCATTAGGGTTCAAGCCCCTGGCGTATTACAGTGGGAATCTGGACCCAGTAATGAGAGGCCAGTTCCCATGCGGACATAGTTTAGCTACTGCAGCGTTCGCCATAGAGAAAGCGACAACCATTGTAAAGGGATGTTCCATGATGTTATACGTCGAGCACTCATTATTTGCCATTTTAGAGAAACCAAAGGGTACGTTGACATCTCAAAGAGCTTCTGCCTATGAGGTGATCATATCTAATCCATCGATCAAAATAGTTTGTTGTAAAACAGTAAACCCAGCTACATTCATAGCCGAGCCAGTCACTGAAGGAGAACCGATACATGACTGTGCAAATTACGAAGAATTTTATGATGAAATCCACAGGGTAAAAGAAAATGCTCTAGCAGGAGGAGAGATCGTTTTCATTGATGGGTCTTCGAGAATCGACCAAGAAGACGGATACATATACACAGGCGTAGCTGTGATGAAACACATAGCAAACAGAGAATTTCGAGTACTTGTCAGTGAACGACTACCATCTCATTACTCAGCACGGCTGTAGAGTTATTGGCGTTGATACTCCCCATTGAGAATCATGCGGACCAGGAAGTAACGGTGTACAGTGACTCCGCCTATGTTACATCCACAGTGCACGCAGGCCTAGCGTGCTGGAAAAGTAGGGGCTACCTCCGAGCAGACGGCACGCCAGTGCCGCATGCAGCCTTATTGGACAGGCTGATTAAGGCACTACAGCTCCCAGGGGGCATATCGGTCGTGAAATGCGCTGCCCATACTCACGGGACAGATTTTGTGTTGCACAGAAATCACGCAGCAGACACGGAAGCCAAGCGTATGGAATCCAAGAGTGAGACGATCATGGAAGTAGAAGTGGCGTACACTCAGGAAAGAATGATGGTAGCACGAACCACACAAGAAGCCTATAGTAATATGGGACAGACACAACTAATGGAGCTTCAAGGGGAGGCACTGCAAGATGAAAAGAACCTTTGGAAACATCGAGGGTGACAGATTGTGACGGCAAGACAGCACTGGTAAACCAGTCATGCCTATATCCCTACTAAAAATAGCATTGGAGCAATTACATTACCCATTACATATGTCAAAAGAGAATCTAGCAGCAATGCTTGAAGAAGACTGGTTTATACCGAATTTAGCTGAGCATGTTGCATTCTTTAAGGTGAACTGCATAATCTGCCAGCAATTCACTGCTGGGCACACATTAAAAGTAGTGAGAGGAGTCATCGCCCGGCCAAATGGGCCTTTTCAGCACTTGCATGTCGATTACGTTGTATGATCAAATGTGTAACGGGTACAGATACTTAATTGTAGTGGTGTGTCCATTCTCTAGATGGATAGAAGCAGGTCCTTGTACACACCCAGACTCAACCTGTGCGGCCAAATTCCTGGTGAGTGTTCCCTAGATGGGGGTGCGCGAAGTGATGAGGTCAGAACACGGGGCTCATTTTGTCAACTCAGTCTTTGAGCAGATCAGCTTGTTGCTTGGTATAAAGCGCAAGTTCTCGTCGGCGTATCATCCAGAAGCTAATGGAATTTGTGAGAGGCTCAACGGCTTGTTAAAGGAAAGGATAGCCAAACTAAAGCTTACTCTAAGGAAGGGATGGTTGCACTGCCTTCCACTGGCATTGTATGCTCTTTGGAACCAACCAGGCTCCGACCATCATCTTACGCTGCATGAGATAGTCACAGGAAGGAGAATGAATACCCCTCTTACCCCACGAGATGTGATGCCCAGCCAACCCGAGAGGTCCCGGAACCGAACTGTCAAAGTAGCTGAACTGTATGACATCCAGCCTTACTGTAATTTCAGACCAGCTGCAACAGCGACAAAAACGGTGCAGCACAGCACAAAGCATTGCAGAAGACACTGCAACAGACCCCGCTCAAGGTCTTTGTGTACCACTCGTTTTCCCTGGAGACGCAGTCCTAATCAAAAACCACACAAGGAGAAGGTGGGAAGAGCCGAGATTCAATGCTCCCTTCGTCGTAGAAGACTGCACTTCATCAGCGGTAAAATTGCAGGGCCTGCAATGACATTAAGCCCTACATCGGAGAAAGCCCTCAAGCTGCACCCCACCACAAAGAAACTACAGACAACGGGGAAAACCTCAGCATGTGCAGACGAGATCAATGACGAGGAAGAAGGACACATGAGCAGCAAAGCCAAGACAACGAACCTGTTTGCAAGTTGTGGCTTAAACTGGACACTTCCTCTAAGAAAAAAAGGGGATAAGGACATAACGGACACTCTGTGCATCTCAGTTGTAGGGTGAAGAAGACAATTGCGCATCTAAGCCACAACACGTTTGTTGACACGAACTTGTAAATCAATCACACTGAAGCGTTGGTGAAAACAAGACTCAAATAGATTGTGATCAAAGACTTTTGCCTAAAGAGCTAAACGCAGCATCCTGACTTATCAAAGAGAAAGACATCGCTTTGCAGCATTTATGGTGTCACCCAGCAGAAACATTCACGAGGGATGTACTGTCCTATTTCCAATTAGTGCTAGAGACATATCCATCACTTTTAGGGAGAGTCACCAGTGTCACAGACTTTATCCAAGATCCTGCCAACAAGAAAGTAATCTGGCAACTGCTCACTGTCATCGTGGAAGCCTTCATTTCCCTGCCTGAATACAGTGATAAGGACACAAATGCTTCCACCACAGGCAATTATAGATGAACTCGTCAATGCACTTTTCTTTCGCATCATAGAAGAGTGCCCAGCTATTGTCGGAAGAACCACAGACACGTTGGCTTTCATTAGAAATCCAGAAAACTCTGAACATTTGAACCAACTGTGGACTAAACTAAACTACTTGGTAGCAATCCACGCAGCAGGAAAGTGCCGGGACTGTTCACGTCAAGGGAAAGGCCTGTGATCTGGAACCCAGCAAGCAGGACAAATGTCCCTGTCACCCGAGGACTGCCGATTGGTGCACAATGTCCTGTTTCGCCTAGTCACTGACTTTCCAGAAATGGTGCGGAGACCTTCCGAGGTTGATGTCATCACCTTCATCAGAGATCCAGCTAATGTTGCGCATATGGGAACGCTCCTCCATTGCATCATGCTCCAAGGGGAGCTGTCCAACTTTCAAAGAGAGTATATGAGGAGATTCCAGTGAACTTTCCACCGAGGGACAGATTGAGAGGACAGAGACAAGAACTTCACCTTTTTATTATTTTTGATTTCGACAAATTGCCATTTTTCCATTTTTCCATTAAACAGGTTTCAGCATGTCTTCAGGATTGAAGCAGATTCGGGAGTGGACTGGAAACTCACCTATTTTGAATATGCACAATGAATGTGACTCACCAAAGGTGTTTGTCTAATCTATTTTTCCATAGTCTAGCAAGGGAACTGTATCCCATATCCAGAGCCAATCGTCACCCACAAGAGGGAGGACACTTGCGAAGCACCAGACACTTTTAAGATACAAACTTTTCGAGAAACAATAATGGAGTGAGTGAAAAGAATAAAACATTGACATTTTGTTATGATTGAAAGGGGGCCCAGAATAGGAACCTGGTCATCCCACCAGCAGAGTGGCGCCCCCGCTTCCCTGGAAGGAAATGCTGCCACTTTTCATACTGCACAATTATGTGTATATGTATAGTGATGATCACTGTCTTTCTGTCATTAACAATCAGAACTACATTCTTTATTGGTGCACAAGGCGTTCAGTGCATCCACCAGATAATGTACACTTAGGTCCCACAAAAGCGCCTAGACCCTATATAGTTATTCCAGTCCCGAGAAAATCTGATGGTAAGGTAAATGAACTAAAATTGAATGTAATTAGCAGTGATACAGACACACTTGAGTTAACAAATGAAGAGAAAAGCTGGAGACAGGGTCAGCACGGAATGAATGAAAACGTAGCACTGACCACTACACACACCCACACACTAAATGCACACGAACCTGGGCAAGTGACAATGGCTGCAGAACCTCAAGCAAAGGCAGTAGAGAGCACAAGACTGCCTACCGAACGATCAGCCCCAGAAAACAATGTGAGAGACCGAAACAAATTAAGTGAAAGGCTGACTAATGCAGACATAGCAAAAGCCCTTGAGAAGACAGAAGCGGCTACGAGAGAATTCACTGCAAGAACACAAATGTTGATAGATCATTTATTCCCATTCATAGCTAGAGCGAAGAAACTACATGAGAAACTGAAAAATAAACCCGCAGAGACTGTATCGACAAACACACAAGTTCCAACCCAAGGGACAAGCATCAGACCTACCATACAGCCATATACTGGACCAGTGACAAGCTGGATAGCTTGGGCACTTGCGCGAAGAAAAGAAAATATGCATGAGAACCAGGAAAGAGCAGACAGAATTGTGTCCACTCGAATGGCACAAGTGAAAAAGCATGCACCGTGGATTGAAATGCCTGAGAACCCTCCAGCACGGGAGAGTCACACAGACGCGTTTAGAGATGTAGTTATAGCTAACTGCAGGAAGACATTAAGAATCAAGAGGCCCCACATGAAGATAACAATGAATTGAACGATTACCTGGTCAGCAAAGCACATCTGGGGAACAACACTTGATACCAACACATGAAAGAAGTTGGAAGAAGGAAATCAGAAGGAGATTGCTTCGTTTGTGCACTCCTACCGTACAGCATGGGAAACTCCAAGATCTTTGTGGGTGTAGAAATTGATGTTCCGACAGCACACTGTTGGTCACACGTAGCAATGTGCAACACCAGAGGGCAGTTTATGGGAAAAGATGCCTCACTGTTATGATTGAAAGGGGGCCCAGAATAGGAACCTGGTCATCCCACCAGCAGAGTGGCGCCCCCGCTTCCCTGGAAGGAAATGCTGCCACTTTTCATACTGCACAATTATGTGTATATGTATAGTGATGATCACTGTCTTTCTGTCATTAACAATCAGAACTACATTCTTTATTGGTGCACAAGGCGTTCAGTGCATCCACCAGATAATGTACACTTAGGTCCCACAAAAGCGCCTAGACCCTATATAGTTATTCCAGTCCCGAGAAAATCTGATGGTAAGGTAAATGAACTAAAATTGAATGTAATTAGCAGTGATACAGACACACTTGAGTTAACAAATGAAGAGAAAAGCTGGAGACAGGGTCAGCACGGAATGAATGAAAACGTAGCACTGACCACTACACACACCCACACACTAAATGCACACGAACCTGGGCAAGTGACAATGGCTGCAGAACCTCAAGCAAAGGCAGCAGAGAGCACAAGACTGCCTACCGAACGATCAGCCCCAGAAAACAATGTGAGAGACCGAAACAAATTAAGTGAAAGGCTGACTAATGCAGACATAGCAAAAGCCCTTGAGAAGACAGAAGCGGCTACGAGAGAATTCACTGCAAGAACACAAATGTTGATAGATCATTTATTCCCATTCATAGCTAGAGCGAAGAAACTACATGAGAAACTGAAAAATAAACCCGCAGAGACTGTATCGACAAACACACAAGTTCCAACCCAAGGGACAAGCATCAGACCTACCATACAGCCATATACTGGACCAGTGTCAAGCTGGATAGCTTGGGCACTTGCGCGAAGAAAAGAAAATATGCATGAGAACCAGGAAAGAGCAGACAGAATTGTGTCCACTCGAATGGCACAAGTGAAAAAGCATGCACCGTGGATTGAAATGCCTGAGAACCCTCCAGCACGGGAGAGTCACACAGACGCGTTTAGAGATGTAGTTATAGCTAACTGCAGGAAGACATTAAGAATCAAGAGGCCCCACATGAAGATAACAATGAATTGAACGATTACCTGGTCAGCAAAGCACATCTGGGGAACAACACTTGATACCAACACATGAAAGAAGTTGGAAGAAGGAAATCAGAAGGAGATTGCTTCGTTTGTGCACTCCTATCGTACAGCATGGGAAACTCCAAGATCTTTGTGGGTGTAGAAATTGATGTTCCGACAGCACACTGTTTGTCACACGTAGCAATGTGCAACACCAGAGGGCAGTTTATGGGAAAAGATGCCTCACTGATATGGGTAACTGAAACAGCATATCCCAATGAAGATGATTATGTCCAGGACATTAAGACGAGAAACAGAGCTCATACTAGGAATCACGTGATCAGGTATGAAAAGCCAGAAGTGAAAGGAGCAGGAACAAGATGGGAAATTAACCCGAGACTGAACGTCCAAGGAAAAACTCCAGAAGAAGCCCAGATTTGGAAGAACAGAGGCCAAATGCAGATTTGGGGAACAGTGCTTTCACCAGACGGATGGGAAGAAGGAGTAGTGATATGCCGAGCCTGGACGGTCCTTGGAGCCTGCAAGGGAGCAGTAGAAATCTCACAAAAACTGTGCAAACCTCTATGGCCCAAGTTGGTAAAGTTATTAACCTGGGTCGAAGACAGAGGCGGACCATTGCAGATAGTCCCACTGGAAAGCCCAAAATTGTGCTTCAGGAACAGTGGCACGAGGAAGATGGGAGAGAATCAGAACTGCAGACTCATCTTTGAAGCTCCAGGTATGACTCACAGAACCGCAGTAATTATGGATCATTACTGGGCGTGTGGATCCAAAGCATACATAAGGCTGCCGAGAAACTGTGGAGGCATATGCACAATAGTGAATGTCCACATTCCTGCACTAATGACCCCAAAAAGTGACCTGAATATAGACAGTTTTCCGAGAGCAGAAGCCCAACTGAGGAAAAGGAGATCTGCAGAACTGATATCCAGAATGAAGAGAGAAAATTACTTCTCATCCAAATCAGAAGAGGCGTTCCACGCAATCCCGCATGAACACAGGCTCTTCAGCCTCACCACATCAGTGTTCACAACGATCCTCATGCCATGGATTCAAGTTGGAGTGAATACCAAATGGCTGCAGATAACCAGATGGGAGTTATTGCAGACCATCAACACTACCATAAAAGGATTCAAAGGGCCTCATTACACGGACGGCGGTAAGGGTTAACGGTCACCGTTAATGGCAACGGTGACCGTTAACCCTTACCGCCGTACTACGAGGTCCCTTTGTGGGTTGGAGGATTTAACGCCTGCTTCTTGCAGGCGTTAAAATCCAACCCGCTAAGGGACCTCGGAGCTAATTACGGCACCGCAAAATTGCGGTGCCGTAATTAGCGCCTTCCCCATTTCCATAGAGCCCTATGGGGCAGAAATGGGAATGGGGAAGGGCAATGGCGGAAAGGGGATTTACCGCCCCTCCAACCTTGGAATGGGGCGGTAAATCCCCTTTCCGCCAAGGCGGTGCCGGTATTTTACCGGCATGAGCCATGGCGCTAATAGCGCCATGGCTCACTGCCTACCGTGTAATGAGGCCCAATGTCATTAAGGAAGAATTAAGAGCAATCCGACTGATGACGCTCCAGAACAGATATGTACTTGACATGATCACTGCGATGGATGGAGGTGTTTGTGCAAAAATTGGAGAATCGTTTTGCACATTTATACCTTTGCATGACGAAGAAAATGGTACCTTAACAGAAGCCATAAGTATGCTGACAAACCTACAGAACCAGATGATCAATGAAACCGACGAAGTTGATGATGACAGCTGGTTTGGAACTTTATTCTCATGGGTCCCACAGTGGATGGCAGATGTATTCAAATTTCTTGGAGCCTTGCTATTGATGATACTACTAGGATTTTGTGTTATCAAGATAATCATCACACAATGCCAGAAAGGTGCGAAGAAAGCCCCAAATTTGGCCTGCACTCCAGCCCCCCATTTTGAGATGCCAGAAGCGTACTCACCAAGATATGTGATGTATAAGGAGCAAATAAACCAACAGAGAGCCACAGTGGGGCTCTGTCCAGTACCCATCAGAAGGACTTGTATAGATATTAAAGCGCCAATAACCACACAACCATGGGCTGCAAGGTAACCATTAAGACAACCATACCAGCAGCTGACGCGAAATGAAGACTACTTACAAACTGTCCCGGCAGAGACCCAAAGGGCCCTTATTGAAGACGAATGGTGACGACACATTGGCCCGGACAGACAGTTCAGGTGAACGAAATGATGATCAAAAGATGACACTACAGGATGAGATGATATGAATACGGATGTGACAGACATAGAAGAAGGGACGATATTGAAATATAAAGAAACGTAAACATTGAAAACAGGATGAAAAAATGTAACTGGCTAAATGCCTGTAAATAGGCTTGGAACACAAGAAGCTAAGGAAACAGTACTGCTTGCAATGCTTAGTAGAAGGATAGAGCGGCAAGCGGCAACTATATATCTACCTCAAAAAGCACATTATACAAGTGCGACTCCATTTTACAAAAGCAGAATTAAGCCTAGGATGATAGAGGACGAACAGGCCAGGATTCATAAACTAGCTCAAAGTCAGACGAAAGAACGGAATCGAAACTCAGCTAGAAGCAGCTCATGGCCAGGAATTCGAGTTCAACCCAAGGAAGGGAGGAGAACAGCAACTCCAAATAATCTAAACTTCAGAGCATTGAAGCCTAGCCCGTGAAGGTCGAGATAAGGAGGCCCAGGCAGGTGGCGAGGCCGAACAAAGAATCCAATTCACAAATAGAGGGAAAATTAAGCCGATCCACGGTGAACAGACACGTGACCAGCCTGGCGCGGAGAGGTGCCCACATCTGATGTCATCCAAACCCAGAGGATACCAAAACCTTTCTGGATAGGAAGCTACAGTTCGAGGCCACTCTCGGCCAACTAATTGACCAATAGCCCTAAAGTGCTGATTGATGGAAGGGAGGCAGGGTGAATCTTGGGGTACACTGCATCTGGGTGTCCATTCTGCATGCTGCTAATTAAAGTGAAGATTTATGGCTAGGGGTGTAACCGACCCAATCACAATGGACCAAATAATCTAGGGTCCTATAGCGAGTAGAACCAATAAGACTTTGTACTTTTAGTGACATCTATCACGAGTGTTGTAGAGGGATGGGCATAGACGCCCACCCGATAAAAGTTATCCAATCCCCACACTCTGCTACCATAAACAGATATAGTACCTATACTTAAGTTACCTTTTCCAGCCAATAGAATTGCATGTCAAACTTAGGAGTTTTACACGTCAATGATGATGAGAATTTGCTATAAAAGTTACTGTTTGCATGAAGAATTTGGGAGTTGAAGCGAGACAGGCGATCGCAGCTCTGATGATTTCCATTTGTTTCCCCATTTTTTGTACTTGTCATTAAACGGACTTCCCTTTGCCAAACCATTGACTTCTCCTTATTGATTGGTGTTGGAGTAAGAGAATCCTGCACCCCATCCTCCTCAAGATGCCGCTATCTCAACTTAAGGTGCCAGAGGGCGAGCTCTGAATCTCAAGGACTCGTTCAGAGGTCGCTCCACCCTCCTGTACACAACAATTAGAAAGAATCAGCAGAGAAACCTCACAATGGCTCTGCATTTTGCTCACGGCAACCAGGTATTTCCGAAAATGAATGGAAATCTAGCAGAGGCTGTTAAAACAACAACAAAAAAACTTGTCTGCTGAGTTTTCAAACTAACTTGCAGTAACTTGATCTGTGCATTTACTGGCAGAGGCGCCAACCAGCAACTGCATAAGCAGCATAAGCACATGTTTTGGTGACCACGGCAGTGCCTCTTTCCCATTGCCAATACCTTTACATTCCTGATGCACCAGAACGCAGCAACGCTTCTTCCTCTGGGGTTTCATCAGAAAACAAGAAACAACCCAGCACCGACAGAACTGGATGACACTGACTGGCTGGACAACTAAGGGGGTGCGGCAGGTCCCCCCAACCTCTGCTTTCTCAAATGAGGTGGGTGATGTAGTTTCCCAAAAATGTATGGGATTGGTTTTTGCAAACTTTTGTAAAGTGCTTCTTCTGACCACAGTGCAGATCTAGTCACCAGTGGCATTTCCACATGTGTTCTTCATCCGGGAGTGGCCCGTGACCCATAGCACCCTGAATGGGCTCTTCGGGTCCTGGGATACTAGCAAGGTTAAGAGATGGTACTGGGTCACTTCTTTCACAATCTTCTCTCAGAGGAGAAACCCAAGCTCTCGGCACTCACCTCTTCTGTATTTATGATATGATATGATAGTTTATTTATATAGTGCCTATACACAATGTGTTTCAAAGCGCTTCAAGGCAAGGGAGGGAACAAGGGAAAATACAATGACATTCTTACAGGCCATGAACAGTAAGGATGTGAAATGAACTATCGTACTCGGCTTGGTGCAAGAGCTAAGACATAGATAAGGAAGGGAGGGGGAGAGCAGGAAGGAAATGGAGACAGTCAGGCGACTACCATACTAGGCCTGATGACATTTCTGGTAGAGCCGGAGAAAAACAAGAGGTGAGGGAGAGGAGTGCAGAAAGGGAGGGGAGGAACAAAACAAGCGACTATCGTACTAGGCCTGCAACTTTCTTCGCTGGAGGCAAAAGTCTGTGTGCCGGGCCAACTTGATTCGTCTCTGAAAAGAGGGATGATGGGTGGATATGTCCAACGCAGCCTCTGTGTACTCCCTGTGATGCGTCTGAAACTGGGTGTCATGCTTCCTTCCCAACCAATTGGTCAGTCTCATCAGCACGCGGCTTAAAACTGGTAATATAGGAAAGGGGTCTTGTGTCATCGTGTCTTTCTGAGGATCACAAACAGCTGCTTCAGGATTAATGTCCATATGTGGGCTCCCTAACGTCTGGTGAAGAGCTGCTACGAAGGAAGAATCTTTGTGAAAGACTGAATCGCCTGCCATCACCGAGGGCATGTTACCAGCCAAATGATCATGGTTTGTTATTTATGTAGCACCTTCGCCAAAGCGCTGTACTTACAACATTATTTGCATACCATTATCACCCAACCGAAGTTGGTACTCATTTATTGACCTCCAAAGGATGAAAGACTGAGATGGCCTTGCCGGATGTCGTGTCTGCGACCTGCAGACCACAAACAGATCGCAGCAGCGAGTGCTCAGCCTGCTGAGCTATCTCACTGGCCTAAAGCCTGGCATGCAAGAATGCCAAACCCAAATCCAACCTTTATCCTGTCCGAAACAAACATATGAGGCTTAGACGTGAACTGAACCGCAAAGGAATCAAGAAATTCCTATAAGCTGTTCGTTGCCCTAATCCAATGCTTCGGGAGGGCTAAACCACCGCCATGGCTTTGATACACATTTACATGGGCTAGGGTCTGCACTTACACCATCAGATCATGAACTAAAGGGGTAGTAAATCTTTGTAAATGACCTGTCTTCTGGTTTGCATTGTTTGAATGCTGCATCTGTTCTTTCTTCACATCGAGATATGCATGAACGAGCAAGTCTCGGAAGGATAGCTATGGGGCAACGTGCTCTCCTTGGAATCAAGACGACATGGAGCAACACAGGTTCGATCCCCGCGTCTGCTCTTAGAAACCTCTGGGTATTAAGCAAGTAATAAATAACCTAACATATCATATCATGAGACTCCATCCTGTCCCCTTTCCTCTTCAATCTCTACATGGGACCTCTGGGGGAGCTCCTCACCAACAGAGACATCAATATACACCAATACACCGATGACATGATGTTTATCTAAAGATAAATGACACCCCTCATCCAAGCCTGTATTTCAAGGGCGTTCCTTGAGCTCAACCATATAAGGAAGCCCCCCAATCACGTACAAGTCCAGAATTGGCTAACATCAAGCTTGCTGGATTCATGCTGCAACACTTATCGCAAAATCTCCTGCTTTATTATGTAATATGTGCCAAGAAGATCCTAGCAAGATGGTACCAGCTGGCGCGCCTCTAGCAAGTAAAGCCATTCATCCATGCTTCCCCCTGTCCCCCGGGTTTCAGATCAGTTGTCCAAGCCCTGGCCACCCCTGCCTGTACAGTGGCAGTGCCGCCTTGGCCCCTCTGAAAGCCACGCAGCATGCCGCAGCACGCCTCCTCACAGGTACAGGAAAATGCAATCACATCACCCCCAATCTTAAGGTGCTGTACTGGCACCTCGTTCAAGCACACATCATGT
Organism: Ambystoma mexicanum; assembly: GCF_040938575.1. NCBI lineage: Eukaryota > Metazoa > Chordata > Amphibia > Caudata > Ambystomatidae > Ambystoma > Ambystoma mexicanum. The sequence goes on along the minus strand of NC_090936.1, from coordinate 1,110,532,563 downwards.
TCAAGACTGCCTGCATCACCTACAAAGCAGTCAACGCCATCACACCCGTCTGCTTGGCTTTGAAACTCACCATCTCCCGATGCTGGCGCACCAGCCGAAGCCAACACATCACCAGGCTGGAAACAAAGAACTCTAAGAGGGAAACAACAGGAAATAGACCTTTTCCTGCTTTCCACCCTGTCTCTAGAACAAGTTACCAATGCAGATAAGACTGGCCCCACCATCCTACAGTTCCGGAAGGAACTGCAGACCCTATTCTTCAGAAAACATATCGCCAATTGCTGATTGCTGCACTCAACCCTATTTCTACCCCTGTGAACCCCCTTCCACTTGTTCCCCTTACTCACTCAAGCTCCTCTGCTACACCTGCACCCTACCTATAACGCCCGAGGTGCCTCCCCTTTTCACAGCACTTTGGCACTGATTCATAGATTTATTTGCACACTGAAAAGTGACTTTGCACACTTTTCAGCCGGGCTGAACACTTCTTTTCCTGCTTCATGGATCAGACTTTGCGTCTATTCCCAGACTTTGCGCTGGTCTGTCACGTCTTTCTGTGCAATCGAGCGCTTTGCGCGGCACTCCACGTAAAGTGTGGAACGGGCCTACGCAAAGAAATAAATAGGGGGGGGACATGCATATTCCCCATTCTCAGGGCAAAATGAGGAAGAACAAGGAATAACATGGACTTGTTGAGGGACGGCCACGCAAAGGAATCGCACGCCCAGTCAAGCACAAATCCAACCCCTTTCATCGAATTCAATGCGCAACTTCACGTCTGGAAAAGTCACACGCAAACCATTTGAACTCACCACCACTTGATAGGAGGCACAAAGCACAATGCACATAAGATGTGACGTGCAAAGGTAATGTTTACATAGCAATTAGAAGTGACAGCACATAGCTGAGGTGCCGCTTGGAGTTAGGGGTGATCGCATGCAGATTAGCAGGGTGCTGACTTGAATTATGGGGTTTCGTCCGCAGGTTGACCGGGAGCTGCCTTGAGTTACGTGAAATGCTGCGCAGATTGTCGGGTGTAGTTTTGGTTTACGGGGTTCATACGCAGTGTTGGCTGGGGTGCTGCCTGGTCGCGGGGGGGTGGGGGGTTCTCGCAGTATTGCCAGGGTGCTTGATGATGGGGATAAGGCAGGCGCAAAGGTTGGTATATGTCGCTGGTTTTGGTTTGCATGGGGGTGTGTCATGGGCGTTCCGGGTGCTACTCTATTTTCTTTGCGCCTAGGGTTACTTTGCGGTTATAATTCCATGAATACGCAGAACGCGCAAAACATACTTTTGCGTGCAGGTAGGCGCAATGTTGTTCTACACGCAAGTTCTTTGAAGGGGCTTTGCGGTTTTTCTATGAATCGGGCCTGTATATTCCCAGCTAAGTCCGGCTATCTGAACTTCGAGTCAAACATCATAATAAACTGTGATTTTATATAGTGCTTGATGCTGGATTTGTCCTGCTTCACAGCACTGTAATTATACTTAGTATTACGCAACGCAGTGAATCTACATTGGAAGGAAAAATGGCTGCAGAGCCTGCCTTCCACGGTAGGTTGCCCAGATAGAGCTCTAAAGGAGCACCTAAGCTTTGGCACCCCCTCCCCACCCCCCGTATTCCTTGGCGGTCGATAGAGAAAATATCCAGAAATTCAAAGTGTGGGGTGTGCTCGCTGTGCTCTGCCCTCCACATCTACACTTACTCTGAACATCTCAGGAGCAGCTTCTTGTGGCATTTAGCCATAGAGGTATGACGAGGACGAAGCTTGAATTCTAATCCCGGCTTCCCCCGTCCACCACGTTGTGTGATCCTGGTTTAATCACTTTACATATCCACTTACCTAGCAACATTCGAAGTGGCTAGCGACAGACTGGATCCTGCGAATAATAAAAAGCAGTCGCTTTTCACTTCTGGATAGGCTTAAGGAAAACTCATGAATACACAGTAGATTTCGAGCAGCTGGGTGGGCTGCGCCCGTGTTTCCTTGAGGATGCGATGGGAGCCGCTGCTCCTCCGAGCCAGTGAACTTTGCTCGCAGGCCGGCCCTCCTCAGGGAGCTTGGCAAGGGGAGGGAGGAGGGAGAGCGCTGGCTTCCCTGGCACTGCTGCTCGCTCCCGCGATTCGGCCACCAGCCTGCAGCCGGGACGGAGCTCAGCCCCGCAGCTCAAGGACAAGTTATCCTGTCTCCTTCTCCAAGTAGAGAGCCCGGACCTCAGGCATCCCCTCTGCACGCGACTTTCAGACAGCTCAAGCCTGTGAATCCCCCCGGCAAGGATTCATCTGCCGAAGCAGCCGCAAGGAGGACTGATCAGGTCTCCGGCACCAGAACTTAAGACTACCTGCAACACTATCCCCGCCCGTGAATCCCTGAACCAGGATTCATCGACCAAAAAAGCCACACGGAGGGATAATCAGCTCTTGAGAGTAGTTGCAGCTGTTGAATCCCTGAATAAGGATTGCTGCAAGAGGACACCTGAAAGGAGAGGGATCGGTCGGCTCTGTACATCACTCTCGCAACCCCAAACCTGTGGATCCGTGCAAAGGGACTCATCTCCCAGAACAGACACAGCGAGAGAAGAGTCATCTCTCAATCGCCAGACTTGGACCCCACTTACGTTACTAGGACTCATTTTATTGTCGGACTAAGAATTAATCAGCCGAGCCTGCTGCCAAAAGGCAGCTCAGTTCTGACTGCACACAACTTTCAGCAAACTCAAACCTGTGAATCCCTGATTCATCTGCCAGTTCTGTACACCACTTGGAGCACTCTCAAACTTGTGGATTCTTTAAAAAGGACTAATCTACTAAAATAGCTGTGGGGATAGGATTCGGGTTTCAAGGACAAGTTCTGGATGCCACTTACGTCACTAGGACTCATTAAACTCCAGAAATAACACATAAGCTGTCAAGTTGCCTGTGGGAAGGTAGTCAACCTTTAAGTGCCAGCCCTGAAACGAGTAATTTAACTACAAGAATAAAGACTCAACTGCCAACCCCTGTATAAGGATTTATCTACCAAGGCTGCTAGGCCAGCAAAGGGGCCGAACTCCCATGCTACAGTATTGAATGGCTCACTAAAAGAAAGTGTTTATCTGATTCTACACTTGATAACCACCGGAAAAATATTCAATTTACAAGAGTGCTGCAGGGGAGCAGCTCCACTCGCAGACACCGGCTCTGCATGCCAGTCATTTAACAAATGCTCGTTTAACGCCAGTACCTGGGAATTCCCGAAAAGGGACTCATCTTCTGAGCTTCCTAAACCGATCTCAGGTCCAAGACAGTGGGTTAGTACATCCCTAACTACAGAAGAGTTTATCTAACTGCCAAGGAGGCTGAATATCAAATGGGGAGGATTCATCTAATGTCTTAGCATCCTAGAAACACTTAAACAAGGATTCATCAACTAAGATTGCTGCTGGAAAGGAGCACCGTATCTGCATGCTATTTAGAAACCAACGGCTATCTTTAATTGCAGACCTGGGAACTGTAAAAAGGATTCATCTTTCAAGTTTGCTTCAGAAAGGAAGGTTAACTATCCAGCACACCTGCCAACCCCAGCAAAGATACTAGCTTGCTGACCAAATCAGGCTTCGCTTCCTTCCCAGCTCTATTGGGCATCAGCACCGAAGGGGCTCATCAACCTCTCATTTGCCAAATCCAGTGTTCCAAGCGTCCCACTTGTCTTTTTGCAAGGATCAATCTGGCCTGTCCAACGTCAATAGGCTGAAGACTCATCATAGATCCGGCCACCTCGGCACCATCGTGCAGCAGGGCACACTAGCTGCCCGCCAGCACTGGGACTGATCTGCAGAACCCATTGACCTGCCGAGGACTCATCTCCTCTTCGGCACCACTTCTCACTGTGCCATGTCACCACTTGCAGCTTAAGCCCTTTTGGGAGGGCAAGGAACTGGGCCCCAGGGCTAGACTTGTATGAAACGTTATTTTATACATCACATACACAAGCCCCACGATTGGCCATGGTCTTCCTCGTTTGCCTCTTTCTCCATCTCCCCCTCCTTTCTTTGGGACAGGGACCTGTGACGTCACAGGAGAACCCCAACGCGGCTGTCATGCGCCCATATGGTCAAGTGAATGTAAGTTTCTGTCGAGCCATTTGCATTATTTATTTATTTGTTTAATTTATTTTTGTATTTGCAAAGCGCCTACAGCCCAGAGGCATCGAGGCGCTGTTTCAAGAAGGTGTCTTAGATGCGTGAACAGAAAGGCAATGCATAGGTTACATGTAGCAGGTGCCTTTAGCTAATGACCCATGAGCGCTTTACCTGATTATTCTATGTTGCTTCTGATATAGCAGCAGCCATTCAACAAGAGCTCAGCCAATAGAAATAGTTCAGAGCGCCATTGAAATGATGTGCTGTGCACAAGGCGCACGTGTTTCGTGCACTTCGGGTTAGCTTTAATTATTGATGTTCTATGCATGTAACTCCACAAGGCCAAGTATTCAAAAGCGCGAAGTGACTATTTCTCGAGTGCAGGTCTCTCCATCTTTTGATTTTTCCCATTTTGGTTAGATGGGTCTTTACCGGAACGCAGGCTTTGCTGCCAATAAAAGGTGCGCATCTTTTAATGCGTGCATAAACTGTTCCTAGAAACCTCGTTGACTGATACTGCGCTTCGTTGTCATGCTCTCAAAGATTTCAGTTGGGTGATGTTGTATGTAAATATGTGCTCTGTAATGCGCTTTGGGTTAAGGCGCTATATAAATATGTGCTCTCTAATGCTCTTTGGGTTAAGGCGCTATATAAATATGTGCTCTCTAATGCTCTTTGGATTAAGGCGGTATATAAATATGTGTTCTCTAATTCGCTTTGGAATTAAGGCGCTATAAAAATAACACATCATTATCTTTATACGACCTATTTTTGGGCCCCATTCTATAGGATTTCAATGAAAGAAAGAATGTCGCTATTGCATTTCATTGTTATGTTAACTTAGTTATTAACACCTTTGGTCAAAACCTTCTTTTTACTGTTAGTGAGTGTGTAAGATAGCTCCCTGGTTTATGCAAATGCTGTGCACATATCTGGGACCCTTCAGCCCGAAATCTGGAATCTCAGTGGTGCTGACTCATCCTTTCATCCTTCTGAGATTGATAATGAATGCCTTGTTGATGATAATGCGATCAAAATCCTCTAGATTTGTTTGCAACCCCCCGTCCCCCAAAATAGAAATTTGCATTTCATGGGGATAGTATTTTGCAGGCCTCAAAAAGGAGTCTACGTAGTGTGTCGGACGGAGGTGGAGCAGTGTTTGGAAGAGGATCGTTGTGGTTTATTGCATCTTTGCCACTCTTTAATTGCTGCCTTTGATGATGTTGACTGCTTCACCTAAAGACTGACTTATGTAGCTGGCACCCCTTTTTTTACTAATTTTGCAGTGGTCTAGTTGATTGGGATAGGTGATTTCTGTAAGTGAAAGGACATAAATCCCTTCTGCATATAAAGCAGTTTCATTATGCCGGTGCCCACATTTTATGCAAACATTGTGCTATAAAGGACAGGTCATTATGCCTCTGCCCACAATGCAGTCTAGCATTGCACTGTAAAACAGACTTTCACAATCCATGTGCCCACCATATATGCCAACATTGCCACTTCAAAACCCATCCATGATGCCTGTGCCTACAAAAGGCCAGAAGTGCTCTATAGGTCCCCTGTTTCATAATGCTTCTGTACACCATATATGTCACGATAATTGTGCCCACAATTTAAGCCAACATTGCACTGTAAAGTGCATTTTCTCAATGTGTTTCATTACAAAATATACCAGTACTGCCTTGTGAACCAACATTTCATAATTCATGACCCCACAATATATACCAGGATTGCCCTATAAAACACATGTTCCTGCTGCTTGTCCCTAAATGTATGCCAGGATCCATGTAAAAATATTTGTATGATCCATAGCCCTTCAAAATAGGCCCGCATTTCTACATAAAAAAACAAGTTTATGAAGCATGGCCAACAAAATATTCTGGGATTGTCTGTGAAACACATTTTCATGATGCATGTCCCCAAATATATGCCAGGATTTCCCAGTAAACATGTTTTCATGTGGCAGGCCCCCACAATATATACCAAGGTTGCTTTGTTAAACATGTTTCATGCTGCATTTCCCTCAATATAGACCAGGATGGCTCTGTAAAACATGTTCTTATGATGCATGTCCCCACACTATATGCTAGCTTTGTTTGTAAAACACATTTTCATGATAAATGACTGCACAAAATATGCCAGCATTGCCGAATAAAATGCATGTTCATGACGCATGTGCCCATGAAATATACCAGCTTTGCCCTGGAAAACAGGTTTTCATGATGCATCTCACCACAATATATGACAGGGTTACCATATAAAACAAATGTTCATGATGCATGTCCCCATACTATGTGACAGGACTGGTTGGTAAAACAGGTTTAGATGATGCATGTCCCCAAAATATATGTCTGCAGTGCCTGTGAAATACATCCCTATGATTCATGTCCCCAAACAATATGCCAGCATTGCCCAGCAAGACACATCTTCCACATGCATGCCCTCATAAAATACTCCAGCATTGTAATTTAAACATGTATTTAGGATGCCAATGGCCACATACCAGTACAGTCCTTTATATGAAACTTTAATGATGCATATTTCCATAGAATATGCCAGCATTGCCATGTAAAATACAATTCCATTGTGCCAGAATGTCCATGTTAAACACATTTGTATGATCTATGCCCCCAGAATATGAGGCCATATTGCCTGTAGAACATATTTTCAGGAATTATGTCCCCACAAACACACATACACCCCCTATGTGCTTACCTCGTTTGGGCAGCACATTGAGGAGGTGGTAGAGAGGCAACCCCACTGCCTGCAGTGACCCGGTCCACCTGCCCAATTGGCTATGCTTCATTGGGAAAGCTCTCACCCCAACCAGCCCAGAGCAATTGGCCATGTGTGGTGGTGGCTCTGGGTTCCTGTAGGGGAAGATACCACACCTGTGCATTTCTCTTTATCTGCATTTATTGTGGCCATACTGGTAGGCTGGGTGGCTGGGCACTGCCCATCCTCTCATTAAGGATGTGCCACAACGCTGTCCACCTCATCGACCACCCTCAAACTGGACCAAACCATCTTCCATATCATCTCAACCATGGAAAATATAAATTTGACCTACAATGTCAGTCATCAGAGCCTGCAGCACCATACCCTGACAATCCACAACTGTTAGTGCAGGTCTCATCAGACCTTCTCCCCAGACCCTGTGGATGATATTGAAGGAATGTTCCCAAAGAAAGGGATGCAGTGTATATGTCATTTACAGCTCCCAAAGACATGCACATATGAATGTTCCAGTTAAAATAAGTATATTAGCAGAAAGTCCCAAGTCCTAATGTGGAAACATTCATAATCTCCTGTTAAGGTAAGTTAAACTGCAAGGGCATGTTGGTTGAGGGGGTTATTGGGGCTCCATAGAGTCAGTGGCCAATGATGGGCTGCCCTAGGGACCCTGCCCCATGGTAACTTCAGGATACAGGTATGTTGCTTAGGGTTTGGGGTTACTGGATTACTAGGAGATGGTCCTGTTGCTGAGCACTTCACACACCACGCCTTCAGATCTTCTCAGCCACCTTCAGAATAGCTGTGAAATGCTTGGGTCCTCTGTAGACGGGGGGCCTTGAGTCCTTTCCATTCAGCTGTTAAATGCTTCGTTTCCTTTGTTATTGTGGCTCTGCAGGAGTTTCTGACTGGCATGGGCACCCATTCGGCTACAGTAATGGGGCGGTAGTGAAACAGTTCCAAGGGTCCTTGGGTTCCTGTGACATCAAGGCAAGCTGCTTATGGCTTCATCGTTCCTTGGGAGGGCTGGAGGCCAAAACGGATCTGTGGATAGTCTCCTTGCCTGTTTCAATGTTGCCAGAGTCCTCCTGCACCTCCCCACCACTGAAACAGTGACTCCCAGACTGGAACACACTGAAGCTGGGGGACGTTGCGGACTGTTACGGTCTGGAAGGCACTGTTTCGATGAGGGAGCGGAAGGGCGGAAACAAGAATCAAGTGAAAGTGAAACCGGTAAATAAACATGCCTCAGAGTGTGGGCACCATGGGGGCTTATTTTGATTGAAGGTGCAGGTGCCCTTGAAAGCTACAGTTCTTCAGGCTCTGTCGAATGTTAGTGTATGTCTGTGACAGTTTTCTCAACTCTTTATTTATTTATTTTTTGTTCATTTGTAATGCGCCTATACACAAGTGTTTCGAAGTACGGCAAGGCAGGAGGTGGGGACAGGAAGGGGGAAAGTAGCAATCCTAATAGGCCTTTGCGCCATTCAGATCGTGCAAGTGCGGTAACTATAAGTGCATGGGGAAAGGGAGGTGGTGAAGTGCAGGAACTGGGTGGAAGTGCCCATGTGAAGCAGAGTGCCAGGAAACCCTGGTGGGCAGAGCCAGGGGGAGGAAGGGAGTAAGGGGTGTCCACAACTAAGTGCAATTAAGGAGCTGGGAGGCTACAAGGGGTGCAAGCAAACCAGCTAGGTGTAGGCGGTGGGGCCAGTGAAGACAAATGCCGTATGAGGGGGGGATGGGAGAATAAATGCAGAGGTAGACTAAGCATGGGATGGCCTGGTGCCCTGTAGGACTCTGAAGGAAGCAGGCCACCAGTCACAGGAAGATGGGACATTAGCAGGGGGAGGGAAGTGGGAAGGAAGAAGAGAAAGGAAAACCTTGAGGAGCTTCCAGAACTTAAGGAGACAGGCTCAAGTCTGAGAGGGGCAGGGAGGCCATTCCAGAGGGAGGCTCCTGCGGAGGAGAGAGATCTACCCCCCACTCTCTGCTTGTAAAAACGTCTGATTTGCAGAGAGTTGGAGTTAGCAGACTGAAGGGCTTTAGAGGGGAGGTATTTAGGGAGAGAGAGTTGGATATAGCGTGGTCCCAGACTGGAGAAAGCCTTGTGGATGGTGCAGAAGGTCTTGAATTTGATCCTCGCAGCCACCAGGATTAATTGGAGAGATTTAAGGGCTAGAGAAATGCGGTCCCTGGGCTTGAGGCCAAGGATAAGTCTTGCAGTCCTATTTTGGATTAGTTGAAGGGAGTGAAGGGAAGAGTTAGGCAGGTTGAGTAAGAGGCTGTTGCAGTAGTCCAGCCTGGAGAGAACCAGAGGTCTGGAGATGTTGAGTTTCTGGGGGAAGGTGAGGAAGGGGAGAAGGCATCTGAGGAAGTGAAGCTGGAAGTGAGCCTTCTTGGCCAGGTCCATGATGCGAGGAGAGAAGGAGAGGGAGGAGTCAAAGATGACACCAAGGTTTTTTGCTTCATACGAGGGTGAGAGGAGGAGGCCCAAGGAGGGTGCCAGGGTGTGGGAGCGGGGGTAAAGAGGGAGCAGGGGTCCCTATGATAATGATCTCAGTCTTAATGGCATTAAGGCAGATATTGTTTGATAGTGCACCATGCCTGAATAGTAGACGAGCAGTCAGGAATGAGAGAGGAAGAAGAGGAGATAGAGGAGTGAAGCTTGAAAGAAAGCTGTGTGTCATCAGCATAACACTGAAAATTAGGAGAGAAGGAGGAGATCAGATGGGCTATGGGGGGCAGGTCGATATTGAAAAGCCAGGGCAAGAGGCACCACGGGTGGAGAGTGAGATGGTGGAAAGGAAAGGGCCCAATTGAACGTGGGCGAGTCGGTCAGAGGGAAAGGCATTCAACCAAACCAGAGTCAGGTCCATGATGCCAGGGGTGTGCCGGAGGCGCTTTATCAGGGTGGCATGGTTGACTGTATCAAAGGCAGAGAAGAGGTCAAGAAGGATGAGAACAGAAGAACATCTTGAATCAAGATTAGTGAGCAAGTCTTCACAGGTGTTCAGGAGAGCAGTTTCCATGCCTCCGGCAGCTCAAAAGCCAGACTGGTGGTTGTTGAGACAACCAACAGATCTGGTGTGGTGTACAAGCTGGGAGATGGCCAGTTTCTCCAAGAGTTTGCCCAGGAAGGGACTAGTGGGGAAGGGCGGTAGTTTGCGGGATAGAAAGGATTGGTGGAAGGTTTTTTCAGGAGAGTGTGCACAAGGGAGTGCTTGAGAAGTGAGGGGAAAGCATTGTGAGAAAGGAGTGATTGCAGAAATTGGCCAAGGCTGGAGCAAGAGAGATAATGTTGTCCTTGATAGCTCTGGAGGAGCAGGGGAGCACCTATTTGGAGGAGATTTTCATAGAGCGGACTAGTCTAGAAACCTCATCAGGTGTTATGGGAGAAGAAGAGGGGAATAAAAGGGGAAGGGAGAGGCGGGTCAAAAGAGGCCTGGAAGAAGGGGAGGGGTAGATTGTGGTGTAGAGGTGAATGAGGAGAGGATGTCATGAGTTTTGGAGATGAAGTGAGATGCCAGAGAAGTGCAGAGTGCCTGGGAGGGCAGGGGAGAGGTTGAGACTGTGGTAGGTTTGGCGAGTTCCTTTCAGATTTTGAAATGTTCAGCCATGTTGTTAGTGGCCACAGAGATCGTTTGACACTTTGTTGTCAGAGCCCATGTGCTGATAGATCCAACTAGTTTTCTAGAGGGAGCATGGTTCAAAAGGCATTGAGAATGATCTCCGCGAGACAAGGGGAGTGTGCACTGCCCTGTCCCATGCAGTTTGTAGAGGTCTCGGATAGACACCTGTATTCAGTAGGGTATTTGTAGGTTGTAGGGACCAGCAGGGACTCCTCACTTTCAGTATTCAGTTCAGGTTCTTCCTACAAGCCCATTTATTCTACATGTCTTTATCTGCATTTTTGGTGGAATTTGGAGTGAGGGTAAGTATTCATCTCCCAAATAAAGAGTTGCATTCGTTCAAAGATGCCGGCACCCAAACTGTCTTTGGCGGGTGTCACCTTCAAACTCTGTAGTCTTCTTCCCAGGCAAACTCTCCAGATGTGGATTCAACCTTGAATACAGACACTCCCTCATTCTGTTCTTCTCTCTACAGCCTTATGACTTCCGATGATAGCAGAACGTGTTCCAAACACAGCCAGGTGTGGGTTACCTTACTCCTCCTTAGAAACACAGCCAGGTGTAGGTCACCTTACTCCTCCTTAGAAACACGGCCAGGTGTGGGTTACCTTACTCCTCCACAGAAACTCCTCCTTAGAAACGCGGCCAGGTGTGGGTTACCTTACATCTCCTTAGAAACACGGCCAGGTGTGGGTTACCTTACTCCTCCTTAGAAACAGGGCCAGGTGTAGGTCACCTTACTCCTCCTTAGAAACACGGCCAGGTGTGGGTTACCTTACTCCTCCTCAGAAACACAGCCAGGTGTGGGTTACCTTACTCCTCCTTAGAAACATGGCTAAGTGTGGGTTACCTTACTCCTCCTTAGAAACAGGGCCAGGTGTGGGTTACCTTACTCCTCCTCAGAAACACGGCCAGGTGTAGGTCACCTTACTCCTCCTTAGAAACACAGGCAGGTGTGGGTTACCTTACTCCTCCTTAGAAACATGGCTAAGTGTGGGTTACCTTACTCCTCCTTAGAAACAGGGCCAGGTGCGGGTTACCTTACATCTCCTTAGAAACACGACCAGGTGTGGGTTACCTTACTCCTCCACAGAAACTCATCCTTAGAAACGCAGCCAGGTGTGGGTTACCTTACTCCTCCTTAGAAACACGCCCAGGTGTGGGTCACCTTACTCCCCCTTAGAAACACGGCCAGGTGTGGGTTACCTTACTCCTCCACAGAAACTCCTCCTTAGTAACACGCCAGGTGTGGGTTACCTTACTATTCCTTAGAAACACGCCCAGGTGTGGGCCACTTTACTCCCCCTTAGAAACACGGCCAGGTGTGGGTTACCTTACTCCTCCTCCTCAGAAACACAGCCAGGTGTGAGTTACCTTACTCCTCCTTAGAAACACTGCCAGTTGTGGGTTACCTTACTCCTCCTTAGAAACATGGCTAAGTGTGGGTTACCTTACTCCTCCTTAGAAACACTGCCAGGTGTGAGTTACCTCACTCCTTCTTAGAAACACAGGCAGGCGCGGGTTACCTTACTCCTCCTTAGAAACACGGCCAGGTGTGGGTTACCTTACCCCTCCTTAGAAACACAACCAGGTGTGGCTTACCTTCTCCTCCTTAGAACACAGCAAGGTGTGGGTTAACTTACTCCTCCTAAGAAACACTGCCAAGCGTGGGTTACTTTACTCCTCCTTAGAAACATGGCCAGGTGTGGGTTACCTTACTCATCCACCTTTAGAAACCCGGCCAGGTGTGGGTTACCTTACTCCTCCTTAGAAACCCAGCCAGGTGTGGGTTATCTTACTCCTCCTCATGAACACAGCCAGGTGTGGGTTACCTTACTCCTCCTTAGAAACAGGGCCAGGTGTGGGTTACCTTACTCCTCCTAGGAAACACGCCCAGGTGTGGGTTACCTTACTCCTCCTCCTCAGAAACACGGCCAGGTGTGAGTTACCTTACTCCTCCTTAGAAACACGGCCAGGTGTGGGTTACCTTACTCCTCCTTAGAAACACAGCCCGGTGTGGCTTACCTTACTCCTCCTTAGAAACACGGCAAGGTGTGGGTTAACTTACTCCTCCTAAGAAACACTGGCAGGTGTGGGTTACTTTACTCCTCCTTAGAAACACGACCAGCTGTGGGTTACCTTACTCCTCCTCCTCAGAAACACGGCCAGGTGTGGGTTACCTTACTCCTCCTTAGAAACACGCCCAGGTGTGGGTCACCTTACTCCCCCTTAGAAACACGGCCAGGTGTGGGTTACCTTACTCCTCCTCCTCACAAACACGGCCAGGTGTGAGTTACCTTACTCCTCCTTAGAAACACTACCAGTTGTGGGTTACCTTACTCCTCCTTAGAAACATGGCTAAGTGTGGGTTACCTTACTCCTCCTTAGAAACACTGCCAGGTGTGAGTTACCTTACTCCTTCCTAGAAACACAGGCAGGTGCGGGTTACCTTCCTCCTCCTTAGAAACACGGCCAGGTGTGGGTTACCTTACCCCTCCTTAGAAACACAACCAGGTGTGGCTTACCTTACTCCTCCTTAGAAACACAGCAAGGTGTGGGTTAACTTACTCCTCCTAAGAAACACTGCCAAGCGTGGGTTACTTTACTCCTCCTTAGAAACACGGCCAGGTGTGGGTTACCTTACTCATCCACCTTAGAAACCCGGCCAGGTGTGGGTTACCTTACACCTCATTAGAAACCCGGCCAGGTGTGGGTTACCTTACTCCTCCTTAGAAACACGACCAGGTGTGGGTTACCTTACTCCTCCTTAGAAACACAGCCAGGTGTGGGTTACCTTACTCCTCCACAGAAACTCCTCCTTAGAAACACGGCCAGGTGTGGGTTACCTTACTCCTCCTTAGAAACAGGGCCAGGTGTGGGTTACCTTACTCCTCCTAGGAAACACGCCCAGGTGTGGGTCACCTTACTCCCCCTTAGAAACATGCCCAGGTGTGGGTTACCTTACTCCTCCTCCTCAGAAACACGGCCAGATGTGAGTTACCTTACTCCTCCTTAGAAACACTGCCAGTTGTGGGTTACCTTGCTCCTCCTTAGAAACATGGCCAAGTGTGGGTTACCTTACTCCTCCTTAGAAACACTGCCAGGTGTGAGTTACCTTACTCCTTCTTAGAAACACAGGCAGGTGCGGGTTACCTTACTCCTCCTTAGAAACACGGCCAGGTGTGGGTTACCTTACTCCTCCTTAGAAACACAGCCCGGTGTGGCTTACCTTACTCCTCCTTAGAAACACGGCAAGGTGTGGGTTAACTTACTCCTCCTAAGAAACACTGCCAGGTGTGGGTTACTTTACTCCTCCTTAGAAACACAACCATGTGTGGGTTACCTTACTCATCCACCTTAGAAACCCGGCCAGGTGTGGGTTACCTTACTCCTCCTTAGAAACCCGGCCAGGTGTGGGTTACCTTACATCTCCTCATGAACACAGCCAGGTGTGGGTTACCTTACTCCTCCTTAGAAACACGGCCAGGTGTGGGTTACCTTACTCCTCCTTAGAAACACAGCCAGGTGTGGCTTACCTTACTCCTCCTTAGAAACACGGCAAGGTGTGGGTTAACTTACTCCTCCTAAGAAACACTGCGAGGTGTGGGTTAGCTTACTCCTCCTTAGAAACCCGGCCAGGTGTGGGTTACCTTACTCCTCCTTAGAAACACGGCCAGGTGTGGGTTACCTTACTCCTCCTTAGAAACGCAGCCAGGTGTGGTTTACCTTACTCCTCCTTAGAAACACAGCAAGGTGTGAGTTAACTTACTCCTCCTAAGAAACACTGCCAGGTGTGGGTTACCTTACTCCTCCTCAGAAACACAGCCATGTGTGGGTTACCTTACTCCTCCTTAGAAACATGCCTGGGATGCAGGATCCTACAATGGATTTTTACACGGGGATAGGTTATAGAATTTTCCCTGGAGTAAGGCAAAGTTGTTCTTCCTGAAAATGATTAAAAAGTGCCACCTTCGAAATTAACACATTTCAGCTGGTTCTGAAAGGTTACTCTCGTAGATAAAATGGGGTTATGTGTTGCTCTGCCAGACAAATGCAGCTGCCTTACCGCCAGCATGGATTTCATGCTGGCGGTGTGGATTCCTGTGGAATCCGCTTGAAATTACCACCTTGTAAAAGCAGGTGATTTCCATGGAACTTCATTGCAAGTTCCTCCTGCAATTGTTAACTGAGTTACGCATTCACACTTTTCCATCAGCATAATGGAAAAGTGAAGTGTAAACGTGATTTTGCCTGTTTTTTACTCATTACAACAGGACCATGAGGACGGCAAGGTTCCTCATCCCCAAAAACGGTCAGAACTAAGATCTTCCCCTCATTCCGTCTCAGTTTAACACAACCCGTAACCCGCAGCCAAAAGTTCAAATGCTTTGGATTCCCCTTAGATATTGACATGATCCCAACCAAGGAGGAACAACAGCATCTTTCTATCACAAAACCAACCTTTGGCTCCTGAGCTGAATTCTCCTGCAGTGGCATATTTAGGCTTTCTGCTGCCCTAGGCCCAAATAAGTGCATGCAGCCCCCCCCAACTTTACTCCACCTCTGCCAGACTCTGCACCTTCAGCAGATTCCGCCCCTTCGACAAACTCTGCCCGCCTCGTCCAAACTAGGCCCATTTATCCCATTATGTCCTCCATTTTGGCTTGACAACATTATAAGGACATTTTTAAGGTTGCAGGGATTAGAAAGTTATTGCTTCCTCTATTAATTCAAGCCTGTCATCTTCTATGTGATGTTAGTTGAAAGAGTGTTTTCAGATCTCTGCTGCCCAAGTTTTGGAGGAAGGCAGTGTGTTCTCCAGTTAAGTGCAACTGTTACAGCTAGTTGTCTACTTTTGGTAAGGGACGAAAACAATCTTTTAGAGGAAGTGATAAGAAAATAAGCTGTCTGCCAACTGGACACAAGTGAGAGAAGGTTGGAATGAGGAATTTCGGATTCAATGCTAATTTCTGGTTTCTCTCACAAATTGCCTGCTGTCACTCACTCCATGAGAAGCACCTAGCCTAGTCTGTAGTATTAATGCAACATAACCACATTTCTTCATCCGGGCTCGTCAAATGGTAAAGTTTACATATGAAATATATGCAAGTGGAACAGGCACATCTTATAAAAATGTTCAATAAAAAGAAATCAACCCACTTCCCATGGTTACAGCTCTGGTGTTAGCAGGGAGCAAAATGGAAATAAGGCAAGTTACCTGCTGCAGCCGATGTAACTCCAAAACCTTGAGCTGGAACGTCATTAAAATATGGTAAAATCAGCAGTGAAATGTGTAAACTCTGCCTGGGCATAAACACCTCAGTAAAGTAAAGACAGTTGGAGAAGTCTCTTGGAATATTTGGCTGTGAATTCCTACAGTTGAGTAATGGATAGCGATGGCCCTGAAGCAACTCATAGCTACACAATGCAGGCACCTTTTATAACAAATTAAATGGCACCTACTTTTTACATCGTTGCTGTTTGTGCAATTGTTCAAAATACCCAACACTGCAAGAGTAAAAGTTAGCAATGGATCAGGCGTTCTAGCACAATATTGCCTATGTGGGCGTGGTTTAGGCTATGGGTCTTGCCAGCTTGCGCTTCTGGTAATTTAAAATGTTTAACTCTGTAGTGTTGGTTGGACTGTGCAATACATAGGAACATTTTGAGAATTCTAGGTATAGCTATAGATGTCCTGCTGGTGTTTGAAGTACTGTTTCACAGTAAAAGTCCTATCTTGTATTTAAAATATAATTAATGTAAAGATTACTTATAAACATCACAGTTACGCATTGTGTGACATACTTAACAGTTGATTCTCCTGGTAGTACTGAGCGTGCAGCAGAATGACATCAAAGACACATGATAAACCCATCAGGGATGTTATTTGCCTGCTTAGCACTAAGCAGCTTCTGTAAAGATGGCGGAAAGGATATTTTTATGGGTCACCTTTACAGCTGTGAAACAGTGTGCACCTTTGAGACCCAGTTTTTATTCTCACCCTTCTATGCCTTTGGGTCTCCTTTTACAGGCTTCTTAATGCACTCGCGCATTCAGCTTTACTCATTGCCATTTTTACCTCTCTATGATCTATTTCATGTGTGCGCCTTTTGACTGCCACAGACCTATGAAACGTGGGGCTGGGGAGGGAAATCATTGCTTGCTTCTGAACAACATTCATTTTAGTGCCACCTGTGGAAACTCTGTGCTTGACGTAAGCATAGTTATGTGTTTAATATTGTAAAAGGATGCATCATGTTTACCCTTTACGTTTCTGAAGAGCAAACCCTAATTGTTGCAGAGGTTTACAAAATGAATGGTGTGTATTTGAATATAAAAATTATTGCTTACCGCAGTGTATGTGTGTATGGATTAGAAAGAACTCCAAAGATAATGTGAAGTGGCACTAATAAAACCAATGAGGTTTTGGCTGTTTTGCATATTAAAGAGCATATCGGAAAGATAAGAATGACCAAGGAGCTTTATATCTGTCATATATGTCTCTGAGAGTTGTATGACTGAATCACTAAATATCTACATGCATGCTTGGTTTGGAACAAGTCACCCTAACACTTTTTGCAAATATCAAGCATATATGCAAGTTTGGCCATCAAAAAATTTAGCTGTCAGAGTGGAATGACTGTTAATAGCTCAAAATTGCTTGCAGTGTTGTCAATCAGCTGAACTAAAAAAATATATATATTTAAAAAATGACAACCAGTAAATTAACAATAAACTGCAATAAAATGCTGCCCCTCAGACAATCTGCCGCCCTAGGGTGGGCCGAGTTGGCCTTGTGGTGAATATGTCTATGTTCTCCTGATTGTCTTTGCAGGCAGCCAACTCACAGTGATCAATGCATGGACTGGCACAGATACAGACCACGTTGCATCCCAGTAGCTTGGTTGCCCACGGCATAGGATCTCTGGTTAATAGGTACCCTAGAATGTGAGTCCTTAGGCAGGAAAGTCTGGCTGACAAGCAAACATACAGCCTCATCGCTAGTTTGGCCGCAATTACTACCACCAAACAGACCTGAAATTGCATTGCAAGATTATGAGTGGGGTAAGGTTTGTAATTGTGCCCATTTTTGGAGCCCACAGGACTTCATTGTGATTTCGCAGGAATTACTGCGAGTGGTAATTCCTCTGCAGTAAATCATCAACTTTTCGGAGGGAAAGTGGAAGAGTTACCTCCAAGAATTTCCCACATGCACCACCTACACGCCACCTCCAAAGCCAAAATTTGGTAGTGCAGTACTTATGTT